>NC_139689.1:14865348-15465348 GCF_964106915.1 Podarcis gaigeae | reverse complement strand
AGCCAATCGGAAAGTCTGAAGTTGCATCAGACGTTTTGGTTCCAAAGAACGTTCGACAATTGAAACACTCACTTCCAGGTTTACAAGATTCAGTTGGCAAAGTGTTTGAGTCGCAAGGTGTTGGGATCCAAGGTACGCCTTTATTGTCTAGCATTGAGTTGTGGCCCTTCCCCATTCCCATCTCTCTTCCTCCACCCCATTACAACTATGAAACTATAGTTGAGTTGACAGGCAGATTGAAGAAATGAATAAAACTAAGTTTCAGAGACTAATAAGCACCTCCAAAATCACAGAAAAATTAGCCTCTGCAAAGACAATGAATGACACCATTATTCTTCGTGTCACAGCAGCAGAAATAAGCAGGCGTGAGTTCCCCAAATTAGCATAATGAGATTCAAGACGTTACTTCCCAAAGCGCCCAACTCTTAACCTTAGTCAGAGTGTGGTGGTCTCCTGAGGTAGCTAATTCAGGTTGTCATGAAATAATAGCAATTTATTGATTTTATTGCCAATGTATTTTTATTGCCAGAAAGAAGGAACAGTGTTTGACTCCCAGGGCAGCATAAGTACAACCAACTGAAAAAAAGGTAGTCCCTACTCACAGGCTGAAGATTGTAATGATACAAAGGGACAAAGGGATGAGTGAAGAAGAAAAAGACAGACCTCTGTGCCAGTCCTTAAAGTCAAACAGACAAACTAAGAAATACATAAAATTTGTTCAAGTCAGACCCTGCTTTCTATTTGAGACATCCCAATGATAACTTGGCATCTACTTTCTAGATTTCTAGATAAAAAAATGTGTAAACACCTTTGAAATGGGCACCTTTCATGACTGTAAAATTATCCTAAATCTAGGAATGTAGCTTTTCCCAATGAAGCTTCATTTCCCTGTACGTAGAGCTTTACTTCCTACTTTCTGCTGTTCATACCTTCTCAAAATGTACATTTCTATATAAGGAGACTGGGCTTCCTTGTACAGGGGTGGTGGTACTTACATGACTTAGCCTTCCTGCAAAAATTAAAGAATTCCTGCACATAGCAATATTTAAATTCCGGAGAAAGCAGTGTAACCTAAAATTCAGCATGGCTGTTACATACAGTCATCTCATCAGCCTTCTGTACCCTGAATTGATGCAGCCAATCCACAGCTCAGCCACCACATCTGTTGTCAGAGAGCTTGTGCTCAAAGATGATTGGCTGCCAGTGAAATGCAGGAAAAGAATATGGCTGCCATGATTAATACTTAGGAGAAGGAGTCACACAGAGGTTAAATATCTATTCACAAAAATGAATATATGCATAGATAAATAAAATTACAGGGGGGGGGGAATACAAGGAGAAAGTGTTGTTAAACATGGAAAAGGTTTATTCTATTAAAGACGGGGGGAAATTGAAATCAAGCATGGATGAAAAGAAATGACAGACAAAGATTAGCTCTTCAAAAGCTGGCTGATTTAAAATCTGCCTGCAGTGTGCTTCTAGGCCACCTTTCCTACTGCTGAACAAAACAATGAACATAGCTTCGTAGATGAACATGTTGAGGCCTTTTTCTTACCTAGTGTAATAGAAATTGGTCTCCCAAAGAGTCGATCAAAATATCTTCTTTCGCTCGTATGCGCCTCTGAGCATCCTTCAGTAAGAGACACCTTATATAGAGAGAATTCAGCTATGGTGGATGATGATACGTGGAAAATTGTTACTGGATGTCCTGGGACAAAGGCTGGAAGCCTATTTTTCCCCCAGTAGGAGATGGAAATGAAGCATCATTAGTAGAAAAACATGTAGGTCTAATTTAATTGATCTTGAATGTTCTGGTAGGACACATTCTGTACCCAACAGGTTGACGGTCAGCTGATGTCTATATTCTCACATGAATATTTTTACTCACTCCAGACAGGCATATTACATCATGCAATGCATGGGAAAGTGTTCATCCACCCATATTTATCAGGGCTAATCCTGATTCTCTACAGTGGGTACAGTGCTTATAGCATGAATGTTCCCCCTTGTTATTAAAGACTCACTGGAAGACCCAAGAGGCAGATATCTTCTACGTAGGGGTACGTCTGGATGCTTTACTGTCGCTTGAGGCTAAGGTGGCATCAGTGGCACAGAGTACCTTCCATCGACTTCAGCTGATGGCCTAGCTCTACGACTATCTGGACACAGACAGCCTAACTACTATTGTCTATGCTCTGGGAACCTCTAGGTTAGATTACTGTCAGGTGTTCTACTCAGAGCTCTGAAGACAATTCAGATACTTCAGTTAGTGCAGAACTTGGTGGCCAGCCATAAAGGACAGGGCCCCTTGGCAGCCATGGCTCACTGTGGCTCTTGGTGGTTTTTCTGAGCAGAAAAAAGAGGAAATGATGTAAACTTCAACAGGGCATTTTCATGCTTTCCCTTTTTTCCTTCAGATTTATTATATAACCCACTTCCTAGGGAAAATCAAGGGAAAACCTTGCTCAAATTGTAATCCTAATTCCCTCATTAGGTAGTTATGAGGCTGCAGTCAGACCATTGGCCCGTCTACTTCAATACAGTGGTACTTCAGAAGTCCTAAATGTAGAGAAGAAAACTTTATATTAAGAAACTGTAGGCTCCCCTCTGCCCACACTGTCCTTTTGCCCCAAATGAAGTGCTACCTCAAGATCAAACCTTAATGACCTTGCAGCAGGTTCTGTTCCGAGGTTTGTGATCTCAACATTTGTAGCACATGCCTGTACTTTAGTTCAATTTAAGCTCTAATTAACAGGAGAACACGTGCTTCTTAATGGCAGCATTGGAGGGTTTTTGGCAGGTGAAGTGCTTTTGCACAATCTATGAACGAAAATATTGCTGGGTTTTTTTGTGTGTGGACGTGCAGAGTCCCCCAAACCCCGGCTGGCCCCCTAGTGGAATAACGACTCAATACAACGTGCTATGGGATTAAAATTGGCCACAACTTTATTATGTTTCAGATGAAGGTAGACTTTGGCTTAGGCATTGGGCATTATCTCTCCCACTCTGGGGATTTGGGGAACATCAGGGTTATCCAGAGTGTGTGTGGGTGTGGGATGGGCTGGCTCTAGAGAACATATGTTCAACAGAGCGCCCCCCCCCCGTTACGCCGCCATCACAGGGGAGAGCAATGACAACCTGTACGTGTACGGCCAATGCCTCCCCTCAAACAACCCCTTTAACGGGGATCCCTGTGATAGCCGCCTCAAAGAGGAAGGGAGCGTGGGTCACTGCTACACGCCCACTCCTATCTAGGGAAGATAGACTAAAGGATTCCGCCCAAGGCCTGAGACTGCCAACGTTGTGATGTTTTGCTACGGGAAAGGCAAAACCTGCCAACGCAGGGAAATTCTTTTCCTGCCCTTGAACAGTGACATTGATGTAGCTGCGTCCACGTAGCCGTGGAGGAAAGGTTAACCTGAAATAGAAGGCATAACTGAGGGTGGGTAGGGTGGGAGAAACTCTGGAGCCAAATGACGATTCCCAGGTATGTTCCTCCCCCTATTGTGTGGACAGGGTGTTCCCTCCCCCTATCTGGCCTGATCACCTTGGCCACTCCTCCCCAGGTGGGATTGGGCAACTGGCAGAGGTTTTACAAATGGCCTTATTTTTAATTAAGTCTGGGCTGTAGCTAAACAAAAACATTAATTCTGGAAATTAAAGCCTGTAACCTCAGACATCTTGGCATCCACTGTGGATATGGCAAGATAAACGTTGGTGTCTGTTCAGGCCTTCAAGCTAGTTTCGTGAGTCATGTGAGTGTTCCAGATATAGAACGAGCCTTTTCCTAACATGGAATTCAGCTCTTTTGACTGCTGCACTCTGGGTTGACATGGGATTGCCATATTTCAGAAATGAAAAACCAGCAGGACACCCTCAAATTGTTGAGCTTTCTTTAGGAAGACCCCATTTTTTCCAAAAGCACCATTTTTTGGCTATCAATCTGCTTTCGAACACATTTTTAAAAGAAAAGTGTGACTAGTTTTTCAGATGCCTTTTAATTGAATAATTTTCTAAAGAGATGCCTTAAGCAACTGATATTATAGCTGAAGTCTTGTTTATTTTGTTATATTTTACTCCAATAAGACCCTTTTATCCTAAATAGAACCCAGTAAGGCAGACATGTATGTACAATGTATGTCCCTGGGTGCTTATTAAAATCCGCCCTCATTTCTAACTCTTCCACCTTGTGACTCAGATAAGCAATAAACTTACTTGGTTTATGTTGACAGGATTGTACTCAGAAAAATAGCCACTTCATTGGGAAATGAGGGGCACTTCTCAACATCCCTTATGAAACGCCATGTACATGTACAGATGTACAAAAAGAAATCTTAGGCGGGGAAAACCACAGCCTAAGATGTAAAAGCAAAATTCAAGACGTTCCCACAGACTGGCATGGGGGCAACATGGAGTAGGAGAATGTAACAACTGGTTGCCTAGATCAATGAACGAGAGCACTTCACAATGCAACAGTTTATTGCAGGATTAGTTCCAGAAGACTCCATGGCTGCAGGAAAGGCTGTTTTCATAATCTAGGACCAGCAACTGGTAGGGTCCAGAAACCCCAGGAAATATCAAGATTTCACTTGAGCTGGGCCCGCCATCTTGGCCAAGTCCTTAAATCCCCTTTGCAACATTCATGTTAAGTAGTTTGTACATAGCTTTTGTATTTTGTATGTTGTGGCTTATTTTCCTCACTAATAGGTCCCAGCACATCTTTTAAAATGTTTTGAGAAGAGTAAGCTTAACTTCCATGAGTCATCAATTTTCTGTTTTGCCAGAATTGCTATTTTTATTAACAATTATTAATTGATCGATTGATTCATTAAATTCATATACCACCCTTCATCCAAAGATCTCAGGGCAGGTCACTGCACAAAAATACAAAAGAAAACTATGAAATACATAATAAAAACAACAACAAAAAAAGCCTATAACCTCCCCTCCCACAAACATATTTTTAGTGTGTTTGTTTTGGGTTTGTTTGTTTGTGTACTTACTTACATTCCACCTTCCCCACAGAATTGGGACTCTCTGGGGCTCACCATAAATTAAACAAACACAGAAAAAACCCACAGATACCTATACCTTGGTTTTTACTACTTCCAGCACTGGAATACCCCCAACAAACTCTCCATTCATTCATTCATTCCCAGTTATCTGCAAAATCCCATACCTTCCCCGTAAGCAGTGGTGTAGCATGGGCAAGGCCACAGTGTTGGTTTCCCTGGTTGCCAAATTCTTAGGGGTGCAAAAAATTTAAAGAAAGTAAAGAAAACAGTAATAATAATAAATAGTCATCAGCTTGATAAGAAGAAACCCCTTGGGGGCACTCAAGTGTGTCACCAAGCGGGTGGGGCAGGAAGTGGGGAAAGAGAATTAAGCACAACTCTAGGAGCCAAATAGTAACAAAAGAAAAGAAAGGAGCTGTCATATGCCATGGAGAGTGCATATTAAAAGAAAAGAGGAGGCATTTCCCTGCCAGACCTGCAAATGTAGCCTGTTTGTATTGGTTAAAAGAATGGATTACATGGGGGATTATAATGGTGTCATCTCAATAGAATTACACAGAAGAGAAAGAGGGAGAAATCAAAAGAAGGGAGACTACCACAATGATTATTTCAGATGGCAGAGATTTTAAACTTAAAGAATGTATGGAGCTATAAATACCCGACTGAGAAACAATATATGTCAGTCCAAGCAATCAGCAGGAAGAATTTATAGGATTTGGATTTTAAATAATCTAACTTTGAAAATTAGAAAAGTAGAAATACAAGCTAAATCAATATCATACCACAACTCAATTATGTTAGAATTAACTATTAACAGGAAAATAAATGAGAGATGGAGAATGAATGAAAAGTTACTAAACGATGAAAAGATATTGAATAAAGGTCAAGACCTCTTAAAAGAGTTCTTTGAAATAAATATGGCTCAGGAAACAGATATTAGCGTAACATGGGATGCAAGTAAGGCCTTTAGAACAGGTTTATAACGGGGGAGGAATCTCCAGCACAGGAGGAGCAAGGGGGCTTTACTGCCAAGGCATCCCAACCATCATTGCAACCACCAGGTGGTGGCGCTGCGTTCGAAGCAGTGGAAAGTTTTTCCTGTGGGAAGTTTGGACAAAGTCCAAAGGCCAGGAAGATCTTCAGCGTTTTCCAAAGGTGCCATGAAGCAAGGCTAGAGGTGCTAGACATCATCAAGGATACCTTTACACCACAGAAGGGTCTGATCCACCAGTTGGGTGGAGACTTCTTGGAGGTGAAAGATTTTTGATATCCTAAATGACCGACCAGGAAGGAAAGAACACGCCAGTCAGGCATGTGTCTCTGCCAGACTCCTACTTGTGTGTAGGACCTCCTGACAGGCTTTGCTCTCCCGGACCTAATATTATACTACGAGGCAGAATGCCTATGTTGCATTAGAGATTGGATACTGTTAGACAATACAGACATACTAGTTATAGAGGGATGGAATAATCAATATGGATGGCATGCGTACCTTGTATATACAGTGTTATCTTGGTTTAAGAACAGCTTAGTTTATGAACAACTTGGAATAAGAACACTGCAAACCCAAAAGTAGGTGTCTTGGTTGGTGAACTTTGTCTTGGAAGCAGAACATGTTCCACTTCCTGTTGAGTGTGTTCCATTTGTAAATTGAGTCCCCCACTGCTATGGGAAAGTATGCATTGGTTTAAAAATACTTTGGTTTAAGAACGGACTGCCGGAACAGTCATAAACCAAGCTACCACCATAAGAAAGTTAAGGTACACAAAGGGTTTCTAAATCATATAATTAGGAAATCATTGTATAAAGTGTGCACAAAATATCAAGTTTTTTTGGATCCCAAGATACCGTGGTGGGTATCACCTCTGGAGGCATTTTCGGTAAAGAAGAAATATAGGGAGAATAACTGGGCTACATATCAGCAACTTCATGGCCAATTAAAATTGAAAACCATTGAGGAAATTAAACAACACTGTACTGGCTGGTTGCAATACCACCAATTAAATGACATATTTAATTGGAATAAAAAAATGGATTTGGAAAGAGGAATCAAAACTACAAATAAAATTATTACAAAATACAAAGAAAGTACTATCAAAAATTTATAAATTATTGTTAGAGTGGGAATTGAAGGATGAGGAAGTAAAGGAGGTGATGATCAGGTGGGCTCTGGACATTGGCTATAATATTCAGATGGTGCAATGGAAAAAATTGTGGAAGCAGGATATTGAATGTACTGCATGCTATACAAATAGGGAAAATCTGATGAAGATGATGTATAGGTGGTATATGACCCCTGTCAGACTAGCCAAAATATACAAATTAAAATCAAATATCTGCTGGAGATGTCATGGGGTAGAGGGAATGATGTATCAAGTATGATGGGGATGTGGGAAAATTAAAAAAAATTCTGGAGTAATATTCATGAGGAATTAAAAAAAAAAGATGTTTAAAACAACTTTTGAGAAAAAGCTTGAAGCATTTCTATTAGGTATAGTTTCAAGAGACATCCAGGTGATAAGAAAAAAGTGTTCTTATGGGCCACAGCTGCAGCCCCAATACTGATAGCTAGAAAATTATGTGAATTTATAGAACTGGCCAAAATGAGAGCAGCTATTGGGTTGAAAAGTGACTAATAGGAAATATGTATTTAACTTCTTTGACACAATATTAAAGGAATGGAAAACATTGGAAGCTGAGCACAGGTGGAGGGAAGTCATAATGGTACAAATACAGTATGACAGTATAGGTAAGGAATGTAGATAGATAGGTATAGACATATATATACAGTATGTATTGTAAAGAATGACAAAAGGTGTAATTGATTATGTTATGGCAAAATTATATATGTATGGATAATGCAGACATCCTCGACTTAAAAATGGGCATGCAGGCATGTCTTTAGTATGGGTAGGTGCAAATTTATAAAAAATGTGTGGACCATATTCTTAGGAAGAAACTATATAGAGTTTGGGAGAAATGTAAAAATCTGCTGGAAAGGAAAACACCTTTATGGCTATCTCTTATCAAGGCTATTACAGTTAAGAGAGTTAATATGGATTGACAGTGGGCAATTTACAGGGAATTGCTGTTCCCAAACAGTTTGGGAACCAGAATTTTAGATTTCAAGTTACATTGGCTACTCTACTAAAACCCCCAAATTTCAGCACCTACAGAAGTCTCAGGTCCTTCTTCTCCCTACTTGTCAAGGATGTGACTGAATCGAATGCCTTGGAAGACTCTGACTCTGGAGATGAGGGACTGCAGCTGCAGACAGAGCAGGAGTGGGTTAGTTCAGCACCCCTTCATCAAGAGTTCCCAGATTGAGATAGAGCAGCACACTTGGAAAGCTCGAAGGCAGCAGTAGAGGAGGAGATAGATGACACGGAGGAGGTTGCTATGCAACCAGGAAGGAGGCAGCATTTAAAGGGCTCTTTTTGTTTCATGGTGTGGGGGGGAGGTCACCCACCTTTTCCCCAAACCAAAAGAGCTGAAGGGTTAAAATGCAACAGAAATACAAGAGAGGACGGACTGGACTTTGGCACCCTTATGTTGTGAAAGGGGCAGCGACTTAAAGTGACCAGCTCATAGCTCGGAGCTGGTCTCTGGATGTTAATTGTCAATAAACATGTCATGTAGGACTTCCGGGTTAGCGCCATTGGCAATGGCGGAGCTTCTCTGACTGAGAGGAACCCACTCCGCGAAAATCGGTTCTTGCCGCTGCGGCGAAGGTGGAGACCCTTCAAAAATCCCAGCGGAAGGAAGCCTGGGAATGTGGGATTCGGCTGACACCAGAAGCGCCTCCCCTACTCGCAGGGAAACCCTTTTTTGGGGATCTGAAGCGATGTGGGGTGAGCGGTGCGATGTTTTGAATTGACCGCTATTTTTACGGAGTGAAGCCACACAGCCGTTGCTGGAGAGCGCTGACTTTTTGTTGTGGACAATTGGATTTCAAACAACAACCCGTGAGTAGAACGGGAAATTGGACTTTTAAAATAACTTTAATTTGGCATCGAACGGGGAAGGTTTAAACAGGAAGTCCACCCCCCCTTTCTGTAAATAGATTGAAGCAAAGAAGTTGTTAACTAAGGTCTTGGAAAGTCCTACGTAAAGGATTAAAACACTGATTGAAACTATTACTTATACCTCCTTTGGAAGCAGAGGAAGCCTGCAGGAGAAGGTAAAATTTAGGAATCGAAGCGTCACGTCTCTGAACCTGGGAGCGGTCTGTGAGGGGTCCATCGGCGGTGAATTGACAGATTTGACAGCTAGCTGTCAAGATACAAAAGAAAGACATTGTTTCCATTGTCCACCTCTGCGTTTAAAAAGAAGGAAAGGTAACTGGAATTGTTACTTATTTACTTTTGGGACTGTGCTGGAAAGGATCGATAAATGGAGACTGTTTCCCTCTAGAGGGAGTTTTGGGACATTGTTACAAGAATGCAGCTGGGAAATTGGTTCTAAAGATAAAGGCTCTGAGAAACCAACTTTGACCTTGAACATTTCAAGAATGTTGGCTGAGAAAGAAGTAGCGTCTGTACTCTTTAGGACATTTTATCTGTTGGGAAAGCTGCATGGACAGATAGATGCCATGGCTACCAGTGTTGGTATTTTGGGAACAAAAGTGGGCATCAGTATAGAAGTCAATAAGATCCCGACACAGGAATCTTTTTCAACTGAACAAACTGAGGAACCAGAAAAGGAGAAAGTTGCTGTTTTGGAGGATAAGCAAGGGGGAGCCTTAACCCTACAGAGGCAAATGGAGGATTATAAGCTGAGGCCTTATATGACTGTAATTAGGAGAAGCCAGTTTTTGAAGATGGGAGCCTGGCATGACTTGGAAAATGAAAGGTGGAGAGATCACCTTATGTGGCGATCAAATGACTTTTGGGATATGAATTTGAGCCAGGAGGAGATTGGATTTTTGGGGGCCTTTGGACTTGGAAGAAGTGTGAAACAAGATTTGAAATACTTTATGGGCCCCACTCTTAACTATGGAAATCTGGCAGACCTGTCAAGAAGGATAATGACCATCGTTGGGTTGGAGCCCCCCCGAGAATTGCTTTTTAGTACCAAAGATTATCAAGAAGATCAGCAGATGGCACATGAGGAAGAGTTAAGAGCCTCCGATTTAAGATCTCCAGGTTGATGGACTGTTGTAGGTTGAATGAACTGTTGGTAGGGGCCGAGACCAGGGAGGGGAGATGGTGGAAGAAAATTGGGAATTTAAAGTGTATATATTGAGATTTTTATAAAGAAAGAAATTTTTTTTTAATGAGAGATGGAAAAATCGTGGAGTGATATTTTTATGACCCTAGGGGAAATGTCTTAACAGAATAAGTTCAAACATATCAGTTTTAATAAGATTAAATAAAGTAAAAATGGATGGATAATTGGTGAAAGAGAATGAAAAATTATAGTATATTAAGATAAATTATTAGGATAAAAACAAAGATGAAGGATTTGCAAAGAGGAGAGGTGTGAGGAGGTCAAGGAAATAAGTTAAAGAAAGAAAAATATGTAAAGGTTTGATTGGTTTTTTTTCTTTTTGATTGTATGTATTTTTAACTTTTTTTCTTTTTTATTTGTTTTTGCTTTTTTATGTGACTTGCCTTTATGTACTGTTTTCTTTTCTTTTTTGATTCTTTTCATAACCTTTAAAATTTGAATAAATATTATTTTTTAAAAAATAAACATGTCATATAACTGCCAACTCATTAATTCTTATCGGGGTTTGCTTGCTTGCCTGAATTCATTACACTATTTGATGCAAATCATGCAGTCGCATGTCAACCCAGGGTGCAGCAGTCAAAAGAGCTGGATTCCATGTTAGGAAAAGGCTCCTTCTATATCCTCAAATACTGGTGCTTGGATTTACCAATCAATGCACTGAGTTCCAAAACATGGATGTGTACCAATAAAAAAAAGCAGACATATTTACCTGAAGGAAATCTACCTCGGGTTACATATGCTTCAGGTTACAGACTCTGCTAACCCATAAATAGAGCTTCAGATTAAGAACTTAGCTTAAGGATGAGAACAGAAATCGTGTTCCGGCGGTACGGCGGCAGCAGGAGGCCCCATTAGCTAAAGTGGTGCTTCAGGTTAAGAACAGTTTCAGGTTAAGAACGGACCACTGAAACGAATTAAGTACTTAAGGTACCACTTTATTTGCATTTTGTAAGGTAAAGGTAAAGGTAAAGGTACCCCTGCCCGTACGGGCCAGTCTTGACAGACTCTGGGGTTGTGCGCCCATCTCACTTAAGAGGCAAGGGGCCAGCTCTGCGCGGAGACACTTCCGGGTCACGTGGCCAGCGTGACATCGCTGCTCTGGCAAGCCAGAGCCGCACCCGGAAACGCCGTTTACCTTCCCGCTGGTAAGCGGTCCCTATTTATCTACTTGCACCCGGAGGTGCTTTCGAACTGCTAGGTTGGCAGGCGCTGGGACCGAGCAGCGGGAGCGCACCCCGCCGCAGGGATTCAAAGTGCCGACCTTTCGATCGGCAAGTCCTAGGCGCTGAGGCTTTAACCCACAGCGCCACCTGCGTCCCATTTTGTACTGGTAGCTAATTCCTGTCAGTGGTTTCGCAGAACACTCACATGACTCATGAAACTAGCTTGTAGACCTGAACAGACACCAGCGTTTATCTTGCTACATCCACCCTGGATGCCAAAATGTCTGAGGTTACAGGCTTTAATTTTCAGAATTAATGCTTTTGTTTAGCCCATACTTAATTAAAAATAAGGCCACTTGTACAACTTAGTCAAGACAGCTGAAAACCTCGTGTTCTGCCGGGGAACCAAGCAATATTTTCATTCACAGATTGTGCAAAAGCACTTTGCCTGCCAAAACCCCTCCAACGCCGCCATTAAGAAGCACATGTTCTCCTGTTAATTAGAGCTTAATTTGGATTAATGTGCTGGAAGTGATGAGATCACAAACAGCGGAACAGAACCAGCTGCAAGGTCATTAAGGTTTGAACTTGAGTTAACACTTCATTTGGTGCAAAAGACAGTGTGGGAGTAGGGGAGACTACAGTTTCTTTATATCAAGTTTTCTTCTCTACATTTATGATTCAGCAATCATAATTCAGAATTAATGTTTTCATTTAGCTACAGCCCATACATAATTAAATACAAGGTAACCTGTAGAACTTAGGTAAGACCACAGAAAAACCTAGTTTATAGCTGGCAGCCAGTAATATTTTCATTCATAGATTGTTGCTGACATGCTATTAAAGCAAATGTTGTTACAGTCTGCTACATTAATGTATTTACTATTTGTTACCCATAGTGGGTAAAACATAGCCACATTTATTTTGTTTTTTATTGATGCCAATCATTATAGAGGTTGATTCTGGCACAGGGAAAGCATTCCGGTAACAGGTAGGCTGCCTTCTGGTCCATATCTCATCTTCTTCCCATTGGCCACAGGCTGGAAGGGAGTTACCAGGCATCAAGGTCCGCCCTGGTACAAGCCATTTCTGCAAAGCCCATCTTGCAGCAGCCATGTTTCCCAGTTGTGAATTAATACCTTTCTGTGTTCCTGGCCATCTCTCCTGTGATTCAGATAAGCTAGCTGTGAATACTTCTGAGCCCCACTTGAATGTCCCACCAATATCTCCAGCTTTCACTGGATGGCACATCCTCCTCATTCATCATTTGCATGGGGCATAGCCACAAACGCCCCCTCAAATGAAGCCACACTAGGCTCAATCCCTGCCTTCCTTCTGTAGTTTTGTAAGGCTTGTTCACACAGGAGCAAAGTCAAGATTTCCATTGGCCGGTCTTGTGGCATCCCTGTGACATCTTCCGTATCTCAGGGTTGCCCTGGACATTTCCTACTAGGAGTGTTTAAAACACACACACACACACACACACACACACACACACACACACACACAAACACACAAAACACCTGTGCATAGTCCCTAATGGTAGGATTGGGACCCCAGGGGAAAAGGTCTGGGGCAAGGTAGAGAGGATGTCAGGTGTATCTCCCTACATTAATGGGGATGAAATGTTCATACAGATCCACATTGGGCTCTGGAGCTGAACCACAGGGTCAAAACATCAAGAGAGGAAGCCATGTCTATAATCCACATAGCACAGCTTTCAAAATCTGAACAGACATCTCTTTAAAAAGTTAGTGTTTTGTCTTCCAGGGAGACACCTTTCATCAAGTAGGGAGCAGGAGGACCTGATACTTCTGCTGGTGCTCAAATCTGGGTTGTTATTTTTTTAGTACTGTTTTCGGAAAATCTGAGGGCTCCCTTGGACAAAATCAAGACACCAACCAGAGCAACTTTGAAGCAAATCAGCAGCCTGTAGGCTTGGTCTTTATTAGAAAAGACTGTCGCGACAGGACTCCCACCGCCTACAAGGTGAAGCAAGATGGAAGTCCAGAACAAAGGAAGACCCCAACATTTATTACCGTATTTTTCGCCCTATAAGACGCATTTTTTCCCCTCCAAAAATGAAGGGGAAATGTGTGTGCGTCCTATGGGGCGAATGCAGGCTTTCGCTGAAGCCTGGAGAGCGAGAGGTGTCGGTGCGCACCGACGTCTCTCGCTCTCCAGGCTCCAGGAAGCTATCCGCAAGCCTTGCATGCCCGGAGGGAGTTACCCCGGGCGCGCAAGGCTTGCGGGCAGCAGCCTGCAGTGCGGAGCACGGGGCGCCCTCCGGAGGACGCCCCGTGCTTCGCACAGGTGTCCGCTAGCCTTGCGCACCCGGGGGATCTCCCCCCGGGCGCGCAAGGCTTGCGGGCAGCAGCCTGCAGCGTGGAGCACAGGGCGCCCTCCATAGGACGCCCTGTGCTCCACGCAGGTGTCCGCAAGCCTTGCGCACTCGGTGATCTCCCCCGGGAGCCGAAGGCTTGCGGGTGGCAGCGTGGAGCACGGGGCACCCTTCGGAGGCCGCCCGTGCTCCGCGCTGGTGTCGGCAAGCCTTGCGCACCCGGGGGATCCCCCCCGTGAGCGCAAGGCTTGCGGGCGGCAGCCGGCAGCACGGACCACGGGGCGCCCTTCGGAGGCCGCCCCGTGTTCCGCGCTGGTGTTGGCCAGCCTTGCGCACCCGGGGGATCTCCCTCCGAGAGCGCAAGGCTTGCGGGTGGCAGCCGGCAGCACGGACCACGGGGCGCCCTTCAGAGGACGCCCCGTGCTCTGCGCTGGTGTCGGCAAGCCTTGCGCACCCGGGGGATCTCCCCCCGGGAGCGCAAGGCTTGCGGGCGGCAGCTGGCAGCGCGGAGCACGGGGCGCCCTTCGGAGGCCACCCCGTGCTCCGTGCTGGTGTCGGCAAGCCTTGCGCACCCGGGACATCTCCCCCCGGGAGCGCAAGGCTTGCGGGCGGCAGCCAGCAGCACGGATCATGGGGCGCCCTTCGGAGGCCACCCCGTGCTCCACGCTGGTGTTGGCAAGTCTTGCGCACCCGGGGGCGCGTGAGGCGCCCTGAAACAGAGGGTTCCCCATGCTGCGGACTGTAGCTTGCCGCCTGACGCGCGGGGCGCCCTGAAGCAGAGCGCCCCTCGTGCCAGGCAGACACGGGCCAGCCCCACAAGCTCGTGGGACAGCGGGGAGGCGCAGCACCGCCATCCCACTGTTCCCCGACCTGGTTTTGGGGGAGGGAAATAAAGGAATTTTTTCCCCTTTATTTCCACCCAAAAAAGTAGGTGCGTCCTATGGGACGCAGCGTCCTATGGGACGAAAAATACGGTAGCTTCTAATATAAAATACAGGGAAATAAGGGGTTCTTTTGAGCTAGCGCTTCCTTATTTACGGAAAGCTTTCTATTCTTCCTTCAGGGGATGCCCCTCTAGAAGGAGCATCTCCAGGCGGGGGAAGGTGGGAGGTCTGTGTGGTGCTTGTGCATTACGATGTAATGAGGGGGGGGGGTGTCTCCTGCTACAGTACCGTTAGCCAATACAACTTGAAATCTAAAATTCTGGTACTTGGAAGGAATTTGGAAACATTATTTTGGTGAGTGAGAAAAGCACAGAACTGGCAGTGCTGTGAGAAAAGACAAATGGAAGTGGACCAGAAAGTCACAGATAGTTTCAGGAATTTTTAATGTTCGTATTTTATGACATAATTTCAGTTTTAAAGAAATAGAGTGATACAGTGGAAAAAAGGGGGAAAGAACAAAGCTGTATATAAGAAATATATATTCCATGTCTGCTTATCTGAGTCACAAGGTGGAAGAGTGAGAAAAGAGGCCGGGTTTTAATAAGTACCAAGGGATACCACAAATAACTGCTTGATCCCATAGCAGCAAGAATCATGAGAAAAGGAATGAGATCTCACTTATATCATGCAACGTGAGGTTGAAGATGAGCAGTGGGACACAGTGGAGGCCCAAAGTGATCAGAGTGGTGCTGAGTGTCGGAGAGGATGGTAGCTTATGTTTTTTGCCTGAGCAGAAGTCTGCTTGTGAAACAATGGCATTCAAAATCTTAATTCAATTGGGTATCCGTTCTCACATCTAAGCGAAATTTTCCTAATTAAGTAATATTCGTGGTAGATGAAATCATATTTATAACACATGGTGAGTGGAACAGGAGATGAGCTCGAATATGGACCAGTTACTGGTATGCCAACAACAGTGCAGATTGCTTTAAGATCTTGGTCTGAGACATGAACGAAAGTGCGTTCGCCGTAGGGAACCAGGCCTCTTTTCCGGATTATATAGTCGCAGTAATTTGCGACATCAGTCTTCGGGTAATCGACATACTGATGTTTGAAGGACCGGAAATCCCAGGAGGCTTCAGTCCCCAGCACCATCCAGGAGAGCAAAACCAAGAGCAGCCATACAGGACAGGGCCCCTTGGCAGCCATGGCTCCCTGTGGCTCTTGGTGGTTGTTCTGCGCAGAAAAAACAGGAAACGGTGTAAAGTTCAACAGGGCATTTTCATGCTTTCCCTTTTTTGATCAGATTTATTATATAACCCACTTCCCAGGAAATAGCAAGGGAAAATCTGAAAAGGCTATGACAGCCTTGCTCAAATTGTAATCCTAATTCCCTCATTAGGTAGTTATGAGGCTGTCTAGTACTGCCGTCAGACACTGCCCCATCTACTTTAGTACTGTGGTATCTCAGAAGTCAAACAAAATCCGTTCTGGAACTCTGTTTGACTTCCAAAATGTTCAGAATCCAAGGCACAGCTTCTGATTGGTTGCAGGAAGCTCCTGCAGCCAATCGGAAAGTCTGAAGTTGCATCAGACGTTTTGGTTCCAAAGAACGTTCGACAATTGAAACACTCACTTCCAGGTTTACAGGATTCAGTTGTCAAAGTGTTTGACTCTCAAGGCGTTCGGATCCAAGGTACGCCTTTATTGTCTAGCATTGAGTTGTGGCCCTTCCCCATTCCCATCTCTCCTCCTCCACCCCATTACAACTATGAAACTATAGTTGAGTTGACAGGCAGATTGAAGAAATGAATAAAACTAAGTTTCAGAGACTAATAAGCACCTCCAAAATCACAGAAAAATTAGCCTCTGCAAAGACAATGAATGACACCATTATTCTTCGTGTCACAACAGCAGAAATAAGCAGGCGTGAGTTCCCCAAATTAGCATAATGAGATTCAAGACGTTACTTCCCAAAGCGCCCAACTCTTAACCTTAGTCAGAGTGTGGTGGTCTCCTGAGGTAGCTAATTCAGGTTGTCATGAAATAATAGGAATTTATTGATTTTATTGCCAATGTATTTTTAGTGCCAGGAAGAAGAAACAGTGTTTGACTCCCAGGGCAGCATAAGTACAACCAACTGAAAAAAAGGTAGTCCCTACTCGCAGGCTGAAGATTGTAATGATACAAAAGGACAAAGGTATGAGTGAAGAAGAAAAAGACAGACCTCTGTGCCAGTCCTTAAAGTCAAACAGACAAACTAAGAAATACATAAAATTTGTTCAAGTCAGAACCTGCTTTCTCTTTGAGACATCCCAAAGATGACTTGGCATCTACTTTCTAGATTTCTAGATAAAAAATCTGTAAACACCTTTGAAATGGGCACCTTTCGTGACTGTAAAATTATCCTAAATCTAGGAATGTAGCTTTTCCCAATGAAGCTTCATTTCCCTGTACGTAGAGCTTTACTTCCTACGTTCTGCTGTTCATACCTTCTCAAAATGCACATTTGTATATAAGGATACTGGGCTTCCTTGTACAGGGGTGGTGGTACTTACATGACTTAATCTTTCTCCAAAAATTAAACAAATCCTGCACATAGCAATATTTAAATTCCGGAGAAAGCAGTGCAACCTTAATTTCAGCATGGCTGTTACATACAGTCATCTCATCAGCCTTCTGTACTCTGAATTGATGCAGCCAATCCACAGCTCAGCCACCACATCGATTGTCAGAGAGCTTGTGCTCAAAGATGATTGGCTGCCAATGAAATGCAGGTAAAGAATATGGCTGGCATGACTAGAACTTAGGAGAAGGAGTCACACAGAGGTTAAATATCTATTCACAAAAGAATATCTGCATACAGAAATAAAATTCCGGGGGGGGGGGGGAATACAAGGAGAAAAGTGTTGTTAAACATGGAAAAGGTTTATTCTATCAAAGACGGGGGGGAACTGAAATCAAGCATGGAAGAAAAGAAATGACAGACAAAGTTTAGCTATTCAAAAGCTGGCTGATTTTACACCCGCCTGCAGTGTGCCTTCTAGGCCACCTTTCCCACTCCTGAACAAAACAATGAACATAGGTTCCTAGATGAGCATGTTGGGGCCTTTTTCTTACCTAGTGTAATAGAAATTGGTCTCCCAAAGAGTCGATCGAAATATCTTCTTTCGCTCGTATGCGCCTCTGAGCATCCTTCAGTAAGAGACACCTTATATAGAGAGAATTCAGCTATGGTGGATGATGATACTTGGAAAATTGTTACTGGATGTCCTGGAAGAAATGCTGGAAGCCTATTTACCCCCTGTGGGAGGTGGAAATGAAGCAACCTTAGTAGAAAAACATGAAGGTCTAATTTAATTAATCTTGAATGTTCTGGTAGGACGTATTCTGTACCAACAGGTTGATGGCATAGCTGATGTCTATATTCTCACATGATTATTTTTACTCACTCCAGACAGGCATATTACATCATGCAATGCATGGGAAAGTGTTCATCCACCCATATTGATCAGGGCTAATCCTGATTCTCTGCAGTGCATACAGTGCTTATAGCACGAATGTTCCCCCTTGTTATTAAAGACTCACTGGAAGACCCAAGAGGCAGATATTTTCTACTTAGGGGTACGTCTGGATGCTTTGCTGTCGCTTGAGGCTAAGGTGGCATCAGTGACACAGAGTACCTTCCATCGACTTCAGCTGATGGCCTAGCTCTATGACTATCTGGTCATAGACAGCCTAACTACTATTGTCTATGCTCTGGGAACCTCTAGGTTAGATTACTGTCAGGTGTTCTACTCAGAGCTCTGAAGACAATTCAGAAACTTCAGTTAGTGCAGAACTCGGTGGCCAGGGCAAGATTGTTCAGTCATATTACACCAAGCCCAACTGCACTCATTTCCAGGCCCAACTCATGGCATGGGGGATTACTGATTATTCATTTATTTTTGGTTCTTATATTCAGCATGCGTTTTTTGTTTTTTATACTGTATTCTTATGCATTATTATTGTATTAAGATATTATTTCTAGAGGTAAAAGCTGTATCCACCACCCAAATCATAAGTTGTACTCCAAGGCTTTCCAATTAAAACAGTTGACGCACATGATTAACTCATCTTCAACTCTGTGGGCCAAAATGGAACTGGAACCCTCACAAATCTCTCCTAATTCTTTATCCTTCCTGAAAACTTCACGTACTTGCATTAGCAAAATAAGGTTGCAATGTACCTCGGGTTACAGACGCTTCAGGTTACAGGCTCCACTAACCCAGAAATAGTTCCTCGGGTTAAGAACTTTGCTTCAGCATGAGAACAGAAATCGTGTGGTGGCGGTGCGGCGGCAGCAGAAATCCCCACTAGCTAAAGTGGTACCTCAGGTTAAGAACAGTTTCAGGTTAAGAATGGACCTCTGGAACGAATTAAGTTCTTAACCCGAGGTACCACTGTATATCCTTTCAAATTCTCATGTGCAAATGTGGTGGATGGTGTCTAGTCATGATCACATATCCATGTGAATATTGACACTTGCCAGTCATTACTTGATAAACGACAATGTGGAGAGTCAGCATTTGACAGTATGGGACCACTGTCATGCAACAACAGTCTACGGAGGATAGTATCCACACAATGCATTTTATAGAGCATGGCCACTCCATTTGTGCACACCCTTCACAAGTGGGTAGAATTTTGGCTATTGTTATGTTTTTGACAATGGGACAAATTTCAAGTGCAGGCGGTGAAATAACTAACATCATCAACTTACAGATGTTGGATATTGTGTTAATTACCCATCATGCCTCTGGCATTATTCTACATAAGACAAGAAGCTTATACCATTGTTGAGGGTCAGGGAGATGAGGCCAGGAGATAGGATATTTGTATAAACCGTGTAAGCTTCTCGCTGAAGCGAGATCTGAGCAAGGAACTGAATGAATGAATCTGAGCTCCACCTCTGACCCAAAACCATGCTGTATGTCCACCCCTCTTTTTTTAAAAAAAATGCCCTTATAATAAGTCTGCTCACCTTTCCTGGTGGGCAGCTTAAACAAAGCTTCAACAATGGTCTAAGCCAGGCATCCCCAAACTTGGTCCTCCAGGTGTTTTGGGACTACAACTCCCTTCATACCTAACTACCAGGAGCAGTGGTCTGGGATGATGGGAATTGTAGTCCCTAAACATATGGAGGGCCAAGTTTGGGGGTGCCTGGTCTTAGCTTTCCTTTCTGGCCATTAACAGAGCCAGGAAGAAAGCAATCACCTGTCTCCCCCTTTGACAAGGAAGCCTTGTCTCGCAATGATGGGGTACACCTTTCTGATGTCGGCAATGATACCCTGTTGAATGACACTTCAGAGTGCGTCAGGGATTGGTTGCAGGTTTGAGGGTGTTGGCAGTAAGTCCTTTGGGCTCGAGTGGCAGTTAGCCTTTGTTTGTATGGAGGGGAAGTTGTAGCCTCCGCCTGCCCCTCCTTAGTAAGGGTATCCTGTTAATGGGATCTGGGGTTATGAATTCTGTCCAAAGCCAGGATGTGGGCTAGAGCCATGTCACAACCCTTACGGGGACCCCTCAGGGTGTCTCTAATTGATGTCATAGGGCGCCCCCTAATGGTGGTTTACCCTTAGATGGACTCCCAGCAGACAGGCAGGAGTCAAGATATAGCCTGGCTTCACCCAATGCCTAAGCCAAACCATTCACATCTGTAACCGATAAAGTTGTGGCCTACTGGAACCCATAAACCAAAACTCTCGTGTCTGTGTGTTTATTGGCAATTAGGTGGGCAATAATGGGGGCCTTGGCACGCAACAACATGTTTTATATTCTACTTATGCTTCCCAAGCATGAAGCCTATTTTTCTAGAAAAAGAGGTGCCAGAACTCATCATGAACCCCTCTTCTACTTGATTCTGGCTCCCTCTGTACTGGTATTCCTTCATCTCCATAGTCAGACTCTTCCCAGGTGTTCTATCCAGCCACATCCCTGACATTATAATGGTGAGTGAGAAAAGCACAGAACTGGCAGTGCTGCGAGAAAGACAAATAGAAGTAGACCAGAAAGTCACAGACAGTTTCAGGAATTTTTAATGTTCATATTTTATTGACATAATTTCAGTTTTAAAAGAAATGGAGTGATACAGAGAAAAAAAGGGGGAAAGAACAAAGCTGTATATCAGAAATGTATATACCATGTCTGCTTATCTGGAAGAGTTAGGAAAGAGGCTGGGTTTAAACAGGCAACCAGGGATACCACAAATAACTGCTTGATCCCACAGCAGCAAGAATCATGAGAAAAGGAATGAGATCATACTTTTATATGATGAAAAGTGAGGTAGGAGATGAGCAGTGGGACAAAGTGGAGGCCCAAAGTGATCAGAGTGGCCTTTTCACCCTCAAGAGGGAATAAATCCTGGTGGCAATCCAATGGTGACTTCTGAGCAGGTAAAACAGATATTTGCTTATGTAAAAGAACTTCTCCAACTCCTCCTTCTTGCAATCCTCATGCCTTTGCCCAGACCTGCCCTGGAAGATTGGGGGACTACCTTGAGAGATTTCTTGAGAGGGATGGAGTGCAGGAGGGGGGAAGTGTAGGGGGCTGCTGAGTGTCAGAGAGGATGGTACTGGAGGTTTGTTGCCTGAGCAGAAGTCTGCTTGGGGAACAATGGCATTCAATATCTAAATCCAATTGAGTATCCGTTCTCACATGAAAAGGAAATTTTTCAATTCCTTCAAAAGTGTGGTAGCTGAATTTATATTTTATACAGTTGGTGACTTGAACGGGAGTTGAGCTCGTCTTGGGACCAGTTACTGGGGCACCCTATGAAGTGCAGATGTCTTTAAGATCTTGGTCAGAGACATGAATGAAAATGCATGCCATTGTGTAATACAAGCCTCTTTTCCTGAGTAAATAATTGCAGTAATCTTTGACATCAGTCCTTTGGTTTGAAGGATGGGAAATCCCAGGAGGCTTCAGTCCCCAGCACCGTCCAGGAGGGCAAAACCAAGAGCAGCCATAAAGGACAGGGCCCCTTGGCAGCCATGGATCGCTGTGGCTCTTGGTGGTTGTTCTGCGCAGAAAAAAGAGGAAATGATGTAAAGTTCAACAGGGCATTTTCATGCTTTCCCTTTTTTCCTTCATATTTATTATATAATCCACTTCCTAGGGAAAATCAAGGGAAAATCTGAAAAGGGCTATGACAGCCTTGCTCAAGTTGTAATCTTAATTAGCTCATTAGGTAGTTATGAGGCTGCAGTCAGACCATTGGCCCGTCTACTTCAATACAGTGGTACTTCAGAAGTCCTAAATGTGGAGAAGAAAACTTTATATTAAGAAACTGTAGGCTCCCCTCTGCCCACACCGTCCTTTTGCCCCAAATGAAGTGTTACCTCAAGATCAAACCTTACTGACCTTGCAGCAGGTTCTGTTCTGAGGTTTGTGATCTCAACATTTGTAGCACACACCTGTACTTTAGTTCAAATTAAGCTCTAATTAACAGGAGAACATGTGCTTCTTAATGGCAGCATTGGAGGGTTTTTGGCAGGCGAAGTGCTTTTGCACAATCTATGAATGAAAATATTGCTGGTTTTTTTGTGTGGACGTGCAGAGTCCCCCAAACCCTGGCTGGCCCCTAGTGGAATAACGACTCCAGACAACATGCTATGGGATTAAAATTGGCCACAAATTTATTATGTTTCAGATGAAGGTAGACTTTGGCTTAGGCATTGGGCATTATCTCTCCCACTCTGGGGATTTGGAGAACATCAGGGTTATCCAGAGTGTGTGTGGGTGTGGGATGGGCTGGCTCAGAGCGCCCCCCCCCCGTTACGCCGCCGTCGCAGGAGAGAGCAATGACAACCTGTAGGTGTACGGCCAATGCATCCCCTCAAACAACCCCTTTAATGGGGATCCCTGTGATAGCCGCCTCAAAGAGGAAGGGAGCGTGGGTCACTGCTACACGCCCACACCTATCTAGGGAAGATAGACTAAAGGATTCCGCCCAAGGCCTGAGACTGCCAACGTTGTGATGTTTTGCTACAGGAAAGGCAAAACCTGCCAACGCGGGGCAATTCTTTTCTTGCCCTTGAACAGCGACATTTATGTAGCAGCGCCCACGTACCTGTGGAGGAAAGGTTAACCTGACATAGAAGGCATAACTGAGGGTGGGTAGGGTGGGAGAAACTCTGGAGCCAATTCCCAGGTATGTTCCTCCCCCTATTGTGTGGACAGGGTGGTCCCTCCCCCTACCTGGCCTGATCACCTTGGCCAATCCTCCCCAGGCGGGATTGGGCAACTGGCAGAGGTTCTACAAGTGGCCTTATTTTTAATTAAGTCTGGGCTGTAGCTAAACAAAAACATTAATTCTGGAAATTAAAGCCTGTAACCTCAAACGTCTGGGCATCCACTGTGGATGTAGCAAGATAAATGTTGGTGTCTGTTCAGGTCTTCAAGCTAGTTTCGTGAGTCATGTGAGTGTTCCAGATATAGAACGAGCCTTTTCCTAACATGGAATTCAGCTCTTTTGACTGCTGCACTCTGGGTTGACATGGGATTGCCATATTTCAGAAATGAAAAACCAGCAGGACACCCTCAAAGTGTTGAGCTTTCTTTGGGAAGACCCCATTTTTTCCAAAAGCACCATTTTTGATTGACTATCAATCTGCATTCGAACACATTTTTTAAAGAAAAGTGTGACTAGTTTTTCAGATGCTTTTTAATTGAATAATTTTCTAAAGAGATGCCTGAAGCAACTGATATTATAGCTGAAGTCTTGTTTATTTTGTTATATTTTACTCCAATAAGACCCTTTTATCCTAAATAGAACCCAGTAAGGCAGACATGTATGTACAATGTATGTCCTTGGTTGCTTATTAAAATCCACCCTCATTTCTAACTCTTCCACCTTGTGACTCAGATAAGCAATAAACTTACTTGGTTTATGTTGACAGGACCAGAAAAATAGCCACTTCATTGGGAAATGAGGGGCACTTCTCAACATCCCTTATGAAACTCCAACATGTACAGATGTACAAAAAGAAATCTTAGGCGGGAAACCACAGCCTAAGATGTAAAAGCAAAATTCAAGATGTTCCCACAGACTGGCACGGGGGCAAAATGGAATAGGAGAATGTAACAACTCGTCGCCTAGATCAATGAACGAGAGCACTCCACAATGCAACAGTTTATTGCAGGATGAGTTCCAAAAGACGCAGTATGGCTCCAGCAAAGGCTGTGTTCCTAATCTAGGACCAGCAACTGGCAGGGTCTAGAAACCCTGGGAAATATCAAGATTTCACTTGAGCTGGGCCCACCATCTTGGCCAAGTCCCCTTTGAAACATTCATGTTAACTAGTTTTTACATAGCTTTTGTATGTTGTGGCTTATTTTCCTCAGTGTGTGAGTTTACAGGCCTTTCTGACTTTGCTAAAATAACTATTTTCCCTGCATAAACATGACAGTGTGTTTTATTCTTGTTTGTTCAGAGGGAAGTCACAATGGTAAAAATACACTACAACCGTATAACTAAGGAAAGTAGATAGAGAGATATAGACATATATATACAGTATGTATTGTAAAGAATGAAAAAAGGTGTAATTGATCATATTATGGCAAAATTATATATATGAATAATGCAGACATCCTAGACATAAAATTGGGCAGGAAGCCATGTCTTTATTATGGGATGGGAAGGTGAACATTTATAAAGGGAAGACTCTGACTCTGGAGATGAGGGACTGCAGCCACAGACAGAGCAGGAGTGGGTTAGTTCAGCACCCCTTCATCAAGAGTTCCCAGATTGAGGTAGAGCAGCACACCTGGAAAGCTCAAAGGCAGCAGTAGAGGAGGAGATAGATGACACTGAGGGGGTTGCTATGCAACCAGGAAGGAGGCAGCATTTAAAGGGCTCTTCTTGTTTCATGGTGTGGGGGGGAGGTCACCCACCTTCTCCCCAAACCAAAAGAGCTGAAAAGGTTAAAATGCAACAGAAATACAAGAGAGGACGGACTGGACTTTGGCCCCCTTATGCTGTGAAAGTGGCGGGCACTCAAAGTGACCAGCTCATAGCTGGGAGTGGCAGGCTCGGAGCTGCTCTCTGGATGTTAATTGTCAATAAACATTTCATATAACTGCCAGACTCATTAATTCTTATCGGAGTTTGCTTGCCTGCCTCAATTCATTACACTATTTGATGCAAATCATGCAATCGCATGTCAACCCAGGGTGCAGCAGTCAAAAGAGCTGGATTCCATGTTAGGAAAAGGCTCCTTCTATATCCTCAAATACTGGTGCTTGGATTTACAAATCAATGCACTGAGTTCCAAAACATGGATGTGTACCAATAAAAAAACAGCAGCCATATTTACCTGAAGGAAATCTACAGTGGTACCTCACGTTACATATGCTTCAGGTTACATACGCTTCAGATTACAGACTCTGCTAACCCAGAAATAGTGCTTCAGGTGAAGAACTTTGCTTAAGGATGAGAACAGAAATCGTGTTCCGGTGGCCCGGCGGCAGTAGGAGGCCCCATTAGCTAAAGTGGTGCATCAGGTTAAGAACAGTTTCATGTTAAGAACAGACCTCTGAAAGGAATAAAGTACTTAACCCGAGGTACCTCTGTATTTGCATTTTGTACTGGCAGCTAATTCCTGTCAGTGGTTTCCCAGAACACTCACATGACTCACGAAACAAGCTTGAAGACCTGAACAGACACCAACGTTTATATTGCTACATCTACTCTGGATGCCAAAATGTCTTAAGTTACAGGTTTTAATTTTTTAGAATCACTGCTTTTATTTAGCCCATACTTAATTAAAAATAAGGCCACTTGTAGAACTTAGGTAAGACAGCAGAAAACCTTGTGTTCTGCAGGGGAACCAAACAATATTTTCATTCACAGATTGTGCAAATACACTTCGCCTGCCAAAAACCCTCCAATGCCGCCATTAAGAAGCACATGCTCTCCTGTTAATTAGAGCTTAATCTGGATTAATGTGCTGGAAGTAATGAGATCACAAATTGCAGAACAGAACCAGCTGCAAGGTCATTAAGGTCTGAACTTGAGATGGGCTGGCTCTAGAGAAAATATGTTCAAGCAGAGCCCCCCCCCCCCCGTTATGCTGCCGTCGCAGGGGAGAGCAATGACAACCTCTAGATGTACAGCCATTGCCTCCCGTCAAACAACCCCTTTAACGGGGAACCCTGTGATCGCGGCCTCAAAGAGGAAAGGAGTGCGGGTCACTGCTACACGCCCACGCCTATCTAGGGAATATAGACTAAAGGATTCCGCCCAAGGCCTGAAACTGCTAACGTTGTGATGTTTTGCTACGGGAAAGGCAAAACCTGCCAACGCAGGGAAATTCTTTTCCTGCCCTTGAACAGTGACATTGATGTAGCTGCGTCCACATATTTTTAATAGAATAGCCTGACTAGTTTTTCAGATGCTTTTAAATTGAATAACTTTCTAAAGAGATGCCTGAAGCAACTGATATTATAGTTGAAGTCTTGTTTATTTTATTATATTTTACTCCAATTAGACCCTTTTATCCTAAATAGAACCCAGTACAATGTATGTCCCTGGTTGCTTGTTAAAATCCAGCCTCATTTCTAACTCTTCCACCTTGTGACTCAGATAAGCAGACATGGAATATAGTGGAACTTCCGTTTTCGACCGTAATCTATTCCGGAAAACCGTTCGACTTCCAAAACATTTGAAAACCAAGGCACAAAGATTTAATTGAAAAATTGAGAAACAATCAGTAGAAGCCTTTTGACTTCCAAGGTGCATTCGAAAACAGAAGCATTTACTTCCGGGTTTTCGGCATTCCAAAGCTGAAACATTTGACTTCTGAGACGGTCGAAAACCAAGTTTCCACTGTCCTTTGATTATGGGCATTGCTCTGAATTAGTGCTGCATGCAATAAACTTCCTTGGTTTATGTTGACAGGATTGTACTCAGAAAAAGAGCTACTTCATTGGGAAACAAGGGACACTTCTCAACATCCCTTATGAAACTCCAACATGTACAGATGTACAAAAAGAAATCTTAGGCGGGGAAAACCACAGCCTAAAATGTAAAAGCAAAATTCAAGACATTCCCACAGACTGGTCCGGGAGCAAAATGGAGTAGGAGAATGTAACAACTGGTTGCCTAGATCAATGAACAAGCGCACTCCACAATGCAATAGTTTATTGCAGGATGAATTCCAGAAGACTCCATGGCTTCCAGAAAGGCTGTTTTCATAATCTAGGACCAGCAACTGGTAGGGTCCAGAAACCCCAGGAAATATCAAGATTTCACTTGAGCTGGGCCCGCCATCTTGGCCAAGTCCTTAAATCCCCTTTGCAACATTCATGTTAACTAGTTTTTACATAGCTTTTGTATTTTGTATGTTGTGGCTTATTTTCCTCAATGTGTGAGTTTACAGGCCTTTCTGACTTTGCTAAAATAAACATTTTCCCTGCATAAGCAAGATAGTGTGTTTTATTCTTGTTTGTTCAGAAAACTCTGGCTTAAGTATACAAAGTCTCACAGTCAGGAGAGGGGCAAACATGAGTGGGAGATTCCTTTCTGCAAAAGTCCATTTTCCTTGGTCCCATCGAAAGGGGGAGAAAGGGGGTCCTAATAGGTCCCAGCACATCTTTTAAAATCTTTTGGGGAGAGTAAGCTTAACTTCCATGAGTCTTCAGTTTTCTGTTTTGCCAGCATTGCTATTTTTATTAATAATTATTAATTGATTGATTAATTCATTAAATTCATATACCACCATTCATCCAAAGATCTCAGGGCAGGTCACTGCAGAAAAATACAAAAGAAAACTATGAAATACATAATAAAAACAAGGGGGGAGACTATAACCTCCCCCCCAAAAAACATATTTTTAGTATGTTTGATTTGGGTTTGTTTCTTTGTGTACTTACTTACATTCCACCTTCCCCACAGAATTGGGACTCTCTGAAGCTTACCATAAATAAAACAAACACAGGAAAAAACCACAGATACCTATACCTTGGTTTTATTACTTCAAGGACTGGTGTACCCCCAACAAACTCTTTCTCCATTCATTCATTTATTCATTTCCAATTATCTGCAGAATCCCATACCTTCACCGCAAGTAGTGGTGTAGCATGGGCAGGGCCACAGGGTTGGTTTCCCTGGTTGCCAAATTCTTAGGGGTGCAATTTTTTTAAAGAAAATAGAGAAAACAGTAATAATAAATAATAAATAGTTATCAGCTTGATAATAAGAAACCCCTTGGGGGGCACTCAAGTGTGTCACCAAGTGTGTGAAGCAGGAAGTGGGGAAAGAGAATTAAGCACAACTCTGAGAGCAAGATAGCAACAAATGAGAAGAGTGGAGGTGTAATATGCCATCGAGGGTGCTTAAAATTCTCTCCAACAAATTCCAGTTCTAAATAATTCAGGCTGCTTCAAAGAATGGAAGAAGGATATTTCTAAATTCATCTGGCTGGGGGGGGGGGAGCCAAGAATTAAACATAACATTATGATAAAACAAAGAGGAGGCAATTCCCTGCCAGGCCTGCAAATGTATTATGAGGCAGCCTGTTTGTGTTGGTTAAAAGAATGGATTGTGTTGGTTAAAAGAATGGATTACTTGGGGGTGGAGTGGAACAAATTAAAAAGGAAATATACATGAATGACGAAATGCCAGCTAAAGACCAATAGTCAACAATGATTACAAAATTTACACAGAATTTGTGGCCAATAGATTAAAAGTAGTACTGAAGCATATCATCAATGAAGGTCAGGCCGGATTGTTGCCAGGGAGACGAATGAATAATAATACGAGAACACTAATAATTGAATATCTGGACTTGAAACCAAGCAAAAAAGCAGCCTTCATATTTGTAGGAGCTGAGAAGGCATTTGACAACGTATCAAGGAAATTTCTGGAAAAAGTTATGGAACTATTTATAATGAAATGTTTTTAGAATCGTTGGATTATTTTGATTGTTGTTAGCCGCCCTGAGCCCAGCTTCGGCTGGGGAGGGCGGGATATAAATAAAATTTATTATTATTATATCTGATGGCAATGGGGGAGTGTTTTACCAGAGGAATAAAAGCAATATATGGAAGAAGAAAAACTAAATAATTAACAACGAAATGACAGAATCTTTCAAAATAGAAAAAAGAACAAGGCAGGGATGCTCACTCTTTCCCTTATTGTTCATCATGGTTTTGGAAATACTTAATCAGGACATTAAAGAAGACCAGGGAATAAAAGGGATAACATTAGGCAATATTTTTTTTAAACAGCCATGCTAAGCTCTGGAGGCGTCTTGGGTGTAAAGACGCAGAGCTGTTTTCCTGACTCAAAAAGCTCCCCATGCAGTGGGAGGCATTTGGAGGAAAAATGCGCAAGGGCGATGTTTCCTGTAATGGGGGAGGAATCTCCAGCACAGGAGGAGCAAGGGGGCTTTACTGCCAAGGCATCCAACCATCATTGCAACCACCAGGTGGTGGCACTGAGTTCGAAGCAGTGGAAAGTTATTCCTGTGGGAAGTTTGGACAAAGTCCAAAGGCCAGGAAGATCTTCAGCGTTTTCCAAAGGTGACATGAAGCAAGGCTAGAGGTGCTAGATGTCATCAAGGATATGTTTACACCACAGAAGGGACTGATCCACCAGTTGGGTGGAGACTTCTTGGAAGTGAAAGATTTTTGATATCCTAAATGACCGACCAGGAGGGAAAGAACACGCCAGTCAGGCATGTGTCTCTGCCAGACTCCTACTTGTGTGTAGGACCTCCTGACAGGCTTTGCTCTCCCGGACCTAATATTATACTACGAGGCAGCATGCCTATGTTGGATATGAGATTGGATACTGTTAGAAAATACAGACATACTAGTTATAGAGGGATGGAATAATCAGTATGGATGGCATGCGTACCTTGTATATACAGTGTTATCTTGGTTTAAGAACAGCTTAGTTTATGAACAACTTGGAATAAGAACACTGCAAACCCGAAAGTAGGTGTATTGGTTTGTGAACTTTGTCTTGGAAGCAGAACATGTTCCGCTTCCTGTTGAGTGTGTTCCATTTGTAAATTGAGTCCCCCACTGCTATGGGAAAGTATGCTTTGGTTTAAAAATACTTTGGTTTAAGAACGGACTGCCAGAACAGATTACGTTCATAAACCAAGCTACCACCATAAGAAAGTTAAGGTACACCAAGGGTTTCTAAATCATATAATTAGGAAATCATTGTATAAAGTGTGCACAAAATATCAAGTTTTATTGGAACCCAAGATACCGTGGTGGGTATCACCTCTGGAAGCATTTTTGGTAAAGAAGAAATATAGGGAGAATAATTGGGCTACATATCAGCAACTTCATGGCCAATTAAACTTGAAAACCATTGAGGAAATTAAACAACACTGTACTGGCTGGTTGCATTACCACCAATTAAATGACATATTTAATTGGAATAAAAAAATGGATTTGGAAAGAGGAATCAAAACTACAAATAAAATTATTACAAAATACAAAGAAAGTACTATCAAAAACTTATAAATTATTGTTAGAGTGGGAATTGAAGGATGAGGAAGTAAAGGAGGTGATGATCAGGTGGGCTCTGGACATTGGCTATAATATTCAGATGGTGCAATGGAAAAAATTGTGGAAGCAGGATATTGAATGTACTGCATGCTATACAAATAGGGAAAATCTGATGAAGATGATGTATAGGTGGTATATGACCCCTGTCAGACTAGCCAAAATATACAAATTAAAATCAAATATCTGCTGGAGATGTCATGGGGTAGAGGGAATGATGTATCAAGTATGATGGGGATGTGGGAAAATTAAAAAAAATTCTGGAGTAATATTCATGAGGAATTAAAAAAAAAAGATGTTTAAAACATATTTTGAGAAAAAGCCTGAAGCATTTCTATTAGGTATAGTTTCAAGAGACATCCAGGTGATAAGAAAAAAGTGTTCTTATGGGCCACAGCTGCAGCCAGAATACTGATAGCTAGAAATTGGAAAGGGGATGCTGTCCCCTCAGTAGCAGAGTGGCAAAATAAGCTTTGTGAATTTCTAGAATTGGCCAAAATGAGAGCAGCTCTTAGGTTGAAAAGTGTCTAATAGGGAATATGTATTTAACTTCTTTAACACAATATTAAAGGAATGGAAAACATTGGAAGCTGAGCAGAGGTGGAGGGAAGTCACAATGGTACAAATACAGTATGACAGTATAGGTAAGGAATGTAGATAGATAGGTATAGACATATACATATAGTATGTATTGTAAAGAATGACAAAAGGTGTAATTGATTATATTATGCAAAATTATATATATATGGATAATGCAGACATCCTCGACTTAAAAATAGGCAGGCAGGCAGGCAGGCAGGCAGGCATGTCTTTAGTATGGGAAGGTGAAAATTTATAAAAAATGTATGGACCATACTCTTAGGAAGAAACTATGTAGAGTTTGGGAGAAATGTAAAAATCTGCTGGAAAGGAAAACACCTTTATGGCTATCTCTTATCAAGGCTATTACAGTTAAGAGAGTTAATATGGATCGACAGTGGGCAATTTACAGGGAATTGCTGTCCCCAAACAGTTTGGGAACCAAAATTTTAGATTTCAAGTTGTATTGGCTACTCTACTAAAACCCCCAAATTTCAGCACCTACAGAAGTCTCAGGTCCTTCTTCTCCCTACTTGTCAAGGATGTGACTGAATCTAATGCCTTGGAAGACTCTGATTCTGGAGATGAGGGACTGCAGCCACAGACAGAGCAGGAGTGGGTTAGTTCAGCACCCCTTCATCAAGAGTTACCAGACTGAGATAGAGCAGCACACTTGGAAAGCTCGAAGGCAGCAGAAGAGGAGGAGATAGATGACATTTTGGAGGTTGCTATGCAACCAGGAAGGAGGCAGCATTAAGAGGGCTCTTTGTTTCATGGTGGTGGTGGGGAGTTCACCCACATTCCCTCCAAAGAGCTGAAATGGTTAAAATGTAACAGAATTATAAGAGAGGAAGGACTGGACTTTGGCGCACTTCATGCTGTGAAAGGGAGGGGGACTCAATTGACCAACTCGTAGGTAAGAGTGGCAAGCTTGGAGTTGCTCTCTGGATGTTAATTGTGAATAAACATGTCATATACCTGCCAGAGACTCGTTAATTCTTATCAGGGTTTACTTGCCTGCCTGAGATCATTACACTATTTGATGCAAAACATGCAATCGCAAGTCAACCCAGGGTGCATCAGTCAAAAGAGCTGGATTCCATGTTATAGGAAAAGGCTCCTTCTATATCTGGAAATACTCATGCTTGGACTTACCAATCAATGTACTGTGTTCCTAAACATGGATGTGTACTAATAAAAAAACAGCAGCCATATTTACCTGAAGGAAATCTATTTGCATTTTGTTTTGGGAGCTAATTCCTGTTAGTGGTTTCCCAGAACAGTCACATGACTCACGGAACCAGATTGAAGACCTGAACAGACACCAACATTTATCTTGGTAGATCCACAATGGATGCCAAAATGTCTTAGGTTACAGGCTTTAATTTTCAGAATTAATGCTTTTGGTTAGCCCATACTTAATTAAAAATAAGGCCACTAGTAGAACTCAGGTAAGACCGCAAGAAACTTTGTGTTCTCCTGGGAAAACCCAGCAATATTTTCATTCACAGATTGTGCAAAAGCACTTCACCTGCCAAAGACCCTCCAACGCCGCCATTAAGAAGCACATGTTCTCCTGTTAATTAGAGCTTAATTTGGAATAAAGAACAGTCATGTGCTGAAAGTGATAAGACCACAAACTGCGGGACAGAACCAACTGCAAGGTCATTAAGGTTTGAACTTTAGATAATACTTCATTTGGTCCAAAAGACGGTGTGGGAGTAGGGGAGACTACAGTTTCTTTATATCAAGTTTTCTTCTCTACATTTATGATTCAACAATCATAATTAAGAATTAATGTTTTCATTAAGCTACAGCCCAGACATATTTAAAAATGAGGCAACTTGTAGAACTTAGGTAAGACCGCAGAAAAACCAAGTTTATGGGCTGACAGCCAGTAATATTTTCATTCATAGATTGTTGCCGACATGCTTTCTAAAGCAAATGTCACTACGGTCTGCTACATTAATGTATTTACTATGTGTGACCCATAGTGGGTAAAACATAGCCACATTTATTTTATTTTTAATTGATGCCAATCATTATAGAGGTTGATGCTGGCATAGGGAAAGCATTCCGGTAACAGGTAGGCTGCCTTCTGGTCAATATCTCATCTTTTTCCCATTGGCCACAGGCTGGAAGGGAGTTACCAGGCATCAAGGTCCACCCTGGTACAAGCCATTACCGCAAAGCCCATCTTGCAGCGGCCATGTTTCTCAGTTGTGAATTAATACCTTTCTGTTTTCCTGGCCCTCTCTCTTGTGATTCAGATATGCTAGCTGTGAATACATCTGAACCCCACTTGAATGTCCCACCATTATCTCCAGCTTACACTGGATGGCACATCCTCCTCATTCAACATTTGCATGGGGCATAGCCACGAACGCCCCATCAAATGAAGCCACAGTAGGCTCAATCCCTGCCTTCCTTCTGTAGTTTTGTAAGGCTTGTTCACACAGGAGCAAAGTCTAGATTTCCATTGGCCGGTCTTGTGGCATCCCTATGACATCTTCCCTATCTCACGGTTGCCCTGGACATTTCCTACTAGGAGTGATTAAAACACACACACAGACACAGACACCTTTGCATAGTCCCAAATGGTAGGATTGGGACCCCAGGGGAAAAGGTCTGTGGCAAGGTAGAGAGGATGTCAAGTGTATCTCCCTACATTAGTGGGTGTAGGGATTGGGAGTTACTCGTGCGTAATCCTGCTCCGTTTGAGCCTCGGACTGCCTGGTTAAACCCTCCGGACTACGCAGCCCATCTTAGCGTGGCTGCTCTTAGTCACTCGTAGAATCTGTCTGTGGGCGTTTCTTAAAGCGTTGCCAACATAAGAGCTGTTTGACGCCCAATCGTTTCCTCCTCTCACTGCGCGGGAGTCTCCTGCGCAGGGTGGGCGTGGGCAATGGGGTGCTGGGGCTCTCCTCGCTAACTTCCAATGAAGAGTCCTGGAGCCCCTGCACCTCCCTGTCCCGTTGCTCTCCCTGATCCCTGGTATTACACTCATTCTCTTCCCCTTCTTCCCGGCTGAGTCTCCCTCTAGCACTTGGACCTTCCCCTGCAGAATCAGAGACCCTCTCCTTCTCCCGTGCCTCTGATGGCAGTTCCCTGACAGTAGGGATGAAATGTTCATCCACATTGGGCTTTGGAGCTGAACCACAGGGTCAAAACATCAAGAGAGGTGGTCATGTCTATAATCCACATAGTACAGCTTTCAAAATCTGAACAGACATCTCTTTAAAAACTTAGTGTTTTGTCTTCCAGAGAGACACCTTTCATCAAGTAGGGAGCAGGAGGACCTGATACTTCTGCTGGTGCTCAAATCTGGGTTGTTATTTTTTCAGTAACAGTAGCCACTACAATTTGAAATCTAAAATTCTGGTACTTGGAAGGAATTTGGAAACATTATTTTGGTGAGTGAGAAAAGCACAGAACTGGCAGTGCTGTGAGAAAGACAAATGGAAGTGGACCAGAAAGCCACAGACAGTTTCAGGGATTTTTAATGTTCATATTTTATTGACATAATTTCAGTTTTATAAGAAACAGAGTGATACAGAAAAAAAGGGGGAAAGAACAAAGCTGTATATATGATACGGAAGGAGAGGGGGGGCACCTTTCATCACCTCCTCCTACCCCTCAAAGGGGCCCGAGGCGATGACCTCGACGGCACCCAGCTCCTGAACCCCTACACTGTTGCACAAGCACCACACTATACCCCTTGACTTCATAAATATCCTTTATTCCCATATACGGGCGGAATAAGCCCTTCTTTCTTATGCCTTTCTTTTGCTTTCCTTTCGCCCTATTTTTAACATGAGTTGACCGTATCAAACTGAATCCTCCATTGACTATAATGGCCGCGCCTCAGCCAATCAGGAGCATGCATTCCCCTGCAGGAGCTAGCTCAGGGAGCTCTTGCACGCCTCATTTAACCTCCTGACAAGTTGCTGACGGCCCCCCCCCCCCGCTGCGAGAACAATGGAACCGAAACCAGCGACCTCGTAAAACTGTCAAAGCCCTGTTACAATGTATCCATTTGTTTCCGTTTTCAATATACAATATACACTTGACCGGCAAGGCGGCCGAAAACTTCGGAAAATGATATAAAATCAACCAAAGCTCCGATTTTCTTAATTCTGACATCATTCTACTCTGTTCCCTCTGGACTCCATGTTGCTGCCCCGCTGCCATAATCTCCTGAGCGACAGGTCACGTACCCAGGAAGACCTTAATCCGGTCGGATCGTTCTGCCAAACCCTTCCTCCGGGCAATGCCAGGTGACAGACGGTGCATATCTGCTCCATTGTCTCGCCATCACCTGTACTCAGGAAATGTTTATCCATGTTTATCTATGCATATCCCTTACTCTGCATATTCCCCCCTCCCTTCCTGAAATGCTAATATGTGTAACCCCACCTGTCTGTAATGTATTCATGACGTTTTCCGTGTAACCCAACCTTCCCATAATGTATTCGTGACGTTTTTCTGCACTGTATTCTGGGACTTGGAGGGAACTTTTAAAAGTCTATGTCACCCCATTCTCGGGGTTCAATCTCGTCTTGAACCTGTTGGCCAATAAACTCGGATCTCCGCATCTTGCTCCGTCTCCGGCTGGACTCATTTCTTCCGCTAGGACCCGCGGACTTAGTCCGACGAGCTGGGTGGCAGGGCAACTCCGCACCCAGATTTTACCGTAACAATATAAGAAATATATATTCCATTTCTGCTTATCTGAGTCACAAGGTGGAAGAATTAGAAAAGAGGCCGGGTTTTAATAGGCAACCAACATACCACAAATAACTGCTTGACCCCACAGCAGCAAAAATCATGAGAAAAGGAATGAGATCATACTTTTATATGATGAAAAGCAATGTAGGAGATGAGCAGTGGGACAAAGTGGAGGCCCAAAGTGATCAGAGTGGCCTTTTCACCCTCAGGAAGGAAGAAATCCTGGTGGCAATCCAATGGTGACTATGAGCAGGTAAAACAGATATTTGCTTATGTAAAAGGACTTCTTCAACTCCTTCTTGCAATCCTCTTGCCTTTGCCCAGGCCTGCCCTGGAAGATTGGGGGACTATTTTGAGAGGTTTCTTGAGAGGAATCGAGTGCAGGAGGGGGAAAGCGTAGGGGCTGCTAATTGTCGGAGAGGATGGTAGTAGACGTTTGTTGCCTGAGCAGCAGTCTGCTTGTGCAACAATGGCATTCAATATCTAAATTCAATTGGGTATTGGTTTTCACATGAAAGGGAAATTTTCCTAGTTGCCTGAAAAGTGTGATAGCTGAATTTATATTTTATACGGTTGGTGACTTGAACAGGAGATGAGCTCTACTTGCACCCTATAAAGTGCAGATGTTTTTTAGATCTTGGTCAGAGACCTGAACAGAAATGCGTGCCATTGTGTAATACAAGCCTCTTTTCCTGAGTAAATAGTTGCAGTAATCTTCGACTTCAGTCTTCGGGTAATCGACATACTCATGTTTGAAGGATTGGAAATCCCAGGAGGCTTCAGTCCCCAGCACCATCCAGGAGAGCAAAACCAAGAGCAGCCATACAGGACAGGGCCCCTTGCAGCCATGGCTCGCTGTGGTTCTTGGTGGTTGTTCTGCGCAGAAAAAGCAGGAAACAATGTAAAATTCAACAGGGCATTTTCATGCTTTCCCTTTTTTGATCAGATTTATTATATAACCCACTTCCCAGGAAATTGCTCTGATTTATTGCTGCACACAATAAACTTACTTGGTTTATGTTGACAGTATTGTACTCAGAAAAAGAGCCACTTATTGGGAAACGAGGGGCACTTCTTAACATCCTTTATGAAACCCTACATGTACAGATGTACAAAAAGAAATCTTAGGTGGGGAAAACCACAGACTAAGATGTAAAAGCAAAATTCAAGGCGTTCCCACAGACTGGCACGGGGGCAAAATTTAGTAGGAGAATGTAACAACTGGTTGCCTAGATCAATGAACAAGCGCACTCCACAATGCAACAGTTTATTGCAGGATGAGTTCCAGAAGATGCAGGATGGCTCCAACAACTGGCAGGGTCCAGAAACCCCGGGAAATATCAAGATTTCACTTGAACTGGACCCACTATCTTGGCCAAGTCCTTAAATCCCCTTTGCAACATTCATGTTAACTAGTTTTTACATAGCTTTTGTATTTTGTATGTTGTGGCTTATTTTCCTCAATTTTTTTTGTTTTTCCTCAATGTGTGAGTTTACTGGCCTTTCTGACTTTGCTAAAATAAACATTTTCCCTGCATAAACAAGATGGTGTGTTTTATTCTTGTTTGTTCAGAAAACTCTGGCTTAAGTATACAAAGTCTCACAGTCAGGAGAGGGGCAAACATGAGTGGGAGATTCCTTTCTGCAAAAGTCCATTTTCCTTGGTCCCATTGAAAGGGGGAGAAAGGGGGACCTAATAGGTCCCAGTACATCTTTTAAAATCTTTTGGGGAGAGTAAGCTTAACTTCCATGAGTCATCAGTTTTCTGTTTTGCCAGCATTGCTATTTTTATTAACAATTATTAATTGGTTGATTAATTCATTAAATTCATATACCACACTTCATCCAAAGATCCCAGGGCAGGTCACTGCACAAAAATACAAAAGAAAACTATGAAATACATACTAAAAACAAGAAAAAAATAAGCCTATAACCTCCTCTCCCACAAACATATTTTTAGTGTGTTTGTTTTGGGTTTGTTTGTATGTATACCTACTTACATTCCACCTTCCTCACAGAATTGGGACTCTTTGAGGCTCACAATAAATAAAACAAACACAGGAAAAACCCACGGATACCGATACCTTGGTTTTTATTACTTCAAGCACTGGCATACCCCCAACAAACTCTTTCTCCATTCATTCATTCATTCATTCCCAGTTATCTGCAAAATCCCATATTTTGGGATTGGGGCACTCAAGTGTGTCACCAAGCGGGTGGGGCAGGAAGTGGGGAAAGAGAATTAAGCACAACTCTAGGAGCAAAATAGCAACAAATGAAAAGAGTTCTTAGGGGTGCAAAAATTTTAAAGAAAGGAAAGAAAACAGTAATAATAAATAGTACATAGTCATCAGCTTGATAATGACCGCTCCTCACATAAAACGGGGGGTGCCCTTTGTGTGGATGCGCGCAACCCCTGGATCTGAGCGGCTCCATCAGCATAGACTTGGCTTTGCCTTCCCTCAGGTGGGATACCTGGAGGTCCCCGCCTACCTCAGTCAGTTGTCCAATCCCACCTGGGGGAAGCGTTGCCAAGGAGACCAGGCCAGGTAGGGGAGGGATTACCTGCCCACACAATAGAGGGAGGATCTTACCTGGGAATCCTCACTTGGCTCCAGAGCTTCTCCCACCCTACCCACCCTCAGTTAATGTCTTAATTTGCAGGTTAACTTTTCTTCACAGGTTTTGCAGGTTAACTTTTCTTCACAGGTTTTGCAGGTTAACTTTTCTTCACAGGTATGCGGGCACTGCTACGTTAAGGTCGCTGTTAAAGGGCCGGAAAGGAATTTCCCTGCATTGGCAGGTTTCGCCTTTCCCGTAGCAAAACGTCACAACTTTGGCGGTATCAGGCCTTGGGCGGAATCCTTTAGTCCATCTTCCTCTTTGCGGTGGCGATAGCAGGGTTCCCCGTTAAAGGGGTTTCTGAAGGGAGGCTTTTACCGTACGCTGAAAGGTCGTCATTGCTCTCCCCTGCGGTGGCGGCATAACGGGGGCAGCTATCTCTGCTTGAACATATGTTCTCCAGAGTTGGCCCATCCCCCCCACTGGATAACCCTGAATCTCCCTGGGTCCCTGGCTGGGGACTGGAGAGGGAGAACGCCCAATGCCTGAGCCAAGTCCTACCCACATTTGAAATTTAATAAAGTTGTGGCCAATTTAATCCCATAGCATGTTGTCTTGAGTCGTTATTCCACATGACGGGGGGGGGGGGAGGAACCGCTCGGGATCTGGGGACTCCGCCTGTCCATGCAATAAGAAACCCCTTGGGGGCACTCAAGTGTGTCACCAAGTGGGTGGGGCAGGAAGTGGGGAAAGAGAATTAAGCACAACTCTAGGAGCAAAATAGCAACAAAAGAGAAGAATGGAGCTGTAATATGCCATCGAGAGTGCATATTAATAGAAAAGAGGAGGCATTTCCCTGCCAGACCTGCAAATGTAGCCTGTTTGTATTGGTTAAAAGAATGGATTACATGGGGGATTATAATGGTGTCACCTCAACAGAATTACACAGAACAGAAAGAGGGGAAAAATCAATGATTTTTTCAGATGGCAGAGATTTTAAACTTAAAAGATGCATGGAGCTATAAATACCCGAGTGAGAAACAATATATGTATTATTCAGTCCAAGCAATCAGCAGGAAGAATTTATAGGATTTGGATTTTAAATAATCTATCTTTGAAAATTAGAAAAGTAGAAATACAAGCTAAATCAATATCATATCAAAACTCAATTATGTTAGAATTAACTATTAACAGGAAAATAAATGAGAGATGGAGAATGAATGAAAAGTTACTAAACAATGAAAAGATATTGAATAAAGGTCAAGACCTCTTAAAAGAGTTCTTTGAAATAAATATGGCTCAGGAAACAGATATTAGTGTAACATGGGATGCAATTAAGGCCTTTATAAGAGGTTATTAGATACCGCAAAATTCCCTACAAAAAAGAAACAGAGACGGAAAAGTGGAACAAATTAAAAAGGAAATATACATGAATGAAAAATGAAGAATGAAGAAATGCTAGCTAAAGACCATTGCTCAACAATGATTACAAAATATACGTAGAAATAATGGCCAATAGATTAAAAGTGGTACTGAAGCATATCATCAATGAAGATCAGGCCAGATTTTTGCCAGGTAGGTGAATGAATAAGACGAATGGAAGATCCAGAATAAAGTATCTTTAAAAAGTCTCCGGTTTTAAACTTAATAAATCTAAAACCAAATTAATGCTTAAAAATATACGGCATCAGGAGAAAAAGTAATTACAAGAAAAAAAGGGCTTACAAATAGTAAAGAAATATTTAGGAATTTATGTAACAATGAATAATTTTAATTTATTCAAAGATAATTACAACAACATTTGGAAAGATTTTTTTTTGTAAATATGGAAATTTGGTCTAGATTAAAATTGACCCCATGGGGAAGAATTTCGGCCATAAAAATGAATATTCTTCTAAAATTGTTATTCCTCTTCCAGATGATCCCTATCATAGGAAAAATGCAATGCTTCAGTATATGGAAAAAAGACCTAACCAAGTTGATAGGGCAGGGGAATTAGCCACATATTAAATATGCATTGTTAACAGATAAAAAGGAGAGCAGGAAGGAGTAAAAGTCCCAGTCCCTGAGTAACGTAGAGGGAATGGAAAAGCTGCTTTTCGAGAAAAGAAGAGGTGCTTGATGCGGCAAGACTTTGCCAAGAATGGAGCTACTGATTTCTTAGTTACAGAGGGAGGAAATTCCTCAATGCTGCCTAAAAGCAGACAAGGCAATCAGCCTGAAAAGAAAGGGAAATGGGGGAGAGGTTGTTTACGTTCCCCAAGCTGCAAAAAGCAGTTTGACACACAGGCTGTGTCTGATGCCAACAGGCAGTGTGTGTGTGTGTGTGTGTTCGGCAGGAATTAAAGCTGCGTCACACTTGGACACTTCAGGATGGCGGGGGAAGCTGATGCAGTATCCCAGACGGCCATGCTAAGCTCTGGAGGCGTCTTGGGTGTGAAGACGCAGAGCTGTTTTCCTGACACAAAAAGCTCCCCATGCAGTGGGAGGCATTTGGAGAGGAAATGCGCAAGGGTGATGTTTCCTGTTCCGGGGGAGGAATCTCCAGCACAGGAGGAGCAAGGGGGCTTTACTGCCAAGGCATCCCAACCATCAATGCAACCACCAGGTGGCGGCGCTGAGTTTGAAGCAGTGGAAAGTTTTTCCTGTGGGAAGTTTGGACAAAGTCCAAAGGCCAGGAAGATCTGCAGCGTTTTCCAAAGGCGACATGAAGCAAGACTAGAGATGCTAGACATCATCAAGGATATGTTTACACCACAGAAGGGTCTGATCCAACAGTTGGGTGGAGACTTCTTGGAGGTGCAAGATTTTTAATCTCCCAAATGACCTACCAGGAGGGAAAGAACATGCCAGTGAGGCATGTGTCTCTGCCAGACTCCTACTTGTGTGTAGGACCTCTTGACAGGCTTTGCTCTCCCGGACCTAATATTATACTACGAGGCAGCATGCCTATGTTGGATTAGAGATTGGATACCATTAGACAATACAGACATACTAGTTATAGAGGGATGGAATAATCGGTATGGATGGCATGCATACCCCGTACATACAGTGGTATTTTGGTTTATGAACAGCTTAGTTTATGAACAACTTGGATTAAGAACGCTGCAAACCCGGAAGTAGGTGTTTTGGTTTGTGAACTTTGCCTTGGAAGCAGAACATGTTTCGCTTCCTGTTGAGTGTGTTCCATTTGTAAATTGAGTCCCCCACTGCTATGGGAAAGTACGCCTTGGTTTAAAAATACTTTGGTTTAAGAATGGACTTCCGGAACTGATTAAGTTTGAAAACCAAGGTACCACCATAAGAAAGTTAAGATACACAAAGGGTACACAAAGGGTTTTTAAATCATATAATTAGGAACTCATTGTATAAAGTGTGGACAAAATATCAAGATTTATTAGAACCCAAGATACCTGATGAAGATGATGTATAGGTGGTATATGACCCCTGTCAGACTAGCCAAAATATACAAATTAAAATCAAATATCTGCTGGAGATGTCATAAGGTAGAGGGAATGATGTATCAAGTATGGTGGTGATGTGGGAAAATTAAAAAATTCTGGAGTAATATTCATGAGGAATTAAAAAAAAGTTGTTTAAAACATCTTTTGACAAAAAGCCTGAAGCATTTCTATTAGGTATAGTTTCAAGAGACATCCCGGTGGTCAGAAAAAAGTGTTCTTATGGGCCACAGCTGCAGCCAGAGTAGTGATAGCTAGGAATTGGAAAGGGGATGCTGTCCCCTCAGTAGCAGAGTGGCATAATAAGCTTTGTGAATTTCTAGAATTGGCCAAAATGAGAGCAGCCATTAGGTTGAAAAGTGACTAATAGAGAATATGTATTTAACTTCTTTAACACGATATTAAAGGAATGGAAAAAATTAGAAGCTGAGCACAGGTGGAAGGAAGTCACAATGGTAGAAATACAGTACAACAGTATAAGTAAGGAAAGTAGATAGAGAGATATAGACATATATATACAGTATGTATTGTAAAGAACATATGGACATATATATACAGTATGTATTGTAAAGAATGACAAAAGGTGTAATTGATAATATTATGGCAAAATTTATATGTATATGGTTAATGCAGACATGCTAGACTTAAAATTGGGCAGGAAGGCATGTCTTTAGTATGGGAAGGTGTAAATTTATAAAAGTTTTATGAACCATATTCTTAGGAAGAAACTGCTTGAGAGAAATGTAAAAATCTGCTGGAAAGGAAAACACCTTTATGGCTATCTCTTATCAAGGCTATTACATTTAAGAGATTTAATATGGATCGACAGTGGGCAATTCACAGGAAATTGCTGTTCCCAAACAGTTTGGGAACCAGAATTTTAGATTTCAAGTTGTATTGGCTACTATACTAAAACCCCCAAATTTCAGCACCTACAGAAGTCTCAGGTCCTTCTTCTCCCTACTTGTCAGGGATGTGGCTGAATCGAACGCCTGGGAAGACTCTGACTCTGGAGATGAGGGAGTGCAGCCACAGACAGAGCAGGAGTGGGTTAGTTCAGCACCCCTTCACCAAGAGTTCCCAGACTGAGATAGAGCAGCACACTCGGAAAGCTCGCAGGCAGCAGAAGAGGAGGATATAGATGACATTGAGGAGGTTGCTATGCAACCAGGAAGGAGGCAGCATATAGAGGGCTCTTTTTGTTTCATGGTTTGTGTGTGTGTGGGGGGAGTTCACCCACCTTCTCCCCAAACCAAAAAGAACTGAAAGGGTTAAAATGCAACAGAAATACAAGAGAGGATGGACTGGACTTTGGCGCCCTTCATGCTGTGAAAGGGGCGGGGACTCAAAATGACCAACTCGTAGCTAAGAGTGGCAGGCTTGGAGCTGTTCTCTGGATGTTAATTGTGAATAAACATGTCATATAACTGCCAGACTCATTCATTCTTATCAGGTTTGCTTGCCTGCCTAAAATCATTACTCTCTTTGATGTAAATCATGCAATCGCATGTCAACCTAGGGTGCAGCAGTCAAAAGAGCTGGATTCCATTTTAGGAAAAGGCTCCTTCTATATCTGGAAATACTCGTGCTTGGATTTACCAATCAATGCACTGAGTACCAAAACATGGATGTGTACCAATAAAAAAACAGCAGCCATATTTACCTGAAGGAAATCTACAGTGATACCTTGGGTTACATATGCTTCAGGTTACATACACGTCAGGTTACAGACTCTGCTAACCCAGAAATAGTGCTTCAGGTTAAGAACTTAGCTTAAGGATGAGAACAGAAATTGTGTTCCGGTGGCGCGGCGGCAGCAGGAGGCCCCATTAGCTAAAGTGGTGCTTCAGGTTAAGAACAGTTTCAGGTTAAGAACGGACCTCTGAAATGAATTAAGTACTTAACCCGAGGTACCACTTTATTTGCATTTTGTACTGGCAGCTAATTCCTGTCAGTGGTTTCCCAGAACACTCACATGACTCACGAAACAAGCTTGAAGACCTGAACAGACACCAACATTTATATTGCTACATCCACATTGGATGCCAAAATGTCTTAGGTTACAGTCTTTAATTTTCAGAATTAATGCTTTTGTTTAGCCCATACTTAATTAAAAATAAGGCCACTTGTATAACTTAAGTGAGACAGCAGAAAACCTCGTGTTCTGCAGGGGAACCAAGCAATATTTTCATTCACAGATTGTGCAAATACACTTCTCCTGCCAAAAACCCTCCAACGCCGCCATTAAGAAGCACATGTTATCCTGTTAATTAGAGCTTAATTTGGATTAATGTGCTGGAAGTGATGAGATCACAAACTGCGGAGCAGAACCAGCTGCAAGGTCATTAAGGTTTGAACTTGAGTTAACACTTCATTTGGTGCAAAAGACAGTGTGGGAGTAGGGGAGACCACAGTTTCTTTATATCAAGTTTTCTTCTCTACATTTATGATTCAGCAATCATAATTCAGAATTAATGTTTTCATTTAGCTACAGCCCATACATAATTAAAAATGAGGTAACCTGTACAACTTAGGTAAGACCACAGAAAAACCTAGTTTATAGCTGGCAGCCAGTAATATTTTCAATCATAGATTGTTGCCGACATGCTATTAAAGGAAATGTTGTTACAGTCTGCTACATTAATGTATTTACTATTTGTTACCCATAGTGGGTAAAACATAGCCACATTTATTTTATTTTTTATTGATGCCAATCATTAAAGAGGTTGATTCTGGCATAGGGAAAGCATTCTGGTAACTGGTAGGCTGCCTTTTGGTCCATATCTCATCTTCTTCCCATTGGCCACAGGCTGGAAGGGAGTTACCAGGCATCAAGGTCCACCCTGGTATAAGCCATTTCCGCAAAGCCCATCTTGCAGCGGCCATGTTTCCCACTTGTGAATTAATACCTTTCTGTTTTCCTGGCTCTATCTCTTGTGATTCAGATATGCTAGCTGTGAACACTTCTGAACCCCACTTGAATGTCCCAACATTATCTCCAGCTTACACTGGATGGCACATCCTCCTCATTCAACATTTGCAGGGAGCCTAGCCACCAACTTACCATCAAATGAAGCCACACTAGGCCCAATCCCTGCCTTCCTTCTGTAGTTTAGTAAGGCTTGTTCACACAGGAGCAAAGTCTAGATTTCCATTGGCCGGTCTTGTGGCATCCCCGTGACATCATTCCTATCTCAGGGTTGCCCTGGACATTTCCTAGTAGGAGTGTTTAAAACACACACACACACACACACACACACACCCCTTGCATAGTCCCTAATGGTAGGATTGGGACCCAGGGGAAAAGGTCTGGGGCAAGGTAGAGAGGATGCCAGGTGTACCTCCCTACTTTAATGGGGATGAAATGTTCATACAGATCCACATTGGGCTTTGGAGCTGAACCACAGGGTCAAAACATCAAGAGACGAGGCCATGTCTATAATCCACATAGTACAGCTTTCAAAATCTGAACAGACATCTCTTTAAAAAGTTAGTGTTTTGTCTTCCAGGGAGACACCGTTCATCAAGTAGGGAGCAGAAGGACCTGATACTTCTGCTGGTGCTGAAATCTGGGTTGCTATTTTTTTAGTACCGTTAGCCAATACAACTTGAAATCTAAAATTCTTGTACTTGGAAGGAATTTGGAAACATCATTTTGGTGAGTGAGAAAAGCACAGAACTAGTAGTGCTACGAGGGGAAAAAATGGAAGTGGACCTGTTACGGAAAGGGGGCGGGCATGTCTTCTTCACCTTCTTCTTCGCTACAATATATCAATTTATTTCCAATTGTCAATGTCAAAAGGGACTAAAATCTATAAAATTCATAGAAAATCAGCGTGCCAGTTTGCTCAATTACTCTAGGACTCCATCGCACCTCCCCTGTCCAGCATAATCCCTCAAGCAAGGTGTCAAGACCCTAATCCTTTCAAATTGCTCTGATCAGCCTTTCCTCCAGACAATGTCAGGTGGCAGACTACGCATATTTGGGACCATTGTCTTCTCAGGAAGTGTTTATCTGTGCATATCTCCGACTCTGCATATTCCCCCCTCCCTCCTCCATATGTTAATCTGTGTAACCCAACCTCTCCGACTCTGCATATTCCCCCTCCCTCCTCCATATGTTAATCTGTGTAACCCAACCTCCCTCTAATATATTCATGATGTAATCCATGTAACCAAACCTCTCTTTAATGTATTCATGACATGTTTTGCACTGTATTCTGGGACATGGAGGGAGTTTCAAAAACTCATGTCACCCCTTTCTCGCTGTTCAATCTCGCCTTGAACCTGTTGCGCAATAAACTTGGATCTTCTGCAGTTTGCTCCTGTCTCCGGCTGAGCTCATTTTCCTCCGCAGGGACCCACGGACTTAGTCTGATGAGCTGGGTGGCAGAGCAGCCTCGCACCCAGATTTTAGCCGTAACAGTTGGCGCCCGAACGTGGGGCATGCGGTTCTCCCGCGTTGCTGACCGGGGCCCCCGAAATCTTCAGCCGGCACCAGGCCATTTTGCCTGGGAAGATCCTTTGGACCCCCGGCCATCTTCCGGGCGGTAATCGAAAGCCCCAGGAGTTCAGCCGGGGAGCAAAGAGGGATCCAGCCGGCTTATTCATCCTGGGATCATCATAGAAGACGCGTGAGTATAAGAAAAAGGAAAAACCCAGTGCACTGGTGGGAAAGGGGTGGAAATCTCCTGGCAACTGAATTCTCTGCCCTCCTCTCTATCGCTCCTTCTCGCCTTTCTCTTGGTCCGGTTAGTGAGAGAGATCGTGGACCGCTGCTCGACCCAAAAGGGGGGTTCTGAGCTCTATCTCTTTCTCCTCTCAAACCCTCCAGTCAGCCGCACCAACTGAGAGTCCAAAAGTAAGACGGAGAGACCCGACTTGAAAAACAGCCGACTCTCCGCAACGGACGTCCCAGTTGAAAGCAAGGGGTTGGAGTTCTTCTTCCGAACTTCCCGAGCGTCCTCACTGAGGGGGCAGGAAGGGGTCTGGCTTTCTATCCAATCCCAGCCGCACTGGTCGGTGCCACGTAACACGTGTATCGTGCGTGAGCCCGCTTCCAAAAGCAAGGGGGATTTTCGGTTTGAACCTCTATCCAGGGATCACCCGATCTGGCACCGCACGGCGCGGGCGTTCAGTAGGGCCCCTTTTCCTGAGATTGACGATAGGTAGGAGGTTGCCAGGAGGGATAGCCCATGAGGAATTGGGCGGGATCGGCAGAGTGGAAAAGGACCCCAGGTTATTGAGTAAGAAAATAGGAAGGAAATACCGGATAGCTAGAGCTCTTTAAAAACCCTCTAAGGAAGTTGCCAAGCGACTAAAGACCCCTCTTTACTATAAATCCCGTATTAAGTATATCAATCTCCTAGATATACCAATCCTTACCGCCCTTTCTCTTCCCTCTTTCTGTCTAGACACGCGTAAAACATAAAATGGGTACCCAGGCTTCCAAACGCGAGCGGGCTCACTCTGGGAAGAAGGCTTCTAGAAAGCCATCTCAGTCCCAGAAGGACCCTGACTCTCCTCTCCAATTTGTCATCACGTATTGGAAGACGATTCCTGGCCACAAATTATTATCAAAGCAAAATTAGAGAACCTCTGTTCTGAAATCTGGCCCGCCAGCACCGCCTCCGCCAAGCCCGAATTGCATTGGCCGACGGGGTTCGTTTAATGAAGAGCGCTTGAACCACTTAAAGAAATATTTGATGGAGGAAAAACCCAGTCAACTAAGCATTGTGAGCCCTGCCAGTTTGGTTAACTGGTGGTGTTTGAAGAGGCAAGGAGGCTCTTAAAACCATGTGGGACCTTCCTACTAATTTCACTTAATAAAGCTAAAGGAAGCAGCCCAACTCCTTGCAATAACCAACTAAAGGATGAGAGTATATATGTTTACATGTTGTCTGTTATGTGTGTTGTGTGTTAATACATATATGAGAATATGTGTGTTTACATGTTGTCTGTTATGTGTGTTGTCTGTTCCTTCTGTCTCTGACAGACTGCCTTTCTTAAGCCCGCATAATTTAAACTGCAAGCTTGCTTCAAAATTTTAAATCTAAGGAAGCCATGCTGGACCTTATCAGTCTTAAATAAGACCAAATGAGAATGAAGGGTGCAAATGTTTACCCCACCTCTTGCTTTGCCGCAACTTTTCAGATTGTGAGTCTACAGTCTATTTTGGAATGTGAATGTTTCTAATGTGAACTAGATGTTTCTGCTGCAAAAGCGTAGTTGAGCACAACTGCTCTCTCAAGCTAAAATGCAGTGTATTTATTTCATGAAGCACATAAAAGGTAGAAGCTTTGGTAGACAACAGCTTTGATAGTCTATCTATAGAGTCCAGTCCTGATACCAGTCTCTATAAGACTTCCTGGCCTCTTTTCTTAGAAAATGCCCCCTTGTTTCATTCTGCCTCTTTCAGGTTTTTTCCTTCTCCTTCTTACTTCTGTGCCAGGTAAATTTACTCCCAAGTAAGCTTCCTTTAAAGGAAACTACAAGGGGGGGGGGGCATAGATTAGGCTTACTATTCCTCTGCAAATTCAGGAAAAACTGTCACTTTTGTATTCCTTTTAAATCAAATCTATGGCTGTTTTAACTATGCTTTATAAGAGATCCTCTCCCTCTTAGGAAAAATGTTCACTTCAATCTTCCTTTAAAGATAATTTCTCTAGGAACTGGAAGGAAGCAAACTCACTCAAACTATCTCAAGATCTGCTAAAATGGTTCTGTGTAAAGTTGGCTACTTTTCTTTTCCTCTTTCTTAGTACATGATAGGAGCATAGATGTTTCCTTTCCCAGTTGAAAATCTGTACTTAAATGTATATGTCCTTTTGGTAGTGCAAATCTTGCTTTGAAATCTTGCTATGAACACTGTATTTAGGGTTGGACTAGATGACCCAATGTCCCTTTTAGCTCTCCCAATTTGTGGCTGTGTGGAGGGCCATGTGCCTGCAAGCATGTGATCAGTTGAAATTCAGCCCAACTTTACTCTTTGTTTTTTTATTTTTTTAAAAAAGGTGAGAGGTAAAATCCGTGATGTTTTGAAGCAGAACTGGTGATATCAGGCATTTGAGTGATTACAGTGCTTATCATTTTGTCTATTATTTACAAAAAATAAGACTTAAAAGTCTACACAAAGTTTAAGCACATACAAATTCATATAATCAAGTAGAATGGGCCTTGACATATAATTGAGTAGCCTTAACCATCCTGTAAATAAAGAGCAGGAAAATTTTGTCTGCAAATGGTAAGGCTGAAATGACTGAGAATGTTAAAAAATCTTATGAATTCTGACTCTCTGGCCATTTTCCCCCATATATAAGGGCGTGGCATTGTTCCGCGAATGGCCAGAGGGATATTAGCCCTTTCCTGTACATAAAGGAAGCAGTCGCTTTGCTTGGGCTGAAATTGCTAGCTTTTGTTGGTGAATACTTCAATTGCTGAGTTTCTCTTTTTTAAAAAAATCTAACCCTCTTTTAAAATCTACTCCTTACCCTTCCCTTATTCAAATTCTAATTTTGCCAAAAGATGCAACATTTCAATAGTATAAAAGATTTGCTGAGACATGAACTCCACACATGCACAGAGACTAGATCAGCTAAAAAAAAATAGGAAAAGGAGAGAGAGAGAGAGAGAGAGAGAGAGAGAGAGAGGGGAAGGAGGGGAAACTGTAGGGGGGGGGGAGAGGAGGTTTATGTAAAACTTGGAGCCATTGAGAGAAATCACCCTTAATGTGTCTCAAGTTTGAAATCTTAACATGCCAAATTCTTTTCACAGGTAAATATCAAAGCATTCCACCCCTCAATGGGATTTAAGTCACAGACTTTGTTTGTGTGCATTTTAGGAACAGCATTTCCTGACAGGCTTCTCACATGAAATAATTTTCCCTTTAACAGGATATGTGAACCCCGATAACAAAGTGTTTGTCCCTTTTTCCTCCCACAATAACTTTCTTTCTGTTCTGTGAAATCCCTGCTGTAATAGTGACTTCCATCCCTTTGTGTCTTTGACACTTTTAAAGTTATAAATAATCTGTTTCCATTTATTTAATCCGTTTTTCCATGATGTCTATGAAATTAATTGAAGCATAACCAAACATTGTTTGTGGAATGGTATTTGTTTACTGTCAGGGTTTCAGGGACAGAGAGCGAGGGGGAAGGATCCCAGGGCGATGAGGAGGAGGACGACAACGACCCTAGGTTGTCGCTGAGTCCGTCAAGCGATTCGGAGGATTCACAAAAGGGAGCCCCCCTGGTTAGGACAAGGGGAGATAGAGGGGGAAACAGTCAGGGACAGAGGAGCGAAGGGGGAACCCCCAGTGGGAGTGGGAGACCGGGGCCGGTTCCTCCGTCGGAACAGAGTAAAGGAGGTGGGGTTACCAGTGTGTCAGAAAGAGCAGGACAGGAAGCAGAGGGGGGAAGGAGTTCGGAGCAAGACGTCCTGCCGGAAGGGGCGGAGTGTAGTACCGAGAGTAGCGTAACTGTCAAAAGGAAGGTCAGAAGCAACGTACGCGTGCCAAGTTCAAATGTGGAGGCGCGCGGAAATGAGGAGAGTCCTGGGGAGGAGCCTGGTCCCAAAGCGCGAAGGGGGGGGGAGCAGCCGTCAGAGGATTCAGCCTCCGGAGAATCCCGGAGGGAGGGAACACAGGGAGGCAGGAAGACCCTGCGGAAAAGGAAGGAGAGGAAGAGGTGGACCAGCACAAGCCTCTTAAACTGGTGCAGAGGCGGTACTGATTCAGAGGGGACTTCTACGATCTAAGAGTAACAGATCCTGAGCCACAGAGCTTGGATGTAATCCCAACAACGTTCTTCAATAAAACCTTTTGTATATAACTTGGACTGGACTTTGGTCTCTTGTGAGCTGGGACCACGGGTGGCTCTGACAGTAAGTCCCCTCTCCAAGAACGCAAAAATTTTTTTTGCAAAGCTCACAAACGGTGACAGCCATGAGTGCGGAGGATCAGCTGATAGCGCTGCGAAATACAGTTTCCGAACTCACCGCTGCAGTCCTTGCGTCTCAGAAGAAGAATGACGAAATGGAGAAGCGCTGCCAAGACCTGCAAATAAGGTGGGAACGTGCAAGCAGGGAAGGGTTCCCAGGGTCCAGATCAGAGGGAATTGGACTTGGAAGGCGGGGGGGGCAGTCTAGTCACCCACTTCGATGGGAACCTGAAGCACTACCCCAGTTTCAGAGCAGACGTCTTGTATGCACTGCACTTGCTTCGTCATGACTTTAAAGATGAGGAGGAGAAAGTGGGATTTATTATTTCTCATTTGCATGGGGAGGCCAGAGCGTGGTTGCGCAATTTGTGGCGCGAAGATGGCCCTGCCCGCCGTGATTCTGATGAATTCATTAAGGCAATGGATGCTTGCTTCCAGTCAACCGTGGATTTGGATATTGCGCGCAGGGAGATATTTGGGCTGCGGCAAGGCAAAGCCACTGTGCGTCAGTACCATTCCAGATTTTTTGCGTTACTGACTGCGTTACGCTGGGGAAAAGACTGCACACCTGTGAGGGATTTGTTCTGGGAGGGTCTCAGCGGTCCCATAAAAGATGAACTTGCCAGGGGAGACAGACCTCAAACCCTGGAGGAGGTGGTGCAGAGGGCTCTTGCGATTGGGATACGACACGAGGGACGTCCTTGGCACAATGGGGAAGAACGTCAGGTGCGTGCACCAGCAAGGACGCCTCCTTTCATCCCCAGGGATTTCAGCCAGGCACATCCCTCGCCGATGGTGAGGCAAGGGGAGGAGCCGATGGAAATTGGTGGTGCTAAGGCTCAAGCAACAGCCAGAGTCCTGGCTTCCGGTGCAGTGAAGGCGAAGCCTCCTAGAGGGACCAGGAAGTGTTACATCTGTGACAGTGCACTGCACATGGCGAAAGAGTGCCCCCAGAGGCTCCAGAAGCACACTGCAGCTTTAGCAACAGTAGCAGCAGAAGTGATCCGAGAAGAGGAGCCTCAGGGAAACGACAATGCCTGGCTGGAAGCAGAAATGCTGGGGCTCAGTCAGGCGGATCTATAGAACAGTCCCCAGCGTCTTTGCAACCCACAGACCCTTTACCACCCAAGCCAGCGGTGCAGCTCACAGCAACGCTTCAGTTGCCGAATGGGACCACCCTAGAAGTGCCCATCATGATCGATTCTGGGAGCAACGCCGATTTCGTGGGGCTGCAATTCGTCAAGCAGCATTGCATAGTGCTTCTGCCCGCCACAACGCCTCTGAACATAGTCACAGTGGATGGCAGGAAATTGCTAGGGGGGCAAGTTGTGCAACAGACACCTCCCATGGTGATGCGAATTGGAGATCACCGAGAAGTCATTAGCTTCAATGTCACCCACCTGTCTGACACGCCTATAGTATTAGGCATGAGTTGGCTGGAGAGACACAGTCCTGCTGTAGCGTGGTACCAACGTCAGATCGCCTTTTGCTCATCGTACTGTGCTCAAAATTGCATCCAGTCCTGCCAGGAGGAGGGGGCTGAGCAGCACCTGCGACTTGGCATGGTGCAGGCAGTACCAAGCAAGTACGAAGGGTTCCTGGAGGTTTTCTGCGAGAAGGAGGCTGACCAGTTGCCGCCCCACAGACCTTATGATTGTGCCATCGACCTGTTGCTGGGGGCGCAGCTGCCGACTGCTAAACTGTATTCCATGTCTGAGGACGAGATGCAAGAACTCAGAGAGTTCATAGAGCACAATTTGAAGCGTGGATTCATCCGGGAATCTAAAGCAGTGGGGGGCAGTCCTGTGTTCTTTGTGAAGAAGAAGGACACGCCCCAAAAAAGACTCATTGTGGACTATAGGACCATAAACAGTATGACCAAACCCAAGGCCTTTCCCATGCCCAAGATTGATGATCTCCTAGCGACCGTGCGGAAGGGGAAGATCTTCACCAAATTGGATCTGCGTGGAGCGTATAACCTCATACGCATCCGGGAGGGCGATGAGTGGAAGACGGCCATGTTCACGCCTCTGGGCACGTATGAATACAGAGTTATGCCGTTTGGTCTCCAAAATGGATCTCACGTCTTCCAAGCCTTTATGCATCACGTGCTAGCGGGACTCCTCTACAAGAAATGTGTGTGTTTTCTCGACGACATCCTGATCTTTTCGGAAACAGAAGAGGCCCATGAGAGGGATGTAAAGGAAGTCCTGCAGAGACTACGGGAGAACAGGCTCTACGCCAAGTTAGAGAAGTGCCAGTTTGATGTGACGGAGGTGGATTTCCTAGGTTACAAGCTGTCCGATAAAGGACTGGCCATGGACAGCGTCAAGATCCGCGCGGTGTTGGACTGGAAGAGCCCACGTAATCGGAAGGAACTCCAGAGATTCGTCGGCTTCGCCAATTTCTACCGCAAATTCATCAGAGGTTTTGCAAAGGAGACGGCAGCGATCACGGACACTCTAAGTTCCAAGAAGAAGTTCGTTTGGACGGAACAGGCGGAGCGCTCTTTTCAGAAGCTTAAAAGCCTTTTCGCCTCCGAGGAGCAGCTGCTGCACGTGAATCCAGGCAGGCCCATGTGAGTAGAAACCGACGCGTCAGACAGAGCGGTTGGAGCCGTACTCCTGCAAGAAGATTCGCAAGGGAACTGGAGACCAGGTGCCTTTTACTCCCGAAAGCTCAGCAAGGCGGAGCAAAACTACACCATATGGGACAGGGAGCTGTTAGCCATTCACGCAGCTTTCAAAGCGTGGCGACACTTCCTCATAGGAGCCAAGCACACAGTACAGGTCCGCACGGATCACAAAAACCTAGAGTATTGGCGCACGGCGAAGCTCCAAAGACACATGCGCTGGGCGGAATTCTTCGCGGACTTCGACTTCCGGATGGAGTACATCCCGGGAGATTCCAACGTTATAGCCGATGCGCTCTCCAGGAAGCCGCAATATCTCGATGAAGCGGCGCCAGTAGCAGCCAAGCACATTTTCGCACCGCAGGCGTGGGCGTGCGCTGCCATCACAGTAGACCTGGACGCGGTGCGACGAGCGTTGCAAGTAGATCAGTTCGCACAATCCAAGATGGAGGAGTTGCGCAGAGGTTTGCAGAGAGACGGAGAGTTCCAACTACGCGACGGGCTGTTAACTCGCAAAGGTGCCCTCTACGTACCGAGCGACGAGCTCCGTGCAAAGGTTCTGCAGCAGTTGCACGACGCCCCCAGTGCGGGCCATTTCGGCAAGGAGAAGACAATGGAACTGGTGGCAAGAGACTTTTGGTGGCCCCGGATGCGTGGAGAGGTAGCGGATTACGTCGCCAGGTGTGACACTTGTCAAAGGTCCAAGCCAGTACACCAGAACCAGTGGGGCTACTGGAACCACTGGAAACACCACAGCAACCATGGGAGAGGGTAGCCCTGGACTTCGTTACTGACCTGCCCAGCTCCAGAGGGAAGACGGCGGTACTGGTGGTAGTGGACATGTTCACGAAGATGGCGCACTTCATTCCATGCGCCAAGGTGGCGACAGCGGAACAGACTGCCAAACTCTTCATCGACCACGTGTTCAGGGTGCATGGGCTGCCGCATTCCATCCTGTCCGACAGGGGGCGCCAGTTTGTTTCCAATTTTTGGCAGAAGCTTCTAGGTATCCTGAACATCAAGATCAACCTAACGTCGGCGAGACATCCACAGACCAACAGCCAAGCTGAGAGGGTCAACGCGATCATGCAGCTGTACCTGAGATGTTACGCAAATCAGCGACCCGCAGCTTGGGTGGACTACCTGCCGATGGCAGAGTTTGCCTATAACAACACGAAGCACGCGTCCACGGGGGTGACGCCGTTCTTCGCGAACAACGGTCGTCATCCCAGAACCTTCCCGGGGTTCGTAGCACCGGGAGAGGGGGTGCCGCAAGAGGCCGACCAGTTTGCAGCGGAGCTGCAGGAGGTGCACGAAGAGCTGCGGAGACATTTGGAGCTAGCCAAACAAGCATATAAGGTGCAGGCAGACAAAAACAGGAGAGTGGGGGAGGACATCCAGGTGGGGGACTGGGTGTGGTTAGCGGCCCAAGCTATGCCGGCCAAGTCGTTGGCCAAGAAGAAACTGGGGCACAGGCAGTTAGGGCCGTACCAGGTGGAGGCTAGAATCAACCCTGTAGCCTTTCGACTGGCCCTCCCTGAAGGTTCCAGAGTGCACCCGGTCTTTCATAGGTCGGTGCTCACTCCCTACAAGGCACCGCACAGGTTTCAGGAGTCTGACACAGTACCGTACCCACACACTAAGTCACCGGAGAGGGAGAGAGCACCTAGGGCCGAACCTCTCAACGAGGTCACAGAAATCCTGGACTCGAGATGGGGGGAAGAGGGGGTAGAATACTTTCTAGCCAGAGAGGGTACTCCAGCCAGTGCCAACAGTTGGGTGCCGGACTACGCTTTAGACGAACCTCTTCTAAAAGATGGGTTCCATGCCCTTTTCCCGCATAGACCCATGCCAGCCGAGTACTTTGATGACTGGCTCTTTACGTCCACACTTTCAGACAGTACTTTCCGGGGGTTTTCTTCCGCCAAGGAGAGAATGCCAGAATCAAGCCCGCCCAGGGGATCGTGCTCAGGGGTGGACACAGAACCTTCTTATTGGTGGGACGAGCAACCAGAGGAAGATTGGCGCAGGAGATGGCTGACGGGACCTTGGCCGGCAGCACCAGACGAAGTGCGAATGGAAGAGGAAGGAGGGAACACTTTGGGTGAAGAACCTGAATTCGAACACTCATACACCGAACTGCAAGCAGAGGACATGGAAGTACAAGAACTGTATCCTGCATCTACCTCCGGAGAGCTGCAGCTCCCACAACCTACACCCGAAAGGCGGGAGGGGGGAAGGGGGGGCTTCGAGGGGGGGATGGATGTCAGGGTTTCAGGGACAGAGAGCGAGGGGGAAGGATCCCAGGGCGATGAGGAGGAGGACGACAACGACCCTAGGTTGTCGCTGAGTCCGTCAAGCGATTCGGAGGATTCACAAAAGGGAGCCCCCCTGGTTAGGACAAGGGGAGATAGAGGGGGAAACAGTCAGGGACAGAGGAGCGAAGGGGGAACCCCCAGTGGGAGTGGGAGACCGGGGCCGGTTCCTCCGTCGGAACGGAGTGAAGGAGGTGGGGTTACCAGTGTGTCAGAAAGAGCAGGACAGGAAGCAGAGGGGGGAAGGAGTTCAGAGCAAGACGTCCTGCCAGAAGGGGCGGAGTGTAGTACCGAGAGTAGCGTAACTGTCAAAAGGAAGGTCAGAAGCAACGTACGTGCGCCAAGTTCAAATGTGGAGGCGCGCGGAAATGAGGAGAGTCCTGGGGAGGAGCCTGGTCCCAAAGCGCGAAGGAGGGGGGAGCAGCCGTCAGAGGATTCAGCCTCCGGAGAATCCCGGAGGGAGGGAACACAGGGAGGCAGGAAGACCCTGCGGAAAAGGAAGGAGAGGAAGAGGTGGACCAGCACAAGCCTCTTAAACTGGTGCAGAGGCGGTACTGATTCAGAGGGGACTTCTACGATCTAAGAGTAACAGATCCTGAGCCACGGAGCTTGGATGTAATCCCAACAACGTTCTTCAATAAAACCTTTTGTATATAACTTGGACTGGACTTTGGTCTCTTGTGAGCTGGGACCACGGGTGGCTCTGACATTTACCTTTTGCCTGAGCATTTCTTATTAATTCTGTCATTTTGGCTAGTTCTAGGTACTTGCACAAAGTTACATTGCCATTAAGTCATTTTCCAGTATTTTGCTATTAACACTCTAGCCGATGTTGTCACATCAAGAAACACTCTTTTATTTTCATTGTTACTTCAGATTTCTTAAAATTCTGTGTCTTAGCATTTATTTATTTTGGTTCCTCATAGGTCATTGTGTGTGTGTGTTTGTGTGTGTGTTTTATTATTATTTTAACTGTGTCTTTTAAGTCCACCCTGTCCTTACAGGATATCACTTCTACAAGTGTGTTACTACAGATCCAATGAAAAGCTTCGCTACCACGAGACTTATTACCTGCAACAACAACAGACACCAAAGTTTTCAAAGTGGCCACAGCAATTTCTTTCAAAGGGGAAGTGGGGCTGACAAAGAGGGGAGGAGTTGAATTGCAAGGACATTTTTTGACTTTTATATTCAACTGATATTTAATTAGTTTGTTGTGTATTATGTGTTATTATGTAGGAATGTTGAAATGTGTTTGACAGTGTTATTTCCACAAAGGGAGGAATTTTTTTTTTTGTGTGTGTGTGTGTAATTGTCTTATGTTTAATGTATACTGCCTTATTCCTTATACCCCAATGGAGGATTTTCATACATTTTATGCTTTCTAATGGATCAGGCTATTGTGTAGTTCAATGTTTAGATAACCACATTTCGCTGTCCCACCTGGCACACTGCCAACCTTCCCTACCCATTTTAAAATGTGTTAAAACTCGCTTCACCAAGGAGAAGCTTCAGGAAGGTGTATATGCCTTGATTTAGCAGGAATGATCCCTTATAGAGTTAAATTGACTTATTTGGACAAGTGCCCCTTTTAAGAATGGTTTTCTTTTAACAGATTGGTTTGAAGAGTTAAGAACCATGGGGCAAGATAAATTCAAATTGGACCCAGTGTGAATTGGGCATGTGTATCCAGGATGCAATTAGCTTTTGGTCCTTAAAGTGCAAGTGAGCAACTTCCCATGACTGCAAGACCAATAATAAAACCCCCATAGGAAGCCAAGGCAAGGACATTTCCCTCAGGATGTGTCCAAACCTGTGGCAGCTGTGGTGAGTGCCAGGCAACATGGTTAATATGAAAGCCCTAAGTGGATTCACCAGGGATTGCCACTACTGTGAGAACACAGAAAAGCTACCTTGACACCTGAGAACACAAAAATGGCGAGGGACAAAGCAAACTGCATTTTTTTTTCCAGTCAGTAGTGGACCTTCCTGCTAAATGTAAAGCATAGACCACTATTGAACAAAATACAACAGGTGTCCTTTTATGCGATATCCTATATCCAGCTATCTGCACTACTATACTTGCAAATGGCCTTAAGAGGCATGATTTGCAAGTCCCCTTCAGGTTTGCACAAACCCACACATCTAGTACGATAGATACAAAGTTATTATTTAGTGCATATCTATATAACATAAACATACATTGTATTGATCCGTGTTGCTCCATCCTTTGTTGCCCTGCTCAACCCACCTCCTTTTCCATTAGGGCCTATTCCCACTCACACGGCACCCCTACCTTCACCGAGATTTAGGGTGCAGAGAAAAGATTTGCAAGTTCTTACAGAACTTTAATGCAAATCTATCTCCGAATGGGGGACTGTTACGGAAAAGGGGGGGGCATGTCTTCTTCACCTTCTTCTTCGCTACAATATATCAATTTATTTCCAATTGTCAATGTCAAAAGGGACTAAAATCTATAAAATTCATAGAAAATCAGCGTGCCAGTTTGCTCAATTACTCTAGGACTCCATCGCACCTCCCCTGTCCAGCATAATCCCTCAAGCAAGGTGTCAAGACCCTAATCCTTTCAAATTGCTCTGATCAGCCTTTCCTCCAGACAATGTCAGGTGGGATACTACGCATATTTGGGACCATTGTCTTCTCAGGAAGTGTTTATCTGTGCATATCTCCGACTCTGCATATTCCCCCCTCCCTCCTCCATATGTTAATCTGTGTAACCCAACCTCTCCGACTCTGCATATTCCCCCCTCCCTCCTCCATATGTTAATCTGTGTAACCCAACCTCCCTCTAATATATTCATGATGTAATCCATGTAACCAAATCTCTCTTTAATGTATTCATGACATGTTTTGCACTGTATTCTGGGACATGGAGGGAGTTTCAAAAACTCATGTCACCCCTTTCTCGCTGTTCAATCTCGCCTTGAACCTGTTGCGCAATAAACTTGGATCTTCTGCAGTTTGCTCCTGTCTCCGGCTGAGCTCATTTTCCTCCGCAGGGACCCACGGACTTAGTCCGATGAGCTGGGTGGCAGAGCAGCCTCGCACCCAGATTTTAGCCGTAACAGGGCCAGAAAGTCACAGACGGTTTCATGGATTTTTAATGTTCCTCTTTTATTGACATAATTTCAGTTATAAAGAAATAGAGTGATACAGAGGAAAAAAGGGGGAAAGAACAAAGCTGTATATAAGAAATATATATTCCATGTCTGCTTATCTGAGTCACAAGGTGGAAGAGTGAGAAAAGAGGCCAGGTTTTAACAGGCAACCAGGGATATTACCAATAACTGCTTGATCCCACAGCAGCAATAATCATGAGAAAAGCAATGAGATCATACTTTTATATGATGAAAAGCAAGGTTGGAGATGAGCAGTGGTACAAAGTGGAGGCCCAAAGTGATCAGAGTGGCCTTTTCACCCTCAGGAAGGAAGGAATCCTGGTGGCAATCCAATGGTGACTTGTGAGCAGGTAAAACAGACATTTGCTTATGTAAAAGGACTTCTTCAACTCCTCCTTCTTGCAATCCTCTTGCCTTAGCCCAGACCTGCCCTGGAAGATTGGGGGACTACATTGAGAGGTTTCTTGAGAGGGATGCAGTGCAGGAGGGGAGAAATGTAGGGGGCTGCTGAGTGTCGGAGAGGATGGTGGTGGAGGTCTGTTGCCTGAGAAGAAGTCTGCTTGTGCCACCTTGGCATTCATTATCTTAATCGCATTGGGTATCCGTTGTCACATGTAAGGGAAATTTGCTTAGTTATTCTCCAAGTGTCGTAGCTCCATTTATCTTTTATACATATGGTGACTGGAACTGGAGATGAGCTCGACATGGGACCAGTGTATAGGTGGCCATGAAAAGTGCAGATGTTTTTAAGAGCTTGGTCTGAGACATGAATGAAATTGCGTACGGCATGGGGAACCAGGCCTCTTTTGTTGATTATATAGTTGCAGTAATCTTTGACTTCAGTCCTCGGGTAATCGACATGCTCGTGTTTGAAGGATTGGAAATCCCAGGCGGCTTCAGTCCCCAGCACCATCCAGGACAGCAAAACCAAGAGCAGCCATAAAGGACAGGGCCCCTTGGCAGCCATGGTTCGCTGTGGCTCTTGGTGTTTGGTCTGTGCAGAAAACACAGAAAACGAAGCAAAGTTCAACAGAGCATTTCATGCTTTCCCCTTTTCCATCACATTTATTATATAACCCATGTCCTAGGAAATAACAAGGGAAAATCTGAAAAGGGCTATGACAGCCTTGCTCAAATTGTAATCCTAATTCCCTCATTAGCTAGTTATGAGGCTGCCTAATACTGCCGTCAGACACTGCCCCATCTACTTCAGTACTGTTGTACCTCAGAAGTCAAACAGAATCCCTTCCGGAACTCCATTTGACTTCCAAAATGTTCATAATCCAAGTCAAAGCTTCGGATTGGTTGCAGGAATTTCCTGCAGCCAATCGGAAGGTGGGAATTTGCATCAGAAGTTTGGGTTCAAAAGAACATTCGAAAACTGAAACACTCACTTCCAGGTTTACAGCATTCAGGAGGAAAATGTCTGAGTCGCAAGGTTTTGGGATCCAAGGTACGCCTTTATTGTCTAGCATTGAGTTGTGGCCCTTCCCCATTCCCATCTCTCTTCCTCCACCCCTTTACAACCATGAAACTATAGTTTAGTTGACAGGCAGATTGAAGAAATGAATAAAACTAAGTTCCAGAGACTAATAAGAACCTCAAAAATCACACAAAAATTAGTCTCTGCAAAGACAATGAATGACACCATTATTCTTCATGTCACCACAGCAGCAATAAACAGGCGTGAGTTCCCCAAATTAGCATACTGAGATTCCCTAACTGCCAAACTGTTAACCTTAGTAAGAGTGTGGTGTAGTGGTTAAGAGCGGTAGATTCGTAATCTGGGGAACCGGGTTCGCGTCTCCGCTCCTCCACATGCAGCTGCTGGGTGCTAGAGAGAAATATTCAGATCTGCTAGGGAGAAAAACAAAATCGTTATAATCATTAGTCAATTGCACAGAGCGTCAATATCGAGAGCGGGACAAATGATGCTTTTTTGGTAAAATAATAGACATACGGCTTAAGCAGCAAGGTGTGCCATGGCTGATGTCTGCAGGAATGTAATTAAACGTGAAGCCTGGACACGACCAAAACCAGCCGTCAGGCAGCTCTGTGTATTTATATACATAGGAAATATTTGCATAATCAGAGCAATTAAAATTATCCTCGCCCATTTGCACACAGTTGGCTTCTGTGCAGTTCACCATACGGGCACAAGTAACATTAAAGGAAGCCACGTATGGGGTCATGGAATTGGCTGCATGGAGAAATGATGCAAAACTTTAACAGCAGCTGCCAGCTCAGAATGCTGGGCAGACTTCTGTGGAAGAATGTAGAGGCTGTGCCATTTATCATTTTGCTGCCATGCAACGACCATGCAACAGCAGGTTGAGATGAATGAGAAGCAGGGGGGGGGGGGGTTGGCCGGGCTGCGAAGGAGAAGGAGGCAGAAGCTGTGGATAAGGGGGATAAGGGGGGGATTGTCTGCTGCAGGCAGGAGAGCAGGGGCCGAAGGAGACACCTGGGGTCCTAATTTAGCAACGGCAGCTGCACATTTCTGCCAGGTGAGCAGACAATGAATCGAAGCCCTTGGTTCTGCAAAGAGGGTCTTCCCGATCTTTTGCCAAGTCCCCACCTCAAGAGACCCCCTTTCAGGGTAGGAGGGAAATTGGCAAGCAATCTCACAAAGCAGTTGTTCAATTTCTTTTAAGGAAACATTAACACCCACAACACACTGCCTAACTAGAGAAAAAAGTTCCCTGGCATGCTCTTTCTGCATTCGAGTCAAATCGCCCCCCATACTCACGAAGTAGCGCGCTGAGACTTTTCCAGTCAAGTGAAGTACAGGGGCTAGGCTGCGTAAGGGATCTGGCACGTCGGGGTCACCAGATGTAGGAATGAAAATCACGGGAGACGAGTAGTGGGTGTCACGAGAGGCGTCTGCCGGGGAAGCCCCGGGAGCTCTCTTTTATTGAATATTACAAACATTGCCACAGGTGTGGTTGTGGCTGATTGGTTGATACAAACACAAAGAAACTCATTGCCTATTGGTTAATGCAAATGCAAGGCGGGAATTACATGTGAGGGGTGGGAATTACATGAGAGCATTAATCACCGGTAGATTAAAGGCTGGGAAACGAGGTTGGAACCAGACAGGCATGAAACCTCCTAATTAAATTATAACTAAAGATTGATATAGCATAAAACAATTACTAATGATTGATCATAACATGAAAGAATATAACAATCAAGTTCTATAGATGTGCTCGGCTATGCATGGAGAACAGGTCAACATGAACTTTAGGTGAACGGAGCGATGAGGGAATGTCTTGGTGTTTGGAACAGGTTCGTACAGTGTGTGCAGAAATAGAGAAAAGATCATGAGCGAGAGTTCCCAGAATGCAAGAGAAAAGAAGCAATACTTCCCATAGCAAGACTTCCCATAAGGCCACAGTTATGTGTAGAAAGAGAACGATGCAATGCTTCCCTATAATGCAACAGTTATGTGCAGAGGGAAAACATATGTGCAGAAGGAAAACTTCCCTTTAGGAATACAAGGAGAAAAGTGTTGTTAAACATGGAAAAGGTTTATTCTATCAAAGACGGGGGGCAACTGAAATGAAGTATGGAAGAAAAGAAATGACAGACAAAGTTTAGCTATTCAAAAGCTGGCTGATTTTACACCCGCCTGCAGTGTGCCTTCTGGCCACCTTTCCCACTCCTGAACAAAACAATGAACATAGCTTCCTAGATGAGCATGTCAAGGCCTTTTTCTTACCTAGTGTAATAGAAATTGCTCTCCCAAAGAGTGGATCGAAATGTCTTCTTTCACTCGTATGCACCTCTGAGCAGCCTTCTGGAAGGGACACCTTATATAGACAGAATTCAGCAATGGTGGATGATGATACGTGGAAAATTGTTACTGGATGTACTGGAACAAATGCTGGAAGCCTATTTACCCCCTGTGGGAGATGGAATTGAAGTATCATTAGTAGAAAAATATGAAGGTCTACTTGCTAACTGGTCTTGAATGTTATTGTAGTTCCCATATATTGTTTTACTGGAAGGATGCATTCTGTACCCAACAGGTTGATGGCATAGCTGATGTCTATATTCTCACATGAATATTTTTACTCACTCTAGACAGGTATATTATATAATGCAATGCATGGGAAAGGGTTCATCCACCCATATTGATCAGGGCTAATCCTGATTCTCTACAGTGGATACAGTGCTTATAGCACGAATGTTCCCCCTTGTTATTAAAGACTCACTGGAAGACCCAAGAGGCAGATATTTTCTACTTAGGGGTACGTCTGGATGCTTTGCTGTCGCTTGAGACTAAGGTGGCATCAGTGGCACAGAGTACCTTCCATCAACTTCAGCTGATGGCCTAGCTCTATGACTATCTGGACACAGGCAGCCTAACTACTATTGTCTATGCTCTGGGAACCTCTAGGTTAGATTACTGTCAGGTGTTCTACTCAGAGCTCTGAAGACAATTGAGGAACTTCAGTTAGTGCAGAACTCGGTGGCCAGGGCAAGATTCTTCGGTCATATTACACCAAGCCCTTAGCTGGAATCACTTTCGTTTATAGTATCCCCGAAGGTTGGCTTTAATTTGAGTGTGTGCAGCGCTGTTGGCCAAATTTTAAGCTAGCCTTGGGTGGGAGCACTAATTTGGCTTCCTTTAATATTGCTTTGAGACTAAGATTCTCAAGAGCAGAAACAGGGAGGCCTATTCGGCCTGCACATTAACTTCCAAGCCTAAGTTTGCTACAGGTAGCACTTAATTGTTAAGTCTCTGACACGTGACTTATTCTCGCTATAGGAATGTATCTGCTTGCAGGCCCAGTTGCTCCTAATGTATATCTGAGGCAGACGGCCCCAGAGGCTCTCTGTGCCTCCAAGGACTATGAGCACTCTGCATATGCTCTTGAACTATGCCATTTCTGAACAAGTTTATTTTCTTTAAGTTTGTTTTGCCCTGATAGTGGCAACTGCCATTTTAGAGACGAGCCATTGTGGCTTAGTGGCTAAAGTGTAAGACTAGGACCTGGGAGACAGGGTTCATATCCCCCTCTTAGCCATTGTTATAACAAAACAAAACTAACTGCTCCTTTTAGGTTATTCTGTTGCTGGGTAGTTCTGCCCATTTGTGATAAAAGAACTTTGGGTTTCTTGAAGGGGGGCTTCCCTCTAAAAGGGCAAGCAGGGGTACCTGGACAAGCTGTGGGCTACCTCAACTCTCCTATTTCACTGGAAACATTTATGCCTGGCCTAGCAGGTGATCCTAGGGCTTTGCCCTAGAATTCGATGGCCTGGAAGTGTTTCCGGCCTGAATAGTGTCCCCATGTGGTCTATAAGCAATGGTTTCACTGGGTCAGTGCATAGTGCCGGTAATGCCTAGGTTGCAGGATTGGTCCCTGTATGGGACAGCTGCATGCTCCCATACTGGTCTACCTGGACACTTAGGTCCTTTTGGTGGTTACCTCACTGCGAGGGATGTAATGGGCGCCACATTTGCAATATGCAAGTGGGAGAAAGCACCTTTGTGTGCCCGCATTGCAGTTTGCTCTGTGCGTTGCAGGACACGGCGCTGCACGGGCTGCAATTGCATTGCATTGCATGAGAGATTTGCAGTTGCATTGCACGGAGGGTGTGTTTGCATTGCACGGAGTGTATTGTTGCATTGCATGGAATGTGTTGTTGCATTGCACGGAATGTGTTGTTGCATTGCACGGAGTGTGTTGTTGCATTGTACGGAAGGTGCGGTTGCATTGCACGGAGTGTGTGTGTGTGCATTGCACAGAGTCTGTTTTTTTGCATTGCAAGGAGTGTGTGTGCATTGCACGGAGTGTTTAGTTGCATTGCACAGAGTGTGTAGTTGCATTGCATGGAGTGTAGTTCCATTGAACGGAGTGCGTAGTTGCATTGCACGGAGGGTTTGTGTGTACATTGCACAGAGTGTGCATTTGCATTGCACAGGGCGTGTTTTTTGCATTGCAGGGAGTGTGTAGTTGCATTGCAGGGAGTGTGTAGTTGCATTGCACAGAGCGTGTTTTTTGCATTGCACAGAGTGTGTAGTTGCATTGCACAGAGTGTGTATCGGAAAAGGAAGCTGGCTCGGCGGCAACTTTGTCAGGACTTCTTTAGGGGTTCTGGCCAGCGTCGGCCCTGTCAATTTGCATATCATGATGGCAGCACAAAATGCCCCCTGCCCAAGTGGGGGCTGGAAGCTGGCAAGCAATAGCTCAATACCTTTTGCCCATATTCCCATTTTATTTAGGGATCCAGTTGGATATCGTAGCTAAAACAAACCACTTGCCTATGGAGAAGCTGTCTGCCTTGAAGGAAGTTATTTTGTAATACTTCCTCTGTAGCAAGCGATGCTTCATTGTAGCACCTCTGCTTGTGGTTAACGCTTAGCTGGAATGAAATATTCAACGCAGCAATAGAGAAATTAAAATAATAATTTATTTGTCAGACAAATAAATGAGAGGCACAGTGGTATATGGTTACCAAGCTCTGGCCTGGCCTCCTGCCATCCTGGCCAGCACTTATATTTCCTTAATCCAGCCCCCTTTGCTCCTCCTGTGGCTGCCTCTGTCCAATCAGCCTGGTTGAAATTCCTATTGGCTGTTTGCTAGAACCAATCACAAAAGATACACCCACTTCCTTCTGTCCTTATAAGGGAGACAAAGAGCTATATATAAATGACAAATAAGTAATAATATATCTTACATGGAATCTTAATTACCAGCTCACCTCTTGCCCTCCTTGCCCTATTGCCTTCTAAAACAAATGGTTAATCTTACATTTTTATCTTCAACAGATGTCAAGGATCTTGAGTTCACATCAACATTGAAAGATTTCCTTCAATTGAAGGTTTCTAAACAAAAAGGCTTGACAACTATATATCAAGAGTGCTCTATGGCGTCTCCTGTCTGGCAGGGGGGCTAGGCTCATTTGCCCCTCTGGTCTCCTATTGCAATATGACTCTATGAAATAAGAATCTAGCATTTCTTAAATCCTTTGCATAATTACATTTAAGCCAATATATTTAAGCTAATATATTTCATACATTATCATAGGTAGCCTCTTAAAGAATAAAGCTTCTCAAAGTAAAAAGGAAGGAACTCAGTAAAAAACAGCTTTTTTAAAAGAAGCCTCTTCAGTTTACACCCCCCCCTTTCACCCTCCTTTCCAGCCTCAAAATAAAATAGAAAGAAGCTTCTTCTCCAGCCAAGCCAGTTGCCTTTTTTTCACTGCTCTTGGCCTTAGAAAATACAGCTCAAGGTTTAAGAGAGGCCCATGGTATCATTTTACTATTTGCCCATTCCTAATTGTGTTTTGCAATCTGCAAGGTCAGTTGTCTGTAATTCCTTTTTTTTATGACTTTGAGAATTGTTTTTCTGTTATAAATCAGGGGCCCCCCTTGTCTAGGAGGATAACATCTTGCCAAGGTTTTTTCTGCCTGGCATGAAACATTTGAAAATCTTTTTAAGCTCATTTTAAATACAAGCAAGCCTTAATAAAATATATATGCTTTGATAAAAATGCAGGCCTATGATTAGATGCCTCATCATCAGATCCGATCTTGCTGGGTCACTTAATTAATCTTCCCACTAGGCCAGGCTGCCTGCGGCCTGAGGTCCCCTTACCTTTGTGTATGCCTACCAAGTGTGGTGAAGGCAGATATCAGGCGATGGTAGCAATTCCTGAATGTATGCAATAGTAGTTCGCCATGGCTGGATACCTTGAACCCGCTCAAGGATTTTCAGGTTCATGCTGGTGCTGCTGGATCTTTGCCCTTTGGTTTTATTTCAAGGGCCGCTGGTGTGCAAAGCTATGGCCTAAAGCCCGGTGTGGTGAGGCAATCATGTGACATAACTTTTCTTGAGTTTTCCCCCATTGTAGTAGCAGTTCACATGTGGCCCGAGGAGTTCAGTGGCCATCGGATCTGCTTTTGGTCTGATAACCAGGTAGTGGTGAGCGTTTTGGCAAAACAGTCCTCACGCTCCAGCAGATTCTCCGCCCCTCCGCTCACACTTTCGAGCTGCGCCGCTTAAGGTTTAATATTGTGCTTTCTACTCTCCAAATTACGGGATCCTCTAATGGTGTTGTTGACACTCTATACCATTTTCAGATGAAGCGCTTCAGATCCTGGGCTCCAGACTCAGCTGTTGCCAGACTTTTCCAGACCACCTGTGGCATTGTGACAACAATTAGTATAGAGAGCAGCAGCTTCCATTTCCTCTTCTGCTTTTAGCTCTTATGGGATGGCCTGGATGGATTTCTTAGCCTTAAGCTGGCAGTCCTCGGCCATTCAGATGAATTGGCCCCCATCCTCTGAGCAGATCCTGCAGTATTTGGTCCACCTGCTGCAGATTGGGTGTGCTGTTATAACTATCAGAATTCAGTCCGCTGCAATGTCTGTTACACTGAAGCTTTAATTTTCAGAGACCCTTGTATAAAGTTTGTAGTGCGCAGGGCCTTGGAAGGTTGGAATAGGCTCCAACCTCATAGGACAGCAGGCAGGAAGTTGGTCAATTTTATCTATGCAGTATCTGCAACAAGTTAAAACTTGTCTGCTGGTTAAAGATCAAGGCGAGATTCCTTTCAGTAGTCCATTGCATTTTCGCACTGAGGGTTGGAAAAATGGTTGTTGGTGCCAGCACGGGGATGAGAGTCTGGAGGTTTATTGCTTCAGGACTTCCTTATCCTTTGGAGCTTGTCTTTAGAGTCGGGAACTCAAAAACAGACTTAGTAGGCAGGAGTGCCACAATCAGGGTTCCCGCCACAGGTGAGGATAACATAATATTTGGCTTTTCTTTTTTTTCTTTTTTAATATATTTTATTAAGGTTTTTAAACATAAATGCAAAGATAAAAAACAGTGTAACATATATCATAACATACTTTCTTAACTTCTTTGGACTCCCTCGCATCTCCCGCTCCCATTTGCATCATTGTCAATTCTTGCCCACAATTTATCACCCTGTTTACAATCTTGTGTCACTTTCATTTAACTATAGTCTGTTAATTCTCCAATAAGTTTATAATTTTTCCTCAATTTACTTGTCATCTTAATTCCATCTGATTTAGTGGTGCACAATTATTTATGATCTAGCATCCTTTCTTAACATTCAACCAAATTACAATGTTTTTTTAAATAAGTCTTAAATTTCTTCCAGTCTTCTTCAACCCTCTCCTCTCCCAGGTCTCGGATTCTGCCAGTCATCTCGACCAGTTCCATGTAGTCCATCAGTTGCATCTGCCACTCTTCCAGTGTGGGTAGATCTTGAGTTTTCCAGTTCTTAGCGATAATATTTGGCTTTTCATTCCCTGGGGGCTGGCCCGCTCCTAGTGCATGAAAAAGGGGTTCTCGTTAGCCAGGCATCAATGTGCTTACGTCGTGCACCAGTTATAACGTCCTGCGGCTTGCTTACCACTGAACACGCCTCATTCCTTCCAAATAGGACTGCTGCAAAGGCTGCACACTGGGGGCCTTGTCAGTAGACAGGATTGTGAATACGGGTCATTGGAAGTCTGACGCTGACAAGGGTTATATCAAGAAGTGTCAAATGATGTCTGTGCTGATGTTTGTCTGTTATTTCCTTTTTTTTTTTCATAGGAGCAGCTGTGCACATTTGGGTCACAGCATCGTACACTAGGCTGGCAAGCATGTTGATGAGTTTGGACTGGGGCACCATCTCAGTCTTCCTGCCCATGTGAACATTTACTGGATGTCCAGATGGGGAATGCTTTGGGAGGAGATCCTTCCTTTGGTGTGGTCGAGTGTGACCTGTGCAGGTCCTCCCGCAGTGCTGGTGGTACAGCTGGGCGAGAATGTTTGCCGTCTTCCTCCAGCATAAGTTTGCATTCCTGCATGCAAGAGGACTTGGATTGGGTTGATGGCAGCTCTCCCTGGACTCAAAATAATTTAAGGCATTGGTTCAAGGTGGTCTGGAGGGGAGGTTGGAGCACCTATCCCCTCCAATGCGCAAAGATATTCCATTAAGGGAATCCAGGGATTCGCTATGCTTTTGTCGACCCCTTTCAAGGGGTAGGGCCATGCAAGAGTCCCTGGGAGCATTTGGGGGTGAGCTTGAGTCTGATCCTGTTTCATTGCTCCCCCACGCTGTTTATTTGTACTGACGATATGGTGGGGCCCAGTCCTCAGTGCTGCCCTGCTAAGGTCAGGTGCAGCTAGTCGGGAACCAATGCCTAGACAAACTACCACTGAGCAGGCCAGGAAGCATGTTAATAAGGCGATGGACAATAGAATAAAATAAATAAAGTAAATAAAATAACAAATAAAATAAAATAGGTCCTTGCTTTAGGTGGTTCTGTAATATTGCACCCGGCTATTTTCTTCAAGGCTGTTGCCCTCTTTAGGGCAGATGGGGTGCATCTTTCCCCTAAGGGGAACGACACCTGGCGGGATGCAATTGCCTTGGGATTCTTTGCTCCCCCACAATGTTGCTGGTACTGACGATATGGTGGGGCCCAGTCGTCAGTGCTGCCCTGCTGAGGTCAGGTGCAGCTAGTCATGAACCAATGCCTAGACAAACTACCACCGAGAAGGCCAGAAAGCGTGTTAATAAGGCAGTGGAAATAAAATACAGGTTGTTGGAAATCGAATGCATTCAAAGGTTATGTTCATTAACATTATTGGTGTCTTACAATTTTTGCTTGTTTTATCTTATCCCTGCTACGGGGGAAGCAGGCCCTTGCCCTGCAAAAGATCTTAATAAATACCTGGCGGTATTCTTTTAGGATAGGGGCTGCCACGACAGCTGCCCACTGGGGCTTGTCAGCTGCCAGAATAAAGGATTTGGGTCGCTGGAAATCAAATGCATTCAAAGGTTATGTTCGCTGACAATTGGTGTCTTACACTGCTTTTATTTTATACATTTATTAGGTTTAGCGGTGGTCCGTATTTGGATGGTGGGGCACAGTATCTTCCATTAGGCTGGCGTCGCAGCACGGCAATCTGGATGGGGTCCAGATCTCGGCTTTCCTCCACACATTCGGTTGTCTTGGCTGTCCAGACAAGGAATGCGCTGGTCAGAGTTCCTGCCAAGTATCCGGAGGCAGTTGCTCCTGGAGGGGCCGCCAGCTGCTATGGTGGTGCAGCTGGGCGAGAACGACCTGGTGACCATGGACTGTTTGTCACTACGTGCTGCAATTCTGGGTGACCTGGAGACGCTGCGGGCAATGGTGCCAACAGTGAGAATCTTTTGGTCAAGCTTTTGCAACGCTGCGTTTGGAGGGGCAGTCGTTGCCCGGCCGCCACTGAAAGGGCCAGAAAACACATCAATGCTGCGGTGGTCAAAAAGGTTTTGGAGCTGGGTGGTGATGTGATTTCCCACCCCAAGATATCTTTTCAGAGGCCATCCTTTTTCAGAGCTGATGGCGTGCACCTTTCTGCTTCAGGGAATGAGGCTTGGATTGGTGCGGTGGTGACCAAGCTGAGGTCTTGGTTGGGGCTGTGAGTGGTTTGGCGGTGAGCTGAGGGCTCCATGGCGGTTAGGCATTGGTTAAATTGGTGCTTGGAGGGGTAAGTGCCTATCCCTCCAAATGATGCGAAGGGAATTCCGTTAAAGGAATCCAGGGGTTTGCCATTCTTTTCGTCCTTGTCCCCGGAGTCGGACTTGGGCCGTGCAAGCCCCACCGGAACATGAGGGTGAGAAGTGTTAGTCTGATTCCCAGCTTCATTTTCTCACCCAATACTTGTTTCCCACGCTGGCTTCCGTTGGTGTCCGGAAGGGCCAGCTCTGTCCTTGAGGGCAAGGACAGATAGTCATAACCAATGCCTAAGCAACCACTCACATTTTTTGTATTTGAATAAAGTTGTGGCCAAAATTATGCCAAATACCTTAAACAAAAAATCATGTGTGAAGTGTGAATTTTTGGGTGGGTGGCATTGTGGGACTCAACACGCAATAGAAAATTTTAAGTAGGGTGACGAAAAAGAGGGTCTCTTGATTCTATCCTCCTCTGGCCAGAGACAGAGAAAATGTACATCTATCGACATTTACAAGGAACAGTCCTCATGATATTCGAATTCCTGTGCTTAATATTTCATTTGCATTTTAGGAAAAAATTGTGTCTGTTGGAGATTTTGTGGGGGTAAAGTAATGCCTTTGGGGGGTGTTTTCTGAAGTTGCCATATTCAGGATTGGGTGCTCCCACCTCAGTGTCCATGAAAGTAAAATCTTTGGGGCCTGGTGATTGGGGGGGGGGGGGAGGCATATTCACTCTAACATGTAGGCATGAAAACTTTTACTAAATTTGCCTGCAATCATCAATTTTTTCACATAGCCTTTTCAATAAAAGGAACTTTGAAACATACAGTTTAAGTAATTCCCCCATGCCTAGTAGCATTTACTGAGACCTAAATCGGAGTCACTTTTGCATGCTGCAATTCGGACACACAACAGCTCCCCCATCTAGTGGTTTAAAGCTGTATGTTCATCCCTCTTAAAAAAAAGTACCGTATTTTTCGCTCTATAACACACACCTGACCATAACACGCACATCGTTTTTAGAGGAGGAAAACAAAGGGAAAAACATTCTGAATGAAACAGTGGATGTATCATTTTTGGGCTTCATGCTGTGGCCACAGACATGTGATCTGATGGTGAATTTGGGGTGACCCAATGCAAAAATCCTGAGAATTCCTGTGGATCCATGCTTTGTAACCACGTTTTTGCACCATTGCAGCCCCAGGCAACAGTGGGTGCATGATTTGGGGGGGGGGCAGGCTGTAGCCATGGACATGCTATGTGATCTGATGGTGAATTTGGGGTGACCCAATGCAAAGATCCTGAGGATCCATGTGGATCCATGCTTTTTAACCACATTTTTGCACCATTGCAGCCCCAGGCAACAGTGGGTGCGTGATTTTGGGGGGGCAGGCTGTAGCCATGGACATGCTATGTGATCTGATGGTGAATTTGGGGTGACCCAATGCAAAGATCCTGAGAATTCCTGTGGATCCATGCTTTGTAACCACGTTTTTGCACCATTGCAACCCCAAGCAACAGTGGGTGCGTGATTTGGGGGGGGGCAGGCTGTAGCCATGGACATGCTATGTGATCTGATGGTGAATTTGGGGTGACCCAATGCAAAGATCCTGAGGATCCATGTGGATCCATGCTTTTTAACCACATTTTTGCACCATTGCAGCCCCAGGCAACAGTGGGTGCGTGATTTTGGGGGGGCAGGCTGTAGCCATGGACATGCTATGTGATCTGATGGTGAATTTGGGATGACCCAATGCAAAGATCCTGAGGATCCATGTGGATCTATGCTTTGTAACCACATTTTAAGTGGGGAGCGAAGGAAAAACAAAGAAGGGACATGAGAGGGGTGTGCAGAGAAGCTGTTGGCTAAGAATGCAGGAGAGGGATTTAACGGGGGGGGGGGGGAGGAAAGAAAGGCAAAAGTTTTCCCCCACCCAAGCCAGCCATCTCTCTCTCTCTCTCTCTCCCTCCCTCTCTCTCTCTCTCTCCCTCCCTCCCCCCTCTCTCTCCCTCTCCCCCAGCAGTACAGGAGCACAGAGACGACATTTTCCCCTCTTCTTGCCTGGAGGGGAGGAATGCAGGAGAGGGATTTAAGGGAGGGAGGAAAGAAAGGCAAAAGTTTCCCCCCACCCAAGCCAGCCATCTCTCTCTCTCTCTCTCCCTCCCCCTCTCTCTCCCTCCCCCCCTCTCTCTCCCTCCCCCCTCTCTCCCTCTCCCCCAGCAGTACCGGAGCACAGAGACGACTTTCCCCTCTGTTTGCCTGGAGGGGAGGGGCTTTCCCTGCTCTTTGTTCCATTTCAGCAAACACAGCAACGAAACAGAGGCGGGTGGGCAGTAAGACCCTGAGGCAGAATGGAGGAAAGCAGCCGCTTCCTCTTTACAAGTTTCCCTTCTAGGAGACCCGCGATTTGATTTTTGCCTGCTTTTTCGGCTCCAGGGACCACACATTCGCTCTATAACACGTACAGACATTTCCCCTTCCTTTTTAGGAGAAAAAATCTGCGTGTTATAGAGCGAAAAATACGGTATTCCCCTTATAATAAGTCTGCTCACCTTTCCCGCTTGGCAGCTTTAACAAAGCTTAAACAATGGTCTAAGCCAGGCATCCCCAAACTCGGCCTTCCAGATGTTTTGGGACTACAACTCCCATCATACCTAGCTAACAGGACCAGTGGTCTGGGATGATGGGAATTGTAGTCCTTAAACATATGGAGGGCCAAGATTGGGGAGGCCTGGTCTTAGCTTTCCTTTCTGGCCATTAATAGAGCCAGAAAGAAAGCAATCACCTGCCTCCCCTTCAACAAGGAAGTCTTGTCTTGCAATAATGGGGTACACCTTTCCGATGTGGGCAGTGATACCCTGTTGAATGACACTTCAGAGTGCATTAGGGATTGGTTGCAGGTGTGAGGGTGTTGGCGGGAAGCCCTTTGGGCTCGAGTGGCGGTTAGCCTTTGTTTGTATGGAGGGGAGGTTGTGGCCTCCGCCTGCCCCTCCTCAGTAAGGGTATCCTGTTAAAGGGACCCGGGGTTGTGAATTCTGTCCAAAGCCAAGATGTGGGCTAGGGCCATGTCACAACCCTTACGGGGACCCCTCGGGGTGTCCCTAATTGATGTAAGTCATAGGGTGCCACCTAATGGTGGTTTACCCTTAGATGGACTCCCAGCAGACAGGCAGGAGTCACGATATAGCCTGGCTTCACCCAATGCCTATGCCAAACCGTTCACACATTTAACCAATAACGTTGTGGCCTATTGGAACCCATAAACCAAAACACTAGTGTCTGTGTGTTTATTGGCCATTAGTTGGACAATAATGGGGGCCTTGGCAAGCAACAACATGTTTTACATTCTACTTATGTTTCCCAAGCATGAAGGCTATTTTTCTAGAAAAAGAGGTGCCAGAACTCATCATGAACCCCTCTTCTTTTTCTTCTCTTTAAATGGCAATGGTGCCCTCATGAGAGGTACCAGGACCGTGTTCCAGGTAGTTCTGGATGAAAAAAGATTACGGTCGCCATACGTCTGGAATTTCCTGGACATACGTAGCTAGGATTTGGCGAGTGTCTGAGTGGAATTTGCTTAAATGTCCAGGAAAATGTGGACACATGACAACCCGTGTCAGAAATGTTGATTTAGGTGAATTGCCTTAAAAACAGCTCAAAAACTTAATTTGTAAAAAATGCCAAAAACTTTTGTTTCTGGATATGGCAGTCCTACACACGCTTCATTTATGTATAATGTGCTTAAAGTTTGCAGTGTTAATTCTATATAGATTTTCACTCCCACCTCCCATAAACTGAAATAGATCCATGTTGCTGTCAACTTTCAATAACTGTTACGCTCTTGTGCAACGACAATCAAACCCATTAACTTGCAGTTTCCTTTATTTAGCCTCCAGTCTTCTCTCTTGCTCCTCTCTGCCTGCCTGCAGCTCCAGATGACACCCTGTCAATGCTTTGCCTGGCCTTTTATTCTATGGGGTCACCACTTCTGGCCTATGGCACACGGCCATCTTGCTGGACCCCATTCTATTTGACTTTTCCCCAACGTCCAAATGGAATTCTCGGGACACCAATCAGATTAGTCCCTGACGGTGCTAGTAGAAACCAGAACCGGTGGAGGCTGGTCCTTTAGAATCAAAGGAGCACTGCCCCAACAAATGCAACCTGACCCCAGTCAGCCATCACCTGCCTCCTTTCTTATGCCAGCCCAGGGGGTTTCCCTGGTTGTCAACTTCCTTCTCATATTCAGGGTTGGCCTTGTAGAATTCAGGGCGGGGAGTGAGCGCATGGGAAATGAGACAAAACTAGTTGGTTCTACTGTGTTTGGCTCCAATTCCACAAACTGTTTTGCCTAAGTTTTACAAAATGCCTTATTTTTAAGTATGGGCTGTAGGTAAACAAACAAAAAAAACACCTTTCATCAAGTTAGTGTTTTGTCATCTAGGGAAACACCTTTCATCAAGTAGTGTAATGCTCTCAGGCAGGCAAGCAAGCTAGCCCCAATAAGAATTAATAAGTCTCTAGCAGTTTTATGACATGTTTATTTACAATTAACATCCAGAGAGCGGCTCCGAGCCTGTGACTCTTAGCCTGTGTCATCTCCTCCCCTCCCTCTGCCTGTGAGCTTTCCAAGTCTGCTGCTCTATCTGAGTCTGGGAACTCTTGATGAAGGGGGGATGAACTAACCCACTCCTGCTCTGTCTGTGGCTGCAGTCCCTCCTCTCCAGAGCCAGACTCTGGCTCCCTCTTTACTGGCATTCCTTCATCTCCAGAGTCAGACTCTTCCCAGGTGTTCTATCCAGCCACATCCCTGACATTATTTTGGTGAGTGAAAAAAGCACAAAACTGGCAGTGCTGTGAGAAAGACAAATGGAAGTGGACCAGAAAGTCACAGACAGTTTCGGGGATTTTTAATGTTCATATTTTATTGACATAATTTCAGTTTTATAAGAAACAGAGTGATACAGAGGAAAAAAAGGGGGAAAGAACAAAGCTGTATATAAGAAATATATATTCCATTTCTGCTTATCTGAGTCACAAGGTGGAAGAGTTAGAAAAGAGGCCGGGTTTTAATAGGCAACCAACATACCACAAATAACTGCTTGACCCCACAGCAGCAAAAATCATGAGAAAAGGCATGAGATCATACTTATATATGATGAAAAGCAAGTTAGGAGATGAGCAGTGGGACAAAGTGGAGGCCCAAAGTGATCAGAGTGGCCTTTTCACCTTCAGGAAGGAAGAAATCCTGGTGGCAATCCAATGGTGATTTGTGAGCAGGTAAAACAGATATTTGCTTATGTAAAAGGACTTCTCCAACTTGCTATCCTCCTTGCTATCCTCTTGTCTTTGACCAGACCTGCCCTGGAAGATTGGGGGACTACCTTGAGAGGTTTCTTGAGAGGGATGGAGTGCAGGATGGGGTTAGTGTAGGGGGTTGCTGAGTATCAGAGAGGATGTTAGCGGAGGTTTGTTGCCTGAGCAGAAGCCTGCTTGTGCAACAATGGCATTCAAAATGTTAATTCAATTCTTACATGAAAGTTCAATTTTCTTAGAAAATTCATAAGCGTGGTAGATGAAATCATATCTATAACACATGGTGATTGGAACAGGAGATGAGCTCGGCATTGGACCAGTTTCTGGTATGCCCAAAACAGTGCAGATGTCTTTAAAATCTTGGTCAGAGACATGAACGAAACTGTGTTCTTTTCGGTAACCCAGGCCTCTTTTCCTGAGTAAATAGTAGCAATAATCTTTGATTTCAGTTTCCAGGTAATCAACATACTTGTGTTTGAAGGACCGGAAGTCCCAGGAGGCTTCAGTCCCCAGCACCATCCAGGAGAGCAAAACCAAGAGCAGCCATGAAGGACAGGGCCCCTTGGCAGCCATGGCTCACTGTGGCTCTTGGTGGTTGTTCTGCGCAGAAAAAACAGGAAATGGTGTAAAGTTCAACAGGGCATTGTCATGCTTTCCCTTTTTCCATCAGGTTTTTTATATAACCCACTTCCTAGGACATATCAAGGGAAAACCTGAAAAGGGCTATGACAACCTTGCTCAAATTGTAATCTTAATTCCCTCATTATGTAGTTATGAGGATGCAGTCAGACATTGGCCCATCTACTTCAGAACAGTGGTACCTCAGAAGTCAAAGGGAATCTGTTCCGGAACTCTGGCTTCTGATTGGCTGCCCCGTGCCTCCCTGCCCACCAGTCAGGGAAATATCTCCCGCAGAGACACCTCTGACCTTGGGTTTGATGTTATATTGATGCCATTTGAAGATGTCAGACTTCCAAGTTGACTTGGAAGTATGAGTCCCATGTGGGTCTGAATATCCCCACACACTTTCAAGGGGAACATTTGTCAAGGGGAACATTACCTCAAGCTCAAACCTTAATGACCATGCATCAGGTGCTGTTCCGACGTTTGAGATCTCATCATTTCCAGCACACGCCTGTACTTTATTTCAAATTAAGCTCTAATTAACAGGAGAACATGTGCTTCTTAATGACAGCGTTGGAGGGGTTTTGGCAGGCGAAGTGCTTTTGCACAATCTATGAATGAAAATATTGCATCCACTGTGGATGTAGCAAGATAAATGTTGGTGTCTGTTCAGGTCTTCAAGCTAGTCTCGTGAGTCATGTGAGTGTTCCAGATATAGAATGAGCTTTTTCCTAACATGGAATTCAGCTCTTTTGACTGCTGCACTCTGGGTTGACATGGGATTGCCATATTTCAGAAATGAAAAACCAGCAGGACACCCTCAAATTATTGAGCTTTCTTTAGGAAGACCCCATTTTTTCCAAAAGCACCATTTTTTGTTCTGCTTTTGAACACATTTTTAAAATAAATACCTGACTAGTTTTTCAGATGCCTTTTAATTGAATAACTTTCTAAAGAGATGCCTGAAGCAACTGATATTATAGTTGAAGACTTGTTCATTTTGTTATATTTTACTCTAATAAGACCCTTTTATCCTAAATAGAACCCAGTACAATGTATGTCCCTGGTTGCTTATTAAAATCCAGCCTCATTTCTAACTCTTCCACCTTGTGACTCAGATAAGCAGACATGGAATACAGTGGAACCTCAGTTTTCGACCGTAATCTATTCCGGAAAACCGTTCGACTTCCTAAACATTTGAAAACCAAGGTGCAAAGATTTAATTGAAAAATTGAGAAACACTCAGTGGAAGCCTTTTGACTTCCAAGGTGCATTCGAAAACAGAAGCATTTACTTCCGGGTTTTTGGAGTTCTAAAGCCGAAACATTTGACTTCTGAGACGGTCGAAAACCAAGTTTCCACTGTCCTTTGATTATGGGCATTGCTCTGAATTAGTGCTGCATGCAATAAACTTACTTGGTTTATGTTGACAGGATTGTACTCAGAAAAATAGCCACTTCTTTGCGAAACGAGGGGCACTTCTCAACATCCCTTATGAAACTCCAACATGTACACATGTACAAACAGAAATCTTAGGCGGGGGAAAACCACAGCCTAAGATGTAAAAAAAGCAAAATTCAAGACGTTCCCACAGACTGGTCCGGGAGCAAAATGGAGTAGGAGAATGTAACAACTGGTTGCCTAGATCAATAGAAGAGAGCACTCCACAATGCAACAGTTTATTGCAGGTTGAGTTCCAGAAGACTCCATGACTGCAGGAAAGGCTGTTTTCATAATCTAGGACCAGCAACTGGTAGGGTCCAGAAACCCCAGGAAATATCAAGATTTCACTTGAGCTGGGCCCGCCATCTTGGCCAAGTCCTTAAATCCCCTTTGCAACATTCATGTTAACTAGTTTCTACATAGCTTTTGTATGTTGTGGCCTATGGTCCTCAATGTGTGAGTTTACAGGCCTTTCTGACTTTGCTAAAATAAACATTTTCCCTGGATAAACAGGACAGTGTGTTTTATTCTTGTTTGTTCAGAAAACTCTGACAAAGTCTCACAGTCAGGAGAGGGGCAAACATGAGTGGGAGTTTCCTTTCTGCAAAAGTCCATTTTCCTTGGTTGCATTGAAAGGGGGAAAAGGGGGGTCCTAATAGCTCCAAGCACATCTTTTAAAATGTTTTGGGGAGAGTAAGCTTATCTTCCATGAGTCATCAGCTTTCTGTTTTGCCAGCATTGCTATTTTTTATTAATAATTATTAATTGATTGATTAATTCATTAAATTCATATACCACCCTTCATCCAAAGATCTCAGGGCAGGTCACTGCACAAAAATACAAAAGAAAACTATGAAATACATACTAAAAACAACAACAAAATAAGCCTATAACCTCCCCTCCCACAAACATATTTTTAGTGTGTTTGTTTTGGGTTTGTTTGTTTGTGTAACTTACTTACATTCCACCTTCCCCACAGAATTGGGATTCCCTGGGGCTCACCATAAATTAAACAAACACAGAAAAAATCCACGGATACCGATACCTTGGTTTTTATTACTTCAAGCACTGGCATACCCCCAACAAACTCTTTCTCCATTCATTCATTCATTCATTCATTCATTCCCAGTTATCTGCAAAATCCCATACCTTCCCCGTAAGCAGTGGTGTAGCATGGGCAGGGCCACAGGGTTGGGTTCCCTGGTTGCCAAATTCTTAGGGGTGCAAAATTTTAAAGAAAGTAAATAAAACAGTAATAATAAATAATAAATAGTCACCAGCTTAATAATAAGAAACCCCTTGGGGGGCACTTAAGTGTGTCACCAAGCGGGTGGGGCAGGAAGTGGGTAAAGAGAATTAAGCACAACTCTAGGAGCAAAATAGTAAGAAAAGAAAAGAAAGGAGCTGTCATATGCCATGGAGAGTGCATATTAAAAGAAAAGAGGAGGCATTTCCCTGCCAGACCTGCAAATGTAGCCTGTTTGTATTGGTTAAAAGAATGGATTACATGGGGGATTATAATGGTGTCACCTCAATAGAATTACACAGAAGAGAAAGAGGGAGAAATCAAAAGAAGGGAGACTACCACAATGATTATTTCAGATGGCAGAGATTTTAAACTTAAAGAATGCATGGAGCTATAAATACCCGACTGAGAAACAATATATGTCAGTCCAAGCAATCAGCAGGAAGAATTTATAGGATTTGGATTTTAAATAATCTATCTTTGAAAATTAGAAAAGTAGAAATACAAGCTAAATCAACATATCAAAACTCAATTATGTTAGAATTAACTATTAACAGGAAAATAAATGAGAGATGGAGAATGAATGAAAAGTTACTAAACGATGAAAAGATATTGAATAAAGGTCAAGACCTCTTAAAAGAGTTCTTTGAAATAAATATGGCTCAGGAAACAGATATTAGCGTAACATGGGATGCAAGTAAGGCCTTTAGAACAGGTTTATAACGGGGGAGGAATCTCCAGCACAGGAGGAGCAAGTAGGCTTTACTGCCAAGGCATCCCAACCATCATTGCAACCACCAGGTGGTGGCGCTGCGTTCGAAGCAGTGGAAAGTTTTTCCGGTGGGAAGTTTGGACAAAGTCCAAAGGCCAGGAGAGAAGGAGAGGTTTCAGAATGAAACAGGTTTAACAGTGGTTAAGAGTGTAAAATATTTGGGGATTAATATGACAGCTAAAAATATGAACTTATTTAAAGACAATTATGAGAAATGTTGGAACCAAGTGAAAAAAGATTTAGAAATTTGGTCGAACTTGAAGCTTTCTTTGTCTGATCGAATAGCAGCTATTAAGATGAATGTATTGCCTAGAATGTTATTTTTGTTTCAAACATTGCAAATTGTTGATAAGATGGAGTGTTTTAAGGGATGGCAGCGAGATATTTCTAAATTTATCTGGCAGGGCAAAAAGCCCAGAATAAAATTTAAGATCTTAACTGATGCAAAGGAAAGGGGGGGATTTGCCCTGCCAGATTTGAAACTTTAATATGAATCAGCAGCTTTCTGCTGGTTGAAGGATTGGCTGCTCCTTAAGAACACAGACATTTTAGATTTGGAAGGTTTTAATAATTTTTCTGGGTGGCATGCATACTTGTGGTATGACAAAGTTAAGGTTCATAAAGGTTTTAAAAATCATATTGTCAGGAAAGCATTGCACAATGTTTGGATCAGATATAAAGACCTACTGGAGAGCAAAACTCCAAGGTGGCTTTCACCAATGGAGGCAAAAGCTGTGAAAAAACTCAATATGGAGTGTATATGGCCGAAATATTGGGAAATTTTAGAACAGGAGGGTAGTAACTTCAAACTGCAGAGTTTTGAGAAACTAAAGGATAAAGTGAGAGATTGGCTCCACTATTACCAAATAATGGAGGTTTATAAGACGGATAAGAAAATTGGCTTCCAGGTGGAGAAATCGAAATTGGAAACAGAATTGTTAGAATCCAATACTAAAAATTTATCAAAAATGTATAACTTGCTGCTGAAATGGAATACGCAGGATGAAACAGTTAAATCAGCTATGATTAAGTGGGCGCATGATATTGGTCATAGCATTATGTTTGCTGACTGGGAAAGGTTGTGGACCACCGGCATGAAATTTACGGCGTGTAACGCCTTGAGAGAAAATATTATGAAAATGATATATAGGTGGTACATGACCCCAGTCAAGCTTGCAAAAATTTACCACTTGTCAGATAACAAATGTTGGAAGTGTAAAGAAAATGAAGGCTCATTCTTTCACCTCTGGTGGACATGCCCAAGGATTAAGGCTTTCTGGGAAATGATATATAATGAAATGAAAAAGATGTTTAAATACACTTTCCTGAAGAAACCAGATGCCTTTCTCCTGGGTATGGTAAGCCATGTGGTGTTAAAGAAGGACAGAACTTTGTTTTTGTATGCCACAACAGCAGCAAGGATCCTTATCGCAAAGTATTGGAAGACATCAGATCTACCCACTCTGGAAGAATGGCAGATGAAGATGACAGACTACATGGGACTTGCACAGATGACGGGCAGAATCCGAGACCAGGAGAAAGAGACAGTGGAAGAAGATTGGAAGAAATTTAAGGACTATCTTAACAAATATTATAAGATTAAAGAATGCTAGATTGACATGGACTTAAAAATATTGGTTTTCAGAGACATTAGAGTAAGAAAAGGAATGGAATTAGAAAGAAACTTTTGGGAAATAAGGGAATGGAGTTGCTGATGGGATAATGAAACTAGAATACAAAACGGTGAGGTATGAGGAAGTCGGGGAAATAAGGTTGAGAAAATAAGTTTTGAAATTATACTTGTTTTTTGTTTGTGTTTGTTTTTATTGTAGTTGTTTTGTATTTGTATGTTCTTACTGGAAAATTTAATAAATATTATTATTATTTTTTTAAAAAAAGTCCAAGGGCCAGGAAGATCTTCAGCGTTTTCCAAAGGTGCCATGAAGCAAGGCTAGAGGTGCTAGACATCATCAAGGATACGTTTACACCACAGAAGGGTCTGATCCACCAGTTGGGTGGAGACTTCTTGGAGGTGAAAGATTTTTGATATCCTAAATGACCGACCAGGAGGGAAAGAACACGCCAGTCAGGCATGTGTCTCTGCCAGACTCCTACTTGTGTGTAGGACCTCCTGACAGGCTTTGCTCTCCCGGACCTAATATTATACTACGAGGCAGCATGCCTATGTTGGATTAGAGATTGGATACTGTTAGACAATACAGACATACTAGTTATAGAGGGATGGAATAATCAATATGGATGGCATGCGTACCTTGTATATACAGTGTTATCTTGGTTTAAGAACAGATTAGTTTATGAACAACTTGGAATAAGAACACTGCAAACCCAAAAGTAGGTGTCTTGGTTGGTGAACTTTGTCTTGGAAGCAGAACATGTTCTGCTTCCTGTTGAGTGTGTTCCATTTGTAAATTGAGTCCCCCACTGCTATGGGAAAGTATGCTTTGTTTTAAAAATACTTTGGTTTAAGAACGGACTGCCGGAACAGTCATAAACCAAGCTACCACCATAAGAAAGTTAAGGTACACAAAGGGTTTTTTAATCATATAATTAGGAAATCATTGTATAAAGTGTGGACAAAATATCAAGTTTTATTGGATCCCAAGATTCCGTGGTGGATATCACCTCTGGAGGCATTTTCGGTAAAGAAGGAATAATTGGGCTACATATCAGCAACTTCATGGCCAATTAAAATTGAAAACTGTTGAGGAAATTAAACAACACTGTACTGGCTGGTTGCAATACCACCAATTAAATGACATTTTTAATTGGAATTAAAAAAAATTGATTTCGAAAGAGGTAACATTTCTACTAAAGCCATATACCTTCATTCCCACGTTTTTCTAACATTCATTAATTTTACAATATTTCTGTAAATAGTCTTTAAACTTTTTTCCAGTCTTCTTCCACCGATTCTTCTCCCTGGTCTCGGATTCTGCCAGTCATTTCCGCCAGTTCCATATAGTCCATCAACTTCATCTGCCAACGAATTAACTACTTAACCTGAGGTACCACTGTATTTGCATTTTGTACTGGCAGCTAATTCCTGCCAGTGGTTTCCCAGAACACTCACATGACTCACGGAACTAGCTTGAAGACCTGAACAGACACCAGCGTTTATCTTGCTACATCCACCCTGGATGCCAAAATGTCTTAGGTTACAGGCTTTAATTTTCAGAATTAATGCTTTCATTTAGCCCATACTTAATTAAAAAATGAGGCCACTTTTAGAACTTAGGTAAGACCGCAGAAAACCTCGTGTTTTGCTGGGGAAACCCAGCAATATTTTCATTCACATATTGTGCAAAAGCACTTTGCCTGCCAAAACCCCTCCAACGCCGCCATTAAGAAGCACATGTTCTCCTGTTAATTAGAGCTTAATTTGGATTAATGTGCTGGAATTAAAAATGAGGCAAATTGTAGAACTTAGGTAAGACCGCAGAAAGACCTAGTTTATGGGCTGGCAGCCAGTAATATTTTCATTTGTAGATTGTTACCGATATGCTATTAAAGCAAATGTTGTTACGGTCTGCTACATTAATGTATTTACTATGTGTGACCCATAGTGGGTAAAACATAGCCACATTTATTTTATTTTTTATTGATGCCAATCATTATAGAGGTTGATGCTGGCATAGGGAAAGCATTCCGGTAACAGGTAGGCTGCCTTCTGGTCCATATCTCATCTTCTTTCCATTGGCCACAGGCTGGAAGGGAGTCACCAGGCATCAAGGTCCACCCTGGTACAAGCCATTTCTGCAAAGCCCATCTTGCAGCGGCCATTTCCCCCATTTGTGAATTAATACCTTTCTGTGTTCCTGGCCCTCTCCCTTGTGATTCAGATAAGATAGCTGTGAATACTTCTGAACCCCACTTGAATGTCCCACCATTATCTCCAGCTTACACTGGATGGCACATCCTCCTCATTCCTCATTTGCATGGGGCATAGCCACCAACGCCCCCATCAAATGAAGCCACACTAAGCTCAATCCCTGCCTTCCTTTTGTAGTTTTGTAAGGCTTGTTCACACAGGAGCAAAGTCTAGATTTCCATTGGCCAGTCTTGTGGCATCCCCGTGACATCTTCCCTATCTCAGGGTTGCCCTGGACATTTCCTACTAGGAGTGTTTAAGACACACACACACACACAAACACCTTTGCACAGTCCCCAATGGTAGGATTGGGACCCCAGGGGAAAAGTTCTGGGGCAAGGCAGAGAGGATGCCAGGTGTATCTCCCTACATTAATGGGGATGAAATGTTCATAGAGATCCATATTGGGCTCTGGAGCTGAACCACAGGGTCAAAACATCAAGAGAGGAAGCCATGTCTATAATCCACATAGCACAGTTTCAAAATCTGAACAGATATCTCTTTAAAAAGTTAGTCTTCCTGGGAGACACCTTTCATCAAGTAGGGAGCAGGAGGACCTGATACTTCTGTTGCTGTTCAAATCTGGGTTGTTGGTTTTTTTAGTAACGGTAGCGAATTCAACTCGAAATCTAAAATTCTGGTACTTGGAAGGAATTTGGAAACATTATTTTGGTGAGTGAGAAAAGCACAGAACTGGTAGTGCTGTGAGAAAAACAAATGGAAGTGCACCAGAAAGCCACAGACAGTTTCAGGGATTTTTAATGTTCATATTTTATTGAAATAATTTCAGTTAAAAAGAAATAGAATGATACAGAGGAAAAAAGGGGGAAAGAACAAAGCTGCATATAAGAAATATATATTCCATGTCTGCTTATCTGAGTCACAAGGTGGAAGAGTGAGAAAAGAGGCCGGGTTTTAATAAGCAACCAGGGACACCACAAATAACTGCTTGATCCCACAGCAGCAAGAATCATGAGAAAAGGAATGAGATCTCACTTATATCATGCAAAGTGAGGTTGAAGATGAGCAGTGGGACACAGTGGAGGCCCAAAGTGATCAGAGTGGCCTTTTCACCCTCAGGAAGGAAGGAATCCTGGTGGCAATCCAATGGTGACTTGTGAGCAGGTAAAATACATATTTGCTTATTTAAAAGGATTTATTCAACTCCTCCTTCATGCAATCCTCTTGCCTTTGCCCAGACCTGCCCTGGAAGATTGGGGGACTACCTTGAGAGGTTTCTTGAGAGGGATGGAGTGCAGGAGGGGGGAAGTGTAGGGGGCTGCTGTGTGTTGGAGAGGATGGTAGCGGAGGTTTGTTGCCTGAGCAGAAGTCTGCTTGTGCAACAATGGCATTCAAAATCTTAAGTCAATTGGGATTCCGTTCTTACATTTAAGGGAAATTTTCCTAGTTATTTCTAAAGTGAATAAGCTGTATGCGTTTCTTCTTGCACAGTCGGTGACTGGAAATGGAGATGAGCTCTTCATGGGACCAGTTACTGGTGTGCCAAGAAAAGTGCAGATTTCTTTAAGATCTTGGTCGGAGACATGAATGAAAGTGTGTGACGAGAATGTCAGGCCTCTTTTCTTGATTATATAGTTGCAGTAATTGTCGACTTCAGTCTTCGGGTAATCAACATATTCGTGTTTGAAGGACCGGAAATCCCAGGAGGCTTCAGTCTCCAGCATCATCCAGGAGAGCAAAACCAAGAGCAGCCATACAGGACAGGGCCCCTTGGCAGCCATGGCTCGCTGTGGCTCTTGGTGGTTGTTCTGCGCAGAAAAAACAGGAAACGGTGTAAAGTTCAACAGGGCATTTTCATGCTTTCCCTTTCCCCATCAGATTTATTATATATCCCACTTCCCAGAAAATATCAAGGGAAAATCTGAAAAGGGCTATGACAGCCTTGCTCAAATTGTAATCCTACTTCCCTCATTAGGTAGTTATGAGGCTGTCTAATACTGGTGTCAGACACTGCCCCATCTATTTCAGTACTGTGGTACCTCAGAAGTCAAACAGAATCTGTTCTGGAACTCCGTTTGACTTCCAAAATGTTCAGAATCCAAGGCACAGCTTCTGATTGGTTGCAGGCAGCTCCTGCAGCCAATCAGAAGGTGGGAAGTTGCATCAGACGTTTTGGTTCCAAAGAACGTTTGAAAACTCAAACATAGTGGTACTTACATGACTTAATCTTCCTCCAAAAAATTAACAAATCCTGCATATAGCAATATTTAAATTCCGGAGAAAGCATTGTAACCTAAAATTCAGCATGGCTGTTACATACAGTCATCCCATCAGCCTTCTGTACTCTGAATTGATGCAGCCAATCCACAGCTCAGCCACCACATCTGTTGTCAGAGAGCTTGTGCTCAAAGAAGATTGGCTGCCAGTGAAATGCAGGTAAAGAATATGGCTGCCATGACTAGAACTTAGGAGAAGGAGTCACACAGAGGTTAAATATTTATTCACAAAAGAATATCTGCATACAGAAATAAAGTTTGGGGGGGGGCGGATGCAAGGAGAAAAGTGTTGTTAAACATGGAAAAGGTTTATTCTATCAAAGACGGGGGAAACTAAAATCAAGTATGGAAGAAAAGAAATGACAAAGTTTAGCTATTCAAAAGCTGGCTGATTTAAAACCCACCTGCAGTGTGCCTTCTAGGCCACCTTTCCCACTCCTGAACAAAACAATGAACATAGCTTCCTAGAGGAGCATGTCAAGACCTTTTTCTTACCTAGTGTAGTAGAAATTGGTCTCCCAAAGAGTGGATCGAAATATCTTCTTTCGCTCGTATGCGCCTCTGAGCATCCTTCAAGAAGAGACACCTTATACAGTGGTGCCTCGCAAGACGAAATTAATTCGTTCCGCAAGTCTTTTCGTCTTGCGAGTTTTTCGTCTTGCGAAGCACGGTTTCTCATAGGAATGCATTAAAAATCAATTAATGCGTTCCTATGGAAACCGCCTTCAGACCAGGTCCGGGGACAGTCTGTCCCCCGACCTCTTCTGAAGGCCGGTGGGGGGCGAAAGTCTTTGCTCCCCCCCCCTGCCTTCCCAGGACAGCGGAGACTTCTCCGCTGTCCCGGGGCGGTCTTAAAATGCTGGCGGGCGGCAGCGAAGCCTTCGCTGCCGTCCCCCAGCATTTTAAAAGCCCCTGGGACAGTGGAGACTTCCCGGGGCGATTTTAAAATGCTGGCGGGCAGCAGCGCTGCCGCCCGCCAGCATTTTAAGATCAACCCAGACAGCGGAGAAGTCCTCCGCTATCCCGGGGTTTTTAAAATGCTGGTGGGCGGCAGCGAAGGCTTCGCGGGCAGCAGCGCTGCCGCCCGCCAGCATTTTAAGATCACCCCAGACAGCGGAGACTTCTCCGCTCCCGGGGCGATTTTAAAATGCTGGCGGGCGGCAGCACAGCTGCCCGCGAAGCCTTCGCTGCCGCCCACCAGCATTTTAAAATCGCCCCGGGAGCGGAGAAGTCTCCGCTATCTGTGGTGATCTTAAAATGCTGGCGGGCGGCAGCGCTGCTGCCCGCGAAGCCTTCGCTGCCGCCCACCAGCATTTTAAAAACCCCGGGATAGCGGAGGACTTCTCCGCTGTCTGGGGTGATCTTAAAATGCTGGCGGGCGGCAGCGCTGCTGCCCGTCAGCATTTTTAAATCGCCCCGGGACAGTGGAGGAATTATCCGCTGTCCCGGGGCGATTTAAAAGCCCCCGGGAAGGCAGGCAGGGGGGACAAAGACTTTCGCCCCCCACCGGCCTTCAAAAGAGGTCCTGGACCTCTTCTGAAGGCGGGCGGGGGGCAAAAGTCTTTGTCCCCCCTGCCTGCCTTCCCGGGAGAGCGGAGAAACGCAGCGTTGCGTTTCTCCGCTCTCCCGGAAGGCAGGCAGGGGGGAGCAAAGACTTTTGCCCCCCGCCCGCCTTCAGAAGAGGTCCAGGACCTCTTCTGAAGGCCGGTGGGGGGCGAAAGTCTTTGCTCCCCCGCCGCCTGCCTTCAAAAGCCATCCGGGATAGCGGGAAGCGCTTCCCTGCTATCCCGGACTGCTTTTAAAATGCTGGCGGTGGGGAGCAAAGCCTTTCGGCCCCCGCCGGCCTTCTTGGACCTCTTCTGAAGGCCAGAGGGGGGGGAAGGCTTTGCTCCCCACCGCTAGCATTTAAAAGAGGTCCCCGGAGATTTCCCTATGGGCTTTCTTCTTGCGAAGCAAGCCCATAGGGAAATTCGTTTTGCGAAGCGCCTCCAAAACGGAAAACCCTTTCGTCTAGCGGGTTTTTCGTCTTGCGAGGCGTTCGTCTTGCGGGGCACCACTGTATAGAGAGAATTCTGCTATGGTGGATGATGATACGTGGAAAATTGTTACTGGATGTACTGGAAGAAACGCTGGAAGCCTATTTTTCCCCTGTAGGAGATGGAAATGAAGCATCATTAGTAGAAAAACACGAAGGTCTAATTTAATTTATCTTGAATGTTATTGTAGTTCCCATATATTGTTGTACTGGAAGGATGCATTCTGTACCCAACAGGTTGATGGCATAGCTGATGTCTATATTCTCACATGATTATTTTTACTTACTCCAGACTGGCATATTACATCATGCAATGCATGGGAAAGTGTTCATCCACCCATATTTATCAGGGCTAATCCTGATTCTCTACAGTGGATACAGTGCTTATAGCATGAATGTTTCCCCTTGTTATTAAAGACTCACTGGAAGACCCAAGAAGCAGATATCTTTTACTTAGGGGTATGTCTGGATGCTTTGCTGTCGCTTGAGGCTAAGGTGGCATCAGTGGCACAGAGTACCTTCCATCGACTTCAGCTGATGTCCTAGCTCTACGCCTATCTGGACACAGACAGCTTAACTACTATTGTCTATGCTCTGGGAACCTCTAGGTTAGATTACTGTCAGGTGTTCTACTCAGAGCTCTGAAGACAATTGAGGAACTTCAGTTAATGCAGAACTCGGTGGTCAGGGCAAGATTCTTCTGTCATATTACACCAAGCCCAACTGCACTGATTTCCAGGCCCAATTCATGGGATGGGGGATTATTGATTATTCATTTATTTTTGGTTCTTATTTTCAGTATGCGTTTTTTGTTTTTTTATTCTGTATTCTTATGCATTATTATTGTATTAAAATATTATTTCTAGAGGTAGAACTGGATCAACCACCCAAATCATAAGTTGTACTACAAGGTTTTCCACTTAAAACAGTTGACGCACAAGATTAACTCATCTCCAACTCTGTGGGCCAAAATGGAACTGGAACCCTCACAAATCTCTCCTAGTGCTTTATCCTTCCTGAAAACCTCACATATTTGCATTAGCAAAATAAGGTTGCAATGTACCTCGGGTTACAGACGCTTCAGGTTACAGACTCCACTAACCCAGAAATAGTACTTCGGGTTAAGAACTTTGCTTCAGGATGAGAACAGAAATTGTGTGGTGGCGGGGCGGCGGCAGCGGGAGGTCCCATTAGCTAAAGTGGTACCTCAGGTTAAGAACAGTTTCAGGTTAAGAACGTACCTCTGGAACGAATTAAGTTCTTAACCCGAGGTACCACTGTATATCATTTCAAACTCTCATCTGCAAATGTGGTGAATGGTGTCTAGTCCTGATCACATATCCATGTGAATATTGACACTTGCCAGTCAGTACTTGATAAATGACAATGTGGTGAATGTTGTGCAACAACAGTCTACGGAGGACAGTATCCACACAGTGTATTTTATAGAGCATGACCATTCCATTTGTGCACACCCTTCACAAGTGGGTAGAATTTTGGCTATTATTATGTTTTTGACAATGTGACAAATTTCAAATGCAGGCGGTGAAATAATTAACATCATCCACTTACAGGTGTTGGCTATTGTATTAATTACCAATCATGCCTCTGTCATTATTCTACAAGGTCAGGGAGGTCAGGGAGATGAGGCCAAGAGATAGGATAGGACTGAATGAATGAATCTGAGCTCCCCCTCTGATCCTAAACCATAGAGAGGGGAAACAGATATAGCAGATTTGAAGTAGGGTGATGAAAAAGAGGGTCTCTTGATTCTATCCTCCTTTGGCCAGAGACAGTAGTCAACTCCGCCTTCTTGCAATCCTCTTGCCTTTGCCCAGCCTCTCCTGGAAGATAGCTGGACTACCTTGAGAGATTTCTTGAGAGGGATGGAGTGCAGGAGGGGGAAAGTGTAGGGGGCTGCTGAGTGTCGGAGAGGGTGGTAGCGGAGGTTTGTTGCCTGAGCAGAAGTCTGCTTGTGCAACAATGGCATTCAATATCTAAATTCAATTGCATATGCGTTCTCACATGAACGGGAAATTTTCCTAGTTGCCTGAAAAGTGTGGTAGCTGAATTTATATTTTATACACTTGGTGACTAGAACGGGAGATGAGCTCAACTTGGGACCAGTTACTGGGGCACCCTATAAAGTACAGCTGTTTTTTAGATCTTGGTCAGAGACATGAATGAAAATGTGTGCGATTGTGTAATACAAGCCTCTTTTGCTTCTTAAATAGTTGCAGTAATCTTTGACTTCAGTCCTCAGGTAATCAACATACTCATGTTTGAAGGATTGGGAATCCCAGGAGGCTTCAGTCCCCAGCACCATCCAGGAGAGGAAAACCAAGAGCAGCCATAAAGGACAGGGCCCCTTGGCAGCCATGGCTCGCTGTGGCTCTTGGTGGTAGTTCATTTGTACATCTATCTACATTTACATCTATCTACATTTACAAGGGACAGTCCTCATGATATGCAAATTCCTGTGCTTTGTATTTCATTTGCATTTTAGGGGAAAAAATGTATGTGTTGGAGATTTTGTGGGGGTGAAATAATGGCTTGGGGGGGGGGTGTTTTCTGAAACTGCCATATTCAGGACTGGGTGGTCCTGTCAGTATATGGAAACATCGCAGCTGCAAACAGCCAGATTGTTGACATCACATGATGCGCCTATCTGTGGGAAAGATGAATTTCCCAGGAAGTTCACAGGCTGGAAAAGTCTCTGTGAAGAGTGTAATTTGAAACCTTTCATGTGCGCATGCTCAGGAAGTTTGTCAGACTTCCAATTGGTGCCAAAGAAGGATAGAACATTTTTTATGTATGCCACAACAGCAGCAAGAATACTCATCGCAAGGTACTGGAAGACGCAAGATCTACCCACCGTGGAAGAATGGCAGATGAAGGTGATAGACTATATGGGACTGGCAGAGATGACGAGCAGAATCCAAGACCAGGGAAGAGATACGGCGGAAGAGGATTGGAAAAAATTTAAAGAATATTTAAAGAAATACTGTAAAATTAATGAATGTTAGACTCTGGATTATAAAATAAGGGGTTAATAGTGGTAAGGGTTAATTTAAAGAAAATAAATAATATTAAAATTGAGTTAAAAGTAAGGGAAGGATTTGCTGACAAATTAATCAGAAATTAGAATACAGAAAGGGGAGGTATGAGGAAGTCGGGAAAGTAAGTTATAAGAAAGAAAAATTTGAATTTATATGCGTTTTATGTTTGTATTTTTTTATAATGTCTTTTTTCTTTTTCTTTTTTCATTTGTTGGTTATTGTGTTGTGTTGGAATGTTATAAATTTGTGGAAACTTTAATCATTTATTTTTTTTAAAAAAAGGAAGTTTGTCAGACTTGCTAGAAGAACTGAATTGAAAGGACGAGTTTTTCTCTAGTGCTGTAGACAGAAATAAAAGAATATAAATAGACGTTTCTGTCTGTCTCCTTTTCCCTGCTAGGGAAGAAGCAGGAGAAGGGGGTGTGCATTTTACCCATGCTTGGGAAAATGTCGCCTATCAAAATCTCCCTGGTCTGTCAGGATATCACGCTCCAAGGACAGTGAGAGGGGCCAGCCTCTGTGGAGGGGGCATGCAAACCGACAGATTCCACCTCAGTGTCCATGGAAGTTAAATCTTTGGGGCTGGTGATTGGGGGGGGGGCATATTCACTCTAACATGTAGGCATGCAAACTTTTACTAAATTTGCCTGCAATCATCAATTTTTTCACATAGCCTTTTCAATAAATGGAACTTTGAAACATACAGTTTAACTTATTTCCCCTTGCTTAGTAGCATTTAATGAGACCTAAATCAGAGTCCCTTTTGCATGTTGCAATTCGGACACACAACTGCTTCTCCGTCTAGTGGTTTAATGCTGTATGTTCACCCCTCTTTAAAAAAATGTATTCTCCTTATAATAAGTCTGCTCACCTTTCCTGTTGGGCAGCTTAAACAAAGCTTAAACAATGGTCTAAGCCAGATACCCCCAAACTCAGCCCTCCAGATGTTTTGGGACTACAACTCTCATCATCCCTAGCTAACAGGACCAGTGGCCAGGGATGATGGGAATTGTACTCCCTAAACATATGGAGGGCCAAATTTGGGGTGCCTGGTCTAAGCTTTCCTTTCTGCCCATTAATAGAGCCAGAAAGAAAGCAATCACTTGTCTTCACCTTCGACAAGGAAGCCTTGTGTCACAGTGACAGGGTACACCTTTCTGATGTCGGCAATGATACCCTGTTGAATGACACTTCAGAGTGCGTCAGGGATTGGTTGCAGGTGTGAGGGTGTTGGCAGCAAGTCCTTTGGGCTCGAGTGGCGGTTAGCCTATGTTTGCATGGAGGGGAGGTTGTAGCCTCCGCCTGCCCCTCCTCAGTAAGGGTATCCTGTTAAAGGGATCCGGGGTTGTGAATTCTGTCCAATGCCGGGATGTGGGCTAGGGCCATGTCATAACCCTTACGGGGACCCCTCGGGGTGTCCCTAATTGATGTAAGTCATAGGGCGCCCCCTAATGGTGGTTTACCCTTACATGGACTCCCAGCAGATAGGCAGGAGTCAAGATATAGCCTGGCTTCACCCAATGCCTAAGCCAAACCATTCACATCTTTAACCAATAAAGTTGTGGCCTACAGGTTGTGGTGGATGTTCTCCTGGAGACACCTAGCTTGGTGCCGACACGACCTTACAAGGGGCTGCTCGGGACTTCGTGGAAAGCATGGCCTCCATGGGGCTGTCCCTGAATAAGTCTGGCCCAACCCATAGCTGCGGACATGCCTTGGACCTGGTGTTTACCTTTATGGATGTTGGTGATCTGACACTAAGTAAAAGCGAAATGAAAGAAGTGCCATGGTCAGATCACTTCCTGGTGCAACTGGACTTCTCTGTGACCCATCCCCTCTGCAGGGAGGTGGGACCGATTTGGATCCAATGGTTTCCAGAGAGTGGTAGGGGGTGGTTTATCCCATGTTGATGGCCTTTCAGACAATTCCCTGGAGGCCCGCTGGAATGTGGAGTTAACCAGGGCTATTGACTGTTTGGCTCCGAAGCGCCCTCTCCGATTGCATGGAGCCCGGACAGCCCCGTGGTTTTCCACGGATCTGAGGGCAATGAAACAATCGTTGAGATGGCTAGAGCGCCGGTGGCAGATAACTCATTCCGAATCTGACCGGACACAGGTTAGAGCTCAACGTCGAGCCTACCAAGTGGCGATAGCGACGGCGAAGAAGACTGTCTTCACCGCCTCTATTGCATCTGCAGAAAACAGCAGCAGGAGACTTTTTCAGGTGGTTCACAATTTAGCGGAACCACCTGCGCCATCGGGGCCCAGTACGGGCCACATGATCTCCTGCAATGATTTTGCAAAGTTTTTTGCAGATAAAATCGCTCAGATTCGGGAAGAAGTAGACTCCACCGTGGGAGCAGGGCGGGAGAGTGCTAGAGTCCTGTCTAGTCAAGTTGTGTGGGATCAATTCTAATCTGTTACCTCCAAGGATGTGGACAGGCTGCTTGGACAAGTGAAGCCAACCACCTGTCTCCTGGATCCTTGCCCATCCTGGCTTATAAAAGCTAGCCGGGAAGGACTGGGCGATGGGCTTCGTGGGGTGGTGAATGCTTGGGAGCCTTCCCAGACCCGCTGAAAGAGGCGGTTATTAAACCGCTTCTTAAAAAACCATCTTTAGATGCGGCCACAATGACCAATTATCGCCCAGTCTCAAATCTTCCATTCTTGGGCAAGGTGATTGAGCGCGTGGTTGCTGAACAACTCCAGGCATGCCTGGAAGAAGCGGACCATTTGGATCCCTTCCAGTCAGGATTCAGGCCTCATCATGGGTGTGATGGCCTGGGATTCTGATCTTGAGAGTGAACCGGAGGAATCCCAGCCGGCACAGGACCTTCCAGCGTTCCTGTTCCCCGCCCGGCTTTCTGCTTCGGATATTCGAGTGTTCCTGGCCCCGCCCGGCTCCCTGTTTCGGACCTCGCCTCTCATCTTGTGAACTTCTACCAGGCTAGTGACTCAGGAATGAACTTTGGCTACGGTAACAGTACCTCCCCCCCCCCGGACCAGCACAGTGGGACTGAAACTGCCTTGGTCGCACTGGTTGATGATCTCCGGCGGGCTAGGGACAAAGGTGAGAGCTGTTTCCTAGTTCTGCTGGATCTCTCAGCGGCGTTTGATACCATCGACCATAACATCCTTCTGGACCGTCTTGAGGAGCTGGGAGCACTGTCATACAGTGGTTCCGCTCCTTCCTCCTGGGCCGTGTTCAGAAAGTGGTGGTGGGGGATGAGTGTTCAGACCCCTGGGCCCTCACTTGTGGGGTGCCTCAGGGTTCTGTCCTCTCCCCCATGCTTTTCAACATTTACATGCAGCCACTGGGAGAGATCATCAGGAGGTTTGGGCTGGTGTTCATCAGTATGCCTCAGTCCAGTATATCTGAAGGAGCATCTCCTCCCCCATCGTTCTGCCCGGACACTGAGGTCCAGCTCCGAGGGCCTTCTGGTGGTTCCCTCACTGTGAGAGGCCAAGTTACAGGGAACCAGGCAGAGGGCCTTCTCGGTAGTGGCACCCACCCTGTGGAACGCCCTCCCATCAGATGTCAAAGGGATAAACAACTACCTGACATTCAGAAGGCAGCCCTGTTCAGGGAAGTTTTAAATATGTGACATTTTAGTATATTTTTCATCTTTTTTGGAGGCCGCCCAGGGTGGCTGGGGAGGCCCAGCCAGATGGGCGGGGTACAAATAATAAATTATTATTATTATTATGAGAGACCAGGGTTCAAATCCCCACTCAGCCGTGAAGCTCATTGGGAAACCAATTTCTTCCTTCCTCTCTTGTATAAATAAGATTTGAACTAGCATTCAAAGGAGGATTGCAGAATCCTAAATGTAGAGAAGAAAACTTTACATGAAGAAACTGTAGGATCCCCTCTGCCCACACAGTCCTTTTGCACCAAATGAAGTGTTACCTCAAGCTCAAACCTTAATGACCTTGCAGCACGTTCTGTTCCGCAGTTTTTGATCCGAAACATTTACAGCACACGCCTGTACTATAGTTCAAATTAAGCTCTAATTAACAGGAAAACATGTGCTTCTTAATGGCAGCATTGGAGGGTTTTTGGCAGGCAAAGTGCTTTTGCACAATCTATGAATGAAAATATTGTTGTAGTGTTTTTTTGCATGGACAGGCAGAGTCCCCCAAACCCCGGGCGGCAACCTGAGTGGAATAATGACTCAAGACAACGTGCTATGGGATTAAAATTGGCCACAACTTTATTATGTTTCAGATGAAGGTAGACTTTGGATTAGGCGTGGGCGTAATCCCTCAAAGTCTGGGGATCTGAGGAACATCAGGTTTATCCGTCACAGAGGAAAGGAAAGACAACTTCTAGACGTACAGCCAATGCCTCCCCTCAAACAACCCATTTAACTGGGAATCGTGTGATAGCCGCATCAAAGCGGAAGGGAGTGTGGGTCACTGCTACACACCCACTCGTTTCTAAGGAAGATAGACTAAAGGATTCCACCCAAGGCCTGAAACCGCCAACGTTGTGATTTTTGCTATGGGAAAGGCAAAACCTGCCAATGCAGGGAAATTCTTTTCTTGCCATTCAACAGCGACATTGATGTAGCAGCGCCCACGTACCTGTGGAGGAAAGGTTAACCTGACATAGAAGGCATAACTGAGGGTGGGTAGGGTGGGAGAAACTCTGGAGCCAACTGACAATTCCCAGGTATGTTCCTCACCCTATTGTGTGGACAGGGTGGTCCCTCCCCCTACCTGGCCTGATCACCTTGCCAATGCCTCCCCAGGTGGGATTGGGCAACTAGCAGAGGTTCTACAAGTGGCCTTATTTTTAATGAAGTCTGGGCTGTAGCTAAACAAAAACATTAATTCTGGAAATTAAAGCCTGTAACCTCAGACATCTTGGCATCCACTGTGGATGTAGCAAGATAAATGTTGGTGTCTGTTCAGGTCTTCAAGCTAGTTTCATGAGTCATGTGAGTGTTCCAGATATAGAATGAGCCTTTTCCTAACATGGAATTCAGCTCTTTTGACTGCTGCAATCTGGGTTGACATGGGATTGCCATATTTCAGAAAGGAAAAACCAGCAGGACACCCTCAAATTGTTGAGCTTTCTTTAGGAAGACACCATTTTTTCCAAAAGCACCCTTTTTTGATTGACTATCAATCTGCTTTCGAACACATTTTTAAAAGAAAAGCCTGACTAGTCTTTCAGATAACCATTAATTGAATAACTTTCTAAAGAGATGCCTGAAGCAACTGATATTATTGTTCCACCTTGTGACTCAGATAAGCAGACATGGAATACAGTGGAACCTCAGTTTTCGACCGTGATCCATTCCAGAAAACCATTTGACTTCCAAAACATTAGAAAACCAAGGCGCAAAGGGCGGCCTGTAGATTTAATTGAAAAATTGAGAAACACTCAGTGGAAGCCTTTTGAATTCCAAGGTGCATTTACTTCCGGGTTTTTGGCGTTAAAAGGCGGAAACATTTGACTTCTGAGATGGTCGAAAACCAAGTTTCCACTGTACTTTGATTATGGGCATTGCTCTGAATTATTGCTGAATGCAATAAACTTACTTGGTTTGTGTTGACAGGATTGTACTCAGAAAACGAGCCACTTCTTTGGGAAACAAGGGACACTTCTCAACATCCTTTTGAAACTCCAACATGTACAGATGTACAAAAAGAAATCTTAGGCAGGGAAAACCACAGCCTAAGATGCAAAAGCAAAATTCAAGACGTTCCCACAGACTGGCACGGGAGCAAAATGGAGTAGGAGAATGTAACAACTGGTTGCCTAGATCAATGAACGAGAGCACTCCACAATGCAACAGTTTATTGCAGGATTAGTTCCAGAAGACGCAGGATGGCTCCAGCAAAGGCTGTTTTCACTTGAGCTGGACCCACCATCTTGGCCAAGTCCTTAAATCCCCTTTGCAACATTCATGTTAACTAGTTTCTACGTAGCTTTTCTATTTTGTATGTTGTGGCTTATTTTCCTCAATGTGTGAGTTTACAGGCCTTTCTGACTTTGCTAAAATAAACATTTTCCCTGCATAAGCAAGATAGTGTTTTTATTCTTGTGTGTTCAGAAAACTCTGGCTTAAGTATGCAAAGTCTCACAGATAGGAGAGGGGCAAACGTGAGTGGGAGTACATATTTCTTTTCTGCAAAAGTCCATTTTCCTTGGTCCCATCGAAAGGGGGAGAAAGGGGTACTAATAGCTCCCAGCACATCTTTGAAAATGTTTTGGGCAGAGTAAGCTTAACGTCCATGAGTCTTCAGTTATTTTTATTAATAATTATGAATTGATTGATTGATTCATTGATTGATTCATTCATTAAATTCATATACCACCCTTCATCCAAAGATCTCAGGGTAGGTCACTGTGCAAAAATACAAAAGAAAACTATGAAATACATAATGAAAACAAGAAAAAATAAGCCTATAACCTCCCCTCCCACAAACATATTCCTTCTGAGGCTCACCATAAATAAAACAAACACAGAAAAAAACCATGGATACCTATACCTTGGTTTTTATTACTTCAAGCACTGGCATACCCCCAACAAACTCTTTCTCCATTCATTCATTCATTCATTCATTCCCAGTTATCTGCAAAATCCCATACCTTCACTGTAAGCAGTGGTGTAGCATGGGCAGGGCCACAGGGCTCGTTGCCCTGGTTGCCAAATTATTAGGGGTGCAAAAATTTTAAAGAAAGTAAAGAAAACAGTAATAATAAATAATAAATAGTCACCAGCTTGATAATAAGAAACCCCTTGGGGTCACTCAAGTGTGTCACCAATGGGTGGGGCAGGAAGTGGGGAAAGAGAATTAAGCACAACTCTGAGAGCAAAATAGCAACAAATGAGAAGAGCGGGCTATAATATGCCATCGAGGATGCTTAAAAAGCACTCTAAAAAAATCCAATTCTAAATAATTCAGGCTGCTTCAAAGAATGGAAGAAGGATATTTCTAAATTCATCTGGCGGGGGGGGGGGGCAAGAATTAAACATAACATTATGAAAGCTATAAAAGAAAGAGGAGGCAATTCCCTGCCAGACCTGCAAATGTATTATGAGGCAGCCTGTTTGTGTTGGTTAAAAAATGGATTGGGGGGGGGGAGTGGAACAAACTAAAAAGGAAATATAGATGAATGAAGAAATGCAAACTAAAGACCATTGCTCAACAATGATTACAAAATATATGTAGAAATCATGGCCAATAGATTAAAAGTAGTACTGAAGCATATCATCAATGAAGATCAGGCTGGTTTTTGCCGGGTAGACGAATGAGTAATAATACGAGAACACTTATAATTGAATATCTGGACTTGAAACCAAGCAGAAAAGCAGCCTTCATATTTGTAGATGCTGAGAAGGCATTTGACAACGTACTGTAGTTTTCGCTCCATAACACGCAGTTTTTTCCTCCTAGAAAGTAAGGGGAAATCTCTGTCCGTGTTCCGGAGCGAATGCTTCCCTCCTCCGTGGTTTCCAGTGGGAGAAGAGCCACTGAATGGGGAGGAGAGAGGGACAGAGTGCCTGCTTCTTTAAAGGAGCAAAGCGGGAGGGGAGAGGAGCCGCTTACATGAGTGTAAGCGGCTACTGTCTGGTTGGCTCCTTTAAAGCAAGCAGGCTCTTTGTATCGCTCTCTTCCCGCTTTGCTGGAAAAGCAGGAAAGATTTTCAGCTCGCTAAGTGGAGGGGGGGAGGGAGAGAAGCAGAGCGGCTACTGTCTGGTTGGCTCCTTTAAAGCAAGCAGGCTCTCTGTATCGCTCTCCTCCCGCTTCGCTGGAAATAGCAGGAAAGGTTTTCAGCTCGCTAAGCCGGGGAGGGGGGAGGGGGAGGGAGAGAAGCAGAACCTGCTTAAGGGGGGGGGGGAGGAGGGAGAGAAGCAGAGCCTGCTCCACACGTGCTCCTTGTCCCTTGAGTGCTTTTCCTTCCCTCCCCACTTAAAACGTGGTTACAAAGCACAGATCCACATGGATCCTCAGAATTTTTACACTGGGTCACCCCAAATTCACCATCAGATCACATAGCATGTCCATGGCTACAGTTTGCACCAAAAAAATCACGCACCCACTGTTGCCTGGGGCCGCAGTGGTGCAAAAACGTGGTTACAAACATGGATCCACATGGATCCTCAGGATTTTTGCATTGGGCTACCCCAAACTCACCCTCAGATCACATGTCTGTGGCCACAGCATGAACCACAAAAATCTTACATCCACTGTTTGGTTTAGAATATTTTTTTTCTTGTTTTCCTCCTCTAAAAACTACATGCGTGTTATGGTCGGGTGCGTGTTATCAAGCGAAAAATACGGTATCATGGAAATTCCTGGGAAAATTTATGTAACTGATGGCAATGGGGGAGTATTTTACCAGAGTAATAAAAGCAATTTATGGAAGACAAAAAGCTAAATTGATAATTAACAATGAAATGACAGAATTCTTCAAAAAATATAAAGGAACAAGGCAGGGATGCTCACTATCTCCCTTATTGTTCATCATGGTTTTGGAAATCCTTAATCAGGACATTAAAAAGGACCAGGGAATAAAAGGGATAAAATTAGGCAATAATTTTTTTTAAGTGAAGGCATTTGCGGATGACTTAATATTAATGGTGGAAGATCCAGAATAAAGTATCTTTCAAACCCTTGGGAAAATGTTAGATTTTGGCAAAGTCTCCAGTTTTAAACTTAATAAATCTGAAACAAAATTAATGCTTAAAAATATACGGCATCAGGAGAAAAAGGAATTACAAGAAAAAATGAGCTTACAAATAGTAAAGAAATATTTAGGAATTTATGTCACAATGAATAATTTTAATTTATTCAAAGATAATTACAACAACATTTGGAAAGATTTTTTTTTGTAAATATGGAAATTTGGTCTAGATTCCATGGGGAAGAATTTCAGCCATAAAAAGCAATATTCTTCTAAAATTGTTATTCCTCTTCCAGATGATCCCTATCATAGGAAAAATGCAATGCTTCAGTATATGGAAAAAAGACCTAACTAAGCTGATATGGCAGGGGAAGAAGCCCCGTATTAAATATACATTGTTAACAGATAAAAAGGAAAGCAGGAAGGAGTAAAAGTCCCAGTCCCTGTGTTGGGAATGGAAAAGCTGCTTTTTGAGAAAAGAAGAGGTGCTTGATGCGGCAAGACTTTGCCAAGAATGGAGCTACTGATTTCTTAGTTACAGTGGGAGGAAATTCCTCAATGCTGCCTAAAAGCAGACAAGGCAATCAGCCTGAAAAGAAAGGGGAATGGGGGAGAGGTTGTTTACATTCCCCAAGCTGCAAAAAGCAGTTTGACACACAGGCTGTGTCTGATGCCAACAGGCAGTGTGTGTGTATTCAGCAGGAATTAAAGCTGTGTCACACTTGGACACTTCAAGATGGCGGGGGAAGCTGATGCAGTATCCCAGATGGCCATGCTAAGCTCTGGAGGTGTCTTGGGTATGAAGACGCAGAGCTGTTTTCCTGACACCAAGAGTTTCCCATGCGGTGGGAGGCATTTGGAGGGAAAATGCACAAGGGTGATGTTTCCTGTTCCGGGGGAGGAATCTCCAGCACAGGAGGAGCAAGGGGGCTTTACTGCCAAGGCATCCCAACCATCATTGCAACCACCATGTGACAGCGCTGAGTTCAAAGCAGTGGAAAGTTTTTCCTGTGGGAAGTTTGGACAAAGTCCAAAGGCCAGGAAGATCTGCAGCGTTTTCCAAAGGCAACATGAAGCAAGGCTAGAGATGCTAGACTTCAGAAGGATACATTTACACCACAGAAGGGTCTGATCCACCAGTGTGGGGGAAACTCCTTGGAGGTGCAAATTTTTAATCTCCCAAATAACCAACCAAGAGGGAAAGAACATGCCAGTCAGACATGTGTCTCTGCCAGACTCCTACTTGTGTGTAGGACCTCCTGACAGGCTTTGCTCTCCCAGACCTAATATTATACTACGAGGCAGCATGCCTATGTTGGATTAGAGAATGGATACTGTTAGACAATACAGGCATACTAGTTATAGGGGGATGGAATAATCTGTATGGATGCATTCATATCCTGTATATACAGTGGTACTTTGGTTTAAGAACAGCTTAGTTTATGAACAACTTGGAATAAGAACACTGCAAACCCGAAAGTAGGTGCTTTTGGTTTGTGTACTTTGCCTTGGAAGCAGAACATGTTTCACTTCCTGTTGAGTGTGTTCCGTTTGTAAATTGAGGCCCCTACTGCTATGGGAAAGCACGCCCTGGTTTAAAAATGCTTTGGTTTAAGAACGGACCTCCGGAACGGATTCAGTTCATAAACCAAGGTACCACCATAAGAAAGTTAAGGTACACAAATCATATAATTGAATCATATAATTAGGAACTCAAATATCAAGATTTATTGGAAAAAATATCAAGATTTATTGGAAAAATATCAAGATTTATTGGAACCCAAGATACTGTGGTGGGTATCACCTTTGGAGGCATTTTTGGTAAAGAAGAAATATATGGAGAAATGTTTGGCTACATATCAGCAACTTCATGGTCAATTAAAATTGAAACCTTTAAGGAAATTAAACAACACTGTACTGGCTGGCTGCAATACCACCAATTACATGACATATTTAATTGGAATTAAAAAAGGAATCTAAAATACAAATATAATTATTACAAAATACAAAGAAAGTACTATCAAAAATTTATAAATTATTGTTAGAGTGGGAATTGAAGGATGAGGAAGTAAAGGAGGTGATGATCAGGTGGGCTGTGGACATTGGCTATAATATTCAGCTGGTGCAATGGAAAAAATTGTGGAAGCAGGATATTGAATGTACTGCATGCTATACAAATAGGGAAAATCTGATGAAGATGATGTATAGGTGGTATATGACCCCTGTCAGACTAGCCAAAATATACAAATTAAAATCAAATATGTGCTGGAGATGTCATGAGGTAGAGGGAATGATGTATCAAGTATAGTGGGGATGTGGGAAAATTAAAAAAATTCTGGAGTAATATTCATGAGGAATTAAAAAAAGATGTTTAAAACAACTTTTGAGAAAAAGCTTGAAGCATTTCTATTAGGTATAGTTTCAAGAGACATTTCGGTGATAAGAAAAAAGTGTTCTTATGGGCCACAGCTGCAGCCCCAATACTGATAGCTAGAAAATTATGTGAATTTATAGAACTGGCCAAAATGAGAGCAGCTATTGGGTTGAAAAGTGACTAATAGGAAATATGTATTTAACTTCTTTAACACAATATTAAAGGAATGGAAAACATTGGAAGCTGAGCACAGGTGGAGGGAAGTCATAATGGTACAAATACAGTATGACAGTATAAGTAAGGAATGTAGATAGATAGGTATAGACATATATATACAGTATGTATTGTAAAGAATGACAAAAGGTGTAATTGATTATGTTATGGCAAAATTATATATGTATGGATAATGCAGACATCCTCGACTTAAAAATGGGCATGCAGGCATGTCTTTAGTATGGGTAGGTGCAAATTTATAAAAAATGTGTGGACCATATTCTTAGGAAGAAACTATATAGAGTTTGGGAGAAATGTAAAAATCTGCTGGAAAGGAAAACACCTTTATGGCTATCTCTTATCAAGGCTATTACAGTTAAGAGAGTTAATATGGATTGACAGTGGGCAATTTACAGGGAATTGCTGTTCCCAAACAGTTTGGGAACCAGAATTTTAGATTTCAAGTTACATTGGCTACTCTACTAAAACCCCCAAATTTCAGCACCTACAGAAGTCTCAGGTCCTTCTTCTCCCTACTTGTCAAGGATGTGACTGAATCGAATGCCTTGGAAGACTCTGACTCTGGAGATGAGGGACTGCAGCTGCAGACAGAGCAGGAGTGGGTTAGTTCAGCACCCCTTCATCAAGAGTTCCCAGATTGAGATAGAGCAGCACACTTGGAAAGCTCGAAGGCAGCAGTAGAGGAGGAGATAGATGACACGGAGGAGGTTGCTATGCAACCAGGAAGGAGGCAGCATTTAAAGGGCTCTTTTTGTTTCATGGTGTGGGGGGGAGGTCACCCACCTTTTCCCCAAACCAAAAGAGCTGAAAGGGTTAAAATGCAACAGAAATACAAGAGAGGACGGACTGGACTTTGGCACCCTTATGTTGTGAAAGGGGCAGCGACTTAAAGTGACCAGCTCATAGCTCGGAGCTGGTCTCTGGATGTTAATTGTCAATAAACATGTCATGTAGGACTTCCGGGTTAGCGCCATTGGCAATGGCGGAGCTTCTCTGACTGAGAGGAACCCACTCCGCGAAAATCGGTTCTTGCCACTGCGGCGAAGGTGGAGACCCTTCAAAAATCCCAGCGGAAGGAAGCCTGGGAATGTGGGATTCGGCTGACACCAGAAGCGCCTCCCCTACTCGCAGGGAAACCCTTTTTTGGGGATCTGAAGCGATGTGGGGTGAGCGGTGCGATGTTTTGAATTGACCGCTATTTTTACGGAGTGAAGCCACACAGCCGTTGCTGGAGAGCGCTGACTTTTTGTTGTGGACAATTGGATTTCAAACAACAACCCGTGAGTAGAACGGGAAATTGGACTTTTAAAATAACTTTAATTTGGCATCAAATGGGGAAGGTTTAAACAGGAAGTCCACCCCCCCTTTCTGTAAATAGATTGAAGCAAAGAAGTTGTTAACTAAGGTCTTGGAAAGTCCTACGTAAAGGATTAAAACACTGATTGAAACTATTACTTATACCTCCTTTGGAAGCAGAGGAAGCCTGCAGGAGAAGGTGAAAATTTAGGAATCGAAGCGTCACGTCTCTGAACCTGGGAGCGGTCTGTGAGGGGTCCATCGGCGGTGAATTGACAGATTTGACAGCTAGCTGTCAAGATACAAAAGAAAGACATTGTTTCCATTGTCCACCTCTGCGTTTAAAAAGAAGGAAAGGTAACTGGAATTGTTACTTATTTACTTTTGGGACTGTGCTGGAAAGGATCGATAAATGGAGACTGTTTCCCTCTAGAGGGAGTTTTGGGACATTGTTACAAGAATGCAGCTGGGAAATTGGTTCTAAAGATAAAGGCTCTGAGAAACCAACTTTGACCTTGAACATTTCAAGAATGTTGGCTGAGAAAGAAGTAGCGTCTGTACTCTTTAGGACATTTTATCTGTTGGGAAAGCTGCATGGACAGATAGATGCCATGGCTACCAGTGTTGGTATTTTGGGAACAAAAGTGGGCATCAGTATAGAAGTCAATAAGATCCCGACACAGGAATCTTTTTCAACTGAACAAACTGAGGAACCAGAAAAGGAGAAAGTTGCTGTTTTGGAGGATAAGCAAGGGGGAGCCTTAACCCTACAGAGGCAAATGGAGGATTATAAGCTGAGGCCTTATATGACTGTAATTAGGAGAAGCCAGTTTTTGAAGATGGGAGCCTGGCATGACTTGGAAAATGAAAGGTGGAGAGATCACCTTATGTGGCGATCAAATGACTTTTGGGATATGAATTTGAGCCAGGAGGAGATTGGATTTTTGGGGGCCTTTGGACTTGGAAGAAGTGTGAAACAAGATTTGAAATACTTTATGGGCCCCACTCTTAACTATGGAAATCTGGCAGACCTGTCAAGAAGGATAATGACCATCGTTGGGTTGGAGCCCCCCCGAGAATTGCTTTTTAGTACCAAAGATTATCAAGAAGATCAGCAGATGGCACATGAGGAAGAGTTAAGAGCCTCCGATTTAAGATCTCCAGGTTGATGGACTGTTGTAGGTTGAATGAACTGTTGGTAGGGGCCGAGACCAGGGAGGGGAGATGGTGGAAGAAAATTGGGAATTTAAAGTGTATATATTGAGATTTTTATAAAGAAAGAAATTTTTTTTTAATGAGAGATGGAAAAATCGTGGAGTGATATTTTTATGACCCTAGGGGAAATGTCTTAACAGAATAAGTTCAAACATATCAGTTTTAATAAGATTAAATAAAGTAAAAATGGATGGATAATTGGTGAAAGAGAATGAAAAATTATAGTATATTAAGATAAATTATTAGGATAAAAACAAAGATGAAGGATTTGCAAAGAGGAGAGGTGTGAGGAGGTCAAGGAAATAAGTTAAAGAAAGAAAAATATGTAAAGGTTTGATTGGTTTTTTTTCTTTTTGATTGTATGTATTTTTAACTTTTTTCTTTTTTATTTGTTTTTGCTTTTTTATGTGACTTGCCTTTATGTACTGTTTTCTTTTCTTTTTTGATTCTTTTCATAACCTTTAAAATTTGAATAAATATTATTTTTTAAAAAATAAACATGTCATATAACTGCCAACTCATTAATTCTTATCGGGGTTTGCTTGCTTGCCTGAATTCATTACACTATTTGATGCAAATCATGCAGTCGCATGTCAACCCAGGGTGCAGCAGTCAAAAGAGCTGGATTCCATGTTAGGAAAAGGCTCCTTCTATATCCTCAAATACTGGTGCTTGGATTTACCAATCAATGCACTGAGTTCCAAAACATGGATGTGTACCAATAAAAAAAAGCAGACATATTTACCTGAAGGAAATCTACCTCGGGTTACATATGCTTCAGGTTACAGACTCTGCTAACCCATAAATAGAGCTTCAGATTAAGAACTTAGCTTAAGGATGAGAACAGAAATCGTGTTCCGGCGGTACGGCGGCAGCAGGAGGCCCCATTAGCTAAAGTGGTGCTTCAGGTTAAGAACAGTTTCAGGTTAAGAACGGACCACTGAAACGAATTAAGTACTTAAGGTACCACTTTATTTGCATTTTGTAAGGTAAAGGTAAAGGTAAAGGTACCCCTGCCCGTACGGGCCAGTCTTGACAGACTCTGGGGTTGTGCGCCCATCTCACTTAAGAGGCAAGGGGCCAGCTCTGCGCGGAGACACTTCCGGGTCACGTGGCCAGCGTGACATCGCTGCTCTGGCGAGCCAGAGCCGCACCCGGAAACGCCGTTTACCTTCCCGCTGGTAAGCGGTCCCTATTTATCTACTTGCACCCGGAGGTGCTTTCGAACTGCTAGGTTGGCAGGCGCTGGGACCGAGCAGCGGGAGCGCACCCCGCCGCAGGGATTCAAAGTGCCGACCTTTCGATCGGCAAGTCCTAGGCGCTGAGGCTTTAACCCACAGCGCCACCTGCGTCCCATTTTGTACTGGTAGCTAATTCCTGTCAGTGGTTTCCCAGAACACTCACATGACTCAAGGAACTAGCTTGAAGACTTGAACAGACACCAACGTTTATCTTGCTATATCCACATTGGATGCCAAAATGTCTTAGGTTACAGGCTTTAATTTTCAGAATTAATGCTTTTGTTTAGCCTATACCTAATTAAAAATAAGGCCATTTATAGAACTTAGGTAAGACAGCAGAAAACCTTGTGTTCTGCAGGGGAACCAAGCAATATTTTCATTCACATATTGTGCAAAAGCACTTTGCCTGCCAAAAACCCTCCAACGCTGCCATTAAGAAGCACATGTTCTCCTGTTAATTAGAGCTTAATTTGGATTAAGGTGCTAAAAGTGATGAGATCACAAACTGCGGAGCAGAACCAGCTGCAAGGTCATTAAGGTTTGAACTTGAGTTAACACTTCATTCTATGCAAAAGACAGTGTGGGAGTAGGGGAGCCTACAGTTTCTTTATATAAAGTTTTCTTCTCTACATTTATAATTCAGCAATCATAATTCAGAATTAATGTTTTCATTTAGCTACAGCCCATACATAATTAAAAATGGGGCAACTTGTAGAACGTAGATAAGACAACAGAAAAACCAAGTTTATGGGCTGGCAGCCAGTAATATTTTCATTCATAGATTGTTGCCAACATGCTGTTAAAGCAAATGTTGTTACGGTCTGCTACATTAATGTATTTACTATGTGTGACCCATAGTGGGTAACACATAGCCACATATTTCAAATAGTCAAAACTACTTGGTTTGCTTTAGGGGAACAAAATAAGTTTTATTAGAGGATTACGTTTGGGGTTGTTGTTTTTTCTTTTTTGTGGGAAAGATCTTTAATTCAAATCCTAAAGTTTCTAATGCTGTGCGTCCGGACTAAAATATAATCTATATAAGGTGACCTAAGGTAATAGACATTTCAGCGTTAGTAGATATATTGTGGATTCAGAGAAGAAATTATGGAGCATTCTGTGTTTATATGATGTTTATTATTTAGATTGGATTGGGCTTGGTCTGTACTTTTGGGCTTGGTCTGTACTTTTAGTAACAAAGACTCTACTTGGGTCTGGAATCCTGGGAAGATATTGGAAGGTACAGGATTTAGACAGAGCAAGAGAGAGAGATTGTGCGCCCTCTAAGGGAGAGATTAGGCAATAAAACTGACAATCTGGGAAAATAACGTAAAATGTTGGGGGGAAATGGGAAAAAGGTAGGAGGGACCCCTGGGGAAAGGAAAGCATCTTGACAAGAGGAAATCAAAGATTTAGATATCTTGTGGCTAAAGATCAAAGAGGAATTTAAACAAAGCGAGGTGCATATGGAAAATAAATTACGAGAGGTGCAGGAGAGGATAGACAAGAAAATAGAAGGGGCCGTAGGAGAACTCTCTAGTAAAATTCAAGATCTGACAGTTAGGTCAAAATCAATTGAAGAAACAAATAGGAAAATTCAACAGGAGATGAAAGAACAAAAGAAAGAGACAGAAAAAATAAAGGAGGAAATAAGAGAATGGAACAATAGACAAGACCAACTGTCGGACAGCTTAGCCATGGTAGAAATGCGGGAGAAACAGCTCAATTTTAAATTTAGAGGAGTCGGTGAAGAAGTAAATGAGAACATGAAAGGAAAAATGATTAGAGAGCTATCTAAATGGCTAGAATTAAAAGAGGAAGAGGTGGCTTACACGATAGATAAGGCATTCAGAATTAGAGGGAAAACGCAGCAAGCTAAATCAAAAAAACTTGCTGGCGACTGCCTAGTGGTCTTCAATTCAATTGAGATGAAAAATATGATTCTAAGAATGAGCTATAAAAAAACCTAATAATTGAAGGAAGACCTATTGTTATATATAAAGAAATTCCTTTATATATAACAATATATACAAGGACAAGAGATTTAGATTGATGAATACCCAAGAAGTGGAATTTTTTTTGAGAAGATACAAGAAGGAACTCGGGAAAGTGGAAGAAAGGTTGGAAGAGGGAGAGATTCACAGAGAGAGAGAGAGAGAGAGAGAGAGAAAGAGAAAGAAAAAGAAGGAAAAAGAGAAAGGAGAGAAAGGGATAGAAGAGGAAGAAGAGGAAGAAAAAGAGGAAGAAGGTGCAGCGGGAGGAGAAGAAGAGGAAGAAAAGGAGGAAGAAATTAAAAGGAACAGGAAAACTAGATTATAAGCCTGAGTACGAGCACAGTACGAATTAAAAAATAATAACACATACGATAATGACTCTTAAAATTTTATCTTGGAACGTGAATGGACTAAATGACAAATCTAAAAGGAATAAAATTTTGAAGGTTTTGATGAAAAAGAATGCTGATGTGATATGCTGTCAGGAAACACACGTGGCCAAAAAACACAAACATATTTTGATAAACAAAAGGTTGGGGGTTGAATTTATCAATTCAGATATAAACAAAAAAAGAAGAGTGGTGATATATGCAAAAGAAAAAGGGGACCCTAAATTAATATGCAAAGATGAGGGAGACTTGTGGGGATACAAATTAACCATCAGGGAGAAAAAATAAATGTGGTAACTGTCTATGCCCCAAATACGAATAAAGCAGAATTTTTCAAAAAACTGGAACAAATTCTACTGGATTTAGAGCCTCATAAACTGATTCTACTCGGTGACTTAAATGGAGTTCCAATACCAGAGTTAGATAGAAGTGCAAAAAAGAAAAAACTGAGCCAAGGGAAATTACCAAGATCGTTTAAAAACCTTGAAGAAAATTTAGACTTGACGGACATTTGGCGACACAAAAACCCACTGATAAAACAATTCACATATTTTTCAGAGCCGCACCAGAGCTGGGGTAGAATAGACCAGATTTGGGTATCAAGAGAACTAGTAACAAGAGTTGAAAAATGTGAAATACAACCCAGAACTCTTTCTGCTCACAATTCAATATCCCTGGAAATCAAGTGTGGAGTCCAGGGTGTGTATAGATGGAGAATGAACAAATATTTATTTGAAAATGAGGAGGTAATTGAGAAGGCCAAAAACACCTTAAAAGACTTTTTTGACTTAAACCTTAATAAAGAGACAAATATTGATATAGTCTGGGATGCCAGTAAGGCAGTGCTAAGAGGCTTTCTAATCCAACAAAATAGCCATAGGAAAAAAATAAGAGAACAAAAGAAAGATGGAATCCTGACCTAATTAAGAGAATGTGAGAAAAAAATAATAACAAATCCTAGTGATGAACAGATTAAACAAACATCCAAATTGTTACAATCACAATATTCAATGCTAATTAACCAAGAAGTCGAATGGAGAATTAAATCGATGAGGCAAAAAATTTTCGAATCCGCAAACAAAACAGGGAAATTTTTGGCCTGGCAACTACGAAAAAGCAAAAAGCAAAATGTGATTAATAAGATAAAAATAGAAGAAAGGCTTGTGGAAGAGCCAAATGAAATAAAGAAAAAATTCCTAAAATTCTTTGAAAAACTTTACCAAAAAGAAGAAGACATAATAGAAATAGGATAATACTTAAAAAATAACAGAATAACAGCCATAACGGAGGAAGAGAAAATCCAATTGAACAAGTGCATAACAATAGATGAAGTTCAGGAAGCAATAAAGAGAACGAAACTAGGGAAAGCACCAGGCCCAGACGGATTATCGGCCAAATATTATAAAGTTCTCGAAGAATATTTAGCCCCGGTGTTATGTGAAGTAATGAATAATATCCTGCAAGGAGGGAAGATACCGGACTCCTGGAAAGATGCTCACATAACACTGATACCTAAAGCGGACTCAGAATATAAAAAACTATAGACCGATATCGCTTCTTAACAATGATTATAAAATATTTGCTGAAATAATGGCAAACAGACTTAAGAATTATCTAAAAAATGTAATACACACGGATCAAGCTGGCTTCCTTCCTAATAGACAATTAAAAGACAATGTTAGGCATATAATAAATATCATCGAATACCTGGAAAAGAAGAATGAAATTCCTGCAGCATTAATTTTTATCAATGCAGAAAAAGCATTCGATAATGTATCATGGCGATTCCTATTAAAGTGTATGGAGACAGCAGGGATAGAAGGTGCTTTCATGGAGGGAATCAAAACAATTTATTCAAATCAAAGAGCCAAACTGATTATTAATAACAATTTATCTGACACATTCGAAATTTCAAAGGGTACGAGACAAGGCTGCCCCCTGTCACCGCTTCTATTCATAATGATATTGGAAGTAATCGCAAATAAGATAAGGAAAACACCAGAGATACGAGGAATTAGAATTGGGGTGAAAGAATTCAAACTGAAAGCATGCGCTGATGACTTGGTAATATCAATGGAGGACCCAAAACAGAGTATTGACAAAGTCCTGGCATTTCTAGAGGAATTTGGGAAAGCTGCGGGCTTTAAGTTAAATAAAACTAAAACTAAAATGATGGTTAAGAACATAGGAGAAGATCTAAGGAGGCAGTTAGAATTTCAATCGGGAATCAAAGAAGCCAAAAAGGTAAAATACTTAGGTGTGTGGCTAACGATGAAAAATATAAATTTAATGGCTGATAACTACATAAATACCTGGAAGGAAATCCAAAAGGAACTAGATATTTGGGATAGGATAAAACTTTCCAGGTCAGGTAGAATGGCAGCAATTAAGATGTGCATACTGCCGAAACTATTATTTTTATTTCAAAATGTCCCGGTGATTAGAGGAAGTGTAATATTAAAAAACTGGCAAAAAATTCTCTCTAAATTCATATGGCAAGGTAAAAGACCGAGAATTAAACTTAAATTGTTAACAGATAGAAAAGACAGAGGAGGATTCTCGGTCCCAAATCTGAGATTGTATTATGAAGCCTCGTGCTTTTGCTGGCTTAGAAAATGGATTACCTTTAAAAAATACAGATCTGCTAGATTTAGAAGGCTTCGATTTAAGATTCGGTTGGCAAGCTTATCTCTGGCAGAATAAGGAAAAGGTGCATAAAGGCTTCTCAAACCACATTATCAGAGGAACACTGTTACAAGCGTGGGAAAAGAATAGAAAATTATTGGAAAAAAATACCCCCTGGTGGCTATCGCCTATTGATATATTAACTATTAAAAAAAACAAACATGGAAGGTGAGAGATTGACCTATGAAGATCTCCTGGAAAGATCGGAAAGAGGATGGAAAATTAAACCATACGAAAAGTTAAAAAGCAAATTAACAGGTTGGCTGCAGTATCATCAGATTAACGCCTTATGGAAGGAAGACAAAAAGATTGGAATGAATGAGAAAAAATCTAAGTTCCAGGTAGAGATAAGAGAAAGTAAAATTAAACTGCTCTCTAAAATGTATAATCAGCTACTAGATTGGGACACCAAGGACGAAGAGGTCAAGGAGGTTATGGTAAAATGGACAATAGACATCGGATATAATTTGGATTTTGACAAATGGATGAGGGTGTGGACTAAAGGAATGAAATTTACAGCCTGTACTACCCTTAGAGAAAATATGGAAAAGATGATGTACCGTTGGTACATTACCTCTGTGAAATTGCAAAAAAATATATAAGACTGGCGATAAAAGGTGTTGGAAGTGTAAATCTAAAGAGGGAAGTTTCTACCACATGTCGTGGAAATGTGAAGAAGTTAAAAAAAAAATTGGGAATCCATATACAGTGGTGCCTCGCAAGACGAAATTAATTCGTTCCGCAAGTTTTTTCGTCTTGCGAGTTTTTCGTCTTGCGAAGCACGGTTTCCCATAGGAATGCATTGAAAATCAATTAATGCGTTCCTAGGGAGACTGCCTTCAGACCAGGTCTGGGGACAATCTGTCCCCAGACCTCTTCTGAAGGCTGGCGGGGGGAGAAGGACTTTTCTCCCCACCGCCAGCTTTCAGAACAGCCTTCTGAAGGCTGGCGGTGGGAAGAAAAGCCCTTCTCCCGCCGCCAGCCTGCTGCCCCGCACGAGGGGTGCTCTTAAGCAGAGCACCCCTCGCGCGGGGCAGACATTCGCACCTTGGGGAGCCCTGCAGGACCTCCCCGCAGGGCTCTCCAAGCTGCGGATAGGGGCAGCAGGCTGCTATCCGCAATTTGGAGAGCCCTGCGGGGAACTCTTCTGAAGGCTGGCGGGGGAGAAGGGCTTTTCTGAATGTTGGCGGTGGGGAGGAAAACCTTCCTCCCACCGCAAGCCTTCAGGACAGGTCCGGGAACAGAGGAGAAGGCGGTGCTTCGCTTCCCCGCTGTCCCCGGAGATTTCCCTATGGGCTTTCGTCTTGCGAAGCAAGCCCATAGGGAAATTCGTCTTGCGAAGCCACTAAAAAATCGGAAAACCCTTTCGTCTTGCGGGTTTTTCGTTTAGCGAGGCATTCGTCTTGCGGGGCACCACTGTAAAATGAACTGAAAAAAATATTTAAATACACTTTCGTTAAAAAGCCCGAAGCCTTCCTTTTGGGAATGATCGGAGATGAGATTAAGAAAGAAGATCATATAATGTTTCAATACGCAACTGTAGCTGCCAGGATTCTGTTAGCACAAAATTGGAAAACCCCAAATATCCCGAGCGTTAGAGATTGGCAAATTAAATTATTTGAATATATGGATTTGGCAAAAATGACGCAGAACATCAGACAGCAAAAAGGTACAAAGTTTATTGACGATTGGACCAAATTCATAACATATATGGAAACAAATTCTAGAGATATAAAAATCACAGTAGGTTTAATATAACCCTTGCAATGTGTAGATGATATAAAATGAAAAACTGCAGAGTGGATTTAATATTTACATAACCCAAAACCGAGATGGAGGGAAGTCAACCGTTATTTGTTGTTAATTAATGTTTGTTTTCTGGTTTGTTCATGTGTTTTGTTTTGGTTGATGTTTTCTTTTTTCTTTGGTGTGTGTTGTTTGTTTTTGTTTTTTGTGGTTTGGTTATAGAAAATGAATAAAAAGAAGTTAAAAAAAAACATAGCCACATTTATTTTATTTTTTATTGATGCCAATCATTATGGAGGTTGATTCTGCCATAGGGAAAGCATTCTGGTAACAGGTAGGCTGCCTTCTGGTCAATATCTCATCTTCTTCCCATTGGCCACAGGCTGGAAGGGAGTTACCAGGCATCAAGGTCCACCCTGGTAGAAGCCATTTCTGCAAAGCCCATCTTGCAGCGGCCATGTTTCCCAGTTGTAAATTAATACCTTTCTGTTTTCCTGGCCCTCTCCCTTGTGATTCAGATAAGCTAGCTGTGAATACTTCTGAACCCCACTTGAATGTCCCACCATTATCTCCAGCTTACACTGGATGGCACATCCTCCTCATTCATCATTTGCCTGGGGCATAGCCACCAACGCCCCATCAAATGAAGCCACACTAGGCTCAATCCCTGCCTTCCTTCTGTAGTTTTGTAAGGCTTGTTCACACAGGAGCAAAATATAGATTTCCATTGGCCGGACTTGTGGCATCCCTGTGACATCTTCCCCATCTCTGGGTTGCCCTGGACATTTCCTCCTAGGAGTGTTTAAAACACACACACACACACACACACACACACACACACACACACACCTTTGCATAGTCCCTAATGGTAGGATTGGGACCCCAAGGGAAAAGGTCTGGGGCAAGGTAGAAAGGATGCCAGGTGTATCTCCCTACATTAAAAACACAAAATCAAACAATTGGTACAGTTTAAATACAGTTTAAAATCACATTTAATTTCAGAATAAAATTACCGTAATTTTCACTCCAAAGCACGCACTTTTTTGCTCCTAGAAAGTAAGGGAAAATGCCTGTGTGTGTTACGGAGCGAATGCACTCAACCGGAGCCATGGCTGCCGTCAGTCAAGCAAAGCAGGAGCCGCTTGCAGGGCTTTGCACGGCTCTAGCTTTGCTTGCTTTACAGCCAGGAGGAGGGGGAGGAGCCGAGGAGGAGGGAGGGAAGGAGAGCCATGGCAGCAAAGCGGGCAGCAGCCGCTTACACGCGAGGAGGGACAGACGGGAGCCATAGCGAGCCGGAAACAGCACCGCGTAGCCAGCAACAGCTGCTGCAGCCTCAGCTAGCAAAGGTCCGTGCGCTCTCTAAATGAAGCAATGAGGCTGCAGAGGGATGGCAGGGCACAGGAGGGCTCTGAGCCACAAGCGCAGTGAAAACCAGTAAAAAAGTTTTTTAAAAGGTTGCTGGGGACAGGAGGGCACGGGATGAGGGAGAGGGGGGAATTACGATTCTCCCAGCGTCTCAGCTGATCCACTGAGCAGGACTTGGGTTGCAGGGGATTCGCCGTTAGCTGCGTAAAGCAGCAAAGAGGGAGAGAAGGAGCAAAGCGGGAGAGGAAAGGAGCTGCTTACACTGCTGTAAGTGGCTGCTGTCCGGTTGGCTCCTTTAAAGCAACAGTGCTCTTTCCCTCCCCCCTCCCCGCTCAGCTCACCGAAAAGCTCCTTTTCCACACACCCCACGCACGTTCCTTCTCCCCTTAAACCCCTCTTCTGCATTATTAGCAGCATCCTTCTCCACACACCCCACGCGTGTTCCTTCTCCCCTTAAACCCCTCTTCTGCATCATTAGCAGCATCCTTCTCCACACACCCCACGCGTGTTCCTTGTCCCTTGAATGCTTTTCCTCCCCTCCCCACTTAAAATGTGGTTACAAAGCATGGATCCACATGGATCCTCAGGATTTTTGCACTGGGTCACCCCAAGTTCACCATCAGATCACATAGCATATCCATGGCTACAGCCTACACCAAAACACACCCACACACCCACTGTTTCATGGGGCTGCAATGGCGCAAAAATGTGGTTATAAAGCATGGATCCACGTGGATTCTCAGGATATTTGCATTGGGCTACCCCAAACTCACCGTCAGATCACGTCTGTGGCCACAGCATGAACCACAAAAATCATACATCCACTATTTCGTTTAGAATTTTTTTTCCTTGTTTTCCTCCTCTAAAAACTACGTGCGTGTTATGGTCAGGTGCGTGTTATAGAGTGAAAAATATGGTAAGTGGGAACCCACAAATCACAGCCACAGGGGTAAGGAATATTAAATGTTCACCAGGCCCAGCCACGCGTGCTGGTATCCTATGGGCCGATAGAAAGAGCCAAGGAGGCCACTTACATACAGAGTCCCATAGAAAAAACGCCTGGCAGAACAGCTCCGTCTTGCAGGCCCTATGGAAAGATGTCAAGTCCCGCAGGGCCCTAGTTTCTTGCAACAAAGCGTTCCACCAGGACAGGGCCAGGGTCGAAAAGGTTCTGGCCCTGGTCGAGGTCAGTCTAACCTCCTTGAGGCGCGGGACCACCAAAGTATTATTGATTATTATACAATCAATTCCAATTGTAAATAATTCAGGCTGCTTCAAACACTGGAAGATGGATATTTCTAAATTCATCTGGTGGGGGGGGGGAGCCAAGAATGAAACATAAAATTATGATAGTTATAAAGGAAAGAGGAGGCATTTCCCTGCCAGACCTGCAAATGTAGTATGAGGCAGCCTGTTTGTGTTGGTTAAAAGAATGGATTACATGGGGGATTTCAATGGTGTCACCTCAGTAGAATTACACAGAACAGAAAAAGGGGGGAAATCAAAAGAAGGGAGTCTACCACAATGATTTTTTTCAGATGGCAGAGATTTTAAAATAAAATAAAGAGGAGTTGAAGGGGGAGTCATTTTGTGTCAGTGTCTTGTGTCAGTTGTTGCTTATTGAAACCCATTTCTTTTTCTGACCCTGCCCCCTGCCACTGTGATTCAGTGTCAGACTTCAGTGAATCGGCATCTTTCCCCCTTTGGCCGTACATAATCAGATCAAAGGAAAAGGAGTCTTCTTACCACTTAGAAAGTTTAATGATCACAGCGAGAGAACAAAGAATCCATTTCCTAGGAATGGTGGCACTCCCAATTCAGGGTTCCACCCACTTCCTCCCTAGTCACCCATGTCACTACCGTGTCTTGTAACCACTGTGCTTTCTGTGTTGCCACCTTATCAGATCTTCTTGACCTTAGGCTGAGCGGATGAATGCTTTCCAGAGACAGTGAATCCGTTAACCCTCTCTCTCCCAGTGCTTTTTCTCCTAGCTGTTCACCATCCAGTATTTCCCAGTTTCTGCCTTCTGAACTATGTCCCTCTGCAAACCACCATTCCAAAGCTATACTGCTCTGGGAAAATTCAGGATCTGGATCAGGCAGAGGCTCCCACTGTTCCTCCTCAGTGCATTCCTCCTTAGCACGGTCCCCGACACTCAGATAAGCATAGAGGGAATACATTGACTTATGGCTTGTGCACTGGGTAAGCTTCCTGATCTGAAAGCCATTTCAACCTGTTTCCTACTCATTATTTCACACTGTTTTATGAAATAGAGGGTCCACTCCTCCAAAGCTTCCAATCTCCCCAGGTTTGTGTAATGTTCTGCCATGTTGCTGTCTGATACAGGTATGGATATGGGTGATTAAAGCAAATGATTTTTATTTCCACATGCATTAGAAACACACACACACTCCTGTACCCTTGAGCTTTCAGGGCTCAGACATGGGACAAATACATATGCAGGGAATCAACATGGTAATTAACAATTAGCAAAGACTCTTTCAAACATTTCTTCTTGATTCAGTTTTAGAACTGGAAGCTTCTAAAGTAATCAAACATTTTGAGTGAAGGTGTAGGAGATGACATAACATTTTTTATCTGGGCCTTGAAAATCCTATGGTACAATGATGCTTTCGTCGAAGTGCACAGGCTCATTATTCTGATTACACGCAATGACGATGTATCTGGATGACTTGTTATCAGAGTACTTGCAAGGTGGGCGAGTTGAGCCGCCTTTGTGCTTGCAGCTGGTGACAGTGAAGGGACGGAGAGCAATCCTCAGCCCGTTTCCATAATCCTTCCCTCCAATATCAGTGCAGACAGATTTGATGTTATTCTTGGTGCCGTGGATGAAGGTGTTCACTTCCTTGCATGGTTTGTCCAGCCCACGTCTTTTCATCATGACGTCACAATACTGCTTTCCAACGTTGCTCTTGGGATTATCGTAGTGCTGCCTTAGGAACTTCTCATAGGGGGTTTCACAATAGGCTCCCAGTGCCAGAACAGACACCAGAAAGGTGAGGAGCACAAGGCCAGATCCCTTGAAAGGCATCATCGTGGGCGACCGCTGCCTGAAAGAGATACCTGGGGGGAAAGTAAAGTGGGTGTGTAAATGCTTTCTTTCAGGCTGCTTTGTGAAATGGCTTGGAATTCAAACGAATACTGTACAGTCGTACCTTGGATCCCAAACGCCCTGGAACTTGGAAGTTTTGACTCCTGAATGCCACAAGCCCAGAAGTGACTGCTCTGGTTTGCAAACGTTCTTTGGAACCCGAACATCCAACGGGGCCTCTGTGGCTTCCGCTTGGCTACAGGACCTTCCTGCACCCAGTCAGAAGCCGTGCTTTGGTTTCTGAACATTTTGGAAGTCAAACGGACTTCCGGAATGGATTCCGTTCGACTCTCAATGTATGACTGTACAGTGGTACCTCGGGTTACAGATGCTTCAGGTTACAGACTCCACTAACCCAGAAATAGTACTTTGGGTAAAGAACTTTGCTTCAGGATGAGAACAGAAGTTGCAGAGTGGCGGCGCGGTGGCAGCGGCAGTGGGAGATCCCATTAGCTAAAGTGGTACCTCAGGTTAAGAACAGTTTCAGGTTAAGAATGGACCTCTGGAATGAATTATGTTCTTAACCCAAGGTACCACTGTATATCCTTTCAAATTCTCATCTGCAAATGTTTTGGTGGATGTTGTCTAGTCATGATCACATGTCTGTGTGAATATTGACACTTGCCAGTCAGTACTTGATAAACAACAATGTGTTGAGTCAGCATTTCAGAGTATGTGACCACTGTCATGCAACAACAGTCTACGGAGGACAGTATCCACACAATGTATTTTATAGAGCATGACCACTCCATTTGTGTACACCCTTCACAAGTGGGTAGAATTTTGGCTATTATTATGTTTTTGACAACGGGACAAATTTCAAGTGCAGGCAGTGAAATAATTAACATCATTCACCTTACGGATGTTGGCTACTGTATTAATTACCCACCATGCCTCTGGCATTATGCTACATAAGACAAGAAGCTTAGACCATTGTTGAGGGGCAGGGAGATGAGGCCAAGAGATATTTGTATAAACCGTGTAAGTTTCTCGCTGAAGCGAGATCTGAGCAAGGGACGGAATGAATCTGAGCTCCACCTCTGACCCAAAACCATAGAGAGGGGATACAGATATAGCAGATTTGAAGTAAGGTGATGAAAAAGAGGGTCTCTTGATTCTATCCTCCTCTGGCCAGAGACATCTATCACCATTTACAAGGGATAGTCCTCATGATATGCAAATTCCTGTGCTTAGTATTTCATTTGCATTTTAGGGGGGAATGTATGTGTTATAGATTTTGTGGGGGTGAAATAATGCCTTGGGCGGGGGTGTATTCTGAAGTTGCCATATTCAGGATTGGGTGCTCCCACCTCAGTGTCCATGGAAGTTAAATCTTTGGGTGCAGGTGATTGTGGGGGGGAAGGCATATTCACTCTAACATTTAGGCATGCAAACTTTTACTAAATTTGCCTGCAATCATCAATTTTTTCACATAGCCTTTTCAATAAACGGAACTTTGAAACATACAGTTTAACTAATTCCCCCTTGCCTAGTAGCATTTAATGAGACCTAAACCGGAGTCCCTTTTGCATGTTGCAATTCGGACACACAACAGCTCCCCCATCTAGTGGTTTAAAGCTGTATGTTCACCCCTCTTAAAAAAAAAAAAAGTATTCCCCTTATAATAAGTCTGCTTACCTTTCCCGGTTGGCAGCTTAAACAAAGCTTAAAGAATGGTCTAAGCCAGGCATCCCCAAACTCGGCCCTCCAGATGTTTTGGGACTACAATTCCCTTCATCCCTAGCTAACAGGACCAGTGGTCTGGGATGATGGGAATTGTAGTCCCTACACATATGGAAGTCCGAGTTTGGGGGTGCCTGGACTTAGCTTTCCTTTCTGGCCATTAATAGAGCCAGGAAGAAAGCAATCACCTGTCTTCACCTTTGACAAGGAAGCCTTGTCTCGTGGTGACGGGGTACACCTTCATGATGTTGGCAAAGATACCCTGTTGAATGACACTTCAGAGTGCATCAGGGATTGGTTGCAGGTGTGTGGGTGTTGGTGGCAAGCCCTTTGGGCTCAAGTGGCGGTTAGCCTTTGTTTGTATGGAGGGGAGGTTGTGGCCTCCGCCTGCCCCTCCTCAGTAAGGGTATCCTGTTAAAGGGATCCGGGGTTGTGAATTCTGTCCAATGCCGGGATGTGGGCTAGGGCCATGTCATAACCCTTACGGAGACCCCTCGGGGTGTCCCTAATTGATGTAAGTCATAGGGCGCCCCCTAATGGTGGTTTACCCTTAGATGGACTCCCAGCAGACAGACAGGAGTCAAGATGTAGCCTGGCTTCACCCAATGCCTAAGCCAAACCACTGACATCTGTAACCAATAAAGTTGTGGCCTATTGGAACCCATAAACCAAAACTCTCGTGTCCGTGTGTTTATTGTCCATTAGGTGGACAATAATGGGGGCCTTTCCTCTGGTCCATGGGGTCACAAAGAGTCGGACAGGACTAAACGACTAAACAAAAACAATATGGGGGCCTTGGCAAGCAACAACATGTTTTACATTCTACTTATGCTTCCCAAGCATAGAGGCTATTTTTCTAGGAAAAGAGCTGCCAGAACTCATCACAAACACCTCTCTTCTTCACTTTAAATGGCAATGGTGCCCTCATGAGAGATGCCAGGACCGAGTTCCAGGGACTTCTGGCTGAAAAAAGCACTACAAGCAAGTAATGTTCTCTGAAATGTTCCTTTACCCAACATTAGGGTCTCCATACATCTGGTATTTCCCGGACACAGCTGGGATTTGGCCAGTGTCTGAGTGGAATTTCCTGAAATGTCCAGGAAAATCTGGACACATGACAACCCATGTCAGAAATGTTGATTTAGGTGAATTTCCTTAAAAACAGTTCAAAATCTTAATTTGTAAAAAATGCCAAAAACTTTTGTTTCTGGATATGGCAGTCCTACCCAAGATTTCTTTATATATAATGTGCTTAAAGTTTGCAGTGTTAATTCTGTATAGATTTTTACTCCCACCTTCCATAAACTGAAATAGATCCACTGTTGCTGTAAACTTTCAATAACTGTTACGCTCTTCTGCAACAACAATCAAACCCAATAACTTTGTTGTTGTTGTTTAGTCGTTTAGTTGTGTCCGACTATTCGTGACCCCATGGACCAGAGCACGCCAGGCACTTCTGTCTTCCACTGCCTCCTGCATTTTGGTCAAACTCATGCTGGTAGCTTCGAGAACAATATCCAACCATCGCGTCCTCTGTCGTCCCCTTCTCCTTGTGCAGATGCTACTGAGATGCTACTTACAGTGCAGATGCTACTTACTGTTTCCTTTATATAGCTTCCAGTCTTCTCTCTTGCTCCTCTCTGTCTGCCTGCAGCTCCAGATGACACCCTGTCAATGCTTTGCCTGGCCTTTTATTCTATGGGGGCCACCGCTTCTGGCCTATGGCACACGGCCAGCTTGCAGGACCCCATTCTATTTGACTTTTCCTCAAGGTCCAAATGGAATTCTCAGGACACCAATCAGATTAGTCCCTGATGGTGCTAGTAGAAACCAGAGGAGGCTGGTCCTTTAGGATCAAAGGATCACTGCCCCAAGAAATGCAACCTGACCCCAGTCAGCCATCACCTGCCTCCTTTCTTATGCAACAGCCAGCCCAGGGGGTTTCCCTGGTTGTCAACTTCCTTCTCAGATTCAGGGTTGGCCTTGCAGAATTCAGGGTGGGGAGTGAGTGCATGGGAAATGGGACAAAACTAGAAGTAGTTGGTTCTACTGTCTCTGGCTTCAGTTCCACAAACTGTTTTGCCTAAGTTTTACAAATTGCCTTATTTTTAAGTATGGGCTGTAGGTAAATAAACAAACAAAATCTCTCTAAAAAGTTAGTGTTTTGTCATCTAGGGAAACACCTTTCATCAAGTAGTGTAATGCTCTCAGACAGGCAACTAAGAAAGCCTCAATAAGAATTAATGAGTCCTTGTCAGTTTTATGACATGTTTATTTACAATTAACACCCAGACAGTGGCTCCGGAGCCTGTCACTCTTAGCTACGAGTTGGTCATTCTGAGTCCCTGCCCCTTTTGCACCAAGAAGGGTACCAAATTCCAGAACTTCCTCTCTTATATATATATCCATTGCATTTTAACACTTTCATCTCTTCTGGTTTGGGGAGAAGGTGGATGAACTCCCCCCCCCCACTATCAAAGAGCCTTCTAAATGCTGCCTCGCCCTCAATGTCATCCATCTCCTCCCCTCCCTTCTCCTGCGAGCTTTCCAAGTCTGCTGCTCTATCTGAGTCTGGGAATTCTTGATGAAGGAGGGCTGAACAAACCCACTCCTGCTCTTTCTGTGGCTGCAGTCCCTCCTCTCCAGAGTCAGACTCTTCCCAGGTGTTCTATTCAGCCGAATCCCTCACATTATTTTGGTGAGTGAGAAAAGCACAGAACTGGCAGTGCTGCAAGAAAGACAAATGGAAGTAGACCATAAAGCCACAGACAGTTTCATGGATTTCTAATGCTGCTATTTTATTAACATAATTTCAGTTTTAAAAGAAACAGAGTGAAACAGAGAAAAAAGCCGGGAAAGAATAAAGCTGTATATAAGAAATATATATTCCATGTCTGCTTATCTGAGTCACAAGGTGGAAGAGTAAGAAAAGAGGCCGGATTTTAATAAGCAACCAGGGATACCACAAATAACTGTTTGATCCCACAGCAGCAAGAATCATGAGAAAAGGAATGAGATCTCACTTATATCATGCAACGTGAGGTAGGAGATGAGCAGTGGGACACAGTGGAGGCCCAAAGTGATCAGAGTGGCCTTTTCACCCTCAGGAAGGAAGAAACCCCGGTGACAATCCAATGGTAACTTGTGAGCAGGTAAAACAGATATTTGCTTAAGTAAAAGGACTTCTTCAACTCCTCCTTCATGCAATCCTCTTGCCTTTGCCCAGACCTGCCCTGCAAGATTGGGGGGCTACCTTGAGAGGTTTCTTGAGAGGGATGCAGTCCAGGAGGGGGAAAGTGTAGGGGGCTGCTGAGTGTCGGAGAGGATGGTGGTGGAGGTTTTTTGCCTGAGCAGAAGTCTGCTTGTGCAACAATGGCATTCAATATCTTAATTCAATTGGGTATCCGTTCTCACATGAAAGGGAAATTTCCCTAGTAAGGTCAAATGCGAAGTATCTCAAATAATATTTTAAACACATGGTGGTTGGAACAGGAGATGAGCTTGACATGGGACCAGTTACTGGTATCTCCGAAACAGTGCAGATGTTTTTAAGATCCTGGTCGGAGACATGAATGAAAGTGTGTGATTGTCCGTACGTCAGGCCTCTTTGGCTTCTTAAATAGTTGCAGTAATCTATGACTATAGTCTTTGGGTAATCGACATACTCGTGTTTGAAGGATTGGAAATCCCAGGAGGCTTCAGTCCCCAGCACCATCCAGGAGAGCAAAACCAAGAGCAGCCATACAGGACAGGGCCCCTTGGCAGCCATGGCTCACTGTGGCTCTTGGTGGTTGTTCTGCGCAGAAAAAACAGGAAACGGTATAAAGTTCAAGAGGGCATTTTTATGCTTTCCCTTTTTCCATCAGATTTATTATATAACCCACTTCCCAGGAAATATCGAGGGAAAATCTGAAAAGGGCTATGATTGCCTTGCTCAAATTGTAATCCTAATTCCCTCATTAGGTAGTTATGAGGCTGTCTAATACTGGTGTCAGACACTGCCCCATCTATTTCAGTACTGTGGTACCTCAGAAGTCAAACAGAATCATTTCCAGAACTCCGTTTGACTTCCAAAATGTTCAGAATCCAAGGCACAGCTTCCAATTGGCTGCAGGAAGCTCCTGCAGCCAATCGGAAGCTGGGGAAGGTTGCATCAGATGTTTGGGTTCCAAAGAACGTTCGACAACTGAAACACTCCCTTCCAGGTTTACAGCATTCAGTTGGCAAAGTGTTTGAGTCGCAAGGTGTTGGGATCCAAGGTACGCCTTTATTGTCTAGCATTGAGTTGTGGCCCTTCCCCATTCCCATCTCTCTTCCTCCACCCCATTACAACTATGAAACTATATTTTAGTTGACAGGCGGATTGAAGAAATGAATAAAACTATGTTTCAGAGACTAATAAGCACCTCAAAAATCACACCAAAATCAGCCTCTGCAAAGACAATGAATGACACCATTATTTTTCAGGTCACAACAGCAGAAATAAACAGGAGTGAGTTCCCCAAATTAGCATACTGAGATTCCCAAAGTGCCAAACTGTTAACCTTAGTCAGAGTGTGGTGGCCTCCTCAGGGAGCTAATTCAGGTTGTCATGAAATAATAGCAATTTATTGATTTTATTGCCAATGTATCTTTATTGCCAGAAAGAAGGAACAGTGTTTGACTCCCAGGGCAGCATAAGTACAACCAACTGAAAAAAAGGTAGTTCCTACTCGCAGGCTGAAGATTGTAATGATACAAAGGGACAAAGGGATGAGTGAAGAAGAAAAAGACAGACCTCTGTGCCCATCCTTAAAGTCAAACAGACAAACTAAATATAAAATTCCAGGGGGGGGGGATACAAGGAGAAAAGTGTTGTTAAACATGGAAAAGGTTTATTCTATCAAAGACGGGGGGAAACTGAAATCAAGTATGGAAGAAAAGAAATGACAAAGTTTAGCTATTCAAAAGCTGGCTGATTTAAAACCTGCCTGCAGTGAGCCTTCTAGGTCACCTTTCCCACTCCTGAACAAAACAATGAACAAAGCTTCGTTGATGAGCATGTCCAAACCTTTTTCTTACCTTGTGTAATAGAAATTGGTCTCCTAAAGAGTCGATTGAAATATCTTCTTTCGCTCGTATGCGCCTCTGAGCATCCTTCAGGAAGAGACACCTTATATAGAGAGAATTCAGCTATGGTGGATGATGATACGTGGAAAATTGTTACTGGATGTACTGGAAGAAACACTGGAAGCCTATTTTCCCCCTGTGGGAGATGGAAATGAAGCATCATTAGTAGAAAAACATGAAGGTCTACTTTCTAAATGTTATTGTAGTTCCCATATATTGTTTTACTGGAAGGATGCATTCTGTACCAAACAGGTTGATGGTATAGCTGATGTCTATATTCTCACATGAATATTTTTACTCATTCCAGACAGGCAGATTACATCATGCAATGCATGGGAAAGTGTTCACCCACCCATATTCATCAGGGCTAATCCCGATTCTCTGCAGTGGATACAGTGCTTATAGCATGAATGTTCCCCCTTGTTATTAAAGACTCACTGGAAGACGCAAGAGGCAGATATCTTTTACTTAGGGGTACGTCTGAATGCTTTGCTGTCGCTTGAGGCTAAGGTGGCATCAGTGGCACAGAGTACCTTCCATCGACTTCAGATGATGGCCTAGCTCTACACCTATCTGGACACAGACAGCCTAACTACTATTGTCTATGCTCTGGGAACCTCTAGGTTAGATTACTGTCAGGTGTTCTACTCAGAGCTCTGAAGACAATTGAGTTACTTCAGTTAGTGCAGAACTCGGTGGCCAGGGCAAGACTGTTCGGTCATATTACACCAAGCCCAACTGCACTGATTTCCAGGCCCAACTCAAGAGATGGGGGATTATTGATTATTCATTTATTTTTGGTTCTTATTTTCAGTATGTGTTTTGTGCTTTTTATACTGTATTCCTATGCATTATTATTGTATTAAGATATTATTTCTAGAGGTAAAAGCTGTATCCACCACCCAATTCATAAGACGTACTCCAAGGCTTTCCAATTAAAACAGTTGACGCACATTATTAATTCATCTTCAACTCTGTGGGCCAAAATGGAACTGGAACCCTCTGAAATCTCTCCTAATGCTTTATCCTTCATGAAAACGTCACATGCTTGCATTAGCAAAATAAGGTTTCCGTTTCTATAGCTGACCCCATTTACTCATATGGTGTAAATGGTCAAACACTTCAAGAATATGTCAGAACCAGAACTTCTACTAATTCCAGGCCAATACGGCAGACAGAAATATGCAGGTTCAGACATAAGCAAAGGAGAAGACCTCATTGACCTGTAGGTGAGAACTGGATTTATTCCATCGACTGATTGAGAAGAAAACACAAGTATGGAAGTACAATACCTGAAAGTAGCTTCCGACTCACAGTGGGTGGATCAGAAGCCCAGAGCAGGTGAATTGCCCTGGGTAGAGAATTGTGGCAGATTTAGATGAATGCTCAAGAGCTTGATATCACTTCTGCGGTCCAAAATGTGTAGCCAAATTGAGGTCTGTCATGGTTCTTCTTTGATTAAACTCCATTTGCTCTATTGTAGAACAAGATAATTATTCTTTTGTTTCTTTGAGGTTCAGCAATATTCCTCCCAATTGTGAAAATTGCAATTAGGGCCTTGAACCACTTTCATGGTGGTGAGTGTTAGGTCGATGTATGGATACCTCTTTTATTAATGAACGACATTGAAAGAATGGAAGTTTGTTTATTACTCTTGTAGTTTATTACTCTGCCTTGCAGTTATCATGTAAGGAAATGTTTTTTTCTAAAACAGAATCTTGTTTTGTGATAAATATTCAACAGTGACTGGAACACAGTTCCTTATCTGAGTGCTTCCAGAAACATTGTGATTTAATTTATCCAGCAACTAGACTAACTTGACATTGTGAAATAATTCCTGTCATTATATTGCTGTTGCTTCTGTCATCACAGCTTTTTAGCCTAGCTTATCACAATCTAGAATACTTGATTAGACAGTAGCAAATTTGACCAGAATAAATTAATATATTCACATGTAATTTCATTAAGAAGAAGAAAAGGAAATTCTTGTAAGAGCTACAGATGGGGGTGATCTTACAGTGCAGGAAACATTTATACTTATCTCAATGTTTTAAGGCAATTTTCAGTGGTAAGTTTTGACACCCAGTCTTGCCTGTTGTGTGGCTGTCCTTCCTAATACAGTGGTAGCTCAGGTTAAGAACTTAATTCGTTCTGGAGGTCTGTTCTTAACTTGAAACAGTTCTTAACCTGAGGTACCACTTTAGCTAATGGGGCCTCCCCCTGCCGCGGTGCCGCAGCCGCGCGATTTCTGTACTTATCCTGAAGCAAGGTTCTTAACCCGAGGTGCTACTTCTGGGTTAGCGGCATCTGTAACCTGAAGCATCTGTAACCCGAGGTACCACTGTAATGATTCAGAATATCCATAACAGTAAACAAAGTTTCAGATGAAAAGAATGCAACTGTGTTGGCCACACTCCTTAGCCCATCAAAATTGAAGCTGAATCCCATAGACTGGCTATGAGTTCTTGTTCCAATGACATCACACGTGGGGATATTGTGCTACATTGTACTACTAGAGCTTCTGTTTTATTTTCTAATGTTCTTTTCACATCACGGATGAAAAGAGGGCAGCTGTGTTAGTCTCGGCCCATACTCCATCATTGTTGATGATTGTTCAATTTCAGAAATTGAAACTGGGTAGGATTTCTTCTTCGAATGATGTCACAGACAGCACCATCAGAGATGTTACAAAAGCTTCAGAAAAAAACTTGAGACACATGAGGTACAAATGAAAGTAAGAGAGAGATAGAGAGCAGTTCACTGATCTCAGGCATTTATCTGTCCTGGCTCAACATGACCTTGAGCTAGTCAAAACAATATTTGCATCAGGAGTGAACCTTCTAGAAGCTTCCAGAATCCTCTAGCACTTTCCAGTTTCTGCCCTCAAAGATTTTAGTCATGACAGTATCATCTGCTACATTCCCAGAACTGGCTTCTCCCTTGTGTGAAAGATCAAACATAATGCAGGAATGAACTGTTAACATTGGGGAAACTGGAGAAACTGCCTTCTCTACATAGCTGTCAACTTACACATTTGAAAATAAGGGGCCAGCAGCCTTGAAAATAAGGGACCAGCAGCCAAAATAAGGGACCTGCAGCCTCACCTGTTCCAGGCACTCCAGTCTTCCTGTCCTCCTGCAGTCTGGTCAAACTCATGCTGGTAGCTTCGAGAACACTGTCCAACCAACTTTGTAACCAGAGGTTCAACTGAATAGAATCTGAATCACATGCACCACAAGGCCTATGCAGCCTCAACTTAAGATGGCTCCCCGGCTTGGCTTTGCACTGCAAAGTTTGCAGCAGCACGTGCAACAAAACTAGCCACACACAAGGCATGCAAGCTCCACCCCACAGTCGTTCTTATACTTCTTATTGGGTGAGCAACACAGCCAAGCAACACAGTTGGAGCCTCTCTCCTCCCTGGCCGGCAGGGAGGGAGGGAGAGGAGCTGCTTCCTTTGAAATTTAAGGGACATCATTTAAGGGACATTTAAGGGACATCCATCAATAAGGGACAGCAGCGGGACATGGCACTAGAATAAGGGACTGTCCCTTCAAATAAGGGACACTTGACAGCTATGCTTCTCTATGCAGCTCTGGCCTATATGCCTATAATATCCAGTGTGAGGGTGAGATGAAAGGATGAGTTTTGCACTAACTGAAGTTTCCGAAATGCCTTCAGAGGCTGATGAGCTGATGGGTTTCAACTAACTGAAGTTTCTGAATTGTCTTCAGAGGAGAACATCTTACAGTAATCTAACCTAGAGGTTCCCAGAGCATAGACAACAGTAGTTAGGTTGTCTGTGTCCAGATAGGGGTAAAGCTGGGCCATCAGCCGAAGCTGATGAAAGTTACTCTTGGCCACTGAAGCCACCTGAGAGAATTCACCATAGAGAATCAGGATCATCCCTGATAAATATGGGTGGATGGACACTTTCTCATGCATTGCACGATGTAATATTCCTGTCTGGAGTAAAATGTTCATGTGAGAATATAGACATCAGCTGTACTATCAACCTGTTGGCTACAGAAGACATCCTTCCAGTAAAACAGTATATGGGAACTACTGTAACATTCAAGACCAATTAGCAAGAAGACCTTCATTTTTTTTTTCCTACTAATGATGCTTCATTTCCATCACCTACAGGGGAAAAAATAGGCTTCCAGCGTTTCTTCCAGGACATCCTGTAACAATTTTCCACAATTTTCTGGAACGGATTCGCTTTGACTTCTGAGGTACCACTGTACAGAAGTCGATGGGGCAGTGTCTGACTGCATTAATAGACAGCCTCATAACTTCCTAATGAGGGAATTAGGATTGCAATTTGAGCAAGGCTGTCATAGCCCTTGTCAGATTTTCCCTTGGTATTTCCTAGGAAGTGGGTTATATAATCTGATAGAAAAAGGGAAAGCATGAAAATGTTCTGTTGAACTTTACTTCGTTTCCTGTTTTTTCTGCAAAGAACAACCACCAAGAGCCACAGAGAGCCATGGCTGCCAAGGGGCCTCGTCCTTTATGGCTAAATTTAATGAAAATCAGGAGGGATACCCAAATTTGCTGAGCTTTTTTAGGGGGAATTGCACATGCGCCACCACCCCAGCAGGACCATTGCTGGGGGTTGGCAAAGTGGGCAGCCGCTCCCCCCATGCCACTGCAGAAAATGCTCTCTAGAGCGTGCGCCTTCCACAGCAACATGGTGGGGAGTTGTGCGCCTGCCAACCAGCTGGCTGGCGGCACACGGCTCTCCCCCCCCCCACTTATCCATGAATAGGATGATCACAGTTTTTTGACATTATTTTTGAGTAAAAAAACCTTGTCTAATACATGGAAAAATACAGTATACGTATTCCGAGTTTCAGCCTTTGGAGATGTCTGGAGAGCTACAGCTTCTTCCCTGTGCTTCATCTAGACCTTGAGGGTAGGAGGTGACATTTGTTCAGTTGTGTGTCCATCTAGGTGTGTTTGTGCATATGTTGCCCATATCAAAGATTGGGATCAAGATGAATGCTGAAAAGCTATGGCATTCCAATAACATCCCTCCATAAAAGTAAAGAGCCAGTTTTTCAGGTAACAAATGGGAGCTGGGGCAGTCTGATCGTTGCAACGACAAGAGAATGTCATTTCCTTATTTGGGAGATCCAGTCTTTAGCCTTTCCCAGAAACATTAAGAACATAAAATAAGCCCCACTGGATCAGCCTAAAGGGCCAACTAGTCCAAAATCCTGTTCTTTCTGCTCAGTGAGTTCCTGTGTCTTCCTTTATCTCTGCTCAGGTGCATTTCTCCCCAGTTCCATATAATTTCCCAAGAGGCCAACTGAGGCTGGCCCAGCAGTCTATGCCAGGCATAGGCAAGCTCCGGCCCTCCAGATGTTTGGGACTACAATTCCTATAATCCCTGACCACTGGTCCTGTTAACTAGGGATGATGGGAGTTGTAGTCCCAAACAACTGGAGGTCCAGAGTTTGCCTATGCCTGGTCTATGCCATTGCTTAGTGATCCAGCTTGAAGAGGAGAAATGTGTGTCAGTTGCTGAAGAGGCATCATGGAGTAATGTTTCCTGAAAAAGGCACCCACATAATTGATTCAGGAGGCTACAAGGGGATGCTGAAGTCTTTATACATCACAGTTGGTGGAAGGCATGGATGTGCTGAACAGATCGTGGCCAGCAGGTCTCCTCTACTCTTTCCTTCCAACTCCTTTTCTGGTTTGAGTGCCGAAAAAGGAGCGACAAGAGAAAGCAGCAATCATACCTGTTGCTCCCTATTGGCTCAAGAGATCATTGTTTTCTTAGATAGTATAGCTAGTCGTAGCCGCATCATGGACTCATTTTTGAAATGCCGCCTGTGGGGATTCTAATCACAGCAGAGAAGGTCAGCATGGGGCAGGGAACCAATTGCACATTGCTTTGGGGTGGGTCTAACTACTCTTTGAGCATAGGTTGGATACTCAGAAATGCTATCCTGGGCTCCCTTTCAAGATCTGCCTTCAGGAAATTTTCATGTTTAACTAGGTGGCAGTAGCAGCTCTTGCCAACATGCACTGCCCAGTTTAGGCATTCATAGTCAGTGAATCAGATATTTACAGCGGCATCTGTCACTCTGCCCTAGCCCACCCACGCTGGACATAGACGGGGCTTTCCCCTCCCCCCTGCAGCAAGGGCTCATGGGACAGATTTTTCCCATGAGCCCATAACACAAAGAGGGTATACTGGGCAAAACCTTGCCCAGCATTGTGCTGCATTCTATGGGCCACAGAGCCATTGGGAAAAGGCATCCTGTGCTTATTGGGCATGGAATGGGGCTTAAGAGCATGTCAGCAATTTACGAATGAGTATGCTTCTGGCTCTCAGGCAGATAATTTGTCTTTCTGCTGTCTTACATCAGTTCTACTATAAAGGGGTACACTTGAAATTATGTCTGGCCTGCTGCTAAACAAATAAACAGTGCTACCCCTCCAAAACTGAAGCCAGTTTTGTGACTTACATGAGTGTTCTGGGAAGCCATTGATGGGAATTAGTGCCCAATACAAAACACATGGTGGATTTCCTTCCAGTAAATATGGTTATGATTGGTATGAATCAATGATTTGGTACTCAGTGCCTTGATTGGTAAGTCCAATGATTTTCGAGACATGTCGTGAAGTTCCTAACATGAAATTCAACTTTTATGGCTGTCATGTGCTGTGTCAACATCTTTATTGAGCTCTCCACCACAACCCCAAGCTCTTGTTCCAGATCAACCACCACCAGTTCAGAGCCCAATAGCACACATGTGAAATTAGGATATTTGAATCCAAAGTGCATCATTTCACGCTTGCTAACGGTGGATTGCAATTGCCATTACACTTGATCTTAGCCAAAAGGCCGAGAAGCAATTTTGTTACCCATTCAACCAATTTCGAGGAATCCTTTGGAAGCTCCTTGCAATCAATCTTCCCGGATACATCAGTTTTCTTTGTATACCTTTCTTTGTATACATTAGTATACCTGAAGGAACATCTCCATCCCCATCGTTCTGTCCAGACACTGAGGTCCAGTGCCGAGGGCCTTCTGGTGGTTTCCTCGTTGTGAGAAGCCAACTTACAGGGAACCAGACAGAGGGCCTTCTCGGTAGTGGCACCTGCCCTGTGGAACACCCTCCCACCAGATGTCAAAGAGAAAAACAACTACCAGACTTTTAGAAGACATCTGAAGGCAGCCCTGTTTAGGGAAGCTTTTAATGTTTAATAGAATATTTTATTTTAATATTTTGTTGGAAGCCACCCAGAGTATAAATTATTATTATTATTTGGGCAGTGATTTTTTTGAAAAAAAAACAACATAGCAGAGAGGTGGAAAAAAATCATTGTAATACTCTCACTGTCTCTGACAGTGAATGTAGGCTCTCATCCATCCCTTAATTCCTCCCTTGCCCACCCAGCAACACAGGAGATCTTGTGTATACGTAGATTGAGCTTTCTAAATAACCAAGGACTCAGTTTCATGCTTGAATGAAGCCCAGTTTTATTTTAGCAAAGCTGTAAATTCAGGCATGGAAGAAGATAATCAAGAATATGTGCCTGTCAACCTTATCAAAACCTAATTAAAAGCTAGCTGGCTAAAATGTTTCAACAGAAGCCTGGAGAAGGGAAGAGAGCTATATTTAAACAACTGAAGAGCTGTCACATGGAAGATGCAGCAAGTTTGTTTTCTGCTGCTCCAGAGGGTAGAACCCAAACCAATGGATTCAAAGTACAAGAAAAGAGGTTCTGGTCAATCATTAGGTAGAACTTTCTGATAGTAAGAGCTATTTGATAGTGGAACAGACTACCTTGTAAGGTGATGGACAGTCCTTCACTGCAAGCTTTTAAACAGAGGTTGGATGGTCACCTGTCATGGATGCTTTAGTTGAGATTCCTTCATTGTCGAAGATGGACTGGATCCTCAGGGTTCTACAGTTCTATTATTCTATTAATCAAAGCATTAAGGGTTTGGCAAACGCTGGTGAACCCTTCAAATATTGAGCTCTTCCAAGCTTTGCTACATTCTGATACGGATTTATGAATATAGTGTCTTTTTCTCCTCTCTCTCTCTCTCTCTCTCTGGTTGTGTGTGTTTTCTCTCCTCTCCTCTCTTCTTTTCTGTTCCTTTTCCCCTCCATTCCTTCCTTCCTTCTTGAACCATCCTGCATAGGCAGGTGGAAGTGGAGGCTGCTTCCCTTGATTTGGAAACTAGTATAATGGAAACTAGCAAGCAAGCTGCAGACTGTTTTGGATCGACTCATTCTGTAGTTTTAAAGAAACAACACTGCCGTTGTTTTAAAGACAGAATTAAAGTTGTGTGACATGCTGTGCAGAATAAAGAGAAACAGGACACATCACGAAGGGTGTAATTTGCATAGCACGCAGGAGGGAGCAGCCAAGATGGGGCCCAGCTTTGTAAATTGCTCTGGGTAGATGAGCTTGAAGAGCAATGGCCAAGGCAAAGCAGGATTCTTTCAGCAGCCTGGCCTGTTCCAACTGCTAGGCTTAGGCATGAGAAATGTAGTGGACAGGGAGACCCTTCTCGCAGGTGACCCGGATCCTCTTGATTTTGCTTTTCCCCTTGTACCTGCAGAAGACTCTGCGGAGGCCTTTCCCCCGGGTGCAGATGGTGATCGGGAAGAGGGTCTTGCTGGTCTGGTTCCCATCCAGGATCTTCCCTCTGGAATTGCAGATGGAAGTCAGCTGCTGTTCGCTGGCATGGATGAAGGTGTTGCCTCGCTGGCAGTTCAGGTGTCTCCGTTGCATCATCAGGTTGCAGTAGGTGCTGTCACTCTGCAAGTCAGATTTCGGGTTGTCTTGGTGCCTCTTCAGGAAGTCAGTGTAAGATGTAGCCTGGCTCCATGGGAGAAGGGTGGTGGCCATGATGACGAGCAGGAGAAGAAGGGCCCTACGGTGAGGGCTCCTGGGAGACATGGCAGTGTCCTTTGGTGCTGGGTATCTGCAAAGGCAAGCGATAATAAAGGAACACACATGCTAAGCACTATATGCTAAAGCAGGAGTGAGGAACATTTTTTGCCTAGTGTGGACCAGATCCTGAGCAACCACAGCCAAAGCTGGTCACTTTGACAGGTGGGCAGGGCAGCCCAGCTGTCAGTCACCTGACGATCCCTTTGCCAGGGAGCTCCTTTGCTATCTGCCCCACAATGGATGGGGCACTACTTGTGGGGGAAATGGCAGGGCCTTTTTGGCTGTGGAATTGGCCATTGGAAAGATTTCCCCTGCAAGATTTGTTTTTTAAAATAGGGTTTTATATTTCATTGTGATCCTTGCCTGACAATAATATACCCATTTTTGGTCTGTCTTTGTGCATCTGTGACTGTTTGGAGAGTGGCAGGTTGTTCTTTTTAAACTTGTGAATTCCAGAAAAGAGATCACAGACATTATATTTTCTGTCAAGGTATTTTTCCACTGAGGATGACAGGAGTGTCCCAAGAAATCTATGTGACCATTATGATCACCACATTGAACTGTCACCAAGCTGTTGTCATCTTGTGTGTCTCCTAAAGCTACAGTATACTAGCTGACTCGTTTGTATAAAATGTTATTTTGTCGAAAGGCTGTGGGATGGAGGTTCCCCATCAGTGCACTAAAGGAAGTTGCCTTATACCAAACAAGACCATCAGTCCATCTAGTTCAGTTCTGTCCACACTGACTAGTAACTGTACTCTAGTGCTTCAGGCAGGAGACTCCTGCAGCTGTAACTGGAGTATCTGATTCTGGGGACTAAGCACAGTTCCTTGAAGCACATGCTCTTGCATTGAGCTATGGCTCATGCTAGAAAGACAGGAAGGGGATGAGCCGAGGCTACAGAGTGGACATCCTAACCCCATCCTGGCAAATGTCATATTGTCGCTGCTGAGAGACCACTGCTGCCATGTCCCTCTCACCCCATTGCTGTCTCTATCATCCCTCTCCATTTCCTTTTTTTTTAAATATATTTATTAGCAGTTTTTTAGTTTAATTACAATACCAATAAACAATACAATGTAACATTTCTCTTAACATAGTTTTCTTATCTTCTTTGGACTCCCTCACATCTCCCGCTCCTGCGTTCCTAACCAAAAATTTTTTTTCAGCAAATCTATCCCCTTGTTTTCATTCTTATTATCTAATTTTCCAATATTGTGTCTCTAATTTTAGATATCCTTTATTCAAATCTTAAAGAATTAAATATAACCTAAAAATTCTCCAAATTTTTTTTCTTTTCTTAAATTTAACTTATCTTCATATATCACTTCATCTAGCTTAATGGTGCCCAGTTATTTAAATTCTAGCATCCTTCTTAACATTCATATAGTTTACAATATTTTTGTAGATAGGTCTTAAATTTCTTCCAGTCTTCTTCCAGCTTTTCTTCTCCCAGGTCTCGGATTCTGCCAGTCATCCCAGCCAATTATATATAGTCTATCAGTTGCATCTGCCATTCTTCCAGTGTGGGCAAATCTTGGGTTTTCCAGTGCTATCCCTCTCCATTTCCAATCCCCTCAAAGCACAGCAGAAACATGGACTATTTACTCCTAACTAAATTGCTGGTGAATTTTATTTTATTTATTTTATTTTATTAACCTACAAATTGCTGTGGAAATGTGGAGAATTAAATTTAAGGTTAAAAAAATAAGAAACTGAGAGAACCAATACTGACAGATCCATCCATCTTTACCGCTTAACATTGGTTCACTGCCCTTTCATAGTCACATTTATAGTGCCTAAACTTGCAGTATTCTTCCCCCTAAACTTGGAGTATTCTTGTGGGTCCCTTGAGGATCCTGGTGATTCAGAATATGAATGCCTGCATAAGTGTTGCTAGTTTTATTCCTGGCAGGAACACCGAACCTTTAGTGTATGGAAATTTAGCAGGTGACAAGCTTCCTTGTGTGGAGATAATGTGCTGGAAAGAACTTATCTTACTAGATTTTGGCAAGTCGTGCTGTGAAGAAATGAATTTTGCAGCAATAAAAAGGTGAGCATACTAAACCAGAAGTGCTACCTTTTTAGGGACTGAGTAATTCATACAAAACAATATTTGCATCTAGTGACAAGTGAGCTTCCACAGGCTCAGTTCAGAGTGACTGAGGTGATTAAGCAGGACTATTTCTGTGAAAACATTAGGAAATAGCTTGGCTTAATCCAAGGCAAGCCAAATCAGCTCAGACCTTTTAATGTCCCTGTTTTATATTTCAAACCAGATGACTCGAGTCCTTTGACATCTTCAGTTGTGTTTCACCTCTGAGCACTACTCATGGGCAGAAACCAGGAGTTCTGGCTAGAGGGACACATGTGCCTCTAAATCTAAAGGGCTTTCTCAGTCACACAGACTCATCCATTCCATTCCTAAACTCCATGCATCACTGATGGTTGTAGCCTTCTGGGGAAACGAGGCATGATCCATTACTGCAAACTTACCCAACCTGTCAAGCGTCTCCCTTTTTGGCTTCCTCCTAGATGAATGAATGCAGCTGTCAACAGGGCTGAGGACTCCAGCAGGAACAACCTTCCTCTTCTCAGAGTTCCTGTTATATAGAGCTTGCAAACCTGTTGTCATATGAATAAGTTTAAGCTGTCCTATGAGTTCCCTGTTTAAGTAATCCTGGACATAGCAACTTTCTGGCAGAAGGTTGCTGAGTTATATAGCATGAAATTAGGTGGACAACCTACACCGCCATCTTTGGAAACGAATGTGTTCAGCCCTTCTTCATTATGATCAGCGCCTGACTTCAGGCAATCACCACCAGGATTTAGACCCAGGATCTGTTTTCCTGGGAAGCCCATAAGCATGACTAAAATGCTTCTGGCACAATGGAACACCATGACAGAAACCAGAACACATAAAAATGTCATTTACCTTCCCACTGCATTGGTACATATTTATCTACTTGCAGTGGTATGCTTTCAAACTGCTAGGTTGGCACACGGGTGGCGCTGTGGTCTAAACCACTGAGCCTCTTGGGCTTGCCAATCAGAGGGTTGGCGGTTCGAATCCCTGTGATGGGGTGAGCTCCTGTTGCTCTGTCCCAGCTCCTGCCAACATAGCAGTTCGAAACCTAGCTGGCCACATGACCTGTAAAGCTGTCTGTGGACAAACGCTGGCTCCCTTGGCCTGAAAGTGAGATGAGCACTGCAACCCCATAGCTGCCTTTGATGGGCTTAACCATCCAGGGGTCCTTTACCTTTTTTTCCTTTTTTTCAAGGTTGTATAGTTACTTATCTCCTTGGCTCAGGGGTCGTATAACTCCATATTCTCTGATGAAAATAGAGACATGCCGAAGAAAATTGGGACATTCTGGGGTCAAATTTGAAAATAGGGACATTTTGAGGGTCTGCAAGCCTATGTGTAAACATGAAAAAGAAATGAGATAAAGGTTGGGTGTTGCCTTACTGTGCAAGGTAAAAAAGGTAAAAGGTAAAGGACCCCTCATCTTGCTTTCAGGCCAAGGGAGCCGGTGCTTGTCCACAGACAGTTTCCCAGGTCATGTGACCAGCATGACTAAACTGCTACTGGTGCACGGAGAACTGTGGCAAGTGCCAGAGTGCACAGAAACACCATTTACCTTCCCGCAGGAGTGGTACCTATTTATCTACTTGCACTGGCGTGCTTTAAAACTGCTAGGTTGACAGAAGCTGGGACAGAGCAACGGGAGCTCACCCCATCACACAGATTCGAACTGCCAACCTTCCAATCAGCAAGCCCAAGAGGCTTAGTGGTTTAGACCACAGCGCCACCCACATCCAACTGTGCAAGGTAGCATTCTGTGGGTGGGGGAGAAGATGAGAGAGGAGGGTTGGAGGCTGCCTTGCTGTTGTGCATGGCAACATTAGCTGAGGGAGGGAGGCAGAAAGCAACCTCAGTGCCATCTTTGTAGGTTGCCATGGCAGCTGCTATGGTAGTGTAGCAGCCTCGGTAACTGGCAGGTGCAGTGGCAGGATTTGCTGCTCCTAGACTCTACTGGGATCCTGCCACCTGAGGCAACCACCTCAGGCTGCCATCCCTGATGTTATTCTCCCCTTACTGTGCCCCTGATCTAATTCTACCCGCACACAGTTGCTGCTTCTTTTAAAAGAAAGACAAAGAGAGGGCTGGTGTGGTGAATTGGTTAGAGTTTCAGACTAGGATGTGGGAAGCCAAAATTCAGAAGTTAGACTGAAAAGCCATGCTTTTCTCCTCATTTCATCCCCACAAAATGTTCCACAGCTGAATTTCTTCCAGTCACAAAGTTTAAAACTGGAGCAGCTACTGCCAGAGGTGGTGCTGGTAGCACTTGGCATTTGGCAGAAGTACAAATTGACTTTCTTTGGGCCCAATACCACATAGAGCAGGGGAAGCTAATAACGTATTGGCCTGAATATAAGCCTCACTATCCCCCCAAATTCTGACCATAAAAAAGTTCAAGTGTGGCTTATATTCGCGACCTTACGGTATGCAACCAGGAGCGTGGGGCAAACAGTGCTAGGAGAGCGGCAAAGTGACGCCCGCCCCATGTGTAGTCCCCCATCCTCTCCCCAAGGCCGGAAGGGGGAGATCGAGGAAAGGGAATATGCCGTCAGCAATGCGGATCCCACCCCCCACCCCAGTATGCAGCCAGGAGCAGCAGCTTATATTTGCATATTTTTTTCTTTTTCTCTCTCTCCCTCCTCCAATTTTAAAGTTGCGACTTTTATTCAGGTGCAGCTTATACTCGGGCCAATACAGTATAATATAATATAATGCTGTTGAATGGGGTGGGTTTCTTCAACAGATCAAGGCTCTTGTTGGAACAAGCTTCCAAAAAAGGAGATGCACCAACTTGTCCAAACTGCCTCCAGTTTCCCGATCTTTCCTGTTGAGCAAATGGTCCTCAACAGGTCCTCTCCTTGGTCCTGCAATCGTGTTTTGTAACTGTCTTCTGTATGTGCTTCCAAACCACCAACTGACTAATAGATTGAGACACACATGTAGAGGGGATAATAACCTCAAAGACCTGTTACCACAGCACAAGAGAGGGGGCCTCATCCTGTAATGTTTCACCAGGGGAATTTCACAAACAAGGACAGAGATGGGGTGGCCTTATTTGTTGTATATTTGAGCTTTTATGGCCCACCTTTCAAGGATTAAATTCATTTAGCTATTTTATTTAACAAAAAAGAAACTTTTTTGAAAACTGCTTTGAGGTTTTTTTCTACAATCAAGTGGCGTGTAAATTTTATGAAATAAATAAATAAAATTCACAGACAGCCTGCAGAGAGAGAGAGAGAGAGAGAGAGAGAGAGAGAGAGAGCGCTCTCTGAACAGTTTACATAAAATAATATACTATTTTATACTTAAAGCTGCTGTGGAGCGGTGGGTTATTAAGTGGTCAATCAATTTTGGCATTTTCTTACACATACCAATATAAAGTAGACCTGCCTATGATCAATTATGTAGAGTTCCAGAAAATACATAGGTGCTTCCACATTAAAAGCACCCAAACCTTGCAAATGTGAAATGAACTTTATGTGGCACTTCTAAATGTATCAGTTCTAAATGTAGCAGGCAGCAGACCAGGAGGCTTCTACAGCTCTTAATCGGTTGCCAAACATAAATGACGAGCTAGAAAAAAAACTACAGCATGGTATACAAGCTTTTGGGTGACACAGTGCTCTTCTACTGGCTAGGAATTAAGGAAACAAAATGGCTCCAGGGAGGCAAGGCATTTTTTTCTGGTGGCGTGCATGCTTTCAAGTTGCCCATGCAAACTTCAGTTGACTAGAAATGCGACAGAAGTTCAATTCTGTACTCATTTAAAAACAAATCTATCAAGGTCCTTTGACTTTGCAACCAGGAGCAACCAGGTCGGATGTAGGGCTGTCGACTTTTCAGCCAGGTGTTATAGCGATGCCTGCAAAAGATGCTTGTTCTACAGATATTTGCATGTGAACTGTTTCTCCCCAGACCATAAAACACTCCATGTGCAGATTTTGGGTTTTGTTTAAAAGCTGAAAGAGCAGGTAAGTCCATTTCCACTCAGCATCCTCCGATCCTACCATGTCCAATTAGCAATATTTCATGGATGAGAGCCAAAGTAGTAATACACTGAGAAGAAATAGAAAAGGCTTGGAAAGGAGGAAGCAGGTAAGGTTGCTGCTGCTGATTCATTCTGAGTGAATTTATACCTCACTTTACAGTCCTAATGACACCTACATGTCTAGATGGTACAAACAAGCCCTCTTTGTTTTGTTTCCCGGGGTAATTTACAAGCTGACAGCCCCTCTGGAATGAAGGATCCCATCAGATCAATCATGTCCAAACAGCGCCTCTTCCTAGCAACTTCCTCCAACAACATCTAAGTCAATGCCATTGGAGTTGACATTAGTACCCTGAAGAGAAAAGGAGCATTTGTGGTGGACACCAGCCAATGGCATCACCCAGACGGGACGTGCAAACTCTGCCAGAATCCCTTGAGGAAGGGTCAGCTGCAGAAACTCCTTTTAGCTGGCATGGACTGGCAAGTACTTCATACATATCATCAGGATGTCAGCAGTTCCATTGAGAATTTGGATATGGATGTTGCGAATTCAATGGCCAAGGAGGTGAAGAACAACCGGAAAGTAGGTTTGGAATTGGATAGGGTGGTGAACAAAACAGGGATGAAGCTGCCCAAGGCCTGGGTAGCCCTTGCAGGATCTCACTCCCAGATGACTATTTTTGCACATGAGAAATCTCAGGAGGATACTTATAGTTTTGTGAGGCAAGAGGTCTTCTGTGAATACTACAGGTGAGCAATATTAGCCCTCTACAGCCACAAGTGGCCACTCAGAGAAAGTAATGAGACACGTACCCTTAATAGAGGGTCCTTGTTCTTTGCAGCACAGTATATTATAAAGTCACCAGCATTTGGCAGAGAGAAATAGATAAGCATGCTTTAGGTGACGTGTAAAGTATTGTGTGCTTCCCATTTTCTGAGTTGCAGGAAATTCAGGGAGGCCTTTACAAATGGAGGGAGCATATTTCAGAAGACAAAGAGCTGTGCACATACCATAGATTTAAAGCACATGATTTAAAGCGAATAATTCTGGGAGCTGTAGTTTACCCTACACAAAGCTATAATTCCCAGCACCCTTAATAAACTATAATTCCCAGGATTCTTCAGAACAAAACCCTGTATAAGCAAAGATATGTTTTTGTTCTCCTGTGGCAAGACTGAAGTACATAATAGTTTCAGAGCAAGTTATTTCAAGGCAGGCAACTGTTTCACAAAACAGAGACACTGCTTGCTCAGGATTCGAAAATATTAAAAGGATGTTCTTGGCAAATAAATTGATGGAATGTTCCACCCCCAAAATGCAGACCCCCTTGATATTAAAATTGGGTCTAATTTTATTCTACAAAGTTTCAGTGTCCATTGCAAATGCAACAAGGGAGAGCCCTCCTTCATTCCTCTCTTAAGGTGTAGCCTCGGAGAAGACAACCCATTCATCACTACACAACCTACACTACACTACACAACCTCATGTATAGTGCAAAAATCATTTTCCAAATGCCATGTATTTAAACAACATTTTTTAAAATGCCAACAACACACCATTAAAAGTTTTGTCTGTGTCTAGAGATACCACATTTTTCTGAAGTCACAGTATATCATACTGAATGCCCTTTGGATCAAGTCAGCAATATTCCATTTGGGAATAAAGCATGTCTGATCTAAGCAATAAATGCATTTAACATGCACAATGTAATTGGCAGTAACAATTTGCTGGCCGCATCCCTGACTATATATCTGAAGGAGCGTCTCTACCCCCATCGTTCTACGCAGACTCTGTGGTCCAGCACCGAGGGCCTTCTGGCAGTTCCCTCACTGCGAGAAGTCAAGTTACAGGGAACCAGGCAGAGGGCCTTCTCAGTAGTGGCACCCGCCCTGCGGAACACCCTCCCACCAGATGTCAAAGAAAACAACAACTACCAGACTTTGAGAAGACATCTGAAGGCAGCCCTGTTTAGGGAAGCTTTTCATGTTTGATGTATTACAGTATTTTAATATTTTTTTGGAAGCCACCCAGAGTGGTTAGGGAAGCCCAGCCAGATGGGTGGGGTATAAATAATAAATTATTATTATTATTATTATTATTATTATTATTATTATTATTAGCTATGCTGATGGGAGTCCAGTGACTTATGGACTCCACAAGCTTCTCTTCCCTCACATGAATGGAAGCCTATGGGTGTGTGTCGTGTGGGCAACACTATAAACTTTGTTTATAGCACTATAAACAGCGGGTGGCACTGTGCTCTAAACCACTGAGCCTCTTGGGCTTGCCAATCGCAAGGTCTGCAGTTCGAATCCCTGCAACGGGGTGAGTTCCTGTTTTTTGCCCCAGCTCCTGCCAGCCTAGCAGTTCGAAAGCACATCAAAGTGCAAGTAGATAAATAGGTACCACTCTGGTGGGAAGGTAAATGGTGTTTCCATGCACTCTGGCTCCCGTCAAAAATTTATTGATTAAAATAAATCTACATTGAAATGCTGACGAATTTTCATGAGATGAAAAAGGCTAAGAAATGTGGGGAACGACATTAAAGAAGGAGAGAATGAGAACTGAAAGAACAAAAATTGACAGATCCTTCCTTCCTTAGTTGAAACAGAGTAAAAACGGGTTTGTTATGTAAGTGTGTGTGTGTGTGTGTGTGAGTGAGAGAGAGAGAGAGTGCCAAAAAAGCAATATGATAGCCAGAAGGGAGAGGCATAGTTTATATAAAACCCAGTCTGGCACAATCCATGGATTTCTTCCTAGGAAAAAGTTATGAAACTTTTGGCAAACTTTTCATTGGCTCCAAAGCACAACAGAGTGGTAAATCAGCAGCTTGATCTGTGTGGAGCTGAATCCAATACGGTCCCCCTGGAAAAAGTGAGTCCTTTTTGCATTCCTTTCTCTCCTTCCCTCTGCTGTTTTGTCTTTTCCTCATTATCTGAAGGAACCTGATTTGCATCTTTCTTCCATTGTCGTGTGGACCAGTTCTTGGATTCCTGTCTCCTGCCACACCCAGTTGCTGCTGTTTTCTTTCCTAACTGGTGAAAGAGAAAATGGAGGGTGAGACTGCCATAAGGATTCCAGGAACAGCACTAACTTTTAACCCCTCTGCCTATTTTCATCAGAGCACCAGGAATACCATGTGATTCGATTTAAACACACCGTGTAGCAAGTAGACCAAAGCTGATCCCACTGTTTTCTAGTTTTCCTGCAATGGACTTCAAATTCACATTCCTAGCCTACAGAAATGCGTGTGGGTCAGCCATGGAGCAACCAGGATGACGGTAGGGCTGCCAATTTTTCAACCAGCTGCTGCAGCTGTGCCTGTAAGAAATATTTGCATGTGAACTGTTTAACCCCATGCCTAAAAACACTTCATATGCAGATTTTGGCTTTTGTTCAAATGTTGAAAGAGCAGATCAATCCATTTCCACTCACCAGCCTGTCATCCTGCCCGGTCCAATTAGCGATCCTTATGCGGTGATATGCAAAACATAATTTTGGTTGCCTCCAGAATGTCAGCACAATTAAATTCATACAAGGCACACTGCAACCATGGTGCTGCAAATCTACTTCAAACACAATAATGGACTTTATGGGAAGTTGTGAATTAGGGTGGATTCAGGAGGAATGCTCTTTGCCATATAACCCCCTCCAAATAAATCAGAACAAATGCTCAATAAAGTTCAGGCATAGTGTTCCCATTACCACCTTAGAGAACAGTGAAGTTATTTTTTTCACTACTACATCTCACAGTTCTGCCACCTCCTCGATGTTCACATAGGCTGTTCATTTCTGTTTCTGTACTAACTAGGGGGTATTGATGGGGGTAGAGAGTGGGTGGCGCTATGCTCTAAACCACGGGGCCTCTTGGGCTTGCTGATTGGAAGGTCGGCATTTCAAATCCATGTGATGTGAGCTCCCTTTCCTCTGTCCCAGCTCCTGCAAACCTAGCAGTTTGAAAGCATGCCAGTGCAAGTATATAAATAGGTACCACTGCGGCAGAAAGGTAAACGGCGTTTCCATGCGCTCTGGTTACTGTCATGGTGTCCTGTTGTGCCAGAAGGGGTTTAGTCCTGCTGGCCACATGACCCAGAAGGCTGTCTGTGGGCAAACACCGGCTCTGTCGGCCTAAAGCGAGATGAGCAACCCCATAGTCACCTTAACCGTCCAGGGCTCCTTTACCTTTACCTTTTTTATTATTGATGGGGGTGAGGGATGTGATTCCCTTGGCAAACATGTTCAGATTTTTGCTAGAGAAAAATTAGGAGTGACTTAAGGACTCCTTTTGGCATGAAGCTGGGTTGAGAAACAACACCTCAATTTATAACAAAGTGCAGGATACACAATGCATTTTGGGTAACGTCCTGTGAAAACACAATAAAAACATGACACTGGGGAATGCAGTGATTGGGAACGTGGCCACAGTCTTGGTCTAAGCATTGTGCCAGCAAATCAGGATGGATTCTCAATAAACAGCTCATCTGGAAGAGCTCATGGTGTGAGACCCCTATTCATATCTGAAACTCAAGGATGGCATTGGAGCACCAGACTCCTTCCTCCTGCGTCACATGCCCATCCTCCTCTGAATCACCTATAGCCTTACTGCAGGGGGAAGGGGAATGACGTTTTCTGCTATCAAAGCAGTACCCCTCTCTTCTCCATGTCTATGTCCCATTTATATGAATGCTTATTAGAATTTGCACATCACATCTGTTCTGGGCACAGAGGGAGAGGTTGTGTTCACTGTGCAAATGCCAGGTTAGCAATTCTGTCACCGCACTGCCCTCTCATGGCAAAAATAAGGACACACAAATTGTTCTACTAAAAACTGTGTATACTGTATCCGCTGCGCTTGTGGGCTGTTATATGTAGGCAGTACCACTCATGCAATTAGGACCAGAATCTCATAGGTCCAAACACATAACATATGTTTAGACGCCCCATTAGTCCAGCATTTCCAGCAAGCAGCCCATACAGAGAATAATCTGAGTTTTTTTAATCTTGTGGACCTTTAAAAAACAACCAGTTTGTGGTGTTGTTGTTGTTTTGTTGTTTCTTTATCTGCTGCCATAACTTATTTTATGCATTATAATATGTATTATGTATTATATTATGCATTATAATTTATATTACAATCCTAGGTGCTAGGAAGAATGAGGCTGTCCAAAGACGTCTGTTGCCTATTCCTTGCAGTCCTGCTGGTTGATCTACTCCCTGAGTCATCCTGCGGCAACAACCCCCGCTATGAGAAGTTCCTGAACCAGCACCGAGACGAGCCCAGGAGCCGCTTCCACGGCCAATACTGCAACACCCTCATGGGCAGCCGTGGCCTGACCAAACCCGAGTGCAAGGAGGTGAACACTTTCATCCACGGCTCCAAGCGGCAGATCCGGGCCGTGTGTGCCGAAGGAGGGCTTCCCTCGGGGGAGCTGCGGAAGAGCCGGCAGCACTTCAGAGTCACCACTTGCACGCTCCGGGGGGGCTCCACTCGCCCACCGTGCGAATACAAGGAGAACATTTCGCCCAGATACATCGTCATTGGCTGCGAAGGCGGCTGGCCGGTGCACTATGACGAAAGCCAGATTGTGACCTCTCTTTGAAGCACCATTGGTAGACCTGAAGGAATCTCTCTTCCCTGTGTATTCATCTAATTCTGTATCCCAGTATCCCAGTCAAAGCAAAGCCCAAGTACATGAAATAGCTGTGTTCACATTAATCTACTGAAACCTTCCCTTGCCTCGACTTTTCCTTCCCTCTTTATTTCTCACCTCCCCCATTCTCAAATAGATTGGTAGCTCACTGGGGCAAGGAGTCGCCTTTAATGTTTGTTGCTCTGAAAAGTGCTGTGTATACGGATGACACTGTTTCAACGCTAATATTGTCATTGTTAATCATGGCCACCACCATGGGATCAAGATTGAATCATATGCAGATTAGGCCCACTGAAATCAATAGGGCTTCACTGAGTCATCACTGGTATTCCAAACAGTAAGGAGACTACCCTAAATATGAATGAGACTGAATCTGATCCAACATGTTTACACAGTGGTACCTCGGTTTTTGAACGTCTCCGTTGATGAACATTTCGATTTTCAAAACGCTTCAGTTTTCGGATATGCCTTGGAAGTCGAACATGCAACACAGCTTCCACTGAATGCAAGATCCTGTGGCCTTCGAACGTTTCAGAACTCAAACTGTCTTCCGGAACAGATGACGTTCGAAAACCGAGGTACCTCTGTAATATCATTTTACAGAAATAAGTGACAATGTGCTGGAATATACTGTATTCAGCACATGTGATTGGGAAGTATCCTGGCAGCGCTACAAGTTACCATGACATTATTGAATCGTATCGCTTTAAAGAATTTCTTGCTGCTGTTTGCTTTATTTCTGTGCTTTTGTGTTTGGTGTTATAATGATTGTGATGTTTTATTTTCAACGCTGTTGTGATTATTGTGAGCCACTGCTCACAATATATATATGCTACACATATATTGGCTGCACATGTAAAAAGAAAAGTAAGGACTATATAAATACACATTAAAAACCTTACAAACCTTTTTTATTCATTATCTTTAAATTAGAAGTGAATAAAACATTGCATATGAACAAATTAAAGGCTCTCACGTTTCTTTCTTAATCATTCATTTTGTGGCATGTATTTTCACCCAGATCTAGTTTTTCTTAGTTGATGACATTCAGGACAGGCATCAGTCAGGTTTCCAGTCACAGAAATCTGCTATCATCAAATCCACTTTTTCTGTGCTGGAGAACTCTCGACCTTCTTTCCATCTTTCAATGTTCTTAAACACTCCTGCTCCCTCTCGGATTTAGGTAGACTAGTTTAGGAAATCTTAATTTAAACATTTTTCTATAACCAGGCTTTAGGCGGATTAACATTCTATGTCCTTTTAAATGTGTTTGTGGTAAGGGGGGGGTTATTGTTTTGTTTTGTTTGTTTTATTATGTATTTTGTGTTCTCATTTTGTATCTTTATGTTGTAAACCACCCTGCGATCTTCAGATGAAGGGCAGGATACAAATAATAGTAGTAATAATAATAATAATAATAATAATAATAATAATAATAATGCACAAATCCTTTTTAGCTTTTCTTTTCCATCCATCCATCTTAGTACAGATGGGACACCACTGGCCTTCCAGATATTGCAGGACTACAGCTCCCACAATCTTTGGCCACTGGTCATTCTGGCTGGGGCTGATGGAAGTTGGAGTCCAACAAAATCCAAAGAGCAGCAAGTTAGGAGAAGGCTGACTTCGTGGAAAAGTGATGCAAACTTGGCAGATGGCTTGATTGCAGTCTCCTTGCTCCCAGGAAGCAATTTTCCCTGAGGCTGACAAGCCAACAAAGCCAAACTGTGTTGGAATTCCCTATTCCTATTTGGAAGTTGCATCCAAGCACTCCAAGGAGGTTCAAAACAATTAGTCAGAGCCCTTGGGCACTGTTGCTGTTGAAAGAATATTGATTCCTGGCACCCTACTATATAAGAACATGGGACAAGCTAGCAGCACATCACTCAATGACAAATATTTGAACGAATGTGCTGCAAATTCCTCAAATTCACATCAAAGGGTTCAGAATTCCTGAATGACAGGGAGAAAGCAAGAAACCAAGAGGGATTTTGAAAAAATCCAAGGCTTAATAAGAGACAGGGCCCATCCCATAAAAAGCAACAACACAGGAAGTTGCATTAGGCTGAGTCAGAACTCTGGTCTATCTAGTTTAGTATTGTCTGCACCAAGTGGAAGTCATTCTCGAGGGTTTTTGACAAAGGTTTCTCCCATCCATACCTGGAGATGCCAGCGAATCTGAGCAAATCAGTCTCTTAAGCTCTATGAAATTGAATATCAATATACGTATTCAAGGCTTTGAGATTAGACCACTGAAGAAGCCCGGAAAACTGCCTTGGGAGTGTGTTACCTGCAAGCCCCAGTAAAAGGGCTCCATTGGGGGCGAACAACAGCCTCTTGATTACTTAGATTGCCAGGGCGAAACAGGTGCAAAACGCCAGGACCCTGTCTACAACTTCACTAACATCCATCTACAACTTCACTAGCATCTCTCACTATTGTGAACAACATTGAACTTACCTTTTGTTGGTATCTTCATGAACTTACCCTAAAATATAAAGAAAACATCTTAGGTTGGATAGTTCGTAAGTCTCTGTGGCTTTGTATAAGTTTTTGTATTTTTCTCAGAAGATTGATGAAGAATGCATAATCATTTTGGTAATTACAGTGGTACCTCGGCTTACATACGCTTCAGGTTACAGACTCTGCTAACCCAGAAATAGTACCTTGGGTTAAGAACTTTGCTTCAGGATGAGAACAGAAATCGTGCGGTGGCGGCACGGTGGCAGCGGGAGGCCCCATTAGCTAAAGTGGTGCTTCAGGTTGAGAACAGTTTCAGGTTAAGAACGGACCTCCGGAACAAATTAAGTACGTAATCAGAGGTACCACTGTATTGTGGGTATATTAGTCACCAATGCATTGCATGAGTCATACTACAAAAGGGAACACAGCTCTTTCTATCTGAGGCAACAATTAAGATGAGGCCACCATCTCATCATGTTGTTTTGGAAAACACAGCTCTAAGACAATGGGATTTCACGTTTCAACATGCCCTACCACTTTGAATATGAGCCTGTCGCTAGTCAGTAATTACTGGGAAGCATTGGGATAGGAATTGATTTCGACACAAATCACTTCCTGGTCTTTTTCCCTCTGCCCTCTTTGCCCTGCCTAGCTGCTTACTGTATAGAAAGCTCCTTGTTGACCAGAGTCAGAGGCAAGTAGCTCCTTCCAACCGGAGTGTGATCCATTTCTTTGACGTGGAGCTGAACCCAGTGGCAGGTAAGTGAATCTCTGCCCAGTGCTACATCCAGGGCATTTTCCAGCCATAACTCAGTTCCAGCACCTCTCAGGTGGGCACCAGAGGCGTAGCATGGACAAGGTGAGACTGGCAGGGTGGCAGGAAGATGCAACAGGCATGCACCCTTCCAATCAGTCTAATTGGGCTGATTGGAAGGATGTTTGTCTGCCGTGCTGCATCCTCCTCAACTGCAGCTGGGCACCATTGCCACTGTAAGAGAACGAGGGAGGGACATCCATCAATATGTGCATGCAGCTGATGGGCATAGCATGAAATCTGAAGGAGGGGAGGAATGGCTCAGGGTAAAGGCCAGATTGTAAGGTGATATAGGGTGAGAGGTGAACTACATGGGGCCAAATGAGATGTGGGAGATCTGTGATCAGGACCTCCCATGCATGTTGTTGTGGTGACCACACAGGATCCCCAGGCGTTTCACCATCTATTGATCCCTGTGCCACCACTTTGTTTCTCGCTGCCACCACCCAGGCCCTACCTGGTACAATACTGAGTCCAGTCAGGGTATACTGGAACAAAAACTTTTGTTTATTTATTGCAGTTTAACAAGCGTGTGGTTTCATAGACGGTATCGGTCAATTACAAACACGGGGTGCCTATCCAGACCTATAACTTCCGCTACCTGCTCTCACTCACTAACCCACCTCTCAGATATTTACTTGTCTTCCTAGCCCCTAAATATTCCTGACTCAGCTTATTTTGCTACACTGACTCAACCTACCCACAAACTCTATCCCAATTCACTCCCACTCCAACCAACCACCCAACTCCCAACGAACTCCTCCCTTTGCCCCTCCCAAAGCTGGTTTTATAGTCCCTCTGACTCCACCACTGGGTCCTGACTGGGGTCACCTGTTTAACTATTTCACCTCCAGCACTCTCATATGTTAACATCACAGTTGTTCACTTGAAGGTAATTTGGATCTGACCGTATTAAATGGTCGTGTCGACAGAGAACCCAGTGGGGAATTCACATTTATATCCAACATGGGAGCCTCCACTATTGATTACGTCCTAGTGTCATCTAACCTTTTGAGCAGAGCACAGGAATACAAAGTGGTGGAGAGGGTTGACAGCGACCACCTACCGCTCTGTTTAATACTGGACGTAAGAAAAGATTTATTTTGCTCTGATAAACTTGAAGCCCCATGTTTCGAAAACATGGAGCTAAGATACTCGCGTATCAAATGGTCCAGCAAATTGAGTGATGAAATATCAGAAAGACTTCACTCAGATACTTTTCTTGCTAGAAAGGAGAACCTCGTTAATTCCCCAACTCCTGAGGCTAGATTAGACATGTTCCGGGAACTGATTTCGTCCCTACAACCTTATCTGACTAACAAAAAAATGCCACGGCAATCTCTACACTCTAATAAATCCAAACCCTGGTTTGACCAAGAATGCATGGCTATGAAACGTCTCCTGCTGGATAAGTACAGGAAATATAGAGCAGCGAACCTACCTTCGCTTCCATTAGACTGGTTTGAGTTAAAACGCAGTTATAAAGCTTTGATTAACAAGAAAAAGCTCCAGGCACAAAGGGAGGAATGGCAGTGCCTAGTGGAGGCCTCCCGAAGGAAAGATTCTGCCACGTTTTGGAAAACAATCGCAAAAAGCTGGAGAGACTCCCCAATTGAAATCAAATACTCTATACCTGCTGGAGCTTGGGAGGCCTTTTTCCTCTCATTATATTCATCAAATCAACTGGCCCCAGTTCTGCTTCCCGCTTCAAGTGAATTTGGCAAAGAATGGCCCCCTGTAACCACAGAAGAAATTACAGGCCTTATTCAATCTCTTAAATCAGGGAAAGCCCCGGGTGCTGACAATATCCCACCAGAAATTCTTAAGGCAAATGTTGATTGGTGGGCCCCTGTGCTAGCCGCCTTATTCACCAGTATAAATCAAACAGCTATTATCCTTGAGGACTGGGGCTTAGCCATCATCATTCCAATATTCAAGAAAGGAAACAGATCTGAGCCAGCTAACTATAGACCAATCAGTCTATTAAGTATTATCAGCAAACTATACGCTGCTCATTTATGTGACAAATTAGTGGAGTGGATGGAAAGAGAACATATTCTATCAGAAGCTCAAGCTGGTTTTAGAGCAAAGCGTTCAACTATAGACCAGGCCCTTATCCTTCAACACCTGGCAGACAAATACTCTAGAAAAGGGGGGTCTTTATATGCAGCTTTTGTGGATTTCAAATCGGCCTTTGATCTAATACCAAGGGATAGACTCTGGGAAAAGCTTGGCACTACAAACATAGATAAACGCTTATTACGCCTTATCCGTGGTCTATACGAAAACACCAGGGTGAGGGTAAGATGCGATCGGTCAGGCCATCTAACTAAAGAAATTAAAACACACTATGGGGTTAAACAAGGATGTGTCCTCGCGCCAATGCTATTTAATTTTTATATTAACTCTCTAGCAGTAAATATGGCGAAAGAAAATGCCCACCCTCCCAAACTGGCAGGTATGCCCCTCCCGGTGCTTCTGTATGCGGACGACGCAGTCCTACTCTCCTTTTCCTGCGTTGGCTTGAGGAAGCTTTTGAGATCACTTGCTGATTATTGTCAAGTGGAACAACTATCAATAAATTACAGCAAATCTAAAATTATGGTGTTTTCAAAAAAAAGAAGGAAACACAAATGGAGAATTAATGGTCAACCTATTGACCAGGTAGCAACTTTCAAATACCTGGGAATAACTTTTCAGGAAAGGGTCTCGTGGCACCAACAGATGAAAAACGCCATCGCCAACGCAGGAAGGGCCAGTAAAGCCCTTACAAGATTCTTTCACGGGAAAGGGGGAAAATACGTTCCGGCGGCCTCCCAGGTTTTTGCTGCAAAAATACTCCCACAACTCACTTATGGATCCCAGGTTTGCAGTTTTAAAAATTCTGCGCCTATGGAGGCATTTCAAGCAAAATTCTACCGATGTTTATTGGGGATCCCTCCCTGTGTATCTAATATAGCTGTCCGCTTAGAAGTTGGACAACTACCTGTTAACACGCGTTTGTGGATTCTAAAGATACACTACTGGTTAAAACTTATTTTTTTCCCGGCCGGTTTGGCTCCCTTAACACTCTTAGACACCTTTCATTCTACCTGGAAAGCTTCCCTGTTTGAAAAGATAAGAAGCTTGGGATTCTTCCCGCAGATCTTGATAGCGGCAGGATATGAGAGAGCCAGAAGTCAAGTGCTCCAGCGCATTAGGGACATAGAGCTGCAATGTCATATGGGCAAAATGGATAAACACGCCACAATTAGAGACTTTGGGAGAGGGTTCTCACCCGCAAACTATCTGGCTGATTTACAAATACCTAAGTACAGACATTCCTTTACCCTGGCCAGATTCAACGTCCTGCCCTCTGCCCTGCTACTAGGCAGATATGAGGGCAAACCATATGAGTCACGTGTTTGCCCATGTGACTCATCGGAAGTGGAAACAAGTTTGCATGTATTGCTGCACTGTAGTTATTACGAGGATTTACGCCTGACCTTTATTGCCCCAGTTCTACGAAAGCTTAAAAATGAATCAGAACTTCAATGTATGAGAGCCTTGGTAGAAGATAAGGTTCCTGTAATCACGATCAATGTTGCTAAATTCTGTGCAGCCGCTATCAGGCGCAGAAAACAAGAGCTTTCCAATGTCAACATGCAGGCGAAGGCAAATACTTAATTTTATTCATGTTGTCCAATTTTAAACTGTTGTTATGGCCTAATTTGTATTGAAATTGTCCTTTGTTTTTTCCGGTGTTATGTTTCGCTGACCAACTGTACGAGTCAATCTGGTCTGTGACCGTTTAATAAAATTTGATTTGATTTGATTTGACTTGAAGGTAACAGCAATCAGTGCACCACATTGGCTCTGTAATTAGCACATAATAATAATAATAATTTATTATTTATACCCCACCCTGGGCTGGGTTTCCTCAGCCACTTTGAGTGCCTCCCAACAGAATATTATTATTAATAATAATAAAAGCGATAAAACATCAAGCATTAAAAACTTCACTAAACAGGGCTACTTTCAGATGTCTTCTAAAAGTCAGATAGTTGTTTATTTCCTTAACAGCTGATGGAAGGGTATTCCACAGGGCAGGCACCACCACCGAGAAGGCCCTCTGCCTGGTTCCCTGTACTGCCTGGTTCCCTTTACTGGGCCAAGGCCATTTACAGCTTTAAAGGTCAGCACCAACATTTTGAATTGAGTTCAGAATCAAGTAAATTGGTTTATGAAAATTAGGCATTTGGGGGTATCCAGACTGTGATCATGGTAGCAGAGGCAGGGGGCTCTTTATCTCTCCCTCCTCCGGTCCGGTTCTGATCCAAATCTCTCTCACACACATAACAGGTCAGTGTTAGAAAAAAGCAAATGTTCTGACCTCCTTTGTCTGGTCTTCGGACCCTAGTCAGCACAAAGAGTCCTTGAAAAAGAGTACATTGCAGAATTCTGCTTTTATTCTTAAAAGTCTTTTGTGTGTCAAGGTCCCCAGGGACACCCCAATAAATCACACGGAATTTTTGTTTAAGGTTTTTGGCATAATTTTGGCCACAACTTTATTAAAATACAAACAAATGAGTTGTTGCTTAGGCATTGGTTGCGACTAGCTGCCCCCCCACCATGGGGGACAGTCTGAAATTCCGCACGCCTGCAAAAGTCAGAAAAGGGGAATATACTTGGGGCTAGCAACAGAGCAGGTTACCTGCCCTCAGCCCACCCCAAATGCAGCCAGAAGCTCTTGCAGTGGCCCGAGCCCCCTTGACAGGGTGGACAAGTAATAGTTAGCCCCCGATTCCTTTAACGGAATCCCTTGCAGCAGCAGCATTAGAGGGGCAGGCACAGCTAATCCATGCCCCTCAACCAACCAAACCATAAACCAATGCCTAACCGCAACCTTACAAGTTGTGACGATTTGCTACACAGTAGGCAAAAACCTAATGGCACCAGCCAATCAGCCAGATGGACAAAATTCCTACCGAGCCCCTGCCCCAAGAGCAGACGACCCCATGACAGGCATAGCAAGGTCAACGCGAACAACCCTAATTCTAGGGGGGGGGCAGGCAATCTGATGCACGGGCGAAAAGAGGAAGACCTAGCCTCATGCAAGTAGTTTTAGTATTTCTGGCTGTCAATCAACAAATGGCAACATTAACTTCTTCCCAACAACAAGGGAAGCCCAATCATATCAGTGGCCAATGGTCAATTAGCCCGCCCCACAACTTTGGAGTGTCCTGGCGGCCCCCACCACAACACGTGCTCTCCATGAAGGAGAATACGCTATATCTGAAAAACGACCAACCAACTGTACACACATCAACACTACCAGCTTTCTCTAACCAACCAACTCACACCCAACACTAACACTGACCACTCTATATATACAGGTACAATTATGTCAAAGGTTGCATGAGTCATTGTAGGTCGCTTACTTAGTTCTTTTCACATTAAAGAAACAGCAGTTTCTTTTAGCCGTGACATAACACACCTGATATTTGAGTCAAAGGGGGCAGGACCTCCCATTCGTGCCAACCATATTTAATTTTGTTTCCATAGAAGCTTCCCACAAACACTCCAGATTTTACCACTACATTATCTGTAAGGTGCATAAAGGTTCTTGTCACCCCCCCTTAAGAAATAGGCATCTCTTTAACGTTTCCTTTTTTCCTTCCCCTTCCTTTTCCTCCCAGTAGATTCTTAGACGCCGCCATGCTGGTCTCTCGCTGCCTGCTGGTTCGCCTGGCCGTCCTTCTCACCGTCCTCCTGGTGCAGTCCTGCGAAGGGCAGTCTTGGGCAGCTTTTCAAAAGAAGCACATCAATTACCCCAAAACCTCAGCCCCCAACCTCAATGCCTACTGCAACCTCATGATGGTGCAGAGGAAGCTGAATCCAGTGGTGTGCAAATTCACCAATACCTTCATCAACAACCCCACGGATTCTGTCCAAGATGTCTGTGGCAATGGCGGGAAGCAGTTCAAGGATAAATTATATGACAGCAACAATCCGTTCTCCATGACCATCTGCAGGTTCATCAATGGTAAACCTCCTAATGACTGCAAATACAAAGGCACAGTTACCTCCAGACACATTCGTGTCACCTGCGAAAACAAGAAGCCCGTTCACCTGGCAAAGCTGCTGTGATAGGCAGAAAACCACACAAGCCACGCTCTGCCCATTGAAGCCAGAATGCTCATTTGGCCATTTCTACCTGCAACACACCCACATCATTGGCTTTTCCCGGTTTAACAGTCATTTGCCCTTTCCAGGGGACCTTGGGAGCTGTGGCCCTAAGAGCAATGACGCCAAGCTTCTAACTAAGTATTCGGTTGGTTTCTCTTAATGGTTATTCTCTCAATAAAGCTCATTCTATCAGAAGCAAAAAAAGTGTGGATCTGTACCTACATTCTGTCTATGAACAGTTTACAACAGGGGTCAGAAAACTTTTTCAGCAGGGGGCTGGTCCACTGTCCCTCAGACCTTGTGGAAGGCTGGACTATATTTTGAAGGGATAAAAATCAAATAATTCCTGTGCCCCACAAATAACCCAGAGATGCATTTTAAATAAAAGCACACATTCTACTCATGTAAAAACACCAGGCAGGCCCCACAAATAACCCAGAGATTTTAAATAAAAGGACACATTCTACTCATGTAAAAACACGCTGATTCCCGGACCTTCCGCAGGCCGGATTTAGAAAGCAATTGGGCCAGATCCAGGCCCCAGGTCTTAGTTTCCTACTCACGGTTACAAGCTATTTACGAGTAAAAGCAGGAAATCAGAAGAGCTTGTTCTGTTCAGAGAGAATAAGCCCAATCTTTAACGGATTTCTTCATAGCAAAACATTTTTCACAAGAACCGGAATATACAAAATGATGGGTGTAATAGATGTGGCCTGTGACTAGATTTCCTTTCTTCATTTAGTAAAATGCAGCCTGGGGAGTGTGTGGGGTGGGTGGGTGTGTTTCCTCAGGAGACTATATCGTGTTCCTGTTGGGATTAAAGCAACAAGGCTTGCAATCTCCTCCATGATCCAATTTGAGGGGTATGTTTTATACTAGAGTTGTGTCATCTGTACTAATGCCATGCTCCACAAATATAAACCATCTAAAAAGGCCAGACTAGCACCCATCATTACATGGACTCCCTCAGGGCAGGTGCTATGCGCTAAAGGAATGGCGGAGACCAAAAATCAACACCAGAATAATCATGGCAATACGAAGAAACAATGTCAGTTCTGTTTCTGGTACCAGATTTGAGTGTAGTTTTTTTGTAACATATTTTGAGAGTGTCTTGGGACTTTGAAGTGGGGTGTAAGTGTTCTAAAGGAGTCACTAATTCTAAAGCACTACCTTTGAAGTGGGACAAGAGTTCTCTGGTGGTTTTATTCACAGTGATCCCATTCAGACACACAAGACATCACATAGAATCAAAGAATTGTAGAGTTGGGAAGGATCCCAATCATCTGGTCCAACCCCCTGCAATGCAGGAATCTCAACTAAAGCATCTATAGTGTTCAAATCATCCACGTGTCTGAACCAGCCTTGACAAGTCTTGGTTAAACTTTGACCAGTATTATTCAGGCTGGCCCGAAAATAGTACCCGAGGTACTATTTCTGGGTTAGCGGAGTCTGTAACCTGAAGCGTCTGTAACCTGAAGCATCTGTAACCTGAGGTACCACTGTACTTTGTAAAACCCATTAATGAGTGGAGCATCCAGTACTATAGATGCACCGACTTCTGCCAAAATATGGATGCTGAAACACTTTCCTTCCATAGTGGTGTTGTGAACATGCTCCCTGGAGGAATGGCTATTAGCCGAGGCCGATCTTATGGTAAGTGGGAAGCTATCAAGACCATCTCCAATGACTCCAACACTCCCATTGCATAGAATAAGAAGATCACCAAGAAAGTGGGGTGCAACAAGCAGAAGATGACCAGTGTGGAGCACAACTGGAAGATTTCCATGACTGCCTCATATGAGTCAGGCTTGCTCACTAAGGCCATTGCCAAGTACCAGTTCTCTCTCACTGCTGAGTATGGTGGGAAGAGGGTCAACACAGAGCAGGAAGACTGGAATGAAGCCACTGAGATCGAAGAAGCTATTAATTTGACCCTGCAGCCCAATGAGCAGATGTACATATGGCAATACCAGCTGGGTTTGGGCAAGGAAACGATCTTGTTCTGCCATGATATAAAATTTACAGGTGATTCTACTCCACCTACAGATATTCCTTTGCCACCTTCTAATAAATGAAATACAGTGGTACCTCGGGTTAAGTACTTAATTCATTCCGGAGGTTTGTTCTTAACCTGAAACTGTTCTTAACCTGAAGCACCACTTTAGCTAATGGGGCCTCCTGCTGCTGCTGCGCCAGCAGAGCCAGATTTCTGCTCTCATCCTGAAGCAAAGTTCTTAACCCAAGGTAATATTTCTGGGTTAGTGGAGTCTGTAACCTGAAGCATATGTAACCTGAGGTACCACTGTATGGTAGGTCAACAGGAACGCTCAAAGGCTTCCTCCCCATTTAGGGATCTTTTATTAAATTTGGGTGATTATTGTGGGCTAAAGTTTAAATATAGAGCTCTCACAGCACTAGAAAATGATAGATATTCTAAGTTCTGCTGATGCTATATTTTGTTCCTGGAAGACTGCACGCTGAGAAGGGTAGTGGGAGGGTTTTCTTGTGGTTGTGTCTCTGCTTATCAATAAATATTTTTTTAGTTCCAATGTAGGAGGAGCGGTATGTAGTTTCTCATTATCCCATAGCCTCTTCTATCCTATTTAAGCAGCAAGTGTTCACACATTTCCCTCATTCTCCACCAAGAGAAGCAGCTCCCACCTACTACAAAAGTTTTTGTGCAAATACTGGTAAGTCTTGGAGGGCTACTGGGCAGGAGTGGAGAGAGATAACTTTAGAATTTGGGGCATAAGGGAGGGAATGCTTTTTGTGGACATGCAGTCTAACCACCTCTTTATAATTATAAAGGTTATAATTATAAACTCTAAGGTTTTTATTTCAGCAATAACAGTACAAGTTAAATGAAGTTCCTTTTAACAACCAGTCTACTAAAACAGAGCATGTATTCTAGCAAAAAATCTTGAATCTAAAAATGACATTAATGCATATTCAAGGAGAATCTCTCTCTGCACAGCTGAATAAAAATCCCAGGGGGTTCCAGGGGCTGCTTCTTTGTGGACCTGTAGTCTAACTACTTGTTTATAATTATTGAGTGCCAATGAAATTCCCTGTGTGATATTGAAGTGACATGGGGCCTTCCGCAGTGGCAGAGGAAGGGGGGCAGGCCCCCCGGGTGCCATCTCTGAGGAGGTGTGACAAAAAGGCACACCTCAGGGGTCTCGCCCTGCCACCCCCAGGCACGCACCGCCATTGTGCTGCCGCAGACGCATGCAGAGGATCCTGTGCTCACGGCTGCACTCTCCTCCGCTCGAGCGGTGCCATCGGCAAACCGACCAGTGGCGCATGCGCAGCACCGCTCAAGCGCCATACAGTGTACCCTAACCCTCCACCACCGCTGCAGCCATGAGTGAAGGATCCCACTGACTCCGCTGCAGCTGCAAGCAGGAGATCCTGCTGCCATGCATGGTACATAGCAGCGCACACGTGGTATGTAGCAGCACGTGTGCATGCGCCAACGAGCGGTTTGCCCCGCCACCCTACCCTGGGTGCCTGTTCTTCTTACTTCGCCACTGGCTTCCCAAAGGCTTTAGGGATTGGTATCTCTGGTCCCTCCAGCAACCAGAACTCCCTTCATTTACTCAGTCTCCTCTAAATGTCATGAAACACCTTGCAGGATGAGATCATGATGTGATCCAGAGGCAGAATCCCCATTCCTACCAGATTCTGAACTCATATGCAACATCTTGGATTTGGAAGAGGCCCATGGGTATCTTTGAGAACGCAGATGGGACTGGAAGGGACCTCTGGGTAGGGGAAGGATTCAGCAACAGAGAAGCTAGAGCTCCCTGGAACATTTCTTTTGTAAATAGTTTATAAAGTATAACTTATATTAGATACATCCATCCCAACCTCCAGATCTCTTTCAGAATGCAGTCCTAGACAAACTGAATGTTTCTTGAATAGCAAGGTGTACGGCTACATATAGTCACCAGGAGACAATGGCTATCTCAATGCTTCATGATAATTTATTTCATAAGGGAGTTTTGCATTGTGTGGAAATGTATGTTCTTTTGCCTATCACTGACTGCTGTCAGGCTATTTTAATAGGACCTCTTGAGCTCTAGAGTTATGGCACCAGAAGAGGGAGAGAGGAATAGCCACTTCTTTAGTGTCACGCATAATCTTATAAACTTCTATTATGCCCCTATTTTTATATTCCTGAATCAAAAACACCCAAATGGTGGAGTTTAGTGGCTGATCAGACTCCCAGCCCATCTTGTGTAGGGTGAGGAAGAGACCCAAAAACACAGGATCTATACCTCACTCTAAGGTTTTTATTTAAGCAATAACAGTACAAGTGAAATGAAGTTCCTTTTAATAATACAACAACCATTCTACTAAAACAAACCAGGTATTCCAGCAGCTGAGTTTGAATTTAAAAATAACATTCATGCATATTCAAGAACACTTTCCTCTGCCGAGCTGTAGCAAGATCCCAAGGTGTTCCAGGGACTCACCCAGTGCTCCTTTGGAGAATTGAAGACATGGTAGAGACTGTCATAGCTTTAAGAAATAGGATATATACACATATTTAAACCTTCAGTCTGCATGGAGGGGGTGCAGATCCTACAGCATGGCAATCCCAAGCAGGGATGCTCAGCTAGTCTTAACAATCTGCACCTCCTGGATACATTGGTGTTAGAAGGAACAAATCAGACGCCACAAGAAAATACGAGTAAAGAATTGGGAAATCTCTTCTCTTCCCCCACAGCACCCATAGATGTGTCCTTCCATCCTCTCCTAGCTCTGAAGCTCAACAGTCTGGCACTATAATACTATTGCTGTAGTTGCTGTACTGAGGTTGAGGGTAGGCAAGTAAGTTTATCTGCCCCTTCCAGTGCTGTATGGGAGAACAGGTGGTTTTGGTTCATGCACACCAGTTTATCTGTCACTTCCAGTGCTGTATGGGAGAACGGGTGGTAGGTTCATGCACAAGTTTATCTGCCCCTTCCAGTGCTGTATGGGTGAAAGGGTGGTGTCAGTTTATGCACACAATGAGATAAGCAGCTTCAGATCTGAATTTTGCTCCTCTTTCCAAGATATTCTGAGCTGTTAGGCAGTCTCTTCCCATCACAGCTGAGATAGGAAATTAATTAGAACAGCAGTTACCAGCATGGCACTCATGAGTGCCTGGCTGCCCTCGTATGGTGCCCACAAAAGGCCTCAGTAAATATCCCCTCAAAATCCACTGGCTCTGTACAAAGTGTGTAACAAATGTTGGAAATGTAAAGAAAAAGAGGGAACATTTTATCATATGTGGTGGGAGTGTAAAAAGGTGAAATGCTTCTGGGAAATCATATATAATGAATTGAAAAAAAAGTTGAAATATACATTTGTAAAGAAACCAGAGGCATTTCTGTTAGGCATGGTTGGAAGTGAAATAAATAGAAAAGAACGTAAGCTTTTTTTATATGCGGTAACAGCTGCAAGGACATTATTGGCCCAAAAATGGAAACAAGAAGAGATACCAATGATGGAAGAATGGAGAATGAAATTAATGGACTATGCAGAACTTGACAAATTAACAGGAAAGATCCGAAACCGACGGAACCATAGGTTCACCGAGGACTCGAGTAAATTTGTAGATTATTTGTAAAGTAGATGCGATGAAGAAATAACGTTTGTTGGTTTGCAAGAGGCTCTGTGAAGAATTAATATTAAAAATATTGTAAAAAGGGGAGTAGGGAGGAGGGAAGGTTATCATTATAAGACAATATAAAATTAGGAAATGCGTAAAAAAGAATCAAAACGGAGGATTGTCAGAAAAGCTGAGGGAAGTCCAAAAAAGAATGTATGTGAAAAAATGTGTGTTATGTTCTTATAATTTTGTATTGTAAAATTAATGAAATATTATTAAACAAAACAAAACAAAAAACAAAATGCACTGGCTCAGCCTCTCCTTTTAATGGGGCTTCAGTATTGAAGGCCCACTCTTTAATATGTTCTGAACAAGGGAGAGTTGCAAAGAGCTTCTCTTTGTGAACAAGCACAGCAGTGATGGATGTCGGTGTTTTAGCCACACTGAGCCTTCAAAAAAGCATTGATTTCCAGCAAAATCTGGATCTTTCATTTCCTAAACAGCCATTCCCTAAAATCACAAGGCAAACTACTTTTAAAACTGGCCAGCCTGTCAAACGCAATTTATATTCCTTAGAAGGGGTGGGTGGGTCTCCTATCAAATGGAGAGAGAAATAGATAGAGAAATATGTCTTGACAAGGAGAAGGTGTTTGCTTCGTCTTTAAAGCACCTCACAATTAATTAGTAATCATTTACCTTTGGAATTATATTTGGCACTGGAAGGTATATTGTGTTAAAGCATTGAGACAGTTTTCCAAGACGTCAGCAAATTCTGCTAATTATTTCATTTTCATAAATAATAAAATAAGTAAATAGAGTAAATAAATGATCAATTTGTGAAATCTTCTGATCTAACTGAATACATTGCTTTCTTTTCCTAGAATCAAGCACCATGCCAGAGATAGTCCCTAAGAACAAAGCCCCAGGGGTTGATTTCTGTGGGGTAGATGAATATTACTACATTGTCCGCTCAGACCTGGGCTGCTACATGAGGTCCACCAATTTCCATGAGGGCAAAGACCTTCAAGTGTTTAGCCTGCACAGTTCCTGCACGGGAGGAGATCACTACTTAGCCCATGAGGATGACCTATTCTACATCATCAAAGGAGACAACTATCGCCGTGTCAGCAACATGAATAAAGACTTAGGTGCTGTAGTATACAGCCTCCATCCCAACTGCCGCGGAGGGGACCATTACCTCTCAGCCTTTGGATCCTTCTATATCATTTTCCAGAAAAGAGGTGTTTACCGTCGGGTCAGTAATATGCATGAAGATACAGATGCAGTTGAATACACACTTCACCCAGCTTGCAAGGATGGTCTCTATTACTGGGGCATCAAGAATTACTATTACTTTGTAAAGCCCCATGATGAATGGGGGGTCCAGTACTATAGATGCACCAACTTCCACGAAAATGTGGATGCTGAAACATACTCCTTCCATAGTGATGTTGTGAACATGCTCCCTGGAGGAATGGCTATTACCCATGGGTCAGCTTATGGTAGATGGGAACCTATCAAGACCATCTCCAATGAGTCCAGCACTCCCATTGTATGGAATAAGAAGATCACCAAGAAAGTGGGATACAACAAGCAGAAGATGAGCAGTGTGGAGCACAACTGGAAGGTTTCCATGACTGCCTCATATCAGTCAGGCGCACTCACTGAAGCCATTGCCAAGTATCAGTTCTCTCTCACTGCTGAGTATGGTGGGAAGAGGGTCAACACAGAGCAGGAAGACTGGAATGAAGCCACTGAGATCGAAGAAGCTATTAGTGTAACCGTGCAGCCCAATCAGAAGATGTACATATGGCAATACCAGCTGGGTTTGGGCAAGGAAGCGGTCTTGTTCTGCCGTGATATGAAATTTACGAGTGATTCTACTCCACCTACAGATATTCCTTTGCCACCTTCCAACAAGTGAAAAGAAAAGTGTTAGGCCAAAAGGCACCCTCTCTATTATAAAATATGATTGATTACTATTGATTACTATATTTAGAAAATATAGAGCTCTCCTGAGCTAAGGGGGAATTCGCTGAGCATAGCCGTCAACCTTTCCCTTATTCCGATTAGGATTCCTCGCAAGAAAAGGGAAACGTTGACAGCTATGTCGCTGAGTGGTATATAGAGATGCAAAAGCTAAAGACCAAGTGAAATTAATGATTATTTGACATATTATATACTCCCATATAGACATATACATCTTGATAGGCTACATAGATATACTTGTCCAAGTTTATGCAAAACTCCTTAGACTACAGCTAGAAAAGCATATCCTAGTTCAGGGGTCAGCAACCTTTTTCATCCTAGGGCCGGTCCACCGTCCTTCAGACCATGTGGTGGGCCGGGCTACATTGGGGGGCGGGGTGTGAACGAATTCCTATGCCCCAGAAATAACCCAGAGATGCATTTTAAATAAAAGGACACATTCTATCCTTGTAAAAACACGTTGATTCCTGGACCGTCCGCCAGCCGGATTGAGAAGGCGATTGGGCTAGATCCGGCCGCCAGGCCTTAGTTTGCCTACCCCTGTCCTAGTTTGTGCACAATGCAGGCGACCCAGGCTGAATGACTTCCGGATGAGCTACTATTTATAAGCTATAAATCCCTTTGCTAAATTTGTTCCTTCATTTTGCTTTGTATTTGCTGAACTCTGCAACCTGTCCCACTGTTGTTATACAAATCAAATAAATTAAGAATCAATAGTTTTAAAATGTGTTCCGTGCAATTTTCACACTTGTGTACAAAATGATTTTCAACATATATTTTCCAGAAGACACAAATACCTTCTTCCTTTTCCAGAAGATTTGAGGGTTGGCCTAGGAGAGGGGAGGGTCCAGGGCCCTGATCCAGCACCCCTCAGCAACTTTTTATGTCCCCTTCCCAACCCAAGATCCCACTAATTCGGCAGCAGCAAAACCAATCTAAAGATCAGACACAGTGTTCAGGTGGTCAGAGAGATTTATGCATGTGTCCTGTGTTCACAGGCATGAGAGTGTGAGGTGACCACAGCCACTTTGGGTCACTCACCAATGATATGCTGGTCGTGGGAGGCTGCCTGAGGTGAATGTGCTCTTATTGTTAAAAGCAATAGCTCTTTTAGCCCTGCACCCTCACTGTCCTAGAGGCACAAGAAGGAACATTTCTCTTTACACTGGTTCCTATTTGATAACTAGCCCTAATTCAAATGCTGGTTTTGTCTTATGTGGTTCAGAATCTCAGTACCTCAAGGAACTCCTCTTCTCATAAAGACCTACCTGAGCTCTGCAGTGATCCCTTCAAGCCCTTCTCTGTGCATCCCCTCGGGGGCAGCAAAAGAAGAGGCCTTGCCAGTGGTAGCCCCTGGTTGTGTAGTGCTCTCCCTCATCAGGCTTGCCCACCATTGATGCTATTAGCTTTTGAATGCCAGGCAAATACATTTTTCTCCAGGCTTCAGATTCTTTGAATGGATGCAATCTTTATCCATTCCTTTTATTTATTTATTTTAAGAAATAATATCCCACTTTCCACATCATAGGTCTCAGGTTGTATTTAACAATGAAATGTACCATGTACACAATTTAAAACATCACTTTAACTTCCAAAATTTAAAACCTCAAGAATTTAACATATCTCTCTCAGAAAAGAAAAGCAACCACCAGCAGTGAGCGACAGCACAACAGCACTTTCTCAACCTCACGTTGGGCCAGCCCTCAATTAAATATAGTGTGACCACCTCAAGGTACACCAGTTACACAAATTTCTACAATTTACCTCAGATTATCTAGTGGGGGACATGTATGAGGTAAAAATGATTTAGAGTCTCAGGCAGGAGTTGCTCAAACAAACAAGAAAAGTTTTATGAAACAAAGGAAGTTTTTGACACAAAGTGGGTTGGGAAACGAGTTCTTTCAAGTAGAATTTAACTTATTTACTTTAACTATAAGATGTCTCAGGTTTAAACATAACACTTTAGGCACAAGCCTTCTTAAACTTCAGTTATTAAACATCAGTTAGTTCACTTCAGGTAGATAAATATTCAGGTTTCCAGAAGAGATGGCAAAATGTTCAAATCAGTTTCTGTCACTTAGATAATACAGTGACCGCTCCCACAACAACTGGGGGGGCGCCTTTTGTGTGGTCACACACAGCCCCCCCCATCCCAGTGCGTCTCCCGGTAGTAGGGGCTGGCTTTGCCCTCCCCAGGCTGGATACCTGGAGGTCTCTGCCTACTTCAGCCACTCGCTGGAGGATCAGCCAGGTAGGGGGAGGGACTGCCCTGCCCACAGAACAGAAGGTGAATCTTACCTGCGAATCAGTGTCAGTTGGCTCCAGAACTTCTCCCACCCTGCCCTCCCTCAGTTAAGCCTCCTTTTGCAGGTTAACCTCTTCTCTACAAGTACGCAGGCACTGTTGAAGGACCGGAAAGGAATTTTCCTGCATTGGCAGGTTTTGCCTTGGGCGGAATCCTTTAGTCTAGCTTCCTAAATGGGGGCCCGGTTTTTATTTCAGCAATAACAGTACAAGTTAAATGAAGTTCCTTTTAATAATCCAACAACCAGTCAGCTAAAACAGACCATGTATTCTAGCAAAAAACCTTGAATATAAAAATGACATTAATGCATATTCAAGCAGAATCTCTCTCTGCACAGCTGAAGCAAAATCCCAGGGGGTTCCAGGTGGTGCTTCTTTGTGGACCTGTAGTCTAACTACTTCTTTATAATTATTGAGTGCCAATGATATTCCCTGTGTGATATTGAAGTGACATGGAGCCTTCCCCAGTGGCCGAGGAAGGGGGGCGCCCCCCCAGGTGTCATCTCTGATGAGGTGTGACAAGAAGGCACACCTCAGGGGGCTCCCCTGCCACCGCGGGCATGTACCGTCATTGTGCTGCTGCAGACGCGTGTGGAGGATCCTCTGCTTGTGGCTGCACCCTCCTCTGCCATCCGTACAGCGCTCGAGCGGTGCCATCGGCAAACCGACCAATGGTGCTTGTGCGGCGGCGCTCAAGCGCCATACAGTGTCCCCTGACCCTCCACCACTGCTGCTGCTGCTGCAAAGGATCCCACTGACTCCGCTGCAGCTGTGAGCAGAGGATCCCGCCACCATACATACGGTGCGCACCCATGCATGGTACATAGCAGCGCACATGTGGTACCTAGCGGCACGTGCGCAGGTGCCGATGGGCAGTTTGCCCCGCTCCCTGCCCTGGGTGCCTGTTCCCCTTCCTTTGCCACTGGCTTCCCAAAGGCTTTAGGGATTGGTATCTCTGGTCCCTCCAGCAACCAGAACTCCCTTCATTTACTCAGTCTCCTCTAAATGTCATGAAACACCTTGCAGGATGAGATCATGATGTGATCCAGAGGCAGGATCCCCATTCCCACCAGATTCTGAACTCATATGCAACATCTTGGGTTTGGAAGGGGCCCATGGGTGTCTTTGAGAACGCAGATGGGACTGGAAGGGACCTCTGGGTAGGGGAAGGATTCAGCAACAGAGAAGCTGGAGCTCCCTGGAACATTTCTTTTGTAAATAGTGTATAAAGTATATCTTATATTAGGAAAATCCACCCCAACCTCCAGATCTCTTTCAGAATGCAGTCCTAGACAAACTGAATGTTTCTTGAATAGCAAGGTGTACGGCTGCATATAGTCACCAGGAGACAATGCCTATCTCAATGCTTTGTGATAATTTATTTCATATAGTGGTTTTGCATTGTGTGGAAATGTATGTTCTTTTGCCTATCACTGACTCTGCTGTCAGGCTATTTTAATAGGACCTCTTGAGCTCTAGAGTTATGGCCCCAGAAGAGGGAGAGTGGAATAGCCACTTCTTTAGTGTCACACAATATCTTATAAACTTCTATTATGCCCCTCTTTTTATATTCCTGAATCAAAAACACCCAAATGGCAGAGTTTAGTGGCTGATCAGACTACCAGCCCTCCTTGTGCAGAGTGAGGAAGAGACCCAAGAACACAGGATCTATACCTCACTCTAAGGTTTTTATTTAAGCAATAACAGTACAAGTTAAATGAAGTTCCTTTTAATAATACAACAACCATTCTACTAAAACAAACCACGTATTCTAGCAGCTGCGTTTGAATTTAAAAATGACATTCATGCATATTCAAGAACACTTTCCTCTGCTGAGCTGTAGCAAGATCCCAAGGTGTTCCAGGGACTCACCCAGTGCTCCTTTGGAGAACTGAAGACTTGGTAGAGACTGTCGTAGCTTTAAGAAATAGGATTTATACACATATTTAAACCTTCAGTCTGCATGGAGGGGGTGCAGATCTTACAGCATGGCAATCCCAAGCAGGGATGCTCAGCTAGTCTTAACAATCTGCACCTCCTGGACACATTGGTGTTAGAAGGAACAAATCAGACGCCACAGGAAAATACGAGGGGGAATAAAGAATTGGGAAATCTCTTCTCTTCCCCCACAGCCCCCATAGATGTGTCCTTCCATCCTCTCCTAGCTCTGAAGCTCAACAGTCTGGCACTATAGTACTATTGCTGTAGTTGCTGTACTGAGGTTGAGGGTAGGCAAGTAAGTTTATCTGCCCCTTCCAGTGCTGTATGGGAGAAAGGGTGGTGTCGATTCATGCACACAATGAGATAAGCAGCTTCAGATCTGAAATTTGCTCCTCTTTCCAAGATATTCTGAGCTGTTAGGTAGTCTCCTCCCATCACAGCTGAGATAGGAAATTAATTAGAACAGCAGTTACCAGCATGGCACTCATGAGTGCCTGGCTGCCCTTGTATGGTGCCCACAAAAGGCCTCAGTAAATATCCCCTCAAAATTCACTGGCTCAGCCTCTCCATTTAATGGGGCTTGAGTACTGAAGGCCCACTCTCTCGTATGTTCTGAACAAGGGAGAGGTACAAAGAGCTTCTCTTTGCAAGCAAACCTTCTGAGAAGCATTCAGGAAGCAAAGGCCCTCTGAAATAAAACAGCTTTGATGAGACCTCTGAAAGTCAGTAGGGTGAGTGTCTGCCTAACTTCTTGTAGCAGTTCCATAGAGTTGGGCCCACAACAGTGAAGGCACAACTCCTTGTCGACACGAGACACGATTGTGGTCCATAGAGAAGCATTAATCATGCTTCCCCCAGTGACCTCAGGGATACCTCAGGCTATCTCTGAGGTGTTCTGGATGTAAAGTATTCAGGGATTTGTACACGAGTACAAGAACCTTGAGTACAACAACTCTGAACCAAGCCCGTAGCTGATGCAAAGTCGGTGGAGGTCTTTTAACAGTGATACCATGTGTTCATGGTGTTTGTGGTGGTCATCATGTTTCATGGCCTGAGACATTTTGGCATCTGAGGTGTGCCTCAGAATAGCCCCCTCCCCCCATTTCCACCAGGGAAGAACAGGTGAAGGAAGATGTACATCAGGGACAAGGGAGGAAGAATATTGACCCCTGCTGCCTCAGTACATCCTGCCGCCTGAGGCAGTCACCTCACCTTGCCTCATGGGTGGACCAGCTCTGTTCTCTTCTTTGTGTTCCTCTTTCAGGTGGGGAAGGATAGATTTCCTTATTGCATTGCCAGTAGAAGAACACTTTGACTTTTTACGTATTTTAAAATTGCATTTGGTTGATATTTAAGGTGTTTTTCAATTACCGTGTTTTTCGCTCTATAGGACGCACCCGATCATAGGACGCACCTTGTTTTAGTGGGGGAGAACAAGAAAAAGAAAATCTCCCCCTCTCTGCTCAGCATCCTTTCAGTGAAGCGGCAGGAGAAATGGAGCCCCTTCCATTTCTCCTCCCGCTTATCTGAAGGGGTGCTGCACAGCTCTCCCTCTCTGCTGAAGCCAGGAGAGTCTTGCTCTCCCAGCTTCACCAAAAGGAACCTGAAGATTTCGGAGCGCAGCACGAGGTCCTGCTGCGCTCCAAATGCTTCAGGTGCCTATCCCTGAAGCCTGGAAAGCAAGAGGGGTCAGTGTGCACCGACCCCTCTTGCTCTCCAGGCTTCAGCGAAAGCAACACGTAGCCTCCGGAGCGCGGAGGAAGCGCTCCCTCTGCACTTTGGAGGCTTCGCGTTGCTATCGCTGAAGCCAAGGAGCCTGTATTCGCTCCATATGATGCTCACACATTTCCCCTTCATTTTTGAGGGGGGAAAGTGTGTCTTATAGAGCGAAAAATACGGTACTATCTCCTGGGGCCAAAAAACATGTGGTGCAAAATTAGAAAGCACATCAGGATTTGTACTTATTAAATAATAATGAGGTTAATGGAAATCAACATACATACATGGCCCCTGATTAACCTTTGTTGTTGTTGTTGTTTGCTGTTGTTTAGTTGTGTCCGACTGTTCATGAACCCATGGACCAGAGCACGCCAGGCACTCCTGTCTTCCACTGCCTCCGCAGTTTGGTCAAACTCATGCTGCTGGCTTTGAGAACAGTGTCCAACCATCTCGTCCTCTTTCGTCCCCTTCTCCTTGTGCCCTCAATCTTTCCCAACAACAGGGTCTTTTCCAGGGAGTCTTCTCTTCTCATGAGGTGGCCAAAGTATTGGAGCCTCAGCTTCAGGATCTGTCCTTCCAGTGACCACTCAGGGCTGATTTCCTTAAGAATGGAGAGGTTTGATCTTCTTGCAGTCCACAGGACTCTCAAGAGTCTCCTCCAACACCATAATTCAAAAGCATCAATTCTTCGGCGATCAGCCTTCTTTATGGTCCAGCTCTCACTTCCATACATCACTACTGGGAAAACTATAGCTTTAACTATACGGACATTTGTTGGCAAGGTGATGTCTCTGCTTTTTAAGATGCTGTCTAGGTTTGTCATTGCTTTCCTCCCAAGAAGTAGGCGTCTTTTAATTTCGTGACTGCTGTCACCATCTGCAGTGATCATGGAGCCCAAGAAAGTAAAATCTCACACTGCCTCCATTTCTTCCCCTTCTATTTACCAGGAGGTGATGGGACCAGTGGGCATGATCTTTGTTTTTTTGATGTTGAGCTTCAGACCATATTTTGTGCTCTCCTATTTCACCCTCATTAAAAGGTTCTTTAATTCCTCCTCACTTTCTGCCATCAAGGTTGTGTCATCTGCATATCTGAAGTTGTTGATATTTCTTCCGGCAATCTTAATTCCGGTTTGGGATTCATCCAGCCCAGCCTTTCGCATGATGAATTCTGCATATAAGTTAAATAAACAGGGAGACAATATACAGCCTTGTTGTAATCCTTTCCCAATTTTGAATCAATCAGTTGTTCCATACCCAGTTCTAACTGTAGCTTCTTGTCCCACATAGAGATTTCTCAGGAGACAGATGAGGTGATCAGGCACTCCCATTTCTTTAAGAACTTGCCACAGTTTGCTGTGGTCGACACAGTCAGAGGCTTTTGCATAGTCAATAAAGCAGAAGTAGATGTCTTTCTGGAACTCTCTAGCTTTCTCCATAATCCAGCGCAGGTTTGCAATTTGGTCTCTGGTTCCTCTGCCTCTTCTAAATCCAGCTTGCACTTCTGGGAGTTCTCGATCCACATACTGCTTGAGCCTTCCTTGTAGAATTTTAAGCATAACCTTGCTAGCGTGTGAAATGAGTGCAATTGTGCGGTAGTTGGAGCATTCTTTGGCACTGCCCTTCTTTGGGATTGGGATGTAGACTGATCTTCTCCAATCCTCTGGCCACTGCTAAGTTTTCCAAATTTGCTGGCATATTGAGTGTAGTACCTTAACAGCACCATCTTTTAAAATTTTAAATAGTTCAGCTGGAATATTATCACTTCCACTGGCCTTGTTATTTGCAGTGCTTTCTAAGGCCCATTTGACTTCACTCTCCAGGATGTCTGGCTCAAGGTCAGCAACCACACTACCTGGGGTGTACGAGACATCCATATCTTTCTGGTATAATTCCTCTGTGCATTCTTGCCACCTCTTCTTGATGTCTTCTGCTTCTGTTAGGTCCTTACCACTTTTGTCCTTCATTATGGTAGTCCTTGTACAAAATGTTCCTTTCATACATCCAATTTTCTTGAACAGATCTCTAGTTCTTCCCATTCTGTTGTTTTCCTCTATTTCTTTGCATTGCTCGTTTAAGAAGGCCTTCTTGTCTCTCCTTCCTATTTTTTGGAAATCTGCATTCAATTTCCTATATCTTTCACTATCTCCCTCGCATTTTGCTTGCCTTCTCTCCCCCGCTATTTGTAAGGCCTCGTTGGACAGCCACTTTGCTTTCTTGCATTTCCTTTTCATTGGGATGGTTTTTGTTGCTGCCTCCTGTATAATGTTACGAGCCTCCACCCATAGTTCTTCAGGCACTCTGTCCACCAAATCTAAATCCTTAAACCTGTTTCTCATTTCCACTGTGTATTCATAAGGGATTTGGTTTAGATTGTATCTTACCGGCCCAGTGGTTTTTCCTACTTTCTTCAGTTTAAGCTTGAATTTTGCTATAAGAAGCTGATGATCTGAGCCACAGTCAGCTCCGGGTCTTGTTTTTGCTGACTGTATAGAGCTTCTCCATCTTTGGCTGCAGAGAATATAATCAATCTGATTTCGATGCTACCCATCTGGGGATGTCCATGTGTAGAGTCGTCTCTTGTGTTGTTGGAAAAGAATGTTTGTGATGACTAGCTTGTTCTCTTGGCAGAACTCTATTAACCTTTGCCCTGCTTCGTTTTGAACTCCAAGGCCAAACTTGCCAGTTGTTCCTTTTATCTCTTGATTCCCTACTTTAGCATTCCAAACCCCTATAATGAGAAGAAAACCCTTCTTTGGTGTCATTTCTATAACGTGTTGTAAGTCTTCATAGAATTGGTCAATTTCAGTTTCTTCAGCACCAGTAGTTGGTGCATAAACTTGGATTACTGTGATGTTAAAAGGCCTGCCTTGGATTCGTATCGAGATCATTCTATCATTTTTGAGATTGCATTCCAGTACAGCTTTCACCACTCTTTTGTTGACTATGAAGGCCACTCCATTTCTTTTATGGGATTCTTGCCCACAGTAGTAGATATGATGGTCATCCGAGCTGAATTCGCCCATTCCCATCCATTTTAGTTCACTGATGCCCAGGATGTCAATATTTATTCTTGCCATCTCATTTTTGACCACATCCAACTTACCAAGGTTCATGGTTCTTACATTTCAGGTTCCTATGCAATATTTTTCTTTACAGCATTGGACTTTCCTTTCGCTTCAAGGCATATCCGCAACTGAGCGTCCTTTTGGCTTTGGCCCAGCCGCTTCATCAGCTCTGAATCTACTTGTACTTGTCCTCTGCTCTTCCTCAGTAGCATGTTGGACGCCTTCTGACCTGAGGGGCTCATCTTCCAGCATCATAACTTTTATATGCCTGTTGTCTTTGTCCATGGAGTTTTCTTGCCAGGGATACTGGAGTGGCTTGCCGGTTCCTCCTCCAGGTGGATCACGTTTTGTCAAAACTCTCTACTATGACCTGTCCTTCTTGGGTGGCCCTGCACTGCATAGCTCATAGATTCTCTGAGTTATTCAAGCCCCTTCACCACGGCAAGGCAGTGATCCATGAAGGGGCTGATTAACCTTAGGAAACAAATTTTCCTTTGTGCCTCAGACAAAGCTAACTTACAGAGTTGGGGCTCTTCTGGGACAATTAAAGCTAAGATCAAAACTACCATAATGGCCCGAATATAAGCCATACTTTTTTTCCAAATTCAGACTGTGAAAAGTGTGGCATATATTTGGAACTGAGCCCTGTATGCCTGCCTCCTGGCACTCCCGGCACTCCCAGCACTACCTCCCCATGCCGGAGCCAGCCACCCCCTCCCCCATTCAGGGTGGTAGTGCAAAAACCACTCACAGCTTCAGAACTTATTTATTTCAGAACCAAACATTCAAGCTCAAGACACATGGCAGGTGAGAAGGGAAGTGGGAGGGTTGTCTTGTGGTTGTTGTCACTGTTCATTATCTGAAAAAAAACAATAAAGCATGTACTTTGGTTCCAGTGTAAGTGGAGCAGTGTGTAGTTTCTCATTAATCCTTGGGCCTCTTCTATCCTATATAAACAGCAACTGTTCACACATTTCCCACATTCTCCAAAAAGAGAAGCAGCTGCCACCTATTACAAACTTTCTGTGTGAATACCATGGAAACCGGTAAGTCTTGGAGGGTTACTGGGCAGGAGCAGAGAGGCTACTTTAGAATTTGGGGCACAAGGGAAGGGTTGCTTCTTTGTTGACATGTAGTCTAACTTTATAATTATTGAGTGCCAATGATACTCTCTGTGTGATATAGAAGTTATGTGGGGCTTTCCAAAGGCTTTAGGGATTGGTATCTCTGGTCCCTCCAGCAATCAGAATTCCTTTCTTTACTCTCCACTAAATGTATTGAAACACCTTGCAGGGAGAGATCATGATGTGATCCAGAGGCAGAATTCTCATTTCTACCATTCTGAACTCATTTGCAACATCTTGGGTTTGGAAGTGGGGCGTGGGTATCTGGGAGAATGCTCTCCGTTTCAGTGGGTTGGCTCAAAGGAACCAGATGTGACTGGAAGGGGCTTCTGGGTAGAGCAACAGAGACGCTTGAGCTTCCTTAAACATTCATTCTGTAAATAGTCTATAAAGTTTATCTTATATTACGAACATCCATCCTGACCTCCAGATCACTTTCAGAATGCAATCCTATACAAACTGAGTGTTGCTAAGTTCTCGAATAGAAATGAGTAGGGCTGCATAAAGTCACCAGAAGACCATGGCTATCTTAATGCTTTGTGATCATGACTTTCATAAAGGAGTTTTTCACACTGTCTGACAGCTGAGTTAATTCCCCCCTCCCCTCACTCCCTACTCCAAGTGCAAATGTTAGTTTATAAATGTGGTAACTCCTGAGGATCTGAATGTATAATATTCAGTGTTTGAGTTAAAAGTTGTCAATCAACTAGTGGGATCATGTGATCTAATTACTGTACCCCATGCTTATATATATCTGAACAGTGAGGCTTTTGCTGCGTGTGTGGAGGGTACATTTTATGGTTCAAAAAGATTTTTGATTATGTTTCCTTTTACGGCTTTCGTTTCTTGGGTAAGGGGGTTTAAGAATGTGCTGAGCGTTTTGACGGTGCTTTTTTTTTAAAAAAAGAAACTATTTTCACCATTGGGAGATGAAATAAAGGACACTTAAAATAAAATAAATTAGGAGTTTTGCATTGTATGAAATGTATGTTCTTTTGCCTATCACTGACTCTGCTGTCAGGCTATTTTAATAGGACATCTTGAGCTCAACAGTTATGGCAGAAGAAGTAGGAGAGAGAAATAGCCACTTCTTTAATGCCATGCACAATCTTCTATTATGCCCCTCTTTTTATATTCCTGAATCAAAAACACCCAAAAGGTGGAGTTGAGTGGCTGATCAGACCACCAGCCCTAGTTTGGGGGAGGGGATTGTGCAGAGTGAGAAAGAGACCAAGAAAATGACATTCCTGCACACACACTCTCTGTTGAGCTGGAGCAAGATCCCAGGGGGTTCCAGATATTCACCCAGGGGCTGTGCTCCCTTGGAGAATTGAATACATAGTAGGGACTGTTTTAGCTTTAAGAAATATGATTTATACACATATTTAAACCTTCAGTCCACATGGAGGGAGTACAGATCTTACAGCATGGCAATCCCAAGCAGGGATGATCATCTGGTCTAAACCTCCTGAAGAACCATGAACAACGTTGGCGTTAGAGGGAACAAATCAGATGCCACTAGAAAATCCGTGGGGGAATAAAGAACTGGGAAATCTCTTCTCTCCCCTCCCCCACCAACCACAATAGATGTGTACTGTCCTCTTCTCCTAGCTCTGAACCTCAACAGTCTGGCACTACAGTACTATTGCATTAACTACCGAGGTTGAAAGTAGGCAAGTAAGTTTTTCTGCCCCTTCCAGGATGAATGGGAGAAAGGATGGATGGTGTTGGTTTATGCACACTATGAGGAAAAAAACAAGTCCAGATCTGAATTTTGTTCCTCTTTCCAAGATATTCTGAGGTATTAGGCAGTTTCTTCCCATCACAGCTGAGACAGGAAATTAATTAGAACAGCAGGCACCAACATAGCACTTATGGGTGCCTGAGTGACCTCGTATGGTTCCCACAAAAGATCTCAGTAAATATCCCCTCAAAATCCACTGTCTCAGCCTCTCCTTAAGCTTGACCACATGTAATGGGGCTTGAGTATTGAATGCCCACTCTCTCAGATGTTCTGAACAATGGAGCGGTGCAAAGAGCTTCTCTTTGTGAGCAAGCACAGCAGTGATGGATACAGGTGTTTTAGCCACACTGAGCCTTCAAAAAAGCATTGATTTCCAGCAAAATCTTGGTCTTTTGTTTCTCAAACAGCCATACCCTAAAGTCACTGGGCAAACTGCTTTTAAAACTGATCAGCCTGTCAAACGCAATATTATATTCCTTGGAAGGGGTGGGTGGGTGGGTCTCCTATCAAATGAAGAGAGAAATAGATAGAAAATATGTCTTGACAAGCAGAAGATTTTTGGTTCGTCTTTCAAAGCATCTCACAATTAATTAGTAATCATTTACCTTTGGAATTATATTTGGCTCTGGTAGGTATATTGTGTTAAAGCATTGAGACAGTTTTCCAAGACGTCAGCAAATTCTGCTAATTATTTCATTTTCATAAATAATAAAATAAGTAAATAGAGTAAATAATCATTTTGTGAAATCTTATGATCTAACTGAATACACTGCTTTCTTTTCCTAGAATCAAGCACCATGCCAGAGATAGTCCCTAAGAACAAAGCCCCAGGGGTTGATTTCTGTGGGGTAGATGAATATTACTACATTGTCCGCTCAGACCTGGGCTGCTACATGAGGTCCACCAATTTCCACAGGGGCAAAGACCTTGAAGTGTTTAGCCTGCACAGTTCCTGCATGGGAGGAGATCACTACTTAGCCCATCAGGACGGCCTATTCTACATAATCAAAGGAGACAACTATCGCCGTGTCAGCAACATGAATAAAGACCTAGATGCTGTAGTATACAGCCTCCATCCCAACTGCCGCGGAGGGGACCATTACCTCTCAGCCTCTAGATACTTCTATATCATTTTCCAGAAAAGAGGGGTTTACCGTATGGTCACTAATATGAATGAAGATACAGATGCAGTTGAATACACACTTCACCCTGCTTGCAAGGATGGTCTCTATTACTGGGGTGTCAAAAAATACTATTACTTTGTAAAACCTGTTGATGAATGGGGCATCCAGTACTATAAAAGCACCAACTTCCACGAAAATCTGAATGCTGAAACATTTTCCTTCCATAGTGATGTAGTGAATATGCTCCCTGGAGGAATGGCTATTACCTATGGTCCTGCTTATGGTAGATGGGAACCTATCAAGACCATTTCCAATGACTCTAGCACTCCCATTGTATGGAATAAGAAGATCACCAAGAAAGTGGGATACAACAAGCAGAAGATGGCCAGTGTGGAGCACAACTGGAAGATTTCCATGACTGCCTCATATCAGTCAGGTGCGCTCACTGAAGCCATTGCCAAGTACCAGTTCTCTCTCACTGCTGAGTATGGTGGGAAGAGGGTCAACACAGAGCAGGAAAACTGGAATGAAGCCACTGAGATCGAAGAAGCTATTAGTGTAACCGTGCAGCCCAATGAGAAGATGGACATATGGCAATACCAGCTGGGTTTGGGCAAGGAAACGGTTTTGTTCTGCCGTGATATGAAATTTACGAGTGATTTTACTCCACCTACAGATATTCCTTTGCCACCTTCCAATAAGTGAAAAGAAAAGTGTTAGGCCAAAAGGCACCCTCTCTATTATAAAATTTGATTGATTACTAAGGGCTAATATTTAGACAATATAGCACTTTCATGAGTTAAGAGGGAGTTAGATGAGTAGTATATAGAGATGCATAAACTAAACACAAAGTGAGATTAATGATTACTAGACATATTATATACTCTCATATAGACATACTAATCTCACTAGGCTACAGCTAGAAATGCATATCATAGTTTGTGCACGATGCTGGTGACCCAAGCTGAATGCCTTCTAGGTAAGCTACTATTTCCTGGTCTCCATAAATCCCTTTGCCAAATTTGTGCCTTCATTTTGCTTTGTACCTGCTGAACCTCTAATCCTGTTCCACTGTTGTTATACAAATAAAATAAAATGAAGAATCAATGGTTTAAAAATATGGGCAATGCGTATTTCACACTTGTGACAAAATGATTCACAACATATATAGTTTATAGTTTAGTTTATTATTTCTACCCTGCCCATTTGGCCAGGTTTCCCCAGCCACTCTGGGTGGCTTTCAACAGCACATTAAAAACAGAATAAAACTTCAAACATTAAAAACTTCCCTAACCAGGGCTGCCTTCAGATGTCTTCTAAAGGACAGGTAGTTGTTTATTTCCTTGACATCTGATGGAAGGGCATTCCACAGGGCGGGCGCCACTACTGAGAAGGCCCTCTGCCTGGTTCCCTGGAACTTCGGTTCTCACAGTGAGGGAACTGCCAGAAGGCTTTAGCGCTGGACCTCAGTGTCTGGGCTGAACAATGCGGGTGGAGACGCTCCTTCAGGTATACTGGGCTGAGACTGTTTAGTGCATTAAAGATCAGCACCAACACTTTGAATTATGCTCGAAAACATATTGGGAGCCAATGTAGGTCTTTCAAGACCGGTGTTATATCGTCTCAGCGGCCGCTCCCAGTCACCAGTCTGGCTGCTACATTCTGGATTAGTTGCAGTTTCTGGGTCACCTTCAAGGAAATAAACAACTATTTGCCTTTTTGAAGACATCTGAAAGCAGTCCTGTTTAGAGAAATTTTAAATGTTTGATTTTTTTTGGTGCTTTTAATATTCTGTTGGGGGCCAGCCAGGGTTGCTGGGGAAACCCAGCCAGATGGGCGGGGTATAAATAAGTAATAACTCTAACCATTGGCCATGTTGGCTGAGGGAGTTAGTATACACCTAAATCTGGAGGGCCATGTGTTTTAAGCATGCTGCTGGCCTGGCTAAGAATGGTGAGAGTAAGGCTCCTTCAGGAAGTTGGCTTGGAGGAGCAAGGAGTCAAGTGCTGGAGCCAGAGCAGAGAGAAGGAAACCGCAGAAGCCCAAAGGTTGATCGTGATAAACGCCTTTTGTCAAAAACCACATCAAACATTTATGCAAATACAAGGAAGAACATAGAAGTGTTTGCACTGTGTTTGAGTTGAAGGCTGGGTTTCTTTGGAAATGGAGCAGAGATTTCTGTAGAAGAAGTTTCAATAAAGCCGGCCAATCATAGGTAATAAAACAGGAGAGCACTTTTGTGTGTGTTTTTAAAAGCCCAGAACCATTGGCTCAGAAAGTACAATACAATGGCCCCTACATTTGTTGTTGCTGCCCCTATTTTCAGATGTATCTCCCTAGTAAAATGCTGCTCCCATTGTTACTGTTTGTCATTGGGGGCACTTTCCTGATAGCTGGAGGTGCCAGCATTTAACTCCTTCTTTAGCCTCTTTACCACCTTCTGTACATCCACTCAGAAGAAAGATCCATGAAGTTCAATGGTACATACCCCTTGTCCACGATAGCAGGCTAATTTTTTCAGTGGCTAATGGATGCTTCTTGACTACGCCTTTTTTTCCTAGGGAAGGTTGGGCAGTCTGTGGCCCTCCAGGTTTTGTTTTTGGACTCCAGTTCCCATAAGCCCCAGCAAGCATAGCCAAAGATGATGGGATTTCTAGTCCAGCAACACTTGGAGGGCCACAGGTTCCTCATCACTGCTCAAATGCATACGCATGTGAAATACTCTTCAAGCGCACAAAGACACCGCCATATTTACACACTGCAGCTTCCAGGATACATTTAAAGCCACCTAGAACATAGTACAATTTCAATTTTTCTACTATATCTTTGGCCCAAAATTTTGTAGCATAAAAAGTAGAAGGCTTCCTTCAGCAAGGCATAACCCCATTTTCACCTGAGAAAGTCTATCTCCTGGCTATTTGCTCGCCTCTTGCCATTAAGGCTCTTAACTTGGAGGCATTAGAGTTTCAGTGTGATGTGTTGGATACAGGATCAGACTTAGATGAGGAAATGCCAACTCAAATATTCTATGCCCTAAAATACAAATAAACAGGCCTCACCACCACCACTGCTTCCATAACACTGGAAGCCCAGATCACCCAATGAAGCTGCATGGTAGGAAATTCAGCGCAGGCAAAAGCAAGCACTCTCTCATAGAGCACACACTGAAACTCTGGAATTTGCAGCCACTAACTTGGACACCTTTAAAAGGAGATGGGGCAAATTCAGGGAGAATAAGGCTGGTTGAGTGCTATGGTTAGCAGGATGCCTGACTACACTGGCCTTTCAACCAACCCAGCATGGGTCTTTTGTGCTTCTTAGGATACTAACAATGGTTGATTCCAGTTCCACATTTCAGAGTTAAAGTTAATTGTGGCAAGTCAGCTCACAAGCTTCTGGTATCTGTAGTGGGTGGTTAGGGAATGTTTGAGATGAAGTGGCTACTCAAAGAGTCTCTTGACCTAGGAATGAAGATTCAAAAGTAAGGATTTCCTCATTCCAAACTGAGCTAGGGCACAGCTGTGTTGGAAGAGATCCATTTTTGTAGGAAGAAAGGAGTCACGGGGCCACTCAGAGGGAGATTGGGCAAGCCCTAGAATATAAAAATGACCTATCTAAGCCAAAGTGACCAGAGGAGAAAGGCAATTCCTGTCCAGCAGACTGGTCTTCTTATCGTCACACCTCCATTATTATATTTTATTCTGAGGGTAAGTAGGAAACCATTATATTCTATCTTGTGCTGTGATATTTGCTTCCATGTATTCATCTTTAGGGGACGCAGGTGGCGCTGTGGGTTAAAGCCTCAGCGCCTAGGACTTGCCGATCGAAAGGTTGGCGGTTCGAATCCCTGCGGCGGGGTGCGCTCCCGTTGCTCGGTCCCAGCGCCTGCCAACCTAGCAGTTCGAAAGCACCTCCGGGTGCAAGTAGATAAATAGGGACCGCTTACCGGCAGGAAGTTAAACGCCGTTTCCGTGTGCGGCTCTGGCTCGCCAGAGCAGCGATGTCACGCTGGCCACGTGACCCGGAAGTGTCTCCGGACAGCGCTGGCCCCTGGCCTCTTGAGTGAGATGGGCGCACAACCACAGAGTCTGTCAAGACTGGCCCGTGCGGGCAGGGGTACCTTTACCTTTTTATTCATCTTTAATGGAGAGAACCCGGCAGAGGATGGAAACCTTGTCTCCTCTTGTGCCCTTTTTATAGCAACATAATTTTCAGAAATCAGCAATACCCCCATTTGTTCTACCTGCACCTCTTCATGCTTTCCCTGCTTGTGGATCTATGTGCAATGGGGGCTTTGAGACCATACAGTCAGGTGTGCCATTTTTAGTTGAAACTTGTTGTGGAGATAAGGTAATGGAGATACAGTAGTACCTCGGGTAACATACGCTTCAGGTTACACATGCTTCAGGTTACAGACTCCGCTAACCCAGAAATAGTACCTCGGGTTAAGAACTTTGCTTCAGGATGAGAACAGAAATCGTGCTCCGACGGTGCAGCAGGAGGCCCCATTAGCTAAAGTGGTGCTTCAGGTTAAGAACAGTTTCAGGTTAAGAACGGACCTCCAGAACGAATTAAGTACTTAACCCAAGGTACCACTGTATTTACCACATGTGGTGGACATGCAGGAAAATCAGAGAGTTTTGGAATCTTATTTATGATGAGCTGGAAAAGATCTTTAAGTTAACATTCTTAAAAAAGCCAGAGGCCTTCCTACCGGGTATTTTAGGTAAAGGCATTCCAAAAAAAATTAAGAGAAATCTTTCTATACGCCACAGCTGCAGCCCGAACACTGTTTGCAATTAACTGGAAGGGGCAGGGGGAGTTCCAACTTTATCAGATTGGCAAGGCAAATTACAGGAATATGCAGAAATGGCGCAATTGACCAACAGACTGAGAGGCAATACAAGACAATCATTTATTTAAAAATGGGATATGTATCAGAGTTATTTACAGAAATAAAATAGTGGTATAATATCTTTGGCAGCATTTGAACAACCCTTGTTTAAAGTAATTGTTAAGAAATAAGTTAATGAGTACAAATTGTGGTAACAAGGTATTAAAAAATACAGAAAGAGTAAGGTTATAACGTTAAGTACATTCAATACTAAAAAGAAAGTTTACATTGGGAAATGATAGGAAGTCTACTTTATGTTAGTAAAAAGATAGGGAAAAAGTGATTACATAAATTTAAACTAAGTTAAATTTTTGTGAATCCAAAGAAGAGTATTAGTACATGGTTGTTTTCATTTTTGCTGAATTAAGAGTGTGTATAGTATGTATATTATGTACGTTACTTATGAATTTCAATAAAGTTATGTTAAAAGAAAAGGAAAAAGAAAAAAGAGAGAAACTTGTTGCGACAGATCTGGGGGTCTTTTCCTCATTGGAAGGTCATGTTTTTAAAACACCCCAAAAAAGAACCAGGATAGACAGTCAGCAAATAGGATGAACCTCCTCCTGTGCCTTAGTCTCTCCAGGTGCCTGGAGGTGTCAAACCCAAATTTAGACTGGACCTCTCCTTTCAGGCCACATATAGGAAACACTTGAAGACAGGAGCTTTAGAAGTGAAGCAAGCAAGCTATTGTTAAGTTGGCTGAAAAACCTTCCTTTTCTCCAAAGTATTCCCACATTAATCTGTTTTATATTTGCAATTTTTTTAAAAAAATATGCTGGTGGGAGGGCAGTTTAGTTTTAGTTATGACCACTTTTATGTTTTATATTTCATTTCTGTACAGTGGGACCTTGGTTCCCAAACTTAATTTGTTCTGGGAAGTCTGTTCCAAAACCAAAGCGTTCTAAAATCAAGGCGTGCTTTCCCACAGGAAGTAATGGAGAATGGATTAATCCATTTCAGACTTTTAAAAACAACCCCTAAAATAGCAATTTAACATGAATTTTACTATCTAATGAGACCATTGATCCATAAATGAAAGCAATAATCAATGTACTGAACTATAAAATAAACAAGACAGTATTGTAGATGATAAAAATTAAAATTATTTTCTTTTCTTATGTGCACTGATGATAGTCATTGTTTGGATGGGGGGCTTTCATCCATTTCTGAAGTCAAACAATCAATCAATCAGTAGCTGAACTGGGTTCCATGCAGTCACAAAAACAAGGAGCAAAAATAAAGCCCCAAGCCACAGTCACAAGTCAATCCCATAAAATGAAGAACAAGTCACAGTCAAAAAAACGAAAAAGCCACACAAACAAAAACGCAAAAAAATTGCAAAAACAAAAGCTCCAAATATCACTTCTGTGTTGCTTGGGTGTTTGGGACTCAACAGGAAGCCTCTGATTAGCAGCGGGGAACTCGATTTACAAATGGAACACACTGAACAGCAATTGGAACATGTTTTGTTTCCAAGGCAAAGTTCACAAACCGGGACACCTACTTCTAGGTTTGCAGCACTCTATTTCCAAGTTGTTCATAAACTATGCTGCTCTAAAACCAAGGTACCACTGTACACCACTTAAAGGTAAAGGGTAAAGGGACCCCTGACCATTAGGTCCAGTCACGGACAACTCTGGGGCTGCGGTGCTCATCTCGCTTTATTGGCCGAGGGAGCCGGCATACAGCTTCCGGGTCACGTGGCCAGCATGACTAAGCCACTTCTGGCGAACCAGAGCAGCGCACGGAAACGCCATTTACCTTCCCGCCAGAGCGGTATCTATTTATCTACTTGCACTTCGTGCTTTCAAACTGCTAGGTTGGCAGGAACAGGGACCGAGCTCACCCTGTTGCGGGGATTCGAACCGCTGACCTTCTGATCGGCAAGCCCTAGGCTATGTGGTTTAACCCACAGTGCCACCAGTGTCCTTGTACACCACTTAGGTACTCCTTAAATGTAGAGCAGTTCATACATTATTAAATAAGGAAATAAACCCTACTTAATGACCTATTTCAGTGTTGGGAACATTCAACATATTGAACCACCAGCACCCCACCTACAGCCTGTCTTGATACACATCATCATCATTTATTAATTATACCCCACCCATCTGGCTGGGTTTCCCCAGCCACTCTGGGTGACTCACAACAGAATTAAAAACAGAATAAAAAATCAAAATTAAAAACTTCCCTAAAGAGGGCTGCCTTCAGACGTCTTCTAAAAGTCAGATAGTTGTTTATTTCTTTGACACCTGATGGGAGGGCGTTCCACAGGGCGGGCGCCACTACCGAGAAACCCCTCTGCCTGGTTCCTTGTAACCTCACTTCTCACAGTGAGAGAACTGCCATAAGGCCCTCGGAGCTGGACCTCAGCGTCCAGGCTGAATGATGAGGGGAGATGCTCTTTCAGGTATACTGGGCCGAGGCTGTTTAGGGCTTTAAAGGTCCCTAAGAACTAGTTGGCACTTTAACATTTCCCTTTTTATGCCTCCTCTCTGTAGTTTGCAAGACCCCAGCATGCTGGTCTCCAAGATCTCCGGCTCATTACTGGCTATCCTTCTTGGGTTTCTGATGGTGCAGTCATGTGAAGGACAGTCCCGAGAAGATTTTGAATGGAAGCACACTGATTATCCAAAAAGCTACTCAACTTCCCACCCTGACACCTACTGCAAGCGGATGATGCTTCAGAAAAGGTTGACTCGATATGTTTGCAAGGACGTAAATACCTTCATCAATGACCGCCCTGTAAATGTGGTACAAGTGTGCAGAGGCAGAGGGATTCCCCATGGTAGTGACACCGATAGCACAGACTCCTTCGATATGGTCATCTGCAGATACACAGGTGGTCCAGCTCCTTATGACTGCAGGTACAGCGGCACACCTGCACACTCGCGCATTCGTGTGACCTGCACCGGCATTTACCCAACACACTATGTGACTCAAATGCGCTAGGCAATGTGTGATACAACTCGCTCTCCATTTACAGAAGCCAGAAGTCTGAGGATGCGTTGGCTACAATTTTATTTTCTGTCATGCTTTCTCCTCAATATATCTCTGCAACATGCCCACAATATAAGCTTTTACTGCTTCAATAGTTACTCACTTACCCAGGGAATCCTGGCAATGTAGATCTTCAAAGAGCAGCTGTGGGAAATACCTTTGCATGACATTTCTTTACCCCTGTTCTATTATACCAGGGGTAGGCAAACTAAGGCCCAGGGGCCAGATCTGGCCCAATCGCCTTCTAAATCCATCCCACAGACAGTCTGGGAATCAGCGTGTTTTTACATGAGTAGAATGTGTGCTTTTATTTAAAATGCATCTCTGGGTTATTTATGGGGCATAAGAATTTCTTCATCCCCCCCTTCAATATATAGTCCAGCCCCCCACAAGGTCTGAGGGACAGTGAACCGGCCCCCTGCTGAAAACTTCCAAGTTTCTCACCTTCTCAGTTCTCCCTTTCCTAACCAGATATAATGAATACACACACACACACACACACACACACACACACAAATAAAATAAAAATCTGAACCTCCTTTAACCTGGAGAGGCATTGCCCGTGACCCCAGCCTCAACCCTGAAAGTGACACAACAATTCAAGAAACTTTGAAAAATGCCGAGCTGTTGCTGAACTAATTAAAGCAGCATAAAGATATTTATGGTTGGGTTTATGGTCCACACATTGAGCAAATCTGGTGCTGCCTGGTTGAGACCTGGGACGCCAAATCCCCATTCAGCCATGAAGCTCACCTTGAGGCAGTCACTATCTCTCAGTCTAACCCACAGAAACCCACATCTGAAATTACAGGCTTGCGTCGTGCCTTCAAGTTGTGTAGCAGGGCATAGAATTATATGTGCTACAGTGATATCTGGGGTGGGGGACACACAATATATTGTAGATGGGGTGGGGAGATTGATCGACTAAGATGAGCTTCATACCAGGGACTGGTTTATACATCAGTTTCTAGAGAAGGGAGAGAGGGTGTTGTGTGGTGGTTAGTTTAGAGGGTCAGATAAGTATTGTGAAGACTTTGAATAATCACAGACATCCCCAGATGAGCTTTACACAGAATTGTTCTGAAAATATAAAGGAGGATGAGGGAACAACCAATGTCACCTTGGGCTCCCTGGAGGAAAACAGGCGATATAAATGCAATAAATAAATAAAATAAATAAATGTGGGGTGGATATGGATGAAGCCAGCCTCCCATTCCATCTAACTTGATGGTGCAATTTTACTTCCCCTCTCTCTTGTTTTTATCTGAGGACATTGCAGGAAACCCACCTGTGAAATTACAGGCTTGCGCCATGCCTGTAATTTCAATAGAACTTACCTTGCCAAACTGGAGTCCAACGTTATTACTCAACCCTCAGCCAGAATTATAGGGGGCAGTTGTGGGGAAAGCAGTTGGCAGTTAAAGGGATTGAGACATCATTTCTAAGGGGGCCGTTGAAGGGAGGCAGGAGAAGGCTGAGGAAGTATCTCAAAAGTCTTGATTAGAAAGCTGAGCCTTTCCATTATTTCACATTTGGCATATAGCACACTTACCCTTGTACCAGTGTGTGTGGGGGGGGGGGGACAGCAACACAGACACTCTGGTTCTATGCAGCAAAAGCCACTTTTCCTGAATAAAATCAGCATGATATAGTGTGTGGATATGACTTCATATCCCTGCACGGTTGTGAAGCAGACTATGATAGGGGGAGGCATCTAGATCTGGCATCTACAGGAAATCCAAAACTTCAGCCTGAATTTTGGGAGGGCTTTAGTGGAACTTCTTCCTCCTTTGGGAAGCGGAGGGCTCCCATGCACACCAGCAGCCTCTTTGATGCTGCCAAAGAGCTGTGTGGTGCTCAGGTCAAGGTGATCAGCAGAGCGCCCACCAGAGTGCTGGCAAGTTTGGCCATCTTACCAAAATGCACCCTCCACACCAAAAATATCCCAAATGTTCCCATGAAACATGTGGCCATGAAAGTGTGATGACCAACACCCAGCCTTTTATTAACCCTAGATCATCCTGAGACCTCATACTACCTGTCAGTTGAAGGGGCTTATGTTATGCATCATTATGTTATGCACCTCAGGCCCAGGGCCAAATGCGGCCATCCACACCTCTGTATTTGGCCCTTGGGGGTATTTTCACACCATCCTCTCCCCAGCAACACACACTCTGTCATGGTCCGGTTCACAGGCGAGCAAAGTCCTGACAGGGGAGGTCAGGACCAGGGGCAAGATAGCGGGCTAGGAGCAGGAGCGGGGGTCAAGAAGCCAGGATTCAGGAAGCCAAGGGTCCGAGGGTCAGGAAGCAGGGAGTCAAGAAGCCGAGGTTCAAGGATCAGAAAGCAAGAAGTCCAAGGCAGGAAGGGTGTAGCTGTGTCAAAGAGCTAAAGGGAAATGCTGACCTTATATCCCTTCCCAGCTCTTGCCACCAGGTGCAATGAGTTACCAAGCGGCCTCACCTGTGAGGCCACACCTTGCCTCTTCAGAACAAATTTAGGAAGGCCCCAGTCCTGCAAAGTCCTATTGGTCACAGGGCCTGGCTCCTGTGCACACATACCTGACACACTCTCTCCATATGCTTACCCCCTCCCCAGGTTTACTTCACACCCAACTGGCTGCAGTGGTGGATTAGGGGCTCTCAAATTTCAGCAGCGCCCTGTGTGATGCTAAAATTGAGGGGACTCTTTGTGGGGGCACCACATTGTTTTGGTGCCCCCCTGCAGCTCAGTGCCCAGTGTGACCCTAAAACCACCTCTACTGGGTGGAATGTGCCCTCAAACTCTGACAATGCTGTTTGTTCACCTGAATAGAGGCAGGAAGGAAGGATCGGTGTATGTATGCAGAAACTAGGCTAATGTACAAATATAAAATCCACATCTGTTGTTCTTCTGACATTGGCCTCTGGCCTCTCCCACCACTCAGGGCCGGATTTAGGTTTGATGAGGCCCTAAGCTACTGAAGGTAATGGGGCCATTTATATGTTCAGCTGTCCTTTGTCAACAACAAATTGTCGCTGTTTTTTTGTGTTGAATATATGCTATATGGTAATTTATGGACCTATATAAAGCCATTTGCACTTAGCAAACTATGTTTTTTATTTATTTCTTTATTTTTTAAAAAGCTGAATTGAGACATTCCACCCATGCAAAAAGGACACAAATAATTAAATGCCCAGGGCCTGCTGAAAAAGTCCATTTTTGCCTGTCGCCTAAAGATATGTAAGGATCACATCTGGTGAGTGCGCTCTGTAAATGGGGACCCGCCACTCAAAAAGCCAATTCTCGTGTTGCCACCTTCTGGACTTCCCATGGAGTGGGAACATGAAGAAGGTCCACAGATACTGATTGCAGAGTCCAGGTCAGTTCAGAGAGACAGACCTTGAGGTATTAAGGTCCTGAAGCACATTAGAATTTATAGGTCAGAACTAGCACGTTGAATTGGGCCCAGAAACTAATTGGTAGCCAGATGGCCAGGATTGGTATGATATACTCAGACCTCCTTGCAAAAGCAGATCTAGGTGAGTGTGACCGATTCAAGGAGCTTCTGGGGTGTCACGGCAGATGCCAAAACCATGAAGTCCAACAAAAGCCAAGAGGCGGGGAACACCAGATTTTGGCATCACACAGGACACCACTTACATTTAAGATGCCAAGGTCCACCACTGCCATCTTGTCCCGGTTAGCAACCTGGTAGCCAAATTCTGCACCAGCTGCCATTTCTGAACCATCTTCAAAGGCAGGCCTATGTATAGTGAATTGCAGAAATCTAACCTAGAGGTTAACGTAGCATAGACAACAGAAGTTAAACCATCCCTGTCCTTGATTCAGACTCTGGAGTCTTCTTCATCAGTTGGGTGGCCTTGAGAAAAGTACCCTATTTCAGGTTAGCCCACTTCACTGGGTTGTCATAAACATAAAGCGACACAGCTCCATGTACACTGATGTTTGGGGACCAGGCTATCTGTGGAATAGACTGCACACATATGATCAGCATATGAGGCCTACCAGTAAAAGTTGCTATCTTCCCTCCCCCGGTAAATATATGTGGCCCTATCAAAACTAGTTTTTTTAAGAAAAAACTGCAGACTGCTTCTTATTGTTGTTGCAGTCTTCAGGTAATCAGTTATTGTCCTATGCTTGAAGAATTTTTGCTGCTTCTGATTGTAAATTATTATAATTGCATTGATACCTTACTTGCCATTGTTTTCAGCTTTATATGTGTTTAAAACATTTATTTCAGTGATGTCGCCTATCAGTAATGCCCACACAGTCACCTCAACATTTTGAAGGAGAGAGAAAGAAGGAAGGAAAGAAAGAAAGAAAGAAAGAGCGAGCTCTAACAGTTTATTCCTCATTCCACTGTATTTCTCATTTACGGGAAGCTTTGGAAACATGCAGCCAATGGTGCAATTTTCAGATGAAAGCCCTCTGTCCTCCTTTCACCATCTATATGTTGCAAGTGCTTGATTTTTTTCCCTCTTTCCCCCCTCATCCTGGTCTAACTGAAACCTATATAATAATTCAGACAGCAGCTTGAGATACACTTGCTTCCATAGAAAGTGGCATCCCATACCTTGAGACTTCTCTGAACTTGGGTGAGTTGGAAGCGGACATTCACAAACTTGTGCCTGCTGTTTTACCCTTTAAGGAAACTGAACTTTGACTGTCCCATGTTAAGGAAGCTTTCTCTTCTTTCTTTAGTGGGTAGAGTTGAAAGGATTTTTTTTCTCCCCAACTTATTCTCTCTCTCTCTCTCTCTCATTTCTGAATTGCCTTTTGTATGGACCTCAAGCCTACCATAAAAGCAACTAAAAATATTTTTTAAAAAAACAGTCCAGAAAACAAGGAAGCATATTTACTAAGGGATATATTCTGTTGGGGCTCCTGACAGTATTGCCAGGTTTATGACATCTGGCATCTTTATTGTGTGGTCTGTTATTTGGAAGGGCTGTGGCCCAGTGGCAGACCACATGCTGTGCATGCAAAAGGTCTCAGATTCAATCACTGGCGTTTTCATCTTGGACTGGGAAAAGACTCCTGCCTGAACCTCTGGAGAGCTACTGCCAATAACTGGAAAGAATACTGATCCAAATGGACAAATAGCCTGCCTCGTTATAAAGCTGCTCCCTGATGCACTGTCTTCCAGTGGCTGCCAGCACTGTGCTTGGCTTCTCTGAGAATTGCATCTTTAATGTTTTCTCCTCCCCTCCTCCCCCCCTTTTTCTATATAAATATTACATACATGCCAAAAAAAGAGTAAAGTTACACAAATAATACAAGTTACCGAATACCAAAAAGCTACTAATAGGGAGAAAAAATACAAAAAATAAGAAAATGATACATGTTGAAAAGAAAAAAGAAGAGAAAGAGAGAAATCAAAAGGAAAATAGAAAAAGTTGACTTCCTTCGACCACTATACAGTTTATATGATCCGATATCTTTAGTTGTTTGTAATCATTTTGCATTAATATAGAGACTATTTGCTTACCTGTGGAATCTCTAGAGACTAAGCCAATTACCGTATTTTTTGCTCTATAAGACTCACTTTTTCCCTCCTAAAGAGTAAGGGAAATGTGTGTGCGTCTTATGGAGCGAATGCAGGCTGCACAGCTATCCCAAAAGCCAGAACAGCAAGAGGGATTACTGCTTTCACTGTGCAGCGATCCCTCTTGCTATTCTGGCTTCTGGGATTCAGAATATTCTTTTCTTGTTTTCCTACTCCCAAAACTAGGTGCGTCTTGTAGTCTGGTGCGTCTTATAGAGCAAAACATACGGTATAATTTTGGGAAACGACTTTCTTCATAAAATTTGTAAAGACATCCCATTCTCTCCAGTTTTTTTTTTTTTTTTTTTTTGCATCTTTAATATTTTCTAGCAGTGAAGTCCACCCATTAGTTGCAGATCACACTGACAGTTGTGGCGTATGTCTTGGGGTGAAGCCACCCACCTGGCGCTAGTATCAATGCTGCTTTCCTGGACAGGGCTGGGACAGGGCAGTGGCACGGTTTGATCCACACAAGCGCATCAGCAGGAATACTAGATTGGTCCTGCCAGTGCCACCATGTGGCCAAAAACTCTTGCTGCCACCCTGCCCTGCTCCAAGCCCTTTCAGGTACGTAGCAGGAATGCAGGTGCCAGGAGGACAGCTCCACCCCATCACACGTGCTGTGGCTACTGCACATTGAGCTGATAAGTCCTGTCTCTGGGTTATAACAAAGCTTATAAGATAAATGTCCAGGGTATCACATGACAGTCTGTTCCTAAAGATACAGACAGACAGACAGACAGACAGACAGACAGACAGACACACATACACACACACACAGAGAGAGAGAGAGAGAGAGAGAGAGAGAGAGAGAGAGAGAGAGAGAGAATACCAGATCTGAAACAATGAAAACAGAATAATGCCATTTGGATTTGAGGGTGGAAGATAATGTTTGTTTATAGAAAGTGGCTTTGTAGGGCATTATATTGAAATGGCTGTTTATATACAGTGGTCAGATGAAGAATCAGAAGTTCTTCCATTTCTGAACTTTATTCCCCCCCCTTCCTCCCTCTCTTTTTTACTCTCTTGTCTATTTCTTTTTCTTTATTTCTCTCTCTCTATGTCCCCTGCTTTTCTTTCTCTCTCTTTTCTATGTTATTATTGTATTTAGATCAATGTTTTAGTTTTGGACAAAAAATGAGATATTTGATATTTCTCTTTATAAATCCTAATAAAATGTATTAGGAGCAATCTGGGTGAGTCTTAACCTCTTCTGACTAGAATTTACCCATGGGGATTTTTTCCCGGTAGTATTCAACTAAGTACCACTCAGAGTTTGTCATACTCTTTAGTTTCATTGGGTCTACACTGAACAGGACAACTGTTGAATACCACCCTTTATTTGGCTAACATACAGTATAAAGGCCAATCTGCTTAATTTGCACTTTTTAAAAGAATATGCAAATAGAAACACAGCTACCCCTTTGAAATTTATACTTCTCTGAATTTTGCAATACATTTCTCCAACCAGAAATGCTTATATTACAGAAATGCTCATATTAGGGTGAAGTGCACATATGAAGGCATATATTCGTGAAAATAACATGTAAAAATGCATTATATTAGAGAAATGTGTTTTGAAAGAAATGTGCATTTTAGGTAAAACTGCTGACAAAAATGTGTGTGTTAGGAGAAATTGGTGCTAGAATGCTGCTGAATGTTCTTGAGGACTTTCTAAATCAATAAATAAATTGCAAACAAATGTGGAAATGCAGAGAATGGAACTTAAAGTTGGGGAGGGGTGAGAAACATCCCTATCAGTGCCTCTTATTTTATTCCTGAAGAAATTCGCTCCTTGCTTTAAAATATCCTCCTCTTCTTCCTTCTGCTCTATAGATTCCACAGCCCCACCATGATCACCACCAAAGGTTCTTGCTGGCTGCTGTTGCGTTTGGCCGTCCTCCTCGTGGTTCTGCTGGTGCAGTCCAGTGAAGGAGCAAGCTACCGGGATTTTGCGAACAGACACATTGATTATCCGAAAACCGCAGCAAACAACCCCAATGCCTACTGCAACTTGATGATGGCTCGGAGAGGACTGAACAGGCCGGTCTGCAAACCCACCAACACCTTCATCAACGGCAATCCCCGCTCCGTCCAAGCAATCTGTGGCAGAGGGGGGACTCGCTTCCGGGGCAATTTATATACCAGCAGGAGTCGCTTCCGTGTGGTCGTCTGCCGCAGCACAGGAAGATTCCCCAACTGTAATTATCGTGGCAGGGTGCAGTCCAAACGAGTACGTGTGGGCTGCAGAAATAGATTGCCTGTTCACCTTGACAGACTAGTGTGATGCAACCCACCATTCATCCACAGGAAGCAGAAGTCTGAGGACATTCTGGCAACCGTTGAATTTCTCTTTGCTTGCTGCTTTCTCTACCGCTTAACTTTGAGGGCATATCCACACTGCAGGCTTAAAGTGGATTAGCAATAGTTCCTTCCTATGAAATGTAGACCTGAGAGGAGGAGGCAGGAGTCACCAACAAATATTTATGGGAGTCACTTCTTTGCTCATTCAGTTCTTTTTCTTTGCTTTCTGCTTTTCCTACAATGTACCTCCACAGTGCAGGTTTAAACCCAGTTTAGAAATAGTTCCTTCTCCCCAGGGGCCCCTGCAGAACTGTAGGTCTGAGAAGCGGAACTAGGGGAATTAAACTGTTCCTAACTCAGATCTTTTTTTATGTGGTTTTCAGACTTTTGCCAAAGGTGGAAAGATGCCAAAGAGGCACAACTTTTGCACTTTTAGTGGTTGGGTACTAAAAGGAATAATCGCAGAATGTGTAGCTCATCATGAAAGCTAGATCTGCTGAAATTCCCTTTTCTACACAACTGTTCAAGGTGTAGGACACCTGCCCTCTTTTACATCTGGTGACCCTGCTTTTATCTCATGATGATATCCCCTCTTCACCTCCTCCGGCATCCCTCCCTCAGCACCCTCATCTGAGAAACATAATGCATTTCAAACGAGTCAATTTGTTCACTGAGAAACTGAAACAGGGGTGGAGAATCTGTGGCCCTCTAGTGGCCATTTGACCTTAACTCCCATCAGCCTAAGCTAGTATGATCAATGGTTATGGACGGTGGGAGTTGTGATCCTTCAATACCTTGAGGGCCACAAGGTTCCCCAATGGCATTAACGCTCTGCTTCACCCAGGCGTGTGTATTGCTTGATTTCTGTATGCATCGTCACTCCCTAGCAGTGACTGGGAGCTGAAAGCATGACCTTCTCCATACAGATACACTAGGGAATGCGGCCTGAGAGAAGACCTTCTCTGTGACAGTCCCTAAGGTGTTAAATTCCCCTTTCCCCACAGGGATGTTTCTGACACCTATATTACAAAGCTTTCACCTTTGCTGAAGACTCATCTCTTTGCCCTGGTTTTCGACACCTGAGATATTTGTTTTTAGGATTGTAAATTGTTTCAAATGGTTTTAATCCTCTATTGTTACATTGTGGGTAGCATTTTGGGACAATATGATGAATGGCAGGCAAGAAATCTATAATCAATGTTAATAAATAACACTTTCTCCTACCTCCTCCAGTCTTAGCAAATATGTATCTACTTGTAGAGGCCTTTGCTATCATAAGCACCCTTGCTTTAGCATGCAATAAAATGAATTTTTGCAAATGCAAATACTGAAACGGTGTTTCTGTGTCTAAGAAGTTCTTAAGTGTGAAGGCTGTGGCAAACTCTGTCGTGTGGGTAATGCACTCTGCGCATGCCCGGAGAATTCCTTCTTCATTCTATGGAAGTGGTTAGCTGTGGAAGAGAAATGAGTACTTGTGTCTGTGAAGTAATTCATAAGTACTGGGGCCCTGCTTTCCTTCTCCTTAAAAATCCCTGGTCCTGAATGTGATAACTGTGCCCCTAAAGGACCAGGTATGTAGCCTTGTGGTCATTTTGGACTCACAGCTGTCCATGGAGGCACAGGTCAAGGGCCACTTTCTACCAGCTCTATCTGGTATGCTGACTGAGACCCTACCTACCCACCCACTGTCTTGCCAGAGTGGTGCATGCTCTGGTTATCTCCCACTTAGACTACTGCAATGCGCTCTACGTGGGGCTACCTTTGAGGGTGACTCAGAAACTACAACTAATCTTGAATGCAACTTCCAGACTGGTGACTGCGAGCAGATACCGGGAACATATAACACCAGTTCTAAAAGATTTACAGTGGCTCACAGTATATTTCCAAGCAAAATTCAAAGGGTAGGTGCCAACCTTTAAAGCCCTAAATGGTTTTGGCCCTGTATACCTGAAAGAGCATCTCCATCCCCATCATTCAGCCCAGATACCAGGTCCAGTCCTGAAGGCCTTCTGGTGGTTCCCTCACTACAAGAAATGAAGTTACAGGGGGCCAGGGAGAGGGCCTTCTTGGTGGTGCTGCCCTCCCATCAGATGCTAAAGAGACAAATAATTATACAACTTTATAAAGACATCTGAAGTTAGCCCTATATTGGGGAGTTTCTAATGTTTGATCTTTTATTATTATTATTTATATTCAGTTGGAAGCCTCCCAGAGTAGCTTAGGTAGGATATATCATGATGATGATGATGGTGATATTTCGGCCCATTTATCCAATCTCTTAAAGTCATATTGAATCCCAGTTCTGTATTCTGTGGCATTAGCTACCCCTCCCAGATGTGATGAGCATAATCTCAATTCCTGCATCCAAGTAATTCATAAACAACGGGACCAGGAAAGAACTGTGCAGCACCCCACTTGTCACTTTCTTCCATTAGTGAGCATTAGTGAGCATTCTGTGTTGATGAGGAACCATTAGTGAGCATTCTTTGGATTCAGTCAGTCAAATCCACCTATCCTTGTCCAGAAAAGAAAAGAAAAGGGCGGGGGGGGGGGGAGAGTTGCAGAATGGAATGGCAACAGAAAACCAGTATATCAAATTACAATCCTACATCACTAAGTATCAGATGATATTTAAATACCCCAGGCATTTTGTTGGCTTAGCTGAGAAGTGCTTGTACTCTGAACTCTTGGTTGTTGTCACTGTTTTTCAGGGCTGAACATCTCTGGAAATTGGGCAGATAAGTAGATAAGAGCAGTCCCAGTGAAGCCTGCCAAGTGTGAAACCTGAACAAGTAGAGCATTGGAGTTTCTTTTTCTTTCTTTTTTTTTTTTCTTTTAAAGGGCCAGGATCATTTGCTCAAATAATGGTGCCTACAGTTGTTCCAGCTGTTAATACATTCTGACACATCATCTCACTGATAAATTATTGTCCACAGGCTTCTTTCTTGTTGTGTTGCCAGCATTCATTTCCCTCTCTAGGCTCTCTAGAAGTCAACAGTGAAAGCTTATCCATATCTACCCAGAAGAAAACATTTGTTCCATATTTTCTGGCCCATCATCACCCTGGTATAGCCCCGTGCCTTGGTCTCCCCCCGTCATACTTTTGGGAGTGCCTTCTGGATAGTTGGAGGTGTTGAAGTTGTTGGGAGCATTTGGTTCCCTCTCTAGGCACTCCAGAAGGCAGCCTGATGCATATCTGACCCACCAGGGCTCATCTTACATTCAACATGCAGAAATATTAAGATTAAAATTGGTTGGGGCATCAGCTGCTATTTGTCCACCGTTGCTGCACCGTTAGTTGTGGAAACTCTCCAATAAGCCTCTGAGATCTGCACTGAGTGAGATAAACATCAGGTGGATATATATACTCAAGAGTCCCTTGACCAATGAATGAAGTTGAAAAGTAAGAATTTCCCAATTCAGAGCTGGGAGAGTGCCTAACTACATTGGAAGAGATCCATATTTACAAGAAGAGAGCAGTCACATTGCCACTCAAAAGCTTGCGTGCTGAAGAGAGATTCTTCAACCTTATGGAATATAAGTGGGATCTCACTAAGCGTAAGTGATCAGAGGAGACCAGGATAAAGTCATTTCCCACCTGAAAAGTTACTCTTGTTGCTGCCATTCTTTCTTATATATACGGTAAGTAGGAAATCATCTTAATCAGCCTTGCTCTGAGTCTGTTCTTTGCATATAGAGTCCCTTGGTACCTTTCAGTAGTAACAAGATTTGCAGAAATCAGCAGGTGAAGATAAACAATATTACAGTGGTACCTCGGGTTAAGTACTTAATTCATTCCGGAGGTCCGTTCTTAACCTGAAACTGTTCTTAACCTGAAGCACCACCTTAGCTAATGAGGCCTCCCGCTGCCATTGTGCCGCCGTTGTGTGATTTCTGTTCTCATCCTGAAGCAAAGTTCTTAACCCAAGGTACTATTTCTGGGTTAGCGGAGTCTGTAACTGTAACTTGAAGCATCTGTAACCTGAAGCGTCTGTAACCTGAGGTACCACTGTACCTGCTAAGTTTTCTCCACCACTGGCTCTATCTACACCCCTCTCATTGGTGTTTCTTTCCCTGATTATGGAAATATGTTTAATGTTTGTTATTGTGGTATGTATTTTTGTGTCTTTATATTGTAAACCACCCTGTGATCTTTGGATGAAGGGTGGTATAGAATTTTTACTAACAACAACAACAGCTGCATTGCAAAATTCGGGGGAAATGTGAATTTCAAAGGACAGCAGCGTTTTTGTTTGTATTCTGTTTCAGACAGCCTAGAGTTCATGGATTCGCTTTTAAATGTGAACTGAATCTTATTTCTCCCTTATCCCTAATTTCAGCCCACCAGCACTACTACCTGAAGCCTGAAATGGTTCACTCTAGACTTCTACCACCTCATTTTGTATATAGCCTTGTTTTCATCTTACACAAATAGGCATCACTTTAACATTCCCCCATTTATTCCTCCTCCTCCTCCTCCTCCTCCTCCTCCTCCTCCTCCTCCTCCTCTCTGTAGATTCCAAGCCCCCACCATGTGGTCCTCCAAGGTCTCCTGCTCATTGCTGGCGCATCTGGCCATCCTTCTTGGGCTTCTGCTTGTGCGGTCTGGTGAAGGACAGTCCCGAGAAGCTTTTGTTTGGAAGCACATAGATTACCCCAAAAGCTACCCAACTTCCCACCCTGACACCTACTGCACGCTGATGATGATGCAGAGAGGGATGACTCGATATGTTTGCAAAGAGACAAGTACCTTCATCAACGACTTCCCCATAAGTGTCGTGCAAGTGTGCAGAGGGAGAGGGACTCCTTCAAGTAACTACTTTGATAGCACAGACTCCTTCGATATGGTCCTCTGCAGATACACAGGTGGCCCACCTCCTTACAACTGCAGGTACAGTGGCAAACCCGCACACTTACGCATTCGTGTGACCTGCACCGGCAACCATCCGACTCACTATGTGACTCAAAGGACATAGGCAAATGGTGATGCAACTCATCCTCCATCTACAAAAGCCAGAAGCTGTTGGACATTTTGGCCCAAACTCGGTTCTATTATCCTGCATGCTTTCACCTCGATGTATCTCTGTAACATATCCACAATACAAACTTTTGCTTCTCCAAGAGTCATTTTCTTTCCCAGGGAACCCTGGGAACTGTAGTTCTTCAAGAAGCAGCTATGGGAAATACCTTTGGGTGATATTTCTTCATCCCTTTTCCTTTTGGCCTCTATGGGTATCTTTTCCGTCTTTCCACCATGATAATGAAAGCATCACCTGTTGCGTCCCTCTCCTCAGCATTTTCACCAAACAACATCAGATTTATAAGCAGAGGTATAAACATGCCATGTTTGTTCCACCAAGGGATGGATGACAAATTCATTTTGATTCACATTTTAATGTGGCACGACCTAATTCACATCTTCCAAAACTGCATGGGAACCAAAACATTCGAAATACATACTTCTCTGAATTTTGCAGTACAGCTCTTCATCCGAGTTATGCTGACCAAAATGAGTATACAGTGGTACCTCGGGTTAAGTACTTAATTTGTTCTGGAGGTCCGTACTTAACCTGAAGCTGTTCTTAACCTGAAGCACCACTTTAGCTAATGGGGCCTCCTGCTGCTGCCGCACTGCCGGAGCATGATTTCTGTTCTCATCCTGAAGCAAAGTTCTTAACCTGAAGCACTATTTCTGGGTTAGCGGAGTCTGTAACCTGAAGCATATGTAACCTGAAGCGTATGTAACCCGAGGTACCACTGTACTAAGGGAATGTGAGCATAAAAATGCACATATCTGTGAAAATTATATACAGAAATGTATTGTATTCGGGGGGTACTGCTTGCAAAAATGTGTATATTGAGGAAATATGTACTAAAATGCTGATTAACTGGAAATAATAATAATAAACTGGAGCAGGATTTAAGACTGGAACAATGAGAACCTGGGAGAAATTTATATGAACAGATTTGTCCATCCCTATTTGTGCCTTGGCACTAATTTTAATAGCTAGATAAAGAAAGTGTTGCCTCCCTCCTTTCCTTACACTCCCTTCCTACCAATAGCCTAATCTGTCTTTTGTCCTTTTGAGCTGACAGGAATAAAAAACCAAAAAAATAAAAATCTCAGAACCTTCCATAGCATTTCAGCAGCTGAGTCAATGAACTATAGTGACCTCATTGCTACCAGCTGAACCCAGATGTGGAGCATATTTGCAAACAAATACATGCTCTTTGGGTGGCATATTATAATCTGATATTCCATATGCTTTAATTTGATACAATAGTTTCTCTACAATTATCACATTTCCGAGGTCAATTGCTTAAAAATTGCTTTAGCTTTGAAAGGAGGATATATTGGTAGCTACACCTCTCACATAGGTGGCCCACTGCTGCTCTCCAGTGTTCACTATGTGGCATCATACTCCTCTTCTCGTCTCATAGGTAACAACCAATAAGCTTAGTAAACATCATATTGCATACACCAGATGGCGCATATGAAGGGGGCGGAGGGGGCGGATTGCCTGGGCACCACTCTGGGGGTGTGTGACAAGATGGGCCGCTGCCTCCCCCCAGCTGTAGAGTGGCCGAGGGCGCACGCACAACTAATATGGGTGCCGCTCGAGTTGCGTCCGTATGGGCTGCCATGCATGCGCAGTCCGTACGGGGTGCTGCTCACACAGTATCCTTACGGGCTGCCGCTCACACGGCAACCGTATGGGCTGCAGCACGTGCGTAGTCTGTACGGACATTGCGTGTGCATCGCCAGGCAGTTTGCCCCGCCCCTCGGTGCCCCCCGGGTGCCAGAGAGGGTTCCTCCGCCACTGACACCAGGCATGTCCCAAGTCCGTTACGAGGGCCTAGTCACGATGAATTAATCCGGCCCCTGTGGCAGTATATGTCCTGGGGTAAAATCCTTTACAAAGTTCACCAATTAATCAAAAAATTAAAAAGCTCACGAATTAATCCGGCCCCTGTGGTAAAATATGTCCCGGGGTAAAATCCTTCAGAAGCTCACCAACTTTGGGGTAAAAACTTCAATCCTCAAAAAAGCTTCATCAAATCTGGCCCTCTTTGAAATAAGTTTGGGCACCCCTGGCATACACAGATCAAGAATCTACACTACTGTGAAGGGGGGTGACAAGTGTACTGAAAAAAGTGGTTTTAAGGAGGAGGCTGCTGGCTGGCAACCACTTGCAGAATTGTTAAATCATGTGCTACATGCTAAATCATGTGCTATCCATGCTTTCACAGAGAAGACAGTGGTTTTTAACATGGAGAATGCATACCTTGCAAATGTCCTGGAAAAACCGGGGCATCCTGTTGTTTTTTTTATCACGAGAGAATGGCGGCCATTTTGGTTACCATGATCTCATAAGATTTTGTAGCACGATTTTCCCCAATCTTGTGTGGCTCCTCAAAATGCTCATTTTTTGGGAGCCATGGGTGAAAAAAGGGCAGCAACTGTGGCATGGAAATGTGAGAGATTGCAGCAATCAAAATGGCCATTGTGCTTCTGCGATTAAAAAATGGGAAGATGGTGTCTGGGAAAATGGCACCCCAGATTTTGGCTTCCAAGTGCTGGAGGGCTGTGAAGTTGCCAGTCACTTTTAGTACTGCTAAATCAAGTTCCGGTGAGTACTATACACATTTCCACTTTCTCATTTTTGATGGCAGACACCTACCGCTTTTCAATTGGTTACATATTTGTTGTGCCATTTAAAAGGAAGTTATATTCTGCAGAATAATTTTGTGTACATAGGTAATAAACAAATAAGGAAGTTTGCACTAAAAATTAAATTGATTTGCATGCAAACGTAAATTATTAACAACACAGAACTGCATACCTAAACTGCTCATAGTGCTGTTATAGAAGTTGTTTGCTTTCAGTAAATCTAAGAAAGGAACAAATGAGACTGTCAACATGCAAAAACATTAGTAAAAATTACATAACATAAATTCAACGGTAAAAGGTAAAAAGGTAAAGGACCCCTGGACAGTTAAGTCCAGTCAAAAGTGACTATGGGGTTGTGGCGCTCATCTTGCTTTCAGGCCGAGGGAGCCAGTGTTTGTCCACAGATAGCTTTCCGGGTCATGTGGCCAGTATGACTAAACTGCTTCTGGTGCAACTGGACACTGTGTTGGAAGCCAGAGTGCATGGAAACGCTGTTTACCTTCCTGCCATAGCAGTACCTATTTATCTACTTGCACTGGTGTGCTTTCAAACTGCTAGGTTGTCAGGAACTGGGACGGAGCAACTGGAACTCTCTCCATCAGGGAGATTCAAACTTCCAACCTTCTGATCAGCAAGCCCCAGAGGCTCAGTGGTTTAGACCACAGTGCAGGAACACACCCACCCTAAAATGAACTGTATTAAATTTATTTTCTAATTGCGGTGCTCATCTCGCTTTATTGGCCGAGGGAGCCGGCATACAGCTTTCAGGTCACATGGCCAGCATGAGTAAGCCACTTCTGGTGAACCAGAGCAGCACACGGAAACGCCGTTTACCTTCCCACCGGAGTGGTACCTATTAATCTACTTGCACTTTGATGTGCTTTCGACTGCTAGGTTGGCAGGAGCAGGGACCAAGCAATGGGAGCTCACCTCGTCGCAGGGATTGGAACCGCCGACCTTCTGATCAGCAAACCCTAGACTCCGTGGTTTAACCCACAACTCCACCCACGTCCCAAAAAGTGAGAAGTATAGACCTACAAATAAAAAGAACATATATATGCACATAATGGCAGCCAGTGGCATTCTGCAATACACCAATGACCAAACATTTGCCAGCTCATTTCAAAACTACATTTGGTTGATGGACATTTGAGACACACTGAGGCATTTGAGACACACATTTGAGACATTTGTGCAACTGTACTGTTGCATAGCTGCAGTTCCCACCAGTGTTTGTGTGTGTGTATCTCCATTCCAGGCCCAGACCACCCAAGAAGCAGCTGCCTCGGGTGGCAGAATGTCAAGAGGTGGCACCACTGCAGGTGCCCTGTTGCCCCAGCCCTGGTGGAAATTGGTAGCAGTAGCAGTGGCAGCTTCCGCTTCTTCACAGGTGCTGCTTCATAATATTTATATTTCATCAAGGTGATTTCAGTTAAAAGAAATAAAGTAATGGGGGGGATTGAAGGAAAAGTGAGAGGAAGGAAAACAACAACAAAGATACATATACAAATGAAAATATACCCCCCCAAAGAGCAATAAATGATATTCCCATGTGTTATTGTATTATTTGGTATAGTGTTATTGTCCTAGTGCTTATGTAAATGCTAATAGCCTACTACATTTTGTATAAGCTCATTCCAAATGTCATCATATTTATCCATACAGAGTCTGTGCCTGTAAGCAGTCAGTTCATAAATCACCAGTGATGTCATATTGTCAGTTCATCGATGGAAGGGTATCAGATCTTTATTTTTCCAATTCCTCAATATTCCTCCTCTTGGCCACCATCAGGGCACGGAAAATCTATTTCCATTGTCCCATTGATCGTTGCCATACTGCAGGTATATAGTTCAATAAAATATTCTACGCTGAACGATTTAACTTTTTCTGCACAGTCATAGTTACACAGTCCAGCACTTTCTTCCAAAACTTGTTAAGTAAATAATACTGTACAAACATGTATTTAGAGAGGCATTGTCCTTGCCACATCTCCAACACTGAGCTATCTTAGCTAACCCTTTTTTTTATACAACCGTAAAGGGGTCCAATAAACTCTAAATATTATTTTATGTTGTATTAGTCTTAATTTTAAATCTAATGACACCTTAGGTATTGAAGCTAGTACATTTTCCCACTCTTGGTAATAATGGAAGTTCCAATTCTTTATTCCAATCATCTTTTACAGTCTGCATATCAAACTTGTGTATTGCTATCTATAAAAAGTAATTGCTAGCTTTTTATTTTTGAATGAGCTGTCCAATTGCTCCAATATCTCAGGTATCTTGGAAGCTGAAAGTGCTGACGGCCCAAACACACATGTTAGGAGATGTTGCAATTTAAGATATTGCCATTGGGCTACATCTGATACATGATATTTTGTCTTAAAATAGCAAAGGTATAAAATTCATCTTCCCCATCTATCAGTTGGTCCAATGTCAATGCACCTGCTTCCATCCAATTTTTACCTTGTGGTTTGAGGACCCAACCCCCGCAATGTGAAAAGAAGACACAAGGACACGTGATATAAGGTTAATGGGCAAGGAAAGGCCACAACTTTATTGATTACAGCAGTGAAAAGGTATTGGCTTAGGCATTGGATCTCTAAAACAAGTGGGTTTATTCACCAGTGGGTGGAGCCTGTTGATGCTAATCCAACTATAGGCTCACCCCTGATGTCACCGAGGGTCGTGCCATGGCCTCCCGCCAAGCAGGCATCGGACAGAATACACAACCGCCGGATTCCTTTAACGGAATACCCAAAAATTGAAGGCATAGGCGATGGCCACACCTAGCACTTCGACACACCACAACACATTATTCCAATGCCTAAACGCCATCCGAACCGAAAGGCTCGCCGCCAATACCTTCACAGCTGCAACCAATCCCAGATGCTTTTGATGACACTATCTAACCAAATGTCGTTCCCCAGATCCGATAGATACACCCCGTCATTCCGGTATAAGGCTTGGTCGCCGATCCGGATAAATGACTCGGCCATACATGAAGTGCACCCAATGGGCCACTGCCCGATTTACGAGTTTCCTGGTTTTTTCAATGGCCATACAGCTCTGCGCACCGCACCAAAAAGTTCTCTTCAGGAAGGAGGACCAGAACACCGTCGTTCTGGGACACCAGGCTGCAAACGCATTCAAGTCTCTTTTTATGTTCGACAACAAGTCCACACTCCTTCTGTTAGCAAGGTCATTCTCCCCCAATCCAACAGCTGCCAACCACAGAATGCAAACACAGCATGCATATATATATGGGTCTGGTGACTTCTGTTTCAGTGTATCTGAAGAATGTGCATGCACACGAAAGCTCATACCAATAACTAACTTAGTTGGTCTTTAAGGTGCTACTGGAAGGATTTTTATTTTATTTTTTATTTATTTATTTTGTTTCGACTACAGCAGACAGACAGAGCTACCTGTCACAAATTCCTCGCGGCGCTTTTTAGCGAAACGCTCAGAGTCCCAGGTTTCTTTTCAGTGCAGTCTTTTTAATGTGAGCTATATACAAGTATTTACAAAAACAGTCCATACAGAGTACCTGCTCCTTAAGGAAAATGAATACTCTCCACCACAGCACCACCACACCATAGCACAACCACCACAGTTACTGTTGAACAGGCTTACCTTTTTAAAACAGGTGACAGCCAATCACATTAATCACACTCCTGCTGAATCACTCTGACCCAGCACTTCACAGAGTATTGCATCATCCTGTTGAAGCCTGCAGACTTACTCAGTATCCTGCGGATCCCAACACTACCTACCTGTAACTACAGCTATTATGTATCTTCTTAAGGCACATAGTGATAAGGCACATAGCAACAGCCTTTCTTAGCAAGGGAGACTCCCAACAGAATATTAAAAGCACGATAAAACATCAAACGTTAAAAACTTCCCTAAACAGGGCTGCCTTCAGATGTCTTCTAAAAGTCAGATAGCTGTTTATTTCCTTGACATCTGATGGGAGGGCATTCCACAAAGGCAAACCAATAATCCACCTCCCACAAAAAACATTTTAAAATCTATTGAATGTTAAGCAGCCAATGTGTTGTTGAAATAGGACTGATACAAAGCCCTAATATTATGCAACTGAAATAAATTTATGGGTCTAAAATATTCCTACATGGTAGCTAGAAAACTTCATTTGCTGTAGAATGTGGCTGCACGAGTCCTATTGAAGTGAGTCAATTGGATTCTAGGATATCATTATTGCATCAGCAATCTGATATTGGCAATTTTTTTGGGAAAAATAATATTAGCATGTTTAAATACCATGGTGGGGAAAGAGCTAAAATTTTCAGAAGATAACATAATCTTAAACTATATACCTAATATGTGGGACTTGACAATCGGTCAGCATAAATGGATTCTCCATGCTCTCACATCTGCAAAAAGACTGATATATTGGAAAGACAAAAATATGCCTCCCTTTGATCAATTGATAGATGACATGAGAACTCTTGAAACCCATGAAGGGATTGTCCTCAGACAAAGATTATGCATGGAGAAATTGAATGATACTTGGAATGTATTTGTCAAAACCACGGTGACACATGGGTTAACACAGACTTTAGGAAAACAAAAAGTTTATCCATCTACATATATACTATATAGTTTTGTAGCTTTAATTATCTTTTATCGTTATTTTGTTTTAAAAATAAAATAAAAACATAGTTGGTCAAGCGGGCATACACAGAACTGTAAATACCCAATATTTGACATCCAGTATCTGATATCAGATGGTAGTTAGCCTCCTGCAAATATTACCTTGCAGATGTAAATATTTTACTTTGGTATTTTTATACTCCGTATTTGATACTTTTGGCCCAAATCCAGTGAGGATTATAAGGTGATTTTGGGCAATAGCTATTTCAGAGTGCAGGTAGAGGGCCCAGAAGACTGAAAGTTCCCCAGTCTCTAAGAAAAAAGTGACAATAACAAAAAAGCACCACATTTCTCCCCCTTGTTGCAGAGGAAACTCTGGGACCTGAGCTAGCAATGCAGAACTGCCCAAATATGGGGCTAGTCCTATGGATGAGGGCAAAACAATATTTCCTCCTAGAAAAAGCAAACAGAATACATATTTATTTGATTCATTTATAATCCATTTGCATTTGACTTCCATCCCCTTCTTACTTTACTTGGGTCCTCAGTTTTACATAGTCAACTGTCCCTTCTAGCACATCCATGTATTCAATAACCTAATTCCATTATATTTTACTATTTTTTCCTTACAACAGTTATTCTAAACCGGTCAACATTTTTAATTCTCTATGATAATTTTTCAATTTTTTTTTTAATATATTCCAATCATTTTTAAATTGTTAACAATCTCTCAACTTGACCTGACCCAGGGCAGGGAGTACTCAGGGCCGGTTTTGGGTTTGATGAGGTCCTAAGCTACTGAAGGTAATGGGGCCCTCTATATGTCCAGCTGTCCTTTGTCAACAACAAATTGTCACTGTTTTTTGTGTTGAATGTATGCTATATGGTAATTTATGGACATAATAGGTATCTAAAGCCATTTGCACATAACAAAATATTTATTTTATCAAAGTAATTTTTGAACTGAAATACAATTAAGAAGTATATCAATAGTGAAATACAATTAAGATGAAGTATATTAATAGTGAAATAATTATTAAGCTCTAACTTAAAATGATTTTTTATTCATAACAAACTTAAAACAGTGGACCCTCCGGTTACGAAATTAATTTGTTCATGGGGTCCGTTTGGACCCCGAAAATAATGTAAATAGAGGCATGCTTCTGCGCCCGCACATGGCTTGATTGAGTGCTTCTGAGCATGCACACACACCGAAACGTTTGCCGTGGCCGTAACCCGAAGATTCCATATCCAGAAGGGGATACATAAGTAGAGGTATGACTGTAATGCAAACACATGGGCATTTGGCAATAACAAAAGTTCCTTTAGAAACACAGTTTACAAAGACTTATAATCTAGTCTCTAGAAACTTGCTATAACATGAAATAATAATAGGTGTAAATATATATAATAATGAGCAAACCAGTGATATATTAGGGAGCAGACTAGCAGGCGGGGGCTATTACTTACATCATAGGAGCCTACACAACACAAAACACTGTTGCTGTATGTAGGTTTTATTTTATTGGTTTTTAATCTTATATTTTGGAAATGTACATCCAGTTGTTTTTCCTTTAATTTTTTTTGGGGGCCCCCAAGAGAGTTGGGCCCTAAGCTATAGCTTGTTTAGCTTATACGTAAATCCTGCACTGGGAGTACCTGAAGAACATTGGTAGGTAAAGAAGGTGAAGTACTCAGCTCTTCCCATTTTCATGCAAATATGACACATCACCAAACATCTGAATAACAAATGTGTTCAGCTTTACAGAAGTGATCTTCACAAAGGTAGCTTCCCAGAATTTGTGCCACATGGAGTCACCTGCCACAGATCCCTCAAATATGGCTGAGGGTTCTCAAAAGCATTCCAAGGCACACACACTATACATGAAAGATTCAGGTAAGTCTTGTCGAGTGTCATCCTTGCAGCTCATGAAATAAGGGTGCAACTTTGAGGATGTAGCACTGCACCCGGGAACTGTAGTGTGATGGCTTTTCAAGGCTCACAAACACATTAGTTGGAGAAATAGAAAGTAAGATTTATTACTGATAGCAACAGGGATGGCGGAGTATTCTCACAAAGGCTGGGGCCTGAGCTATGGAGCCCAAGGCTTTTATACCTTTTTCCTTAAGCATTACATATTCATATATTGTGCCAGAAATCAGCCGATTAGCCTGGACAGCACCCTTCCTTTGCCCATTAATGGTTACTTCTGCTTTTTCTTGCTAAAGCTTAGCATTTCTGTTACCTTTCCATATTAGGCATTTCCTAGACAATATGCTATAGGCAAGCAAAAAAACCTTTTGCAAAACATCCTGGGTGACAAATCTGGTGACTTCTGTTTCAGTGTATCTGAAGAATGTGCATGCACACGAAAGCTCATACTAATAACTAACTTAGTTGGTCTCTAAGGTGCTACTGGAAGGATTTTTTGATTTCTTAAATTTTATTTAACTTATTTTGTTTCGACTATGGCACACCAACATAGCTACCTACCTGTAACTACAGCTATTATGTATCTTCTAAAGGCACATAGTGATAAGGCACATAGCAACAGCCTTTCTTAGCATGAGGAACTACAACACAGCAATGAGGCACTGCAATATGCTTTCCCTGAGCATGGTTGCCACAAGCAAACCCATTCCACTGGCATTTCCTTTATATACCTTATATAAAGACCTATTTTCTCATGCTGTTTATGTATGTTGATCATATCTAGAGTATTTACTTTCCGAGCACCTGACAGAAAGAAATCCTTTGGATGCTAATACGCAAATTTTGTGGTTTTCAGGGGAATTGGTAATAACCCTTTTCTCTATTTATCCGTATTCCATAGAAGGACAACTGCCCCACCCCTCAAGGGCTATATAAGAATGTAGGCAGCAGCTGGGGAGACAGCGTTGCTTGTGCAAAAATATCCATCACTTGAAGGGAACGGAACTTGGGTAAGTTGGATGTGACCACAAATTCACTTTTGACACTGTGGTCACTGATTTATATTTTGTTTGGGGGCTATCACTAGCAGTACACCCACCCATCCACACCTTTCTGCCAGCAAAGTCCCCCCGAGTCCCCCCAGGGGATTTCCCTCTTCTAGTTCAATCCTAAATGGGATGGGGTGGTGCGAGTTAGTGAGTTGTCTTCCACCTCCAAACATGACTCTAGCCATGGCAGAAGTTATTTGTGGTTGAGGTGACTTACTAGTCATTGGCTCCATTGGGATGGGGGTATTCAATACACCATCTCTAGGCAGGTGTTGAAGAGGACCAAATCCTGGCTCCTCTTTGACAAACAGTGAAACCTTTGATCCAGTGGATTGAAGGCCACCTTCATCCTGAGGACATTCACTTTGGGGAATGAACAGTGGAGGTCTACCTCAGCTCACCAAACTATCCAAGCCCTTCTGCCATTAAAGTTCTAATTTGCCAGAAGATAGGCAACTCTGTTTCTTCTAAACCTCCTGCAAGCACAGCAGAGATGAAACTGTTAGTATTACTCTGCTCATAATATAAAAGTGGATCAATATAAGTCCCCACAGATACCATTCGCTTCAAGCAACTCTAGAAAGGTGGGTATTGAGGTAATATTATGCACACATAAGGTAAAGGTAAAGAGACCCCTGACCATTAGGTCCAGTCATGGCCGACTCTGGGGTTGCAGCTCTCATCTCACTTTATTGGCCAAGGGAGCCGGCGTACAGCTTCTGGGTCATTTGGCCAGCATGACTAAGCAACTCTGGCGAACCAGAACAGCGCACGGAAACGCTGTTTACCTTCCCGCCAGAGTGGTACCTATTTATCTACTTGCACTTTGACGTGCTTTTGAACTGCTAGGTTGGCAGGAGCAGTGACCGAGCAATGGGAGCTCACCCCGTCGCGGGGATTGGAACCACCGACCTTCTGATTGGCAAGTCCTAGGCTCTGTGGTTTAACCCACAGCCCCACCTGCTTTTCTTTCTCTTTCCCTCTTCTTCCTCTAATCTTTCCACTTTTTGGAAGCTCAAATAAAGAAGAATTGTGATTTTAAATATAGAAAATATTTAAAACCCCTTCCTTCCATCATCACTTTGAATGAATGACCATCAACAAATAGACCAGCTGCACTTATGATCTGTTCCTCTTTCCCAAAGGTCAACAGGATGATGGGATTCACCATCAAGTTCAGCTTTTACCTTGGAATTCTGGTCTCCAGTTGTTTCTCAGGAGGTGAGCATAATACCAAATTACCCAGAAGTCTGCTTGGAGTTAAGCAGTCATTAAAAAGTACTTCTTATATTTTCAACAGAGAGTAGCCCAGTTCATGCTATTGAGACAAAGGAGCAGGATTTTCAAAACAGTACCTTTGAGTTTAAAATATCCAATTGTATTCACAAAGAGCAAGCTTCTTACGGCTTTGGTCCTCCCTTTCTCCTCTTACCTTACAGCCAAGGCCAACTCCTGCCCCAGGGACTGGATGCAAAACCAGGGCAACTGCTATGCATATTTCGATTATGAGATGTCATGGTATGAAGCTGAGGTAAGAAGCATGCCTCACCTACCAAACAATAATTGTATGTATGTTTGTGAAATTCCTATCAGAATTTCTGGTTCCCTTGAAGCTGTGGTTTCCAATTAGCTAAGTACTGTGGACCCCCTGTTTTTCAAAAGTCAAGTCATGAACACCCTACTTTTGAAAAAATTGATCTCTCTATTGTAGTTTCTGTTATGGGATTTCTGTATTGAATTTCTCCCTGATCTGTACTGGTGGAATATGATAATGCTGGCAAATCATCTTTAATTTCTTCTCCATTCTTAGATTGAGTGCCAAAGTTATGGCCGTGGGACTCATCTTGCCTCCATTCTCACTGAGAAAGAGGCAGCCTTGGTGGCCAAGCACATTGCCACATACCAGAAAAAACCAAGTCATGTCTGGATTGGGCTCCATGATCCCCGTCAGGTGAGTTGCTTTCACTTACTCTGTGACAGGTCATTGTCACAGAGAAGTGAGCTCTTAGAATCATCATTCCATCCTTATCTTGAAAATCACTCAGGATGAATCTCATACACTACTTTTTGATTCTTTTCTATGGGGTTCCTCCTCTAATATCTCAAGCATAACTGGCAATACCCATGATCTTGGCACTCCTCATTACAAATGATTGCACAATCTATTCCATCTCTTTCATGCAGAATGGGCGTTGGAGGTGGGCTGATGAATCAACCTACAATTACCAAAACTGGTATCCAAATCAGCCAGGCAACTCAGACAACAAAGAGTATTGTGTGGAACTGCTATTTAGCACAGGTAAGGAAGCCATTTGCAGGGACTAATATAAAGAATTGACTATATTCTGTTCTCTTCATCAATTTCCAGGATTTCTACGGGGGGAATTGTTCAGTGGGTTAGAGCATGGTGCTGATAACCCCAAAGTTGCAGATTCAATCCCTGTATGGGACAGCTGCATATTCTTGTATTGCAGGGGTTAGACTAGATGATCCACAGGGACCTTTCCAGCTCTACAGTTCTATGATCTCCCTTTAAAACTAGAACCATCAAAATCAACGCAATCTGGGTAGACTCTAGCAGCTCAAAAGCATACCAGTGCAAGTAGATAAATAGGTACCACTGTGATGAGAAGCTAAATAGCATTTCTGTGCACTGTGGCTTCCATCACAGTGTCTCGTTGTGCCGGAAGCAGTTTAGACATGCTGCCTGTGGACAAACGTCGGCTCCCTCGGCCTGAAGAGAGATAAGCACTACACCCCATAGTCACCTTTGACTGGACTTAACCATCCAGGAGTTCTTTACCTTTACCTTTTACCTTTTGACTCCAAGTATGAGTTGGGTGGATGCAACCCTCAGCCTGGTGCTTCTCTGTTTCAAGGTTCTCAATTTAATATATCTGTAGCCCAGGCCAGCAGTGGTCCCATTGCCAGTCATTTAGGGTCACGTTCAATCACACCACAAGGTGCATGGTTTTTCTACAGTCAGTCGTCATACTTTGACTGCATGTGATTATCATCACTTGCATATTTTATCCAGAAAACAGTGGTTGCCACACATACTATGGTTTGGATCATCCCATCATTTTTCTGCTATGTTTCTTTAAGAAATGGTTAGGCTTAAAGAGCACGTAACACTTTGAAGTGTTGTAGGTGAATGGCCTGTAAATTATTGGTCAGCTAGGGGTCAAGCCTGCTATCTTAGTTCCAATTCCTTATTCCTACTCTAAACTACATGCATTGAGGCAATAAACAACTGGGCAAGTAAATTTTGTTATGTCTTCAATTATATCTTTTGTCTTGAATTTTAGGTTTTCAGGAGTGGAATGATAGAGCCTGCAGCGTTCAGAACAACTTCGTCTGCAAACAAGAACTCTGAAGGAGATGGTACTTCAGAACTATGTCTGCTAGGAAGTTGCCTTGGCATCAGATGCCTTTCTGATATAATTCCCTCCTCCCCCATCCCTCAACATAAATTTCCAGTTGTTAATCATCACTTTCAAAATAAACATCCCTATAGAGATTATCTTCAGTTTTTCCCTTAACCTCAATAAACTTGCTTCCATGCATGTATTTCCTGGTGCACTGCTGTCCTTCTCTGCCCATCCATGCTAACAGCTCCCCTTCTAAGACCACTAATCTCAAGCAGGGGCAATCCTTGAAACTCCCTCCCCAGGGAAGCAAGAGAACTATACCCAAACAGGAGCATCCTAGCACTAAAAATTGCAAGACCACACGCTACCTATATTGTGGGGTGCTAGACCAATTTCCAGCACGCCAAAAGAAGGCTCGAGACAACAAGATGGGTAACAGCTAATCAATGTAATTAAAATAAATTAACAGAACCAATTAGTTCTGGCCAGATGAGCTGGATTAATGGATCTAAACACTCCCATTTCTTGAGCCAACTGCCAGAGTCATGCTTTGGTCATGCAGCAAGGTTCAAGGAAACTCTTCTGTCCCCAAAGTGGCACTGTGTGCTCCCAGTGTATGGACCCAGCATTCACACTGTGGCTCAGCTGACTGACATTCATCCCAATGTGCCTTGCAAGCCAAACCCCACACTGGCTCTGATATTAAATTGATTGTTTCCTAAATCTACTCACCCACCTGGACCAAGTGCCAATGAACCCAATTCAAACAAAAACACCACTACACAGTCACACAGACAACACACAAGAGTTGAAAGAGGCAAAAAGGAGAATACATGGGCCAATTAGTGTCACCCCTCCAAAAATAGGTTTCTTACTCAGTCCCCCTATAAAGGCTCACACTACAAAGGGTGGGAGGATGGGTGTCTTAAAGAAAAGAGGGGAGAGTGTGGGGTGGAAGAAGCTTAAATATCCTGGTCTCCACTTCCCCCTATAGGGCAAAATGCCCTCACATGGTTGCCCACACGCTTTTGTGCTACTCCAAAAGAGGGGGGAACATAAGTTTTAGACCAGAACCCTTCCCCTAGAAAAAGCTGTCTATAACTTCCAGTGCAGCCTGTGTAGGTCTCAGAATAATATGTGGGAAGGGAAGATACAGTGCTTATTGCGGCTATTCCCTGCCTACAAAGTTAATATAAAACTATTGAACATTCTCAGGCACATATCTCTCCTCAAAATCAAATGCTTCCAAATTCACAACAAACAATGATCCTTTGGGAACAGGGGAATGCAAATTCAAAGATCAACAGCTTTAGGCAATTTTAGAAGAAGACAATTCAACACTATTGGAGGGTTTCAAGACCTGCATACCGGAAGGAGTGTCTCCACCTGCATCATTCACCGTGGACACTGAGGTCCATCTCAGAAGGCCTTCTGGCAGTTCCCTCACTGCAAAGTGAAGTTACAGGGAACCAGGCAGAAAGCATTCTTTGTAGTGGTGCCTGCCCTGTGGAATGCCCTCCCAGAAGAAGCAGCAAAATGGTTCACTGTCTTTATGGGTGTCTTTTAAGGAAAATAACAGCATGTGAGTTTATTCTTGATTTGGGTTTTATATGTCATGCTCTCCAAGAGCTCTGTGAACTAAGTTTGGATTTTTAAAAGTGAAATACTGATTTGTATGCAGGAAGATAAAAGAACACAGTTCAGCTTTTTGAAGAAAGAATCCCGGTCCAATTTCTCAACACTCATCACTATATTTGTCTTTCTAACTACCCAAGAGTTCAGAGCCTCTCCCTTTGTTTCCTTAATGGACCATTACCTAACCTGGTAATTCTAAAAATCTACTTGCAACAAATTTAAGAATTTGCTTAAAAATCAAATCTAGTATATTAAATCTGTATGTCTTCTGTTCACCCATCCCTAGTGACATTCAAATCCACCATCTGCAGTGACCATGTTCTGTCCCAATAGCTCTGATGGCATTGTACATCATACCTTTGGCTCAGGTTTAGTATCCTGAAATGAAAACAAGTAGAAGGTCCCAGGACAGTAGTATCCATGGAACAGATCATTGTTCTTCACCGCTTCATCCCCAGAAGTTGTTGGAAGAGATGATGGGCATTGGCGTCCAATAATATCAGGAGACCTAATGCAAAAGATCCTTAGGCTTCTGTGGGGACAGACAAAAATCGCATGTGGGATAGCATCTGAGGGAGTCAGAAGAAGAGAAGAGATATCTGGTCTGCTGTTATGACCGAGTGTTTAACCATCCAGGTTACAGTGAAGGGATATTGCTCAGTAGCAGAGCGCACAATAATAATAATAATTTATTATTTATATGATGCCCGTCTGACTGGATTGCCCCAACCAGTCTCAGCTTCAGATACATAAGGACAAAGTTTAATTACAGTGGTACCTCTAGTTATAACCTGAAACTGTTCTTAACTAGAGGCGTGCTTTCGCTAATGGGGCCTCTTGCTGCTTCTGTGCTGCTGGCACATTATTTCTGTTCTCATAATAGGGAAAAGTTCTCAACTTGAGGTAACTCTTCCAGGGTAGCAGAGTTTGTAACCTGAAGCATTTGTAACCTGAGGCATTTGTAACTCGAAGTACGACTGTACTAACATCTGAAGTTAATAAAGCTCAGGTTGCATGGGAGAAAGACCCCTTTGGTGTGCCATGGAGCATAAATGCTATTCAGAATAGACAGTAATTAAATAGAAGGGCGAATGGTCTGAATCAGAAGAAGGGATATGTACATTATTTTATTATTTTTATTTATTGAGTTTATATACCACCCTATACACAGAGGTCTCAGGGCGGTTCACAGAAAACAAGCCTCTTTTTTACCCTGCACTTGTGTCAAATTCTCTCCATTCAGAACGTTATGTCCACTGTCCAAGGCACTGCTTCACAAGGGAGAAGATCTTGGGCTCTAGCAGAAATCTCATTGGCATAAGAACTTTGCTTGTTCTGAGACTTGAAGACCTTAGCAAAACAAATATCTCACCCTGTAATTTTTATAATTATTGATCAGCATCACTACTTTTAAATGTCCCATGGCAAATCAGATGCCAGGCACAATATAAGCCACAGAAACAGCCCTTTCCAAATGTGATCGTCCTGTGTTGTAGTCTATATAGGCGCCTGTCCTATCAACTTACATGAATCCAGTTAGGGAGGTAGATTTGAGGCAGGTGCATGCCTCCATGTATCCAAGTTTCCTTATAACTTCAGCCAAGACTGAAATGCTGTTAGTGACTATAGGTAAACATGATGGCTTCCAGTTCAGCCCAAGAATGGTTAGCACGCCACCTGCTTTTCCTGCTGTTGCTGATGCATTATTCTTCTAGCAAGCATTTGAGCTCTTGCAGATTGGAAAAAACAGTTCAAACCAATTCATATGGTCCTCCAGCAGACATGATCATTGGTGAATTCATATCCATTACCCTAGCAAACTTCAAAATGCAGAAATTTATGGAGAAACCACAATCCTCTGCATTATCTGCTCAGTAAGTAGTTACTTAGTAAATAGTTAGGGGCACAGGTGGTGCTGTGGTCTACACCACTGAGCCTAGGGCTAGCCGATTGGAAGGTCAGTCCCGTTGCTTGGTCCCAGCTCCTGCCAACTTAGCAGTTCGAAAGCATGTCAAAGTGCAAGTATTATCTACACTCAGACGGGAAGGTAAATGGTGTTTCCATGCGCTGCTCTGGTTTTGCCAGAAGCAGCTTAGTCATGCTGGCCACATGACCCGCAAAAATTGTCTGTGGACAAACGCCAGCTCCCTCGGCCAGTAAAGCGAGATAAGCGCTGCAACCCCAGAGTTGTTCACGACTGGACTTAACTGTCAGGGGTCCTTTATCTTTACCTTTTTAAGTAGTTACTTATTGATTGGGAAATTTACTGTTGGGTCCACTGATTATTCATGACTTGATGAAATAAACAACTGCATCGGCTTCTGTCTTCGGTTCTCCTGTCAGCCTTCACAGGGAACATGCAGATTTTTGTCCCACCACTTGAGTTAGCAGAAATAAACATCATCAGTCTAAGGCACCATATGCAACCTAATCAAATCCCTCTACACCACAAGGTAAACAATATTTTTCAGAGTGTATTTCAGGTAGGATATTCATTCTTGTGAAAAGAGTTAAGAAGTGCATATTCATAGTCCTTCAATACAAATTTGGACTTGCATGAAATGCTATTCTACTCCCCCCCTCCCCGCAGTTCATTGTGGTGTTTCTGTATTGCTACACGGAAGTGGAACTACCTACAACTTGATATTCATACCCCAAACATGCATCAGCTTTTAGCCTGACAGGGCAAATCTACGCATACCTACTCGAAGTAATCACCACTGAGTTTAGTGGTGCTTACTCCCAGGTAAGTGGCTGCAGCCATATTGCAGCTTAAATCGTATTTGTGTGAAAGGCAGTTCCACAGAGCACAATGGGATGCTTCCTCTCAAATATTTGGGATCAAGGAGAGCTTTCCTTAACACATGTTGACATGGGAATAAGCAATTTCCAATGGAAGGTTGTGTGATCACACCCTATAATCCCTTGCATGATTATATGGGAAGCGAATCCCATTGAATAAAAAAAGAGGAGAAAGGTTTAGCTTCCCAAGTTGTTTTTTGGTTTTTTAAAAAAGGAAAGCATAGGGGAGGTGATGGACAAAGCAGCAGAACAAGAGGTAGGCATGAACATTGCGTATAAGAAAGAGGCAAAGGGAATGTTGGGAACATGCAACGATTTACTCAGTATTAAATCCCACTGTGTTGGTGATTTTGAACCTAGTTAAGTGGGGAAAGAATTAGAGCCTGACTGAACTTGGCAGGTTAACTGCTTTTTGTTTCTGGGTTTCCAATATTCAACCTCACCAATTCATTCAGTTCGTTTCCAAGCACCATTCAAAGTGTTGGTGCTGACCTTTAAAGCCCTAAACGGCCTCAGTCCTGTATAGCTAAAGGAGTGTCTCCACCCCCATCGTTCAGCCCGGATACTGAGATCCAGCGCCAAGGGCCTTCTGGCGATTCCCTCATTGCGAGAAGTAAGATTACAGGAACCAGACAGAGGGCTTTCTCTGTGGTGGCGCCCACCCTTGGAACACCCTCCCTTGAGATGCGAAGGAAATAAGTGGCTATCCTATTTTTAAAATACATCTGAAGGCAGCCCTGTTCAGAGAAGTTTTTAATATTTAACGCTGTATTGTTTTTAATACTTGATTGGGAGCTGCCCAGAGTGGCTGGGGAGACTCAGCCAGATGGGCAGGGTATAAATAAATTATTATTATTATTATTATTATTATTATTATTATTATTATGAGCACAACAATGGATGTCCTTGAATCTACCATTTACATTCTGAACATCTAATCATAATATCTTAGGAGACTGCTGTAGTATCATTAGTTTGAATAAAATGTTCTTGTCCTGTAGGCTGAAACACCCAAGTGAAAGACATGCATGAATCAAAAGGAAAACTTCAACACAGTTTCTCTTCTGTCATGTTTGCAGTCATTCTTTGTCTCGTTGCAGTATGATCCCGAAAGACTACCAGCATGTTCTTGCCTTCGTCTTTGCCATGCAAGAGATCAACAAGAATGCCAAATTCTTATCCAACATCACACTGGGATCAACATTTTATGAGAATGCTTTTAATCCTTCGCTAACTTGTTGGAACACTCTTGCTCTTCTTTTCATGGGACAACGAAATCCCCCCAATTACCAATGTAATGGGGAAGATAGATTAATTGCCGTTGTTGGAGGGCTCACCTCCCAAAACTCCATTCAGATGGCCAATATATTAAACACCTACAAGATTCCACAGGTATGTGTGTAGACACATAGATACAACCACAAGGGCAGACATACACAGAAAACCCCAAAAGAGCATCCAGGTTAGCTTTCAATCCTAATACATTATGTTTTCTACACTTACATTAGACTTGATATGGGTAGTGTCACTGTGTTAAAGCCTCCTAGCAATGTGTTGCCTACACTGCCATCTCAATTACCATTGGGATTTCATGGGGGGGGGGGAATAAACCCATAATACTAATAATCCAAGCTCTGGTTCTTCCAAACCTGGCCATGCCACAAATCATGTAATCATAGGAGCATCCAGCTTCCTGCTTAGAAACTTCTCCTGGCCTGAGACTTAATAACACCAGGGCTGTGTACTTAGAAAAGTAAGAGCAGGTAGTTAACCACTAAAATAGAGAAGTACTCTTTCTAGGAACAAATATATGGTCTTCGGATTCTTAAAAATATAATTCCTTTCCCTTTAGCTCAGCTATGGCTCCTTGGATCCTTGGGTGGAACTGGATTGGCCTCCTTGTTTCAGATGATGACAGTGGAGAAACCTTCCTTCGTACTTTCAGACCAAGGCTTTCCCAAAATAATCTTTGTATTTCTTGGACACTGGTGATCCCACTAGTGACAGTATTTTTACCTATTGAGCTACTTCAAGAAAAATTGAGACCAATTGTGTATGTTCTCACACAGCAGCAAATGAATGTGATTCTTGTCTATGGAGACAGTCAGTCCCTAGAGGCTTTGAGGCTGGTTTTAGTCTCCTGTGAGGTTTTCTCTATGTACCCAGTGGAGAGGGTGTGGATTACAACAGCTCAATAGGATTTCACTGCAGTGCTGTTTGGAGGCAAATTCCCTTCCATATCCTTCAATGGCACCTTGTCATTTACACTCCATTCAAATCCAGTTCCAGGGTTTCAGGACTTTCTACAGACCATAAATCCATGGCAGCCAAATCTTTATTTCATTCAGCAGTTCTGGGCCAGTGCATTCCTCTGTTCATTCCCAGATCTACTTGAAACAACACAGGAACACTGCACTGGGGAGGAGAAGCTGGAGAAACTCACTGGACCCGTGTTTGAAATGGAAATGTCCAGCCAGAGCTACACCATCTACAATGCCGTCCATGCAGTAGCACATGCTCTCCATAGCATGTATTCCTCAAGAGCCAAACAGAAAGTACTGGCTGAGAGATGGATGCAGCAGAAAGTTAAACCCTGGCAGGTACTGTTGGGAGGGACTTGATCTCAGTTAAAGACCACTTGCTTTGCATGCTGCACATTCAAAGCTCTTTAATCCATCCCAGGGTTCTCCTACTTGGGGATGCGCAAGGGGCAGGAGTGTCCTCTGGTATTAGAAATGGGTTGAAACCACAGATTTATGCCGTATAGAACTATGGCAATTCAGAGTGGACAGTTCTGGGCTACAGAGAACAATGGTTTGACTCAGCACAAGACAGTTTCATATGGTAATGGGGAGGTTTTCTTGAAGTACCCAGTATATATGATAAAATGTAGTAAGTACCTGGTTCCTATGCCAAGTTAAACACATACCAAGTCATGTCTCTTAATATTGAAACTGGAAAGGCTTACAGCTCAATGGCAGAGCATCTGCTTTCATTCAAAAAGTTCCATGTTCAACCCCCAGCATCTCAAGATCATGCTGGGAAAGACTCTGAAACCCTAGAGAGCCAATAACAATCAGTAACTGAGCTATTTAGGGCAATGATTTCATTCACTGTAAGGCAGCATTCAGTGTCCTATAACTTACTGATGAATGGTAGTAAAAAGCCAAAGGTCCACTTGTCAAAGGGAAAAGAGAGAGTGTATTAGTCTACAAGGTCTGTGTCTTTTTTCCTCTTGCAATCTAGCTTCACTCCTTCCTGAAGAACATCCACTTCAACAACAGTGCTGGGGAAGAAATCTCTTTGGATGAGAAGGGGCAGCAGGCAGGTGGCTATGATCTCCTCAACTTGGTCACATATCCCAATGAGTCCTTCCAGAGAGTCCGAGTGGGGAGGGTGGACCCTCAGGGCCCCCCAGGAAAAGAGTTCACAGTGGATGGAAGTGCCATTGCATGGAATCCCAAGTTCAAGAAGGTGGGTGTGACCATTTCTTTGTTTTGATCATCATCCATCATCATCATCTTTTATGAGAAGATCAGGAGATCCAGGAAAACAGAGATGGCTACAAAGGAGAAGTGTGAGGAGGCAAGCTCTGGTACTTACTGATGAAATACTATCTTTGTTACTTTGTTCACATTTGTTGATCCAGAGCTAGTTTGGGGCTAATTTGGAGATCAGTGTTCGAACAAGGTCTTTCTGAGTAAGGAATCTGCCAGTGTTTAAAGCTCTTGAAAAGGGACTGTTGTGCTCCAAAATGTGTTGTTAGGAACAATCTCTGCCAGGCGGAGCCCAAGTAGAATGAAAATCATCTACCACCTGAAGTGTGTGGTCACTAATGTTGATGGATGGAGTGCTGGTGATATCCTGTCCCAGGACGTTGGTCTACATCAGGCTGATGGTGAGACCAAACTCCATGCAGGCTTGGCCATAATTTTTATTTTTGTTTTTGTTTAATAAATCTTTATTGATTTAAAATACAATCATACAGTAAAGGTAAGTATAACAAAATTAAGCACAAATAAGAAAAAATAAGGAAAAAGGAGGAAAAAGTGATTCATCACCTCAGAAAGGGCGAACAAGCGGTTTAAAAGCAACAAGAAAAGAAAAAAGCACAATTAAAAGAACCAATTTTTATACAACATCATGTCTTTTCCAATAAAGTTTTCTGTAAAAGACTTCCAATCGTTCTCATACTTTTTCTATTGTCTTGATTTTGTCGCACAGGTTTTTTTTTAATCTTTTTCCATATATTACTCTAAGATGTTTAGTCCATTTATTTATTGTACACAAATATCATTCAATTCTGCTATGATGGTATCATTTTTACAATATAGTCTTATATATTCCTTAAATATTTTCCTTTTTTAAAAAAATAATTTTTATTAACTGGCCAGTCACATCAGATTAAATCACAGCACATAAATTCCAAATTACAAAGCCAATTTTTAAAATTTTGTTGGGGGAACTCATACTTCAAGATCCAAAGGGGGATTCAGATCATCTTCTTATTACTGCGTTAATATCCAAATCAATCCCAATCAGTCCAGACAAAGTTCATAATTCTATCCAGTCTTATCTTGCTGTTTCCACATCATATCTTGTTCATATAATTTCTCTTTTTCCTTTACGATCTCTGCTGTTAGTCTCCTTAAGCCGATAAGCAAGTATAATGATCCTGTGTGGATTTCCCGTTCCTCTAAACTAAGTCCAGATGGTTTCCATATATCTCCTTCGTAGATAACATCACTCTTTCCATCATAAATTAGGCACTGTCACTCTTAAGTCCCACCGAGAAGTTGATTTCTCTCTTTCTCCTCCCAGACCCAAGAGCTCCATCAGTGCCTCTCAAAGTGGCGACTGCATTTTTAACTGCGTCATTCCAAAACTCTTAGTTTTCCAGCTTCGTCTTGAAACATTGCTTTGGTTCGAAAGTTTATCTCCACACAGTCTTAAATCCACAGCTTAAGTCCTTAATTTCTGACTCATTAGGGGAGGGGATTCTTGTTTAATCACATAAAAAAGGAAAGGCAGTTTTTTCCCCTCCCCCCCCTCAGTCATGTCATACCGTATCTTGACGTATCTTCTCATATTTTATTCTTGTCTTGTTATCAGAGATCTCTTCTGTCCGCAGTCTTTACTCCCCCTTTTTCCTTGAAGTATGTGCATCTCGTCCAAATTGTTTCTTTTGAAGATTGTTGCAACTAGAGGCGCAGATCAGAGACGGCATCGAGGAGTGCCGGAATCCCACAGGAGGGCTTTGTGCCTAGTGCCCCCACCCCCACAAATTCGGGGGTGGTATAGGGCACAGCAGGCAAGGGCCGTCCCCCACACAATCCTGGGGGGGGGGGGTTAAGGAGGCTAATTACCCTCATCATAGCCTCCAAATTACCTCGTGTGGGTCGGAGAGATGTTATTGTTAGCCATCTTCTGATGCGCAACCTAGTGGCCCCCCTCCTTAAATATTTTCCATTCTCCGTATACTTTTTGATTTATACTCTGTCATGAGTGTTTGCCAATCTGTTATTGTTGGTGTTGTTTCACATTTCCAACTTCTGGTTACAAGTATTCTTGCAGCCGTGGTTGCGTACATAAACAGTGGTCTTGTGTTTTCCTTGATTTCTGTTGGCAATATTCCTAATAGGAAAATCTCCAGCCTTTTTTTGATTGTAAGTTTAAATAATTTCTTAAATTCATCATATATGTTATTCCAAAATTCTCTTAAAATTATGCATGTCCACCACATGTGATAGTAAGACCCTATATTTGGGATGAAAGCATCCATGCTAAGGAAAGGGCTAATGCTCAGAAGGCTACTGAACGCTGTGCTGTCATAGGCCTGAGGTAGTTGATGGATGGATTGAATTTATATATCGCCCTATACCCAGAGGTCTCAGGATGGTTCCCAGAATAAGATCAATGTATAAAACCACAAAATACATAATGAATACATACATAATGCATAATGAAAATAAAAAACCCAATAGCCCCCCACAAAAAGCCCTGTACATTTTAAGAGGGAATAGTTATGTCAATTTCTACAGCTATGGCAGTTATGAGCAGTCTAAACAGTTAGAGCAGCAGGAATGTTCTCTTGTGCTGCTGCCAGTCTGTAACAGTATTTATCATAGATTAAAATCTGTCTCAGATGTATTAGCAATGTAAGTAACACCTACCTGCATTCTATATATATTAATCTGCAAGTTCAAGTACATTTGGTGGTAAGGAGAAGGTTGGCACTAGCCTCTCTTTGCCATTCAGACATGTGCTGGGCTGGCCAAATGGTTAAGTGACAGCAGAAAGCATCTTTATCAGGGGGCCTGATGCTTGCCCAGGGAGCATATGCTTGACAGCCATCCTCTAATTTCAGTCCTGTGACCTTTCTGCTGCAAAGCGGACATAGATGGCAATAAGATTTATTCCATTCAAAATCCCTTGCTTGTCATTACCATTAGATGCTGCCCATTTCCACCTGTGTTGAGAGCTGCCACCCTGGACAGAGTATGTTTCCACAGCAGGGAAAGCAAATCTGTTGCTATGACTGTGTTCAGTGCCCTAAAGGGAGGATTTCAGTCCAGAAGGGTAAGTGAAGGAACCCAAGTCAACTGGAATTCCCACCTTCCTCTCCAACACAGACATTCATGTTTCAGTCTTATTATGTCTGCTTATTTTCTGTCATGGATCCCAAGCACATGTGTTTATGTTATTGACACATATTCTCCTTTCCTCTCCCCTACCTTTTGTACACCTATTCTGGCATATCTTGTGTGCAATTACATCCACATGGGAATAAGCACCATTGAAATCAGCATGACATACATCTGGGTAGAAATGGTTAAGATTGTATGCCATAGATGCCCTTTTCTCACCATTGAAACTGCAGCCAACACATTTTCATCTTCTGTATTAACAAATAGTAAATTATCTCCTCTGTTGTATCCACACAGTTTCAATCATTTGGAACAGTTATTTCTTGTCAAATATAGATTTTCCTGATGACAGGCTACCTGGCTGTTTCATGCACTCCCAAGTTCCATTACGGAAAGTGCAAAAAAGAAACACTTGGGCCAGAAGCTTTGAAATGCAAAGACATGGGGCTGGATGCAGAGATAGACATGTTTAAGGGGGAACCACTGAAATCAATCTGTATACTGCAACCATGACAAATAAATATGAATAGATTGATTAATACAGCTGAGATGTTCAGAGAGGAACCATCACTTAGTTGAAAAATTAGGCTTTGGTTCATCAGCTCAGTAATATGTTCCACGTACAGTACAGCATAATAGACAGTACCAATAATATTAATAATTATTGCTTCAAGAAATGCTAAAAGCATGCTTCTCACTTTCAGATGCAGATCAGTGTGAGAAATGCCCAGATGATCACTACCCAAATGCCTTTCAGGACCAATGTGTTCCCAAAAAAATAAGCTACCTATCCTATGAGGAGCCCTTGGGGGCAATGCTGGCCTCCTTGGCTCTCCTGCTTTCTCTGGTCACACTTGTTGTGATGGGGACCTTCGGTCTGCACTGGAACACTCCCATTGTCAAAGCCAACAACTGGGGCATCACCTGCACCTTGCTCTCTTCTCTGCTTCTCTGCTTTCTCTGCTCCTTCTTATTCATTGGCAGGCCTACAAAGGTGACCTGTGTCTTGAGGCAAACCGTCTTTGGCATCGTCTTCTCCATTGCTGTGGCTTGTGTGTTAGCCAAAACCCTCACTGTGGTTCTGGCCTTCATGGTGACCAAGCCTGGGAACAGCCTGAGGAAATGGCTTGGGAAGAGGCTGGCAGGATCCCTTATCAGCTTCTGCTCTCTCATTCAAGCTGGCATCTGTCTTGGGTGGCTGGCATCCTCTCCCCCATTCCCAGAGTTTGACCTGCACTCCCAGGATGAGCAGATCATAGTGCAGTGCAATGAAGGCTCCGCCATCATGTTCCACCTTATTCTCGGCTACATGGGTCTTTTGGCCATTGTGAGCTTCTCTGTGGCTTTCTTTGCCAGGAAGTTGCCTGATACTTTCAATGAAGCCAAGTTGATTACCTTCAGCATGCTGGTCTTCTGCAGTGTTTGGCTGTCCTTTGTCCCCACTTATCTGAGCACCAGAGGGAAATACATGGTGGCTGTGGAGATCTTCTCCATCTTGGCCTCTACTGCTGGCTTACTGGGTTGCATCTTCCTCCCCAAAATCTACATCATTATAGTTAGGCCTGAGATGAACAGTAAAGAGAAGCTAGTAAAGAAGAAGGGTGACCATAGCTGAGAAGGTGAAAGAGATGCCATTAGCCAGGGACCTTATGTTGTGGCAAGAAGATGCTATTTCCTTTGCTTCTGTCTTTTTCTCCTTATGCCAGCAATTCCCAAACTTTGGTCTCCAGCTGTTTTTGGACTACAATTCCCACCATCCTTGACAACTAGCCTTGCCAGCTATGGATGTTTTCAACTGTAGTCCAACAACAGCCGGAGACCCAAGTTTGGAAACCCCTATTCTATGCCATCCAAGTGTTCATGGTGGTATACATGGCTCTCCTCTCTCTGTATTGCCTTCACAACAACTCTGTGAGGTAGGTTAGACTGAGAGATTTTTATGTATGTTGTTTTGTTGACTTAATATTTGTTTTTTGGCCTACCTTTCTATACCCCCAGAACACAAACTAAGGAGAGCACAATGTGAAATACTGTTACTTACAGGGGCCTGCTTCACCCGGGTGTAGTCCAAATGGAATGTTATGTGGAAGCAATTTGCAGCAGGATTGAAAATGGAGTAGCTGCTGAGTGATTGAAAAATAGGACATCAAAATCATTTGAGCTCTTGTTAATTCGTGCTAGTTTACCATTCTGCTTACCAAAATAAATTAGAAGTTGGTGGGACATGACCTTGATCCCAGGAAGACCATAACCACACAGTTCTTAAATAATAGAGGTATCTTTTAAATGACTTTCATTGCTCAAAATTAGGATATATGTGAGAGAGAGCTTTGTATTCATCTACCTCTTTTTCTTCTTTTGTTTTGTTCTTTTCTTTTTATTATTTTCTGTTTAGAATAGTTTCTTTTTATTGTATTGTGAAATGTCTGAATAAAACCTTATACAAAAAAGACGTGTGACATGTGTGTGTGTGTTTTAAGAAAAAAATCCCCAATGGACCATACAAACATGCAAAGCATCAAGCGTAATATAAATCATCTGGCAGTGGACATACAGACTTGTGGATGCTGTGAGAATATTTTCTGTGTTCCTGTAAAAGAGATATTAAGACCAGCAACCCTACTTACACACACACTAGATACTCTTTATACATATATATAAACCATCTCTGCACAAGTGAGTGTCATCCTTCCATAAGGACCCAAGTGTTGTGGGGGGTTGTGTGTGAGGAAATTGCTGTCCTCACCAGAAAAATACAGCAGCCACAAATTTTTAGTAGCTGATATCAGGGACTAGCTACACAATCCTCTAGTAGCTGAGTCAACTGGATGGGGGGGTGATGGGAGCTGAAACCCACCCTCACCCCTGTCTAGCTTTTCTCCCAGCCATAATAATCACAATCACAATCACAATCATAACAACATCCCAGCCAGAGTGGGCGGCTTATAGCATATCTAAAAAACAAGCCTGGAAATCCTGGAATTGAACCAGGGAGGGGGAAAACCTAAAGCAAAAGAGCATGGACAGCAAAGAAATTGTAATCTCAGTTCCCCCTTCAGCATCTTTTATTTTCATGGGGGGAAATGGACCTCACCAAGCTCCATTTTTAAATGTAGATATGTATATATACCTAGCTTGAATTTACATAAGCTATTTTCACAGTTGTGGATTCTTTGCCATGCGGATTTGCCTGTCATAGAATCCCTTCATGTAGCAGAGGATTCTGGGAAATGTTCTAGTGTAAACACTCCATTTTGAAGGAAGCTGGCCATTCTTGTTGGGTATCAACAATGCAAAGTGAGTCTGTCCCCTTGAGCAAAAGGTGCACTCTGTTCCCCTTTCATTTTAATATCAAACATATCGAACAAAGTACTCCGCCTAGATATGGACTAAGCTCCAGAAGGTAGATGCATTATCTGATGTTAATTATGTGTGCTTATTTTTTATTTAGGGTATTTGCTTTCCAACACATTGTCAGAAACATAACTGTATAGTGGTCATAACCATAAATTAAGTCCACACTGGAGGGAATTCCAGGGAAATTGAAACATATTTATCCTATCAATATCTACTCAACATGTAAATTAAGTCCACACTGGAGAGAATTCCAGGGAAATTGAAACATATTTATCCTATCACTATCTACTCAACATATGGCAAGTGATTGAACTTTCATCCTTCTCCCTTCCCTGCCCCAACCCCCAACTTCACCAAGATCTATATAAGAATTGAGGCAGCAGCTTCAGAGACAAACTTGCCCCTGCATAACGCAATATCCATCACCTCACAGGACGAAACTTGGGTAAGTTGGAGGCAATCACAAACTCACTTCTGATGCTATGGCTACTGATTTATATTTTGTATTGGGGCCTCTCACTAGCATTATACCCTATACCCACATATCTGTCCACATCCTTCTTCCATCAAAGTCTCATTCAGTTCTCGCGGGTAAGTAAATATACATATACTATGTGGGTTTGTGGGTTGAGGAGAAGAAAGCAAGGGCATGGGTGTAGTAGAAGAAGTAGAACACTCCCCATTTAAGCTCCCCACCCTCCATCACCACAGTTACTTATATTCCAATTGAGCCAAGGAGGGGGAAGTTAAATAGCATGAGGAGGCAAAGAGGGGGGAGGAGTTTAGCTCCCCTCAGTCATTTCCCATTTTCTTCTAAAATCTAGACCTCGTCAACCCCCAATTTAAAAAAATGAATAACGCAAGTGATTTCCACAGTTTCTTTTTTATGGAATTCTTGCCACATTGACTCTTCTGCTATGACTCAGTCTTGCATGTGGTAGAGGATTCTGGGAAAGATTCCAAGGCAGTCTCTCCATTTCTGAAGGATGCAGGCCAGTCTTGTTGCAGGATAACTATGCACTACCTGAAGTGAGGGTGTGCCCTTGGAGCAGACTCAGCACCCCATTTTGCTAGGACCTTTCAGTTTCAAAATAGAACGTGATGAAGGAAGTGCCTCTCCTGGATTTGGTTTTACAGTATCTCCAGATTGTAGACCTGTTCTTTGATTCTAGACTTGTTCTTTGAGTTAAGTCTTTTTATTGTATTTAGAATATTTATTTTCCCATCACCTTCCACACAAATACATTCATGCAACCAAATCATGTGTTTTTATGAGTATTTGAAGTACATCCTTTCTTTCTTCATATGTACTCTGCATTTATCTAAAAGGCTGAAATTCCTTCCTCCTTTCCCCTGTCTCTGACCTGACTAAGCTCCATATAAGAATTAAGGCAGTCAACTTGGGAGACAGAGTTGTAGAAAGAGGAATCCATCACTTCAGCAGGACAGCACCTGGGTAAGCTGGAGTTGGGGTTGGGGAGAAATTCAGTTCAGTTTCCATTTAAAGGCAAACTTAATTGAATTTGCAGTATCTGACACAATATGAGAGCTGAAACATAGCCACCGTTTGAAATTTGTCTCCCTTTGAATTTTTCAACACAGCTGAATTTCCCATTGAATTTCTCCAACTTTGTAAGATGGGTTAAGATCATTGGGGGGGGACGGGACTCACCCTGATAATTGCAGTGATTTTTATTCAGCACATGCAAGGCCACCTCTGTCCTGCCTCTGCCATCTCCATATCTCCTTTTTTATTGCTAATGCTAGTGGGCTGCCTAGGAGCGGAGCAAGGGGGTGCGGTGGAGGCGTAGCGCCCCAGGTGTCACCACTGAGGGGGTGACCAAATGCCAGGCAGCACTCACCGCGGGGCCTGCAGCATGCCCAAGCCACGCGTCTTTCCTGGGAGAAAATTGGTTAATGTACATTGCAATGGGCAGTGCTTTTTTTCTTTAAAATGTTTAGGAGTACTCTCATTTCCCTACTCATATTGAAATATTGCCCCTCAATAATGGATGAGAGTTGATCATTGAGGGGTTGGAGAGGAGGTAATGATTCCAGAGAGTTGTCCATCAATCACAGAAGGCACAGTTGGGAATGACAGTTGCTGGATTAGATTTTTTTCTTGCAGATGTAGCTGTTGAGTTGGTTGCAGTTTCAATCATTCCATTTCACAAAACTGTAAACGGTTTCTTTAAAAGAGAACAAATGACAGCATTAGGTCCAGAAGTTAGGAGGCACATGAAGAATAAATAGTCCAGATTAATTTTGCTTTCTGATCTTAGATTTTCTACATCCCTTAGTCAACACTTTCCCTATGGTGAGGAGAATACACAACTCAGACTTTAGCCTGGCAACCAGTTTTCAGAATACAACGTGAATGTGATGGTGGTGGTGGTGGTTGCTACAAATTGCATACCACCCTTCATCCAAATATCCCAGGGCAGTTGTCACGTACAATTTACTATGCAGATAGGCTGTAACTGAACCCTTCTACATTGTGGTATGTTGGAAGTGACCCTAAATGCTGAACACATAAGTCACTGCTGTTCCACTCTACAGAGTAATTATCTTTGCTGTAAAGAAACAAATACCTGACCAACAGTTGTATCCAACTAACTCATACTCAGAGTAGACTCCTTAAAATCAATGGACTTTCATAAAATACTAACCTGGGTCTGTTGATTTTGATGGAACTATTTTGAGTATGACTTACAATCATGAGAGAAATAGGACATTGATGGTGTGGCCATGTGGAACTCAACATCTAATTGTTATTTTGTCAGACCTTGCAAATGGTTTCCTTACCTGGAAAATATAGGAGCTCCACACAATGGTGAGGAGAATACACAAGCAAGCAGTTATTATTAGGGGAATATATATTTTTAAGAGGGGTGAACATACAACGTTAAACCACAAGATGAGGGAGCTGTTGTGTGCACAAATTGCACATGTAAAAGTGACTCCAGTTTAGCTCTTACTAAATCCTACTAGAAAAGGGGGGGGGGGCTTAAGATGCATTTATGTAAAAGTCTATGCGAAAAGATTATAGCAGGCAAAAGATTATAGCAGGCAAAATAACAATTGGAACAATTGTTTAAATCTACCGACACTGCAACACCAACCCAGCTACTAAAAGTTCATGGTGTTCCCAGGTGTACAGCACTTTAACCTAAAGGTTAAGAAATAAATCTTATTCCCCGCTGTCTTGTTGAGCTACTGGTGGCGCTTGATGAAGACTTTCAGAAGGATTTTAAGGGAGTTTATACAAAAGCGAGATGGATGGATGGATCCATGGATGGATGGATCCATCGTTCTCCTCCTTCAGGCAATCCTCTCATCAATCCTGTGAGGCAGGCTAGGGTAAGAGACTAAGACTGACCCAGGCTTTCCCAATGAGCTTCACGGCTGAGTGGGGATTTGAACCCTGGTCTCTCAGTGCTAGTCTGGAGCTCAGATTCATACCAGTGAGTCCCTTGCGCACATCTCACTTCAGCCAGAAACTTAACTGAGCTTGTACAAATATCCTATCTTCTTTGCCTCCTTCTCCCTGACCCTCAACAATGGTCCAAGCTTCTTCTTTTATATTGGTTTTTTTATTGGGTTTACAAACAAGAATGATGCATGGTGACTGGTTTGTATCAATATTCACATGGTTATGTGATCATGACTAGATAACATCCACCACAACATTTGCAGATAAGAATTTGCAAGGATATACAGTACAGCATTCATTTGAACTCCAAGCTGTTTCACAAAGCACCCTCTGGTGGCAAACAGAAAGAAAGCATTTACACACTCACTTTACTTTCCCCCCAGGTATCTCTTTCAGGCAGCGGTCACCCACGATGATGCCTTTCAAGGGATCTGGCCTTGTGCTCCTCACCTTTCTGGTGTCTGTTCTGGCACTGGGAGCCTATTGTGAAACCCCCTATGAGAAGTTCCTAAGGCAGCACTACGATAATCCCAAGAGCAGCCATGGAAAGCAGTATTGTGACGACATGATGAGAAGACGCGGACTGGACAAACCATGCAAGGAAGTGAACACCTTCATCCACGGCACCAAGAATAACATCAAATCTGTGTGCACTGAATCTGGAGGGGAGGATTATGGGAACGGGCTGAGGATTGCTCTACGCCCCATCACTGTCACCAGCTGCAAGCACAAAGGCGGCTCAACTCGCCCACCTTGCAAGTACTCCGATAACAGATCGTCCAGATACATTGTCATTGCCTGTAATCAGAATAATGAGCCTGTGCACTTCGACGAAAGCATCATCGTTACAGTGTAAGATTTCCAATGCCCAGATCCAAATATTCAGCTTTTTAACAATTATGCCATCCCTTGCAACTCCACTGAAACCCCCCCCCCCTTTGCTGCCATTCTGTCCAGCTCTGCTTTACTGCAATTAAAACAAACAAACAAAGCACCCTTAAACCATAGTGGCAAAGAAACCTGCTTTGATTCTGTTAAACCAGCAATGTCTGTCACTATTAAACTGAGGAGAAAGTTGCATAACATTTGATGTGTGTTTAATTTCATTTCATTTCCCTTTCTTTATCTTATTGCATCTAAGGGAGGGAATGTGGAATGCAGTACTGCACTGTCCGAGATTTTATTTCATGTTTCCGTCCACATGGGTAGTAGGCTACAACCAAATCAAATCTTTATTACAGTCATAGACCAGCGTAAGGAGGGAAGGGTACAATCATTTAAAATCAAAAAATGTTTTTTAAAAGGAGTTACAACAGAAAGTATATATAAAAGTCTATCAGAATCCAAAAGAAAATAAGAGTCTAAAAGAAGGGTTAGGAACCAAGAGTGAAAGAGAGTAAAAGGTTAGTATATATAAGACTATAGCTGTCAGTCTACCGAGCACTCTAATATGAGTGTTCCTTATATCTAGGTTGTGACACAGGTCATCATCTGACTAATTTTGAGCAATGCTGTGCAGAGTCCGGCAACGTATGTTATAGCATGATTGGTATCTGAAAGTGGCAGGAAGGTATAGAATTGTCCTGTGCGCCCTGGGTACTTATGCAGTAGTGGTAAGATGAGGCTGGTACAAATGTCTCTATAATAAAGACATTGGAGAAGCACATGCTCTGTTGTTTCTATTTGTCCAGAGTCACAAGCGCATTGTCTCTCCAGGTAAGCAATCTTCCTGTATTGGCCTTCAAGGACAGCTGAAGGGAGGGCATGACATCGAGCCAAGGTAAAGGCCTTCCGGCACTTAGGGGCTTCAAGTTTAGCTAGATATACCATCGGGGAGGCAGAGTACCTGGAAGATTCATTGGCAATAAAAGTTGAGGTCCTGGCTAGATCCAACTGGTGCTCAGTGTCTGCAACACGTTTTATGAGAGCAGGTAGGCTACAACCATTTCCTGTCAGGAATTATACTACACGGTGGCATATGGTTATTCCAAGTGAATCATCGGGGGGGGGGGACATGGTGTCTGCTGGGAGATGGATAGGAGGTTTTTTGATGCTCATGACTGAAGCAAAACCAGGTTTCAGCAAGAAAGGTATAGCAGTCAAATATTAGGGTGGGGAGCTGTCACCACTGCCTTTCTTCTTTTTTTCCATTTCCCCATCCCCTAAATGTCTAGATTTTCTCCTTCCATTTAACCCCCACCCATAGGGTATGCACAATATAGAGCGCATATGGTTCAGCATTAATGTCTAGCAGCTTGGAATGCTTCCCCCAACACTTTCGCAACTCTGGTTCCCCACTCAGTTCTGTCCCAGTGTGCAGAGTTCATGTTTATGGACACAGCCAGTTGTCATCCTGTGATCAGGCACCACAACCCCAGGGCTGCTTCTGAGCACATTCCACAGGCTGCCTAATAAATAGTCATCTTGCCGTTTGTGGCTCTGTGGGTGCTTTGAGGCTGGGAGTAAATCTAATGGAGAATGTAAACTCCCTTCTTTGGGGGACAAATATACCCCTTGAATGTTTATGGGGATATTCAGACCCACATGGGAATCAAGCTTCCAAGTCGGCTTGGAAGTTTGTTGGAAACAAAGAGAGAGAAATCTTCAAGTGGTATTGTTATCAATAGAACATCAACCCAAAGGTCAGATGTGTCTCTGCAGGAGGTATCCCCCTGACCATTTTTTGAGGCCCCTTTTGGCAACGCCCCCCTGACCGTAATTGGCTAATTGTTGAGGCTAGGTGGGAACCTCAAGGTATCCAGCTCAGTGGGGGGGAGGGAGCAGCAAAGCCAAGCTACCTAGCCAGGAGACTCATAGTCCTGGGGGAGGCTGCACGCAACCACGCAAAAGCCACCGCCCCCCAGTTAATGTGGGGAGCAGTCATTCTGCCCTCCTGGACCCCCTTCTAAGAAGCCATTTCATTTCATTTATTGAATTTATATACCACCATATACCCAGAGGTTTCAGGGTGGTTCACAAAAAAGATCACAATATATAAAATCAAAATAAAAACAATACTGCAATAACGCCCCCACCCACCCCACAAAAGAGCCATATTTTAAAGGGTAAGAACTTTGCTTGTTCTGAGACCTGAGGACCTTAGCAAAACAAATACTTCACCCTGTAATTTTTATAATTATTGATCAGCATCACTACTTTTAAATGTCCCATGGCAAATCAGATGCCAGGCACAATATAAGCCACAGAAACAGCCCTTTCCAAATGTGATGGTCCTGTGTTGTAGTCTATATAGGCGCCTGTCCTATCACATTACATAAATCCAGTAAGGGAGGTAGATTTGAGGCAGGTACATGCCTCCATCTATCCAAGTTTCCTTATAACTTCAGCCAAGACTGAAATGCTGTTAGTGACTATAGGTAAACATGATGGCTTCCAGTTCAGCCCAAGAATGGTTAGTGCCCCACCTGCTTTTCCTGCTGTTGCTGATGCATTATTCTTCTACCAAGCATTTGAGCTCTTGCAGATTGAGAGAAACAATTCAAACCAATTCATATGGTCCTCCAGAAGCCATGATCATTGGTGAATTTATATCCATTACGCTAGCAAACTTCAGAATGCAGAAATTTATGGAGCACTCACAAATTTCTTCATTATCTGCTCAGTAAGTAGTTACTTATTTACAGGGAATTTTCTGTTGGGTCCACAGATTACTCATGACTTGATGAAATAAACAACTGCATCGGCTTCTGTCCTCGGTTCTTCTGTCAGCCTTCACAGGGAACATTCAGATTTTTGTCCCACCACTTGAGTTAGCAGAAATAAACTCGACATCATCAGTCTAAGGCACCATATGTGACCTAATCAAATCCCTCTATACCACAGTGTTAAAAATGTTTTTCATAGTTGTCTTTCAAGTAAGATATTCATTCTTGTGGAAAGAATTAAGAAGTACTTCAATACAAATTTGGACTTGCTTGAAATGCTATTCTACTGCCCCCACCCCAGTTAATTGTGGTGTTTCTGTATTGCTACACAGAAGTGGAACTACCTACAACTTGATATTCTTTAAGATGATACCAAAAAAATCACCTTTTCATTTTGAGTCTGATAAACTGCAGTTCCCTCCTTTTCCCTCAAAGAGCAAAGCCCAGCAGTAGGGACACATTAACTTGAAAACATGTCCCTTCATTGTGTTCAGTGGGTACAGGGCCAGAATCCTGTTGAAATCCATGGGGATTCCAAAGTGCTTAAATGTGGCTACTAGATTGCCCCTGCTTTTTGCCCATATGAGCCCCATCCACAACCCAGCTGAAGTTTTCAAGCTACTTCAACCCATAGATGTTGCAACCCATCCCTGTGCCAAAATTTTCTTGCAAGTAAGCCTTGTTCAGTTCCATGGGCTTTGCTCCACACCCCAAACATACATCAGCTTTTAGCCTGACAGGGCAAATCTGGGCTTACCTACTCGAAGTAATCACCACTGAGCTTGGTGGTGCTTACTCCCAGGTAAGTGGCTGCAGCCATATTGCAGCTTAAATTGGAATTGCGTGAAAGGCAGTTCCACAGAGCCCAATGGGATGCTTCCTCTTAAATATTTGGGATCAAGGAGAGCTTTCCTTAACACATGTTTACATGGGAATAAGCAATTTCCAATGGAAGGTTGTGTGATCACCCCCTCTAATGCCGTGCACGATTATATGGGCAGCGAATCCCACTGAATAAAAAAAGAGGAGGAAGATTTAGCTTCCCAAGTTGTTGTTGTTGTTGTTGTTTTAAAAAGGAAAGCATATCTATAAGGCTTAGATTCAAGGGCTGCTAAAAAGACATTGTGTGTTAAAGCACACTGTTATACTAAAGAGTTGTTTCCCAGGTTGAATTGAGAACACATTCCCATGAATACTTCATGGTTCAGAAATGGAAGGGAGGTGGTGGACAAAGCAGCAGAACAAGAAGTAGGCATGAAGATTGCAATCTGATTTACTCAGTATTAAATCCCACTGTGTTGGTGATTTTGAACCTAGTTAAGTGGGGAAAGAATTAGAGCCTGACTGAACTTGGCAGGTTAACTGCTTTTTGTTTCTGGGTTTCCAATATTCAACCCCACCAATTCATCCACAGCACAACAGTGGATCTCCTTGAATCTACCATTTACATACTGAACATCTAATCATAATGTCTTAGGAGACTGCTGTAGTATCATTAGTTTGAATAAAATGTTCTTGTCCTGTAGGCTGAAACATCCAAGTTAAATACATGTATGAATCAAAATGAAAACTTCAACACAGTTGTTTCTCTTCTGTCATGTTTGCAGTCATTCTTTGTCTCATTGCAGAGTCCTCCCAAAAAACTACCAGCATGTTCTTGCTTTCATCTTTGCTATGCAAGAGATCAACAAGAATGCCGAATTCTTATCCAACATCACACTGGGATCAACATTTTATGAGAATGGTTTTAATCCTTCGCAAACTTGTTGGAACACTCTCGCTCTTCTTTTCATGGGACAACGAAATCCCCCCAATTACCACTGTAATGGGGAAGATAGATTAATTGCCGTGGTTGGAGGGCTCACCTCCCAAAACTCCATTCAGATGGCCAATTTATTAAACACCTACAAGATTCCACAGGTATGTGTTTAGATACATAGATACAACCACAAGGCCAGACATACACAGAAAACATCAAAAAGCATCCAGGTTAGCTTTCAATCCTATTACATTATGTTTTCTACACATATGTCCTACATTAGACTTGGTATGGGTACATGATTATGTTAAAGCCTCCTAGCTATGTGTTGCCAACACTGCCGTCTCAATTTGCATTGGGATTTTTTTTTTTGGGGGGGGGGGTAAATCCATAATACTAATAATCCAAGCTCTGGTTCTTCCAAACCTGGCCATGCCACAAATCATGTAATCATAGGAGCAACCAGCTTCCTGCTTAGAAACTTCTCCTAGTTTGAGACTTAATAATGCCAGGGGTGTATTTTTTACAAAAGTAAGACCAGGTGGATAACTACCACAATACAGAATTATTCTTTCTAGGAACAAATATATGGTCTTTGGATTCTTAAAAATAGAATGCCTTTCCCTTTAGCTCAGCTATGGCTCCTTGGATCCAGGGCTTAGTGACCAAAGGCGCTTCCCTTCCTTCTTCCAAATGGTCCCCAATGAAGAAGCTCAGTATGATGGCATTGTCTGGCTACTCAGGAAGTTTGGGTGGAACTGGATTGGCCTCCTTGTTTCAGATGATGACAGTGGAGAAACCTTCCTTCGTACTATGAGACCAAGGCTTTCCCAGAATAATCTTTGCATTTCTTGGATACTGGTGATCCCACTAGTGACAAATTTTTTACCTAATGAGCTACTTCAACAAAAGTTGAGACCAATCATGTTTGTTCTCACACAGCAGCAAATGAATGTGATTCTTGTCTGTGGAGACAGTCAGTCTCTAGAGGCTTTGAGACTGGTTTTAGTCTCCCTTGAGGTTTTCTCTATGTACCCAGTGGAGAGGGTGTGGATTACAATAGCTCAATGGGATTTCACTGCAGTGCTGGCTGGAGGCAATTTTCCTTTAAAATCCTTCAATGGCACTTTGTCATTTACACTCCATTCAAATCCAGTTCCAGGGTTTCAGGACTTTCTACAGACCATAAATCCATGGCAGCCAAATCTTTATTTCATTCAGCAGTTCTGGGCCAGTGCATTCCTCTGTTCATTCCCAGATCACAATCTAATTCGCACAACTCATGAACCCTGCACTGGGAGGGAGAAGCTGGAGAAACTCACTGGACCCGTGTTTGAAATGGAAATGTCCAGCCAGAGCTACACCATCTACAATGCCGTCCATGCAGTAGCACATGCTCTCCATAGCATGTATTCCTCAAGAACCAAACAGAAAGTACTGGGTGAGAGACGGACGCAGCCAAAAGTTCAGCCCTGGCAGGTACTGTCAACTAATCTCCCCAATGTTAGAAGCACTGGAGTTATTATTACTGGTTTATGTTTCACAGCTGAGCCCTGGCATGGAGGAGAGGCCTTGGAGATTTTCGCACTTGAGCTCTATCACTGGGAGGGACTTGATCTCAGTGAAAGACCAAATGCTTTGGAAGCTACACATTCAAAGCTCTTTAAATTAATCCATCCAGGATTCTCCTACTTGGGGCTGCACAAGGGAGAGGGGTGTCCTCTGTTATAAGAACTGGGTTGAAACCACAGATGTATGCCGAATAGAACTGTGGCAATTCAGAGTAGACAGTTCTGGGTTACAGAGATAATGGTTTGACTCAGCACAAGGCAGTTTCAGGTGTTAATGGAGGAGGTTTTTGAATTACCCAGAATCCATGGCAAGTCGAAAAGCATTACAAGTCATGTCTCTTAGTATTGGAGCTGGAAAGGCTTACAGCTCAATGGCAGAACATCTGCTTTCATTCAAAAAGTTCCATGTTCAACCCCCAGCATCTCAAGATCATGCTGGGAAAGACTCTGAAATTCTAGAGAGCCAATAACAAGCTGTGTAGAAATGACTGGGCTATATAGAGCAATGATTTCACTCACAGTAAGGCAGCGTTCAGCATCCTAGAACATACTGATGAATGGTAGTAAAAAGCCAAAGGTCCACCTGCCAAATGGAAAAGAGAGAGCATATTAGCAGACAATGTTTGTGTATTTTTTCTCCTGCAATCTAGCTTCACTCCTTCCTGAAGAACATCCACTTCAACAACAGTGCTGGGGAAGAAATCTCTTTGGATGAGAAGGGGCAGCAGGCAGGTGGCTATGATCTCCTCAACTTGGTCACATATCCCAATGAGTCCTTCCAGAGAGTCCGAGTGGGGAGGGTGGACCCTCAGGGCCCCCCAGGAAAAGAGTTCACAGTGGATGGAAGTGCCATCGCATGGAATCCCAAGTTCAATCAGGTGGGTGGGACTATTTTTTTTTTTGTTTTAATCACCATCCATCATCATCTTTAACGAGAAGATCAGGGGATCCAGGAAAACACAGATGGCTACAAAGGAGAAATGTGAGGAGGAAAGCTCTAGTACTCAGTGATCAAATACTATCTTTGTTACTTTGTTCAAATTTGTTGATCCAGAACTAGTTTGAAGCTAATTTGGAGCTTAGGGTTAAGAACAAGGTCTTTCTGAGTGAGGAATTAGCAAGTGTTTAAAGCTCTTGAAAAGGGACTGTTGTGTTCCAAAATGCGTTGTTGGCAACAATCTTTGTTTCAGACTCTGTCCCACCATGTGGAGCCAGGTAGAAAGAAAATCATCTATCACCTGAAGTGTGTGGTCACTAATGTTGATGGATGGAGTGCCGGTGATATCCTGTCCCACAATGTTGGTCTCCATCAGGCTGGTGGGGGGGCCAAAATCCATGCAGGCTTGGCCATAAAGTGTGGGATGAAAGCATCCAAAAGGCTAAGGAAAGGGCTGATGCTCAGAAGGCTATAGTATGCAGTGCTGTCATATGCCAGACGAATTGATTGATTGATTGATTGATTGATTGATTGATTGATTGAGTATATACACTGCCATATAACTTGAGGTCTCAGGGCAGTTCACAGAATAAAATCAACATATAAAACCACAAAATACATAAAGAATACATACATAATACATAATGAAAATAAAAAACCCAATGGCCCCCCACAAAAAAAACACATATTATAAGAGGGAATAGTTATGTAAATTTCTACAGCTATGGCAGTTATGAGCAATCTAAACAAAGCAGCAGGAATGTTCTGCTGTGCTGCTGTCAGTTGTAACAGTATTTATCTTAGATAAAAATCTATGTAAGATGTATTAGCAATGTAAGTAACACCTACCTGCATTGTATAGTTTAATCTGAAATTTCAAGTACATTTGGTAAGAAGGAGAAGCAGCATCTGCTGCCGGCTCCTGATTTCAGGTCTCCTCTCCCTCCAGGAGGGAATCAGCATTGGATTATGAGGAAACAATCGATCAAGAGGGAGAAGGTTGGCACTAGCCTCTCTTTGCCATTCAGACATGTGCTGGGCTGGCCAAATGGTTAAGTGACAGCAGAAAGCATCTTTATTGGGGGGCCTGATGCTTGCCCAGGGAGCAAATACTTGACAGCCATCCTCTAAATTCAGTCCTGTGACCTTTCTACTTCAAAGCGGACATAGATGACAATAAGATTTATGTAGAGAAGCAAGCTTATTCCATTCAAAATCCCTTGCTTGCCTTTTTTTTTCTTTTTTAAAAAATAATATTTATTAAAGTTTTAAAATTTACAGAAAGAAAAGAAAAATAATTAAACATAACAAAACCATACAATACAATACAATACAAAGACAAAAATACTACATATACATAACAAAAATAAAACAAAAACAATTAAAAGAAAAAAGAAACACATCCAATACTTTCAATGTTATTAACTTTCATTTACTTGTTTCAGCGACCTCCTCACACCTCCCTTTTTTGTATTCCACTTCAATTAATTGTCTCAGCAAATCCTTTCCATCTTCCTCAATTTTCTGTCCTATCATTTAACTTAACAAATTCTAACATTATTTTTTCCTTTAATCCATTTACAATCTATTGTACTTAATTCTTTATAGCATTTCTGCTAAAGCCATGTAACTTCATTCCAACATCCTTCTAACATTCCTTAATTTTACAATATTTCTGTAGATAATCTTTAAATTTCTTCCAATCTTCTTCCACCATCTCTTCTCCCTGGTCTCGGATTCTACCAGTCATTTCTGCCAATTCCATGTAGTCCATCACCTTCATCTGCCATTCTTCCCGGGTGGGTAGGTTTTGTGTCTTCCAGTACTTTGCAATAAGTATTCTTGCTGCTGTTGTAGCATACATAAAGAAAGTTCTATACTTCTTTGGCACCAATTGGCCAACCATGCCCAGGAGAAAGGCCTCTGGTTTCTTCAGAAAAGTATATTTAAATACCTTTTTCATTTCATTATAGATCATTTCCCAGAAAGTCTTAATCCTTGGGCATGTCCACCAAAGGTGAAAGAATGTACCTTCAGTCTCTCTACATTTCCAACATTTATTATTGGGCAGATGGTAAATTTTTGCAAGCTTGACTGGTGTCATGTACCACCTGTATATCATTTTCATTATATTCTCTCTTAAGGCATTGCATGCCGTGAACTTCATACCTGTGGTCCATAACTGTTCCCAGTCAGCCATCATAATATTATGTCCAACATCTTGTGCCCATTTAATCATAGCTGATTTCACCGTTTCATCCTGAGTGTTCCATTTCAACAGCAAGTTGTACATTCTTGACAAGTTCTTAGTTTTGGGATCTAACAGTTCTATTTCCAGTTTTGATTTTTCCACCTGGAAGCCATTTTTTTTGTCCAGATTATATGCCTCCATTATTTGATAATAATGGAGCCAATCTCGCACTCTATTTTTTAGTTTTTTGAAACTCTGTAGTTTTAATCTATCTCCCTCTTGTTCCAAAATTTCCCAATATTTCGGCCATTTGGCCTCCATATTGAGCTTTTTTCTGAGCCTTCGCTTCCATTGGTGACAACCACCTTGGGGTTTTATTTTCAAGCAAGTCCTTATATCTTATCCAGACATTAAACAGTGCTTTCCTGACAATATGGTTTTTAAACGCTTTATGTGCTTTGACCTTATCATACCACAAATATGCGTGCCACCCAAATACATTGTTAAAACCTTTTAAATCCAGCACGTCAGTGTTTTCAAGAAGCAACCATTCTCTCAGCCAGCAAAAAATGGCTGATTCATAATACAGTTTAAGGTCTGGCAGGGCAAATCCACCTCTTTCTTTAGCATCAGTTAATATCTTAAATTTTATTCGAGGTTTCTTGCCCTGCCAGACAAATCTAGAGATATCTCTCTGCCACTTCTTGAAACAATCCATTTTATCCAAAATTTGCAGTGTTTGAAACAAAAACAGCATCCTAGGCAATACATTCATTTTTATCACAGCGATTTGGCCTAGCAATGATAGCTTCAGATTTGACCATATTTCTAAATCCTTTTTCACTTCCATTCACCATTTTTCATAGTTATCCTTAAATAAATTCACATTCTTGTCAGTCATGTTAACCCCTAGGTATTTCACTTTCTTAACCAGTGTTAATCCTGTCTCCTTCTGAAACCTCTCTCTCTCAGTCGCTGTTAGATTTTTCTCTAAAACCTTAGTTTTCATCTTGTTCAACTTAAAACCCGCTACCTGACCAAATTCTTGAATTAATTCCAGTACTCTTTTAGTACTAGATTCTGGCTCCTGTAGTGTCAATACCAAATCATCGGCAAATGCCTTCAATTTGTACTGTTTGGCTCCGACTTGTATACCTTTAACCAATTGGTCCCTTCTAATCATGTTTAAAAGAACCTCCAGGACCGATATAAAAAGCAATGGAGAGATTGGGCAACCTTGTCGTGTTCCTTTCTCTATCTTAAATTCTTCTGTCACTACATTATTTACAATTAATTTAGCCTTTTGTTCAGAGTAGATTGCACCTATACCATTTTCGAACCCTTGACCAACCCCCATCCCTTGTAAATTCTTCTTCATAAAACTCCAAGAAATTTTGTCAAAGGCTTTCTCCACGTCCACAAATATCAGAACTGCTTTGGTATTAATGTTCACTTGTAGTTTTTCTAGGATATTAATTATGTTCCTCGTATTGTCAGACAGGTGTCTGCCCGGGAGAAAGCCCGCTTGATCTTTGTGCAAAATCCCTTGTTTGTCATTACCATTAGATGCTGCCCATTTCCACCTGTGTTGAGAGCTGCCACCCTGGACAGAGTATGTTTCCCCAGCAGGGAAAGCAAATCTGTTGTTATGACTGTGTTCAGTGCCCTAAAGGGAGGATTTCAGTCCAGAAGGGTAAGTGAAGGAACCCGAGTCAACTGGAATTCCCATCTTCCTCTCCAGCATAGACATTCATGTCTTAGTCTTATTATGTCTGCTTATTTTCTGTCATAGATGCCAAGCACATGTGTTTATGTGTTACTGATACATATTGTCCTTTCCTCTCTCCTCCCCTTTGGATAGCCATTCAAGAGTTTATTGTGTGAAATAATATCCACATGGGAGCAACCACCATTGAAATCAGGATGACATATATCTGGGAAGAAATAATTAGGATTGCACTCCATAGATTCCCTTTTTGTCAGCATTGAACCTGCAGCCAACAGATTTTTATCTTCTGTGATTAACAACTAGGGAACAATTTTCTCTATTGTATCCACACAGTTTCAGTCCTTAGGAAAAGTTATTTCCTGTCAAATACAGTGGTACCTCGGGTTAAGTACTTAATTCGTTCCAGAGGTCCGTTCTTAACCTGAAACTGTTCTTAACCTGAAGCACCACTTTAGCTAATGGGACCTCCTGCTGCCGCTGTGCCGCCGGAGCACAATTTCTGTTCTCATCCTGAAGCAAAGTTCTTAACATGAAGCACTATTTCTGGGTTAGCGGAGTCTTTAACCTGAAGTGTATGTAACCTGAAGTGTATGTAACCCGAGGTACCACTATATAGATTTTCCCAGTGAGCAAATGACAGGCGACCTGGCTGTTTCATCCACTCCCAAACTCAATTACGGAAAGTGTAAAATAGAAACACTTGCACTGCAAGCCTTGAAATGCAAAGACATGCGCCTGGATGCAGAGATAGACATGTTTAAGGGGGAAACACTGAAATCAATCAGTGTACTGCAACCATGACAAATAAATATGAATGGATTGATTAGTACAGTTGAGGTGCTCATGGAGGAACCATCACTTAGTTGAAAAATTAGGCTTTGGTTCATCAGCTCAGTAATATGTTTCATGTACTGCATAATAGACAGTATCAATAATATTAATAAGTATCGCTTCAAGAAATGCTAAAAGCATGCTTCTCATTTTCAGATGCAGATCAATGTGAGAAATGCCCAGATGATCACTACCCAAATGCCTTTCAGGACCAATGTGTTCCCAAAAAAATAAGCTACCTATCCTATGAGGAGCCCTTGGGGGCAATGCTGGCCTCCTTGGCTCTCCTGCTTTCCCTGGTCACACTTGTTGTGATGGGGACCTTCGGTCTGCACTGGAACACTCCCATTGTCAAAGCCAACAACTGGGGCATCACCTGCACCTTGCTCTCTTCTCTGCTTCTCTGCTTTCTCTGCTCCTTCTTATTCATTGGCAGGCCTACAAAGGTGACCTGTGTCTTGAGGCAAACCGTCTTTGGCATCGTCTTCTCCATTGCTGTGGCTTGTGTGTTAGCCAAAACCCTCACTGTGGTTCTGGCATTCATGGTGACCAGGCCTGGGAACAGCCTGAGGAAATGGCTTGGGAAGAGGCTGGCAGGATCCCTTATCAGCTTCTGCTCTCTCATTCAAGCTGGCATCTGTCTTGGGTGGCTGGCATCCTCTCCCCCATTCCCAGAGTTTGACCTGCACTCCCAGGATGGGCAGATCATAGTGCAGTGCAATGAAGGCTCCGACATCATGTTCCACCTTATTCTCGGCTACATGGGTCTTTTGGCCATTGTGAGCTTCTCTGTGGCTTTCTTTGCCAGGAAGTTGCCTGATACTTTCAATGAAGCCAAGTTGATTACCTTCAGCATGCTGGTCTTCTGCAGTGTTTGGCTGTCCTTTGTCCCCACTTATCTGAGCACCAAAGGGAAATACATGGTGGCTGTGGAGATCTTCTCCATCTTGGCCTCTACTGCTGGTTTATTGGGTTGCATCTTCCTCCCCAAAATCTACATCATTATACTTAGACCTGAGATGAACAGTAAAGAGAAGCTAGTAAAGAAGAAGGGTGACCATAGCTGAGAAGGTGAAAGAGATGCCATTAGCCAGGGGCCTTATGTTGTGGCAAGAAGTCACTATTTCCTTTGCTTTTATCTTTTTCTCCTTATGCCAGCAATTCCCAAACTTTGGTCTCCAGCTGTTTTTGGACTACAGTTCCCACCATCCTTGACAATTAGCTTTGCCAGCTATGGATGTTTGGAATTGTAGTCCAACAACAGCTGGACACCCAAGTTTGGAAACCCCTATTCTATGCCATCCAAGTGTTCATGGTGGCATACATGGCTCTCCTCTCTCTGTATTGCCTTCCCAGCAACTCTGTGAGGTAGGTTAGACTGAGAGATTTTTATGTATGTTGTTTTGTTGACTTAATCTTTGTTTTTTGGCCTACCTTTCTATACCCCCAGAACACAAACTAAGGAGAGCACAATGTGAAATACTGTTACTTACAGGGGTCTGCTTCACCCGGGTGTAGTCCAAATGGAATGTTATGTGGAAGCAATTTGCAGCAGGATTGAAAATGGAGTAGCTGCTGAGTGATTGAAAAATAGGACATCAAAATCATTTGAGCTCTTATTAATTCATGCTAGTTTACCATTCTGCTTACCAAAATAAATTAAAAGTTGGTGGGACATGACTTTGATCCCAGGAAGACCATAACCACACAGTTCTTAAATAATAGAGGTATCTTTTAAATGAATTTCATTGCTCAAAATTAGGATATATGTGAGAGTGAGCTTTGTATTCATCTACCTCTTTTTCTTCTTTTCTTTTTATTATTGTTTTGTTCTTTTCTTTTTATTATTTTCTGTTTGGAATAGTTTCTTTTTATTGTATTGTGAAATGTCTGAATAAAACCTTATACAAAAAAAGACGTGTGACACGTTTGTGTGTGTGTATGTGTGTTTTAAGAAAAAAAATCCCCAATGGACCATACAAACATGCAAAGCATCAAGTGTAATATAAATCATCTGGCAGTGGACATACATGTTTAAACTCAGACTTCTGGATGCTGTGAGAATATTTTCTGTGTTCCTGTAAAAGATATTCAGACCAGCAGCCCTACTTACACATACGCTAGATACTCTTTATACATATATATAAACCATCTCTGCACAAGTGAGTGTCATCCTTCCATAAGAACCCAAGTGTTGTGGGGGGTTGTGTGTGAGGAAATTGCTGTCACCAGAAAAATACAGCAGCCCCAAAGTTTTAGTAACTGATATCAGGGACTAGCTACACAATCCTCTAGTAGTTGAGTAAACTGGATGCTAATGGGGGGTGATGGGAGCTGCAACCCACCCTCACCCCTGTCTAGTTTTTCTCCCAGCCATAATAATCACAATCACAATCATAACAACATCCCAGCCAATCTGGGTGGCCTATAGCATATCTAAAAACAAGCCTGGAATTCCTGGAATTGAACCAGGGAGGGGGAAAACCTAAAGCAAAACAGCATGGACAGCAAAGAGATTGAAACCTCAGTTCCCCCTTCAGCCTTTTTTATTTTCATGGGAAAAAATGGACCTCACCAAGCTCCATTTTTAAGTGTGTGTGTGTGTGTGTGTGTGTGTGTGTGTGTGTGTGTGTGTACCTAGCTTGAATTCACAGTTGTGGCTTCTTTGCCATGAGGATTTGTCTGTCACGGAATCCCTTCGTGTAGCAGAGGATTCTGGGAAATGTTCTAGTGTAAAGACTCCATTTTGAAGGAAGCTGGCCATTCTTGTTGGGTATCAACAATGCAAAGTGAGTCTGTGCCCTTGAGCAAAAGGTGCACTCTGTTCCCCTTTCATTTTAATATCAAACATATCGAACAAAGTACTCCGCCTAGATATGGACTAAGCTCCAGAAGGCAGATGCATTATCTGATGTTAATTATGTGTGCTTATTTTTTATTTAGGGTATTTGCTTTCCAACCCATTGTCAGAAACATAACTGTATAGTGGTCATAACCATAAATTAAGTCCACACTGGAGGGAATTCCAGGGAAATTGAAACATATTTATCCTATCAATATCTACTCAACATGTAAATTAAGTCCACACTGAAGGGAATTCCAGGGAAATTGAAACATATTTAGCCTATCACTATCTACTCAACATATGGCGAGTGACTGAACTTTCAACCTTCCCCCTTCCCTGCCCCAACCCCCAACCTCACCAAGATCTATATAAGAATTGATGCAGCAGCTTCAGAGACAAACTTGACCCTTCAGAAAGCAATATCCATCACATCACAGGACAAAACTTGGGTAAGTTGGAGACAATCACAAACTTACTTATGATTCTATGGCTACTGATTTATATTTTGTATTGGGGGCTCTCACTAGCAATATACTCTATACCCACATATCTGTCCACATCCTTCTTCCATCAAAGTCTCATTCAGTTCTTGCAGGTAAGTACGTATACATATACTATGTGGGTTTGTGGGTTGAGAAGTTGAGGAGAAGAAAGCAAGGGCATGGGTATAGTAGAAGAAGAAGTAGAACACTCCCCAGTTTAAGCTCCCCCCCTCCATCACCACAGTTACTTATATTCCAGTTGAGCCAAGGAGGGGGAAGTTAAAAAGCATGAGGAGGCAAAGAGGGGGGAGGAGTTTAGCTCCCCTCAGTCATTTCCCATTTTCTTCTAAAATCTAGACCTCGTCAACCCCCAATTTAAAAAAATGAATAACGCAAGTGATTTCCATAGTTTCGGTTTTATGGAATTCTTGCCACATTGACTCTTCTGCTATGACTCAGTCTTGCATGTGGTAGAGGATTCTGGGAAAGATTCCAAGGCAGTGTCTCCATTTCTGAAGGATGCAGGCCAGTCTTGTTGCAGGCTAACTATGCACTACCTGAAGTGAGGGTGTGCCCTTGGAGCAGACTCAGCACCCCACTTCACTGGGATCTTTCAGTTTCAAAATAGAAAGTGGTGAAGGAAGTGCCCCTCCTGGATTTGGTTTTACAGTATCTCCAGATTGTAGACCTGTTCTTTGATTCTAGACTTGTTCTTTGAGTTAAGTCTTTTTATTGTATTTAGAATATTTATTTTCCCATCACCTTCCACACAAATACATTCATGCAACCAAATCATGTGTTTTTATGAGTATTTGAAGTACATCCTTTCTTTCTTCATATGTACTCTGCATATATCTAAAAGGCTGAAATTCCTTCCTCCTTTCCCCTGTCTCTGACCTGACTAAGCTCCATATAAGAATTAAGGCAGTCAACTTGGGAGACAGAGTTGTAAGCTGGAGTTGGGGTTGTGGAGAAATTCAGTTCAGTTTCCATTTAAAGGCAAACTTAATTGAATTTGCACTATCTGAAACAAAATGAGAGCTGAAACACAGCCACCCTTTGAAATTTGTCTCCCTTTGAATTTTTCAACACAGCTGAATTTCCCATTGAATTTCTCCAACTTTGTAAGATGGGTTAAGATCATTGGGGGGGGACGGGACTCACCCTGATAATTGCAGTGATTTTTATTCAGCACATGCAAGGCCACCTCTGTCCTGCCTCTGCCATCTCCATATCTCCTTTTTTATTGCTAATGCTAGTGGGCTGCCTAGGAGCGGAGCAAGGGGGTGCGGTGGAGGCGTAGCGCCCCAGGTGTCACCACTGAGGGGGTGACCAAATGCCAGGCAGCACTCACCGCGGGGCCTGCAGCATGCCCAAGCCACGCGTCTTTCCTGGGAGAAAATTGGTTAATGTACATTGCAATGGGCAGTGCTTTTTTTCTTTAAAATGTTTAGGAGTACTCTCATTTCCCTACTCATATTGAAATATTGCCCCTCAATAATGGATGAGAGTTGATCATTGAGGGGTTGGAGAGGAGGTAATGATTCCAGAGAGTTGTCCATCAATCACAGAAGGCACAGTTGGGAATGACAGTTGCTGGATTAGATTTTTTTCTTGCAGATGTAGCTGTTGAGTTGGTTGCAGTTTCTATCATTCCATTTCACAAAACTGTAAACGGTTTCTTTAAAAGAGAACAAATGACAGCATTAGGTTCAGAAGTTAGGAGGCACATGATGAATAAACAGTCTGGATTATTTTTGCTTTCTAATCTTACATTTTCTACATCCCTTAGTCAACACTTTCCCTATGGTGAGGAGAATACACAAGCAAGCAGTTATTATTAGGGGAATATATATTTTTAAGAGGGGTGAACATACAACGTTAAACCACAAGATGAGGGAGCTGTTGTGTGCACAAATTGCACATGTAAAAGTGACTCCAGTTTAGCTCTTACTAAATCCTACTAGAAAGGGGGGGGGGCTTAAGATGCATTTATGTAAAAGGCTATGCAAAAAGATTATAGCAGGCAAAAGATTATAGCAGGCAAAATAACAATTGGAACAATTGTTTAAATCTACCGACGCTGCAACACCAACCCAGCTACTTAAAGTTCATGGTGTTCCCAGGTGTACAGCACTTTAACCTAAAGGTTAAGAAATAAATCTTATACCCCGCTGTCTTGTTGAGCTACTGGTGGCGCTTGATGAAGACTTTCAGAAGGATTTTAAGGGAGTTTATACAAAAGTGAGATGGATGGATGGATCCATGGATGGATGGATCCATCGTTCTCCTCCTTCAGGCAATCCTCTCATCAATCCTGTGAGGCAGGCTAGGGTAAGAGACAGAGACTGACCCAGGGTTTCCCAATGAGCTTCACGGCTGAGTGGGGATTTGAACCCTGGTCTCTCAGTGCTAGTCTGGAGCTCAGATCAGTGGCGTAGCGTGGGGGGTGCAGGGGGTGCCAGCCGCACCGGGCGCAACATTTTGGGGGGCGCACTCGCAGCTCTCTGCCCCTACCTGGCTCACTCACTCTCTCTCAGTGTTGGCTGTGCGAATCCAATCCGAGCTGCCCGCGTTGCGGTGCGGAGCGGGAGCGGAGAGAGAGCGAGGGAGGGACTATCTGGGGGAGGGACAATGCAGCGGCCGCCCAGCGCAGCGCTCAGCGCGGGAGAGAACCACACCCGACCAGCCCAGTTTTTGGAGGGGAGGTGTTACTGCTAGGTTAGTGCACAGTTTAAACCGATTTAAAATGTCTGTTTAACAAAAGGCGGCGGCGGGAGGCGGACTTCTCTCCCTCTCTGGTGCTGGTGCCGTGAGGCGCTTGCCAGCCCACCGGCCCCTCCTGAGCGGGATATGGGTGGGCGGACGAGGTGGGTGGGTGGGGGAGAGGCGCCGGGTGAGGCGGGGTCAGCCAGCGGCGGCAGCTGCGCGAGGGACCCCCGCCCGCCTCGTGCCCTGACAGGAGCCGCCGCTGCGTCCACAGGTGCCCTTGACGCGGCGCCCCTCATGCCCCCTCGAGAGGCGTTGGGGGGCAGCGAGACTCTGCCGGGCCCCGCCCCTCACTCCGCGCTCGGCTTCAGGGCTGTCTTGCGAGGGGGCGGCAGGAAAAGGCTCTGAGGAGAACCTCGCTCGCTGTCCCGCGTCGCTTTTCCTCATGTCGTTTTCCCTTTCCCTTGAGGGGACGGGGAGGTGAAGGGAGCCCGCCTTCCTCCTCGCACGTGGCGAGTCGTCGGTGGAGGTAGAGAAACCACGCACATTTGATATTCATCATCATAATAATAATGGTTTGAAATTTAAGACTCCCCCCCCCCAAGGAAAAGGCACTTTCTTGCCCTGCCTGTGGAGCAGGAGGTCGTGGCGGGAGAGGCCTTCAGCAGTGGGGCCCTTATTCGCGCTGCCAGCCTGACCTTCACCCTCTTACATATAGAGTGGAAAGGAGACGCGGAGGCGCAAAGCCTTGCGGGGCAGAGGTAAGCCCCGCTGAGTTCATCAGGGGTGCCAACGTGAATACAGTATGATATTGGGGGGGGAGGCAGGTAAGCCCCGCCCTGCATAGTTTACCACATTGGCAATGCCCATCAACTGGGGGACTGGCCCCCTCAAATGTTTTATTGAGGCGCCTGAAGCAGTGGCGTAGCGTGGGGGTGCAGGGGGGCCGTGCGCAACATCTGGGGGGGCGCTCGCACTCGAGTGCTAAAATCCACGGGTTAGGGGGCGCAAATTACTTGCCTTGCCCCAGGTGCTGACAACCCACGCTACGCCACTGGCTCAGATTCATACCAGTGAGTCCCTTGCGCACATCTCACTTCAGCCAGAAACTTAACTGAGCTTGTACAAATATCCTATCTTCTTTGCCTCCTTCTCCCTGACCCTCAACAATGGTCCAAGCTTCTTCTTTTATATTGGTTTTTTTATTGGGTTTACAAACAAGAATGATGCATGGTGACTGGTTTGTATCAATATTCACATGGTTATGTGATCATGACTAGATAACATCCACCACAACATTTGCAGATAAGAATTTGCAAGGATATACAGTACAGCATTCATCTGAACTCCAAGCTGTTTCACAAAGCACCCTCTGGTGGCAAACAGAAAGAAAGCATTTACACACCCACTTTACTTTCCCCCCAGGTATCTCTTTCAGGCAGTGGTCGCCCATGATGATGCCTTTCAAGGGATCTGGCCTTGTGCTCCTCACCTTTCTGGTGTCTGCTCTGGCACTGGGAGCCTATTGTGAAACCCCCTATGAGAAGTTCCTAAGGCAGCACTACGATAATCCCAAGAGCAACGTTGGAAAGCAGTATTGTGACGTCATGATGAAAAGACGTGGGCTGGACAAACCATGCAAGGAAGTGAACACCTTCATCCACGGCACCAAGAATAACATCAAATCTGTGTGCACTGAATCTGGAGGGGAGGATTATGGGAATGGGCTGAGGATTGCTCTCCGCCCCATCACTGTCACCAGCTGCAAGCACAAAGGCGGCTCAACTCGCCCACCTTGCGAGTACTCCGATAACAGATCGTCCAGATACATTGTCATTGCCTGTAATCAGAATAACGAGTCTGTGCACTTTGACGAAAGCATCATCGTCACAGCGTAAGATTTCCAACGCCCAGATCCCAAATATTCAGCTTTTTAACAATTATGCCATCCCTTGCAACTCCACTGAAAACCCCCCTTTGCTGCCATTCTGTCCAGCTCTGCTTTACTGCAATTAAAACAAACAAACAAACAAAGCACCCTTAAACCATAGTGGCAAAGAAACCTGCTTTGATTCTGTTAAACCAGCAATGTCTGTCTGTTGTTTCTATTTGTCCAGAGTCACAGGCGCATTGTCTCTCCAGGCAAGCAATCTTCCTGTATCAGCCTTCAAGGACAGCTGAAGGGCCAAGGTAAAGGCCCTCCAGTGCTTAGGGACTTCAAGTTTAGCTAGACATACCATAGGGGAGGCAGAGTACCTGGACGATTCATTGGCGATATAAGTTGAGTTCCTGGCTAGATCCAATTGGCACTCAGTGTCTGCAACACGTTTTATGAGCAGGAAGGCTACAACCATTTCCTGCCAGGAATTATACTACATGGTGGCATATGGTTATTCCAAGTGAATCATTGTTGGGGGGGGGGGGACTTAGTGTCTGCTGGGAGATGGATAGGAGGTTTTTTGATGCTCATGACTGCAGCAAAACCAGGTTTCAGCAAGAAAGGTATAGCAGTCAAATATTAGGGTGTGGAGCTGTCACCACTGCCTTTCTCCTTTTTTCCATTTCCCCATCCCCCAAATGTCTAGATTTTCTCCTTCCATTTAATCCCCACCCATATGGTATTCACAATATAGAGCGCATATGGTTTAGCATTAATGTCTAGCAGCTTGGAATGCTTCCCCCAACACTTTCGCAACTCTGGTTCCCCACTCAGTTCTGTCCCAGTGTGCAGAGTTCATGTTTAGAGACACAGCCAGATGTCATCATGTGGTCAGGCACAACAACCCCAGGGCTGCTTTAGAGCACATTCCACAGGATGCCTAATAAATAGTCATCTTGCCGTTTGTGGCTCTGTGGGTGCTTTGAGGCCGAGAGTAAATATAACGGAGAATGTAAACTCCCTTGTTTGGGAGACAAATGTTCCCCTTGAATGTGCATGGGGATATTCAGACCCACATAGAAATCTAGCTTCCAAGTCAGCTTGGAATTTTGTTGGAAACCGAGAGAGAGAGAAAACTTCAGGTGGTATTGTTATCAATAGAACATCAACCCAAAGGACAGATGTGTCTCTGCGGGAGGTATCCCCCTGACCATTTTTGAGACCCCCTTTTGGCAATGGCCCCCTGACGGTGATTGGCTAATTGTTGTGGCTAGGCGGGAACCTCAAAGTATCCAGCTTAGGGGGGAGGGGGGTCAGCAAAGCCAAGCTACCTAGCCAGGAGTCTCATAGTCCCGGGGGAGGCTGTGTGCGACCACACAAAAGCCGCCCCCCAGTTAATGTGGGGAACGGTCATTGTGCACTCCTGGACCCCCTCCTAAGAAACCATTCCATTTCATTTATTGAATTTATATACCACCATATACCCAGAGGTTTCAGGGCGGTTCACAAAAAAGATCACAATATACAAAATAAAAATAAAAACAATACTGCAATAACACCCCCACCAACCCCCCAAAGAGCCACATTTTTTTTATAATAATATTTTATTAGATTTTACAAAAGATTAACAACCAACAAAAATCAACCAAAAATCACTAAAACAACAAACAACAAACATCAAAAATACAAACAAAACAGAAAAAACAGAAAAAAGGAAAACATAAAGAAAGAAAACTTAGCATAAAAAAAGAAAAACTCTCTTTGAATTTAATAACCTTCAAAACCTTATTTTTCTTACTTCCACCCGCCTTCCTTTCTTGTATTCCACTTTAAAAATTAGTTCAGCAAGATCATTATTATTCATTTTCAACCTTTATCCCTCCCATTTATACTCTTATTTATCTTAATCACTAGAACCCCTTCATTTCATTTTCAATGCCTTCAACATTCATAAATTTTACAATGTTTTTGTAGATAAGCTTTAAACTTCTTCCAGTCCTCTTCCACCTGCTCAAAAAGCCACATTTTAGAGGGTAAGAACTTTGCTTGTTCTGAGACCTGAGGACCTTAGCAAAACAAACACTTCACCCTGTAATCAGCATCACTACTTTTAAATGTCCCATGGCAAATCAGATGCCAGGCACAATATAAGCCGCAGAAGCAGCCCTTTCCAATTATGAGGACCCTGTGTTGTAGTCTATATAGGCACCTGTCCTATCACATTACATAAATCCAGTAAGGGAGGTAGATTTGAGGCAGGTACATGCCTCCATGCAGCCAAGTTTCCTTCTAACTTCAGCCAAGACTGAAATGCTGTTAGTGACTATAGGTAAACCTGATGGCTTCCAGTTCAGCCCAAGAATGCTCAGCATGCCACCTGCTTTTCCTGCTGTTGCTGCTGCATTGTTCTTCTAGCAAGCATTTGAGCTCTTGCAGATTGAGAAAAACAATTCAAACCAATTCATATGGTCCTCCAGCAGACATGATCATCGGTGAATTTATATCCATTACGATAGCAAACTTCAGAATGCAGAAATTTATGGAGCACCCACAATCCTCTGCATTATATGCTCAGTAAGTAGTTACTTATTTACAGGGAATTTTCTGTTGGGTCCACAGATTACTCATGACTTGATGAAATAAACGACTGCATCGGGTTCTGTCTTCGGTTCTCCTGTCAGCCTTCACAGGGAACATTCAGATTTTTGTCCCACCACTTGAGTTAGCAGAAATAAACTCTTCATCATCAGTCTAAGGCACCATATGTGACCTAAACAAATCCTTCTATACCACAGTGTTAAAAATGTTTTTCAGAGTTGTCTTTCAAGTAAGATATTCATTCATGTGAAAAGAATTAAGAAGTACATATTCATAGTCCTACAATACAAATTTGGACTTGCTTGAAATGCTATTCTACTCCCCCCCCCCCCGCGCAGTTAATTGTGGTGTTTCTGTATTGTTACACTGAAGTGGAACTACCTACAACTTGATATTATTTTACATGATACCGAAAAATTCACCTTTTCATTTTGAGTGTGATAAACTGCAGTTTCCTCCTTTTCCCTCAAAGATCAAAGCCCAGCAATAGGGACACATTAACTTGAAAACAAGTTCCTTCGTTGTGTTCAGTGGGAACAGGGCCAGAATCCTGTTGAAATCCATGGGGATTCCAAAGTGCTTAAGTGTGGCTACTAGATTGCCCATATGAGCCCCATCCACAACCCAGCTGAAGTTTACAAGCTACTTCAGACCCATAGATGTTGCAACCCATCCCTGTGCCAAAGTTTTCTTGCAAGTAAGCCTTGTTCAGTTCCATGGGCTTTGCTCCACACCCCAAACATGCATCAGCTTTTAGCCTAACAGTGCAAATCTAGGCATACCTACTCGAAGTAATCACCACTGAGCTTAGTGGTGCTTACTCCCAGGTAAGTGGCTGCAGCCATACTGCAGCTTAAATCGGCTTTGTGTGAAAGGCAGTTCCACAGAGCCCAATGGGATGCTTCCTCTCAAATAATTGGGATCAAGGAGAGCTTTCCTTAACACATCTTTACATGGGAATAAGCAATTTCCAGTGGAAGGTTGTGTGATCACACCCTATAATCCCTTGCAGGATTATATGGGAAGCGAATCCCATTGAATAAAAAAAGAAGAGGAAGGTTTTGCTTCCCAAGTTGTTTTTAGGTTTTTTTTAAAAAAGGAAAGCATATCTATAAGGCTTAGATTCAAGGGCTGCTAAAAAGACATGTGTTAAAGCACACTGGTATACTAAAGAGTTGTTTCCCAGGTTGAATTGAGAACACATTCCCATGAATACTTCATGGTGGACAAAGCAGCAGAACAAGAGGTAGGCATCGACATTGCATATAAGAAAGAGGCAAAGGGAGTGTTGGGAACATGCAATGATTTAAAGGTAAAGGTAAAGGTACCCTAGACTCTAGGGTTGTGCGCCCATCTCACTCAAGAGGCCGGGGGCCAGCGCTGTCCGGAGACACTTCCGGGTCACGTGGCCAGCGTGACGAAGCTGCATCTGGAGAGCCAGAGCTGCACACGGAAACGCCGTTTACCTTCCCGCTGGTAAGCTGTCCCTATTTATCTACTTGCACCCGGAGGTGCTTTCGAACTGCTAGGTTGGCAGGCGCTGGGACCGAACAACTAGAGTGCACCCCACCACGGGGATTTGATGCAATGATTTACTCAGTATTAAATCCCACTGTGTTGGTGATTTTGAACCTAGTTAAGTGGGGAAAGAATTAGAGCCTGACTGAACTTGGCAGGTTAACTGCTTTTTGTTTCTGGGTTTCCAATATCCAACCCCACCAATTCATTCAGTATGTTTCCAAGCACAATTCAAAGTGTTGGTGCTGACCTTTAAAGCCCTAAAGGGCCTCGGTCCTGTATACCTGAAGGAGTGTCTCCACCCCCATTGTTCAGCCCAGACACTGAGATCCAGCTCCAAGGGCCTTCTGGTGGTTCCCTCATTGCGAGAAGTAGGGTTACAGGGAACCAGACAGAGGGCCTTCTCGGTGGTGGCGCCCACCCTATGGAACACCCTCCCTTCAGATGTGAAGGAAATAAGTAGCTATCCTATCTTTAAAAGACATTTGAAGGCAGCCTTGTTCAGGGAAGATTTTAATATTTAACGCTGTATTGCTTTTAATACTTGATTGGGAGCTGCCCAGAGCCAGATGGGCAGGGTATAAATAAATTATTATTATTATTATTATTATTATTATTATTATTATTATTATCCAGAGCACAACAATGGATCTCCTTGAATCTACCATTTACATTCTGAACATCTAATCATAATATCTTAGGAGACTGCTGTAGTATCATTAGTTTGAATAAAATGTTCTTGTCCTGTAGGCTGAAACATCCAAGTGAAAGACATGCATGAATCAAAATGAAAACTTCAACACAGTTTCTTTTCTGTCATGTTTGCAGTCATTCTTTGTCTCATTGCAGTGTGATCCTGAAAAACTACCAGCATGTTCTTGCCTTCGTCTTTGCCATGCAAGAGATCAACAAGAATGACAAATTCTTATCCAACATCACACTGGGATCAACATTTTATGAGAATGCTTTTAATCCTTCGCAAACTTGTTGGAACACTCTTGCTCTTCTTTTCATGGGACAACGAAACCCCCCCAATTACCACTGTAATGGGGAAGATAAATTAATTGCCGTCGTTGGAGGGCTCACCTCCCAAAACTCCATTGAGATGGCCAATATATTAAACACCTACAAGATTCCACAGGTATGTGTGTAGATACATAGATACAACCACAAGGGCAGACATACACAGAAAACCCCAAAAGAGCATCCAGGTTAGCTTTTAATCCCATTACATTATGTTTTCTACACTTGTGTCCTACATTAGACTTGATATGAGTACTGTCACTGTGTTAAAGCCTCCTAGCAATGTGTTGCCTACACTGCCATCTCAATTACAATTGGGATTTCAGTGGGGGGGGGGGAATAAACCCATAATACTAATCATTCAATCTCTGATTCTTCCAAACCTGTTCATGCCGCAAAGCTTATAATCACGGGAGCATGCAGCCTCCTGCTTAGAAACTTCTCCTAACCTGAGATGTAATAATGTCAGTGGTGTATACTTAGAAAAGTAAGAGCAGGTGGTTAACCACAACATTAGAGAAGTATTCTTTCTTTGAAGAAATAGATGGTCTTTGGATTCTTAAAAATATAATGCCTTTCCCTTTAGCTCAGCTATGGCTCCTTGGATCTAGGGCTGAGTGACCAAAGGCGCTTCCCTTCCTTCTTCCAAATGGTCCCCAATGAAGAAGCTCAGTATGATGGCATTGTCTGGCTACTCAGGAAGTTTGGGTGGAACTGGATTGGCCTCCTTGTTTCAGATGATGACAGTGGAGAAACCTTCCTTCGTACTCTCAGACCAAGGCTTTCCCAGAAAAATCTCTGCATTTCTTGGACACTGGTGATCCCACTAGTGACAAAATTTTTACCTAATGAGCTAGTTCAACAAAAAATGAGACCAATCATGTTTGTTCTCACAAAGAGGGAAATGAATGTGATTCTTGTCTATGGAGACAGTCAGTCTCTAGAGGGTTTGAGACTGGTTTTAATCTCCCTTGAGGTTTTCTCTATGTACCCAGTGGAGAGGGTGTGGATTACAACAGCTCAATGGGATTTCACTGCAGTGCTGGTTGGAGACAATTTTCCTTCAAAATCCTTCAATGGCACCTTGTCATTTACACTCCATTCAAATCCAGTTCCAGGGTTTCAGGACTTTCTACAGACCATAAATCCATGGCAGCCAAATCTTTATTTCATCCAGCAGTTCTGGGCCAGTGCATTCCTCTGTTCATTCCCAGATCACAATCTAATTCACACAACTCAGGAACCCTGCACTGGGAGGGAGAAGCTGGAGAAACTCACTGGGCCCGTGTTTGAAATGGAAATATCCAGCCAGAGCTACACCATCTACAATGCCGTCCATGCAGTAGCGCATGCTCTCCATAGCATGTATTCCTCAAGAGCCAAACGGAAAGTACTGGGTGAGAAAGGGAGACAGCATAAAGTTAAGCCCTGGCAGGTATTGTCAACTACTCTCATCTGTGTTAGAAGCACAGGAGTTATTATTACTGGTTCATATGTTTCACAGCTGAGCCTTGGCGTAGAGGAGAGACCTTGGGGATTTTCACTGGTGAGCTCTATCATTGGAAGGGACTTGATCTCAGTTAAAGGCCACATGCTTTGGAAGCTACACATTCAAAGCTCTTTAAATTAATCCATGCAGGATTCTCCTACTTGGGGCTGCACAAGGATGAGGGGTGTCCTCTGTTATAAGAACTCGGTTGAAACCTTGAATGTATGCCAAATAGAACTGTGGCCATTCAGAGTAGACAGTTCTGGGCTACAGAGAACAATGGTTTGACTCAGCACAAGGCAGTTTCAGGTGTTAATGGAGGAGGTTTCTGAATTACCCAGAATCCATGGCAAGTCGAAAAGCATACCAAGTCATGTCTCTTAATATTGGAACTGGAAAGGCTTACAGCTCAATGGCAGAACATCTGTTTTCATTCAGAAGGTCCCATGTTCAACTCCCAACATCTCAAGATCATGATGGGAAAGACTCTGAAACCCTAGAGAGCCAATAGCAACCAGTGTAGAAATGACTGGGCTATATAGAGCAATGATTTGACTCCCTGCAGGGCAGCTTTCAGCATCCTAGAACATACTGATGAATGGTAGTAAAAAGCCAAAGGTCCAACTGGGAAATCGAAAAGAGAGAGTGTATTAGCCTCCAAGGTTTTTGTTTTTCCCCCCTCTTGCAATCTAGCTTCACTCCTTCCTGAAGAACATCCACTTCAACAACAGTGCTGGGGAAGAAATCTCTTTGGATGAGAAGGGGCAGCAGGCAGGTGGCTATGATCTCCTCAACTTGGTCACATTTCCCAATAAGTCCTTCCAGAGAGTCCGAGTGGGGAGAATGGACCCTCAGGCCCCCCCAGGAAAAGAATTCGCAGTGGATGGAAGTGCCATTGCATGGAATGCCAAGTTCAAGCAGGTGGGTGTGACCATTTTTTTGTTTTAATTATCATCCATCATCATCTTTAATGAGAAGATCAGGGGATCCAGGAAAACACAGAGGGCTACAAAGGAGTAGTGTAGCTCTAGTACTCCGTGATCAAATACTATCTTTTTTTAAAAAAAAGATATTTATTAAGATTTTCAAAATATTACAAAATGAAAAAAGAAAAAAGAAAAATACAAAATAAAAATAGTTAAAAACAATTCCATCTTTCCATTACTTATCTTTCATTTTCTTGTTTCCCGGACCTCCTCACACCTCCCTTTTTTGTATTCCAATTCAATTTGTTAGTTCAGCAAATCCTTTCCCTCTTTGTTTATCCTAGTCTTTAATCTTAAAGTATTATAACATTAAATTTTTACCTGTTAATAATCCATTTTTTCATATTCCTTTATAGCATTACAGCTAAAAACCACTTAACTTCTTATCCAACATCATTCTAACATTCATTAATTTTACAGTATTTCTGTAAGTAGACTTTAAATTTCTTCCAGTCTTCTCCCACCGACTCTTCTCCCTGGTCTCAGATTCTGCCGGTCATTTCTGCCAATTCCATGTAGTCCATCACCTTCATCTGCCATTCTTCCAGAGTGGGTAGATCTTGTGTCTTCCAATACTTTGCGATGAGTATTCTTGCTGCTGTTGTGGCATACATAAAGAAAGTTCTATCCTTCTTTGGCACCAATTGGCCAACGATGCCCAGGAGAAAGGCCTCTGGTTTCTTCAAGAAGGTATATTTAAATACCTTTTTCATTTCATTATATATCATCTCCCAGAAAGCCTTAATCCTTGGGTACGTCCACCAAAGGTGAAAGAATGTACCTTCAGTCTCTTTGCATTTCCAACATTTATTATCGGGCAAATGATATATTTTTGCAAGCTTGACTGGTGTCATGTACCACCTGTATATCATTTTCATAATATCCTCTCTTAAAGCATTACATGCTGTAAACTTAATACCTGTGGTCCATAACTGTTCCCAGTCAGCCATCATAATATTATGTCCAACATCCTGTGCCCATTTAATCATAGCTGATTTCACTGTTTCATCCTGAGTATTCCATTTCAACAGCAAGTTATACATCCTTGACAAAGTCTTTTTCCACCTGGAAGCCAATTTTTTTGTCCAAATTGTATGCCTCCATTATTTGATAATAATGAAGCCAATCTCACACTTTGTTTTTTAGTTTTTCATAACTCTGCAATTTCAGTTTGTCTCCCACTTGTTCCAAAATTTCCCAATATTTCGGCCATTTGGCCTCCATATTGAGCTTTTTCTGAGCCTTCGTTTCCATCGGTGACAACCAACTTGGGGTTTTATTTTCAAGCAAGTCCTTATATCTTATCCAGACATTAAACAATGCTTTCTGACAATATGGTTTTTAAATGCTTTATGTGCTTTGACCTTATCATACCATAAATATGCATGCCATCCAAATACATTATTGAAACCTTCTAAGTCCAAGATGTCTGTGTTTTCAAGAAGTAGCCATTCTTTCAACCAGGAGAAAGCTGCTGATTCATAATAAAGTTTAAGGTCTGGCAGGGCAAATCCACCTCTTTCCTTTGCATCCGTTAATATTTTAAAATTTATTCTGGGCTTCTTGCCCTGCCAGACAAATCTAGAAATATCTCTCTGCCACTTCTTGAAACAATCCATTTTATCCAGAATTTGCAATGTTTGAAACAGAAATAACATTCTTGGCAATACATTCATCTTTATCGCAGCAATACGGCCTAACAGTGAAAGCTTCAAATTTGACCAAATTTCTAAATCTTTTTTCACTTCCATCCAGCATTTTTCATAATTGTCTTTAAATAAGTTCCCATTTTTAGCTGTCATGTTAATCCCCAGATATTTCACTTTCTTAACCACTGTTAATCCTGTCTCATTCTGAAACCTCTCTCTTTCAATCGCTGTTAAATTTTTCTCTAAAACCTTTGTTTTTAACTTATTCAGTTTAAATCCTGCAACCTGACCAAATTCTTGAATCAGTTCCAAAACTCTTTTAGTACTAGATTCTGGCTCCTGTAATGTCAATACTAAGTCATCTGCAAATGCTCTCAGTTTGTACTGTTTAGCTCCGACTTGTATACCTTTAACTAACTGGTCCCTTCTGATCATATTCAACAGAACCTCCAGGACCGATATAAAAAGCAATGGGGAAATTGGGCAGCCTTGTCGTGTCCCTTTTTCTATCTTAAATTCCTCCGTCACCTCATTGTTAACAAGATCAAATACTATCTTTGTTACTTTGTTCAAATTTGTTGACCCAGAGCTAGTTTGAAGCTAATTGGGAGTTTAGGGTTAAGAACAAGGTCTTTCTGAGTGAGGAATTGGCAAGTGTTTAAAGCTCTTGAAAGGGACTGTTGTGCTCTAAAATGCATTGTTGGCAACAATCATGGTTTCAGACTCTGTCCCACTATGTGGAGCCAAGTAGAAAGAAAATCATCTACCACCTGAAGTGTGTGGTCACTAATGTTGATGGATGGAGTACCGGTGATATCCTGTCCCAGGAGGTTGGTCTCCATCAGGCTGTTGGTGAGGCCAAACTCCATGCAGGCTTGGCCATAATGCGTGGGATGAAAGCATCCAAAAGGCTAACGAAAGGGCTAATGCTCAGAAGGCTATAGAATGCTGTGCTGTCATATGACTGAAGAAATTAATGGATGGATGGATGGATGGATGGATGGATGGATGGATGGAATGAATGAGTTTATAAACTGCTATATAACTGGAGGTCTCAGGGCAGTTCACAGAGTAAAATCAACATATAAAACCATAAAATACATAATGAATACATACATAAAACATAATGAAAATAAAAAACACAATGGCCCCCCACAAAAAGCACACATAAGAGGGAATAGTTATGTAAATTTCTACAGCTTTGGCAGTTATGAGCAATCTAAACAGAGCAGCAGGAATGTTCTGTTGTGCTGCTGTCAGTCTGTAACAGTATTTATCTTAGATAAAAATCTATCTAAGATGTATTAACAATGTAAATAACACCTACATGCATTGTATAGTTTAATCTGAAAGTTGGTAAGAAAGAGAAGCAGCCGGCTCCTTATTTCAGCTCTCCTCTCCCTCTAGGAGGGAATCAGCATTGGGTTATGGGTTATGGAGAAGGTTGGCACTAGCTTCTCTTTACCATTCAGACATGTGCTGTGCTGGCCAAATGGTTAAGTGACAGCACAAAGCATCTTTATCGGGGGGCCTGATGCTTGCCCAGGGAGCAAACGCTTGACAGCCATCCTCTAATTTCAGTCCTGTGACTTTTCTGCTGCAAAGCGGACGTAGATGTCAATAAGAGTTATGTAAAGAAGCAAGCTTATTCCATTCAAAATCCCTTGCTTGTCATTACCATTAGATGCTGCCCATTTCCACCTGTGTTGAGAGCTGCCACCCTGGAAAGAGTATGTTTCCCCAGCAGGGAAAGCAAATCTGTTGCTATGACTGTGTTCAGTGCCCTAAAGGGAGGATTTCAGTCCAGAAGGGTAAGTGAAGGAACCCAAGTCAACTGGAATTCCAATCTTCCTCTCCAACACAGACATTCATGTTTCAGTCTTATTGTGTCTGCTTATTTTCTGTCATAGATCCCAAGCACATGTGTTTATATGTTACTGATACATATTGTCCTTTCCTCTCTCCTCCCCTTTGGATAGCCATTCAAGAGTATATTGTGTGAAATAACGTCCACATGGGAGTAACCACCATTGAAATCAAGATGACATACATCTGGGAAGAAATCATTAGGGTTGCACTCCATAGATTCCCTTTTTGTCAGCATTGAACCAGCAGCCAACATATTTTCAACTTCTGTGATTAACAACTAGTGAACAATTTTCTCTATTGTATCCACACAGTTTCAGTCCTTAGGAAAAGTTATTTCTTGTCAAATATAGATCTTCCCAGTGAGCAAATGACAGGCGACCTGGCTGTTTCATCCACTCCCAAACTCAATTACAGAAAGTGTAGAAACACTTGGGCTGCAAGCCTTGAAATGCAAAGACATGGGGCTGGATGCAGAGATAGACATGTTTAAGGAGGAAACACTGAAATCAATCAGTGTACTGCAACCATGACAAATAAATATGAATGGATTGATTAGTACAGCTGAGATGCTCATGGAGGAACCATCACTTAGTTGTGAAAGTAGACTTTGGTTCTCAGTTCAGTAATATGTTTTGTGTACCGCATACAGTGGTGCCCCCGCAAGACGAATGCCTCGCAAGACGAAAAACTTGCTAGACGAAAGGGTTTTCCGTTTTTTGAGTCGTTCCGCAAGACGAACTTCCCTATGGGCTTGCTTCGCAAGACGAAACGTCTTGCAAGTTATTGCGAGTTTGTTTCCTTTTTCTTAAAGCCGCTAAGCCGTTAATAGCCGCTAAGCCGCTAAGCCGCTAATAGCCGCTAAGCCGCTAATAGCTGTGCTTCGCAAGACGAAAAAACCGCAAGACGAAGAGACTCACAGAACGGATTAATTTCGTCTTACGAGGCACCACTGTAATAGACGGTATCAATAATATTAATAATCATTGCTTCAAGAAATGCTAAAAGAATGCTTCTCACTTTCAGATGCAGATCAGTGTGAGAAATGCCCAGATGATCACTACCCAAATGCCTTTCAGGACCAATGTATTCCGAAAAAAATAAGCTACCTATCCTATGAGGAGCCCTTGGGGGCAATGCTGGCCTCCTTGGCTCTCCTGCTTTCCCTGGTCACACTTGTTGTGATGGGGACCTTCGGTCTGCACTGGAACACTCCCATTGTCAAAGCCAACAACTGGGGCATCACATGCACCTTGCTCTCTTCTCTGCTTCTCTGCTTTCTCTGCTCCTTCTTATTCATTGGCAGGCCTACAAAGGTGACCTGTGTCTTGAGGCAAACCGTCTTTGGCATTGTCTTCTCCATTGCTGTGGCTTGTGTGTTAGCCAAAACCCTCACTGTGGTTCTGGCATTCATGGTGACCAAGCCTGGGAACAGCCTGAGGAAATGGCTTGGGAAGAGACTGGCAGGATCCCTTATCACCTTCTGTTCTCTCATTCAAGCTGGCATCTGTCTTGGGTGGCTGGCATCCTCTCCCCCATTCCCAGAGTTTGACCTGCACTCCCAGGATGGGCAGATCATAGTGCAGTGCAATGAAGGCTCCGACATCATGTTCCACCTTATTCTCGGCTACATGGGTCTTTTGGCCATTGTGAGCTTCTCTGTGGCTTTCTTTGCCAGGAAGTTGCCTGATACTTTCAATGAAGCCAAGTTGATTACCTTCAGCATGCTGGTCTTCTGCAGTGTTTGGCTGTCCTTTGTCCCCACTTATCTGAGCACCAAAGGGAAATACATGGTGGCTGTGGAGATCTTCTCCATCTTGGCCTCTACTGCTGGCTTACTGGGTTGCATCTTCCTCCCTAAAATCTTCATCATTATACTTAGACCTGAGATGAACAGTAAAGAGAGATTAGTAAGGAAGAAGGATGACCATAGTTGAGAAGGTGAAACAGATGCCATTCGTCAGGGACCTTAATTTGTGGCAAGGAGATGTTATTTCCTTTGTTTTTATATTCCATCTTCTATGCCATCCAAGGATCACATAATTCTCCCTCTCTTGCTATTGTTTTCTCAACAACTCTGAAGAAGCTTAGATTGAGAGATGGCATCTGACCCATGGCTGAATGGGGATTTGAACCCTAGTTTCCCAGTGCCTAGGACAACACGCTAATTGCTACACATTAGGTTGAGGCCATAATACTGTTACTTACAGGGGTCTGCTTCACCAGGGTGTTGTCCAAATGGAATGTTATCTACATCATTATAGTTAGCAAGAAGATGCTATTTCCTTTGCTTTTATCTTTTTCTCCTTATGCCAACAATTCCCAAACTTTGGTCTCCAGCTGTTTTTGGACTACAGTTCCCACCATCCTTGACAATTAGCCTCGCCAGCTATGGATGTTTGGAATTGTAGTCCAACAACAGCCGGAGACCCAAGTTTGGAAACCCCTATTCTATGCCATCCAAGTGTTCATGGTGGCATACATGGCTCTCCTCTCTCTGTATTGCCTTCCCAGCAACTCTGTGAGGTAGGTTAGACTGAGAGATTTTTATGTATGTTGTTTTGTTGACTTAATCTTTGTTTTTTTGGCCTACCTTTCTATACCCCCAGAACACAAACTAAGGAGAGCAGAATGTGAAATACTGTTACTTACAGGGGTCTGCTTCACCAGGGTATAGTCCAAATGGAATATTATGTGGAAGCAATTTGCAGCAGGATTGAAAATGGAGTAGCTGCTGAGTGATTGAAAAATAGGACATCAAAATCATTTGAGCTCTTGTTAATTCGTGCTAGCTTACCATTCTGCTTACCAAAATAAATTAGAAGTTGGTGGGACATGACCTTGATCCCAGGAAGACCATAATTATACAGTTCCTACATAATAAATGTATCTTTTAAACAAATTTCATTGCTCAAAGTTAGGATATATGTGAGAGAGAACTTTATATCCATCTGGCTCTTTTTCTTCTTTTGTTTCATTCTTTTCTTTTTATCCTTTTCTGTTTTGAATAGTTTCTTTTTATTGTATTGTGAAAAGTCTGAATTAAACTTTATACGCAAAAGACGTGTGGGGTGTGTGTGTGTGTGTGTGTGTGTGTGTGTGTTAAGAAAAAAAAACCCCAGTGGACCATACAAACATGCAAAGCGTCAAGCATAATTTAAATAACATGACAGTGGACATACATGTTTAAACTCAGACTTCTGGATGCTGTGAGAATATTTTCTCTGTTCCTGTAAAAGAGATATTCAGACCAGCATCCCTACTTACACCCACTCTAGATGCTCTTCAAAACAAACAAACAAAACTCCTATCTCTGCCCTGGTGGATGTCTTTTTTCCATAAGCACCCAAGTGCTGTGAGGGGTTGTGTGTGAGGAAATTGCTGTCACCAGAAAAATACAGCAGCCACAGAGGTTTAGTAGCAGATACCAGGGGCTATCCACACAATACTCTAGTAGTAGGTTCCACCTCTTTCCATAATATTCTAGTGATAGAACAGCCTCTTTCCATATGAACATGAGATCATCTTCTGAGGCTCTCCTTCGTGTGTCACCTCCTCGAGAGGACTGGCGGGTGGCAACATGAGAATGGGCCTTCTCTGCAGTGGCTCCCGGTCTGTGGAATGCTCTCCCCAGGGAAGTTCACCTGGCGCCTTCATTAACAACCTTTAAGTGCCAGGCAAAAACATTCACTTTTAACTAGGTCTTTGGTTGACCTGAGCAACATCCCATACCCTTGTGTATGTGGCTCTTTGGGGGGAGGTATTATTGAGTTATGGATACACACACACACACAGTGATCTTTATAGGTGAACCACCCTGAGACCTCTGGGTACTGGGTGGTATATAATTTCAATAAATAATAAATAATTGAGTCAACTGGATTCTAGTGGGGGATGATGGGAGATGAAACCCACCCTTATCCCTGTCTAGATTTTCTCCCAGCCATAACAACAACAACAACAACAACAGCAACATCAACAACCCAGCCACTCTGGGCGGCTTACAGCATATCTAAAAACAATCCTGGAAATCCTCGAATTGAACCAGGGAGGAGGAAAACCTAAAGTAAAAGAGCATGGACAGCAAAGAGATTGAGATCTCAGTTCTCCCTGAAAGAATGAAAGAAATCATCTTTCATTCTCATGGAAAAAATGGACTTCACCAAGTTCCATTTTTATATGTAGATTTAAAAAGGAAACTAGTTTGAATTTATAGAATTTATATTTTGAATTTATATTTTCACAGTTGTGGCTTCATTAAATCTTTGCCACGTGGATTTGCCTATCATGGAATCCCTTCATGTAGCAGAGGATACTGGGAAATGTTACAATGTAAACACTCCATTTTGAAGGAAGCTGGCCATTCTTCGCAACAATGCGAAGTCTGTGCTCTTGAGCAAAACGTGCACTCTGTTCCCCTTTCATTTTAAAATCAAACATATCGAAAAAGTACTCCACCTAGATATGGACTAAGCCCCACATGGTAGATGCATTATCTCATGTCAATTATGTGTGCTTATTTTATTTAGGGTATTTGCTTTCCAACCCATTGCCAGAAACCTAACTGTATACTGAATGGACTAATTGTGGTAATTTCAGGGAAATTGAAACATATTTCTCCTATCCATATCTACTCAACATATGGCAAGTGATTGAACTTTCATCCTTTCCCCTTCCCTGCCCCAACTCCCAGCTTCACCAAGATCTATATAAGAATCGAGGCAGCAGCTTCAAAGACAAACTTGCCCCTGCATAACGCGGTATCCATCACCTCACAGGACGAAACTTGGGTAAGTTGGAGACAATCACAAACTCACTTCTGATGCTATGGCTACTGATTTATATTTTGTTTTGGGGGCTCTCATTAGCATTATACCCTATACCCAAATATCTGTCCTCATCCTTCTTCCAGCAAAGTCCCATTCAGTTCTCGCAGGTAAGTGAGTATACATATACCATGTGGAAGTGTGGGTTGAGAAGTTGAGGAGAAGAAAGCAAAGGCATGTGTGTAGTAGAAGAAGTAGAACACTCCCCAGTTTAAGAGTCCCACCCTCGATCACCACAGTTACTTATATTCCAGTTGAGCCAAAGAGGGGAAAATTAAATAGCATGAGGAGGCAAAGAGTGGAGAGGAGTTTAGCTCCCCTCAGTCATTTCCCATCTTCTTCTAAAAACTAGACCTCGCCAAGCCCCAATTTTAAACATTCATTCCTCCTTTCCCCTGCCTCTGACCTGACTAAGCTCCATATAATAATTAAGGCTGCAAACTTGGGAGACAGACTTGCCTGTAGAAAGAAGAATCCACCACCTCAACAGGACTGAACCTGGGTAAGTTGGAATTGAGGTTGGGGATGGAGAGAAATTCAGTTCAGTTTCCATTCAAAGACAAACTTATTGAATTTGCACTACCTGACACAATATGAGAGCTGAAATACAGCCACCCTTTGAAATTGGTTCCTCTTTGAATTTTTCAACACAGTTGAATTTCCCCAGCTGTGTAAGACCAGTAAAGATAATTGGCGAGGGGAGGGAAACACCTTGATAATTCCAGTGATTTTTATTCAGCACATGCAAGGCCACCTCTGTCCTGTCTCTGCCCTTCCATATCTCCTTGTTTAGATGGATAATGCTAGTGGGCTACCCCATACCAGCCAAACTAGCCATGCCATTTTCCAGCCAAACCCTCCTCTGCCAGAGGAGAGGCACCATCACCAAATAGTGCCTTAGCCAATACAGGTGCAGAATTTTCCAATATCCTATCCATCAAATTTAGGAGGCAACCAATCACAGGTTGAAGCCACAGGAAATAAACACACAGGACATCAAACTTTCTCAAACATGATTATTTGCTTTGCTAGATATGCAAAAAAAGGATGAGTTGATGGTGTGATTGAGAGCAATACTGTACATTACTATTCTTACAGGATACTCTTACAGAGGAGGTGTGCTCTTCTCTCTCATAACTTATGGCTGCACCAAGGGATGAAGTATTAATGGGGTTTCCTATTTTGTTTGCACTATATAAAATCTTAATTTACACAGTTACTACAGTTAAGGAAGGAATGGGACTAAAGCCCCCTGCATTTTAGTCCCATTTTAGTTAGAAAACTAGACACTGTTTCTAAGGCTGGTTTGGAAAGGGAGCAAGAGGATAGATGCTCAGAAGATAAGAATGACTGGGAGACTTTGAGAGGGAGAAGCATTTTTTAAAAAAGAAAGAGACTAATGCACTCAAATCCAGTGGAAATCCCCACCAAATCCAGATTGCTTAGATTACTGCCAAATAGATGAAGATTGTTTGAGAAAGAGAGGTGTGTGTGTGTGTGTGTGTGTTCAAATTTCAAATTACAACTCTTGCTGACATCCTGGAGTTTACATTAGGAGGGGGTGGGAAATCCAGAGACCTCAAAATATTGCTGGACTCCAACTCCCATCAGCCCCAGAAAGTATGTCTAATGGTTGAGAATGATGATAGTTCCAGTCCAACACCCTCTAAAAGGGCCACATGACATACCTCTGACATAAGGAATATGCAAAACCGTTTGTTTACGTGTAGCTGCCTGGACAATGCAGAAAGTAGATTGAAACAACCCTGATTTTGAATCATCACATTTGCTTGGGAGTAAATCATTTTCCATATAGCAGGCACATCCAACAGGTAGATCGTGATCTACCGGTAGATCACTGGACGTCTGTGGTAGATCACTGGTAGATCAGTGGATCCTTCCAAAGAAGCTCAACAACTTTGATCTAACCCCCCCCCCCAAAAAAAGGGGGTAGATCACTGCCAGTTTTTAACTCTGTGAGTAGATCGCAGTCTCTTGGGAGCTGGCCACCCCTGCCATACAGAAAACAGGTACCAGAAAGCAAGCACTATTGTTTTTCATCAATACTTAAGGTGCTTCCTGCTGGAGGGTTTTACAGTCACCTGCTCAATGGTCTCCAACCTTTCTCTATAAAGCACTCTACATTTCAACAGCTCCACTTTTACAGTTCACTCCACTTTTACTGAGCAAAGAATGGCAATTCCACATTTAAATTCCTAGTGTGGAAGTCCCATTAGCATGTATGATTCATCAACCTTGACAATTTGAAACTTTAAATTCTTTCTTCTTCCTCTAATCTTCAAATAAAAGTTCAAATAAAAGATAATTGTTATTTTAAATACAGAAAAATATTTACTTTCCCCTTCCTTTAATCACCACTCTGAATCAATGACATTCCATGAATGCACCTCTTGAATTCATGGTACATTACTCTTTTCCAAAGGTAAACAAAGGAAGATGGGATTCGTCACCAAGTTCAGCCTTTACCTTCTTGGAATTCTGGTCTCCAGTTCTTTCCCAGGAGGTGAGCATTATACCAAATCACCCAGAAGTCTTTCATAGGGCTAAGCAGTCACTAAAAGGTACTCCTTAGATTTTGGGACAAAAAGATATTGGGACAAAAGAGCAGGGTTTTAAAATATTCTGTGTTTTCCTCATGAGATCACCAATGATATAGCTAAAGAGCAAACTCTTAGTTCTTTTGGTCCTCTTTATTTTCTTCCTTCTTTCTCCATACAGCCAAGACCAGCTCATGTCCCAGGGACTGGATGCAAAACCAGGGCAACTGCTATGCTTATTTTGATTTTAAGATGTCATGGGAAGATGCTGAGGTAAGGCACATCCCTCTCCTACGAAAGCATAATGTTATGTGTAAGTACATGAGAAGCATCTTAGACTCAACAAAAGAGATTTGATTTGTTATGATAAGGTGAAGTAGTTTACCAACCCAGGAGAAGAAACAAGTCATCTGTGCATGAAAAGAACAATAGTGTACAGTTTTAGGAAAAGGTATGTGGGCTAAAAAAGGGGGGAGGGGTCTGGCATCTGTAGAGATCATTTGGAAAATGCAAACTTGGGCTTATTGAAGTGTTTGTTTTGACCCTCCACCTGTGCTCAACATGCATATTTGTGAATAGACTCAGATATTACCAGAGGCCACATAGCTTCCTGTGACTTCCAAAGGGATTTGCTTGGTGAGCACCCGCCTGCCCCCTTGGAAAATAAGACACAAGACAAAGTGTTTAAGGTTAATTGAGAGCCAGTGTGGTGTAGTGGTTAAGAGTGGTAGTCTCGTAATCTGGGGAACCGGGTTCGCGTCTCCGCTCCTCAGCCTCACTCACCTCACAGAGTGTTTGTTGTGGGGGAGGAAGGGAAAGGAGAATGTTAGCCGCTTTGAAACTCCTGAAGGGTAGTGATAAAGCGGGATATCAGATCCAAACTATTTTTCTTCTTCTTAATGGGCGGGAAAGGCCACAACTTTATTGATTGCAGGAATTGAGTGGTATTGGCTTAGACATTGATCCTATCGACTAACCGGCTTCAGCCTGATTGCCTGAAGACCACCAGTAGGGGGAGTCCTGCTGATGTACATCAACTAGGAGCTCCCCCGGGGTCACAGCTCGGGGGCGTGCCTTAGGCTCACACCTCCATAGGCTACGGACAGGGCAACACCCCCCGGAATCCTTTATCGGACTACCCTTCAATTTGGGGGAAGGTGATGGCGCTTCCTCCCCCCCCCTCATCTGCATAACAATACCCTTACCAATGCCTAACCACCAATGCTGAGGAAGTAGTGATGATTTGCTACGAGGTAGGTGAAAAACCAAATGGCTGGTGCCAATTTGCCAAGTGGAAAAAATTCCTACCAGGCCCCTTGACAGCGACCAACTGAAGTCCATAGCAATGTCGTAGAGCCAAACCTAAGGGTGGGCGGGGTGGGAAATTGGAGCAGCTGGAGCGAAGAAGAGAGGGAAATCCTCAGCCGCACCTGCCCTAATTAGCCCGGGCCATGCCTCCCTGCCCAGCTGATTGGCTGGCCAGGGGGATGACATGTCCAAGGATTCCTCCAGTCTCGTGGGGGCTGTGAGTCAGCCCCCGCGCATGTGAAGTGGGCATGGGGCCCACAACCCCACCTCCTGTCCAGCGCAGAAGTGGCTTTACCAACTCAAGGTAAATGCTACACTCCTGAAAATCTTCATAGCTTTACAGAACGGGTTGGTTTCAGCAGTTCTCAACCTGTGGGTCCCCAGATGTTGTTGTACTACAACTCCATAGCTGTCAACTTTTCCCTTTTCTTGCAAGGAATCCTATTCGGAATAAGGGAATTTCCCTTTAAAAAAGGGAAACGTTGACAGCTATGTACAACTCCCATCATCCCTGAGCTCTGGCCTTGCTAGCCAGGGGTGATGGGAGTTGTAGTTCAACAACATCTGGGGACCCACAGGTTGAGAAAGGCTGGTTTACATCCTATGGTTTACTAGTGGGTTGTGTGGCCTGGAGTGTCAAAAAGAGAATGCAGCAAGTTGGATGGAAAGTTAATCTCCTGGATTGCAGAGTTTGAGCTAATATCAGTTTGATATTCCAAAGGAAATCCTTCAAGCTCAAATTTCCTTAAATATAGCCAAACACATATTCTGTCTTTCTGAAGCTTTCACAATATTAACAATTAAAATAATGCTGATTTTCAGTTTGTTAGAAGACCAGTTTACAGCTCCCTCATGTGATCTTTGTATTCAGCTTTGTTTCCTTATATGTTTGCAAAAACCTTAAGTAGCTATTAGAATGTAGAGAGATTATACAACAATGAACATTCATCTTAATTTGCATGAGTGTTTATATAACATCCTATTAATCGTCCATCCATCCCACACTTTTCTAAGCATTTCTCCATCACTTTCCTAACCTCAAAAATTATTGTTTCTGTAGTAGATTTATTGCCCTAGAATCGGAGATCACTTTTATTCTCTCTGATTGCATGTTGGTGTGTCCTTCAATTCCTCATGCAAAATACTCAGAGTCTGGAGGTGCTGTCAGAATAGTAACATTGCATCTGACAAGTTCCACAGGGAACCTCACATTTTGAGAATTTCACTTTGGTATTGGTAGGTACGAATATGTGGTGTGTGTTTTTCTTGCAGTATCTCATTCTTCCAATTTTAAATTCCGTTCCTCACATTTCTGCAGCAATCTGTCATTTGTTTGTTTGTTTGTTTGTTTCTCATGAAAATTCTTCCGCATTTTAGTTCAAATTTATCCTGGCAATCACAGTTTTCTATGCAGTTTGTACCTTTCCCTCATATGATTCATTGTACATGTTGTCTTCACCCATGGATTCCTTTTAATGCATACTTTCCCCTAATGCATGCTCTTTAAGTGTGAATTTCAATATATGCTTGTGTTTCAGTCTCCTTCCTTCCTTATCTTTTTTTTTCTTGTTGGACAGTTTGAACGTGAGGGATTGGCTTTTAAATGGGAACTGAATTGAATTCATCCCCCACCCATGCTAGTGGGGCATTGAATTTTGACAAAGTATCCTTCATTTCTTCCATTTTTAGATTGAGTGCCAGAGCTATGGTCGTGGGACCCACCTTGCCTCTATCCTCACTGAGAAAGAGGCAGCCTTGGTAGCCAAGCACATCGCCACATACCAGAAAAATCCAAGTAATGTCTGGATTGGGCTCCAAGATCCCCGTCAGGTGAGTTGTCTTCTCATAGTCTATTTCAGGCCATTGTCAGTGATGTAGGAGCCAACTCCTAGGGGCTGAGGTTCCTCCCCCCCATAAAATATTTGAGGGGGCCAGCCCCTTCCCCCCATTATTGGGCACTGTCATTCAAATGCGTGATAGATTATATGGGGCATGGCTTACCTGCTCCCTTCCCAATATTTTATTCAAGTTGGCACCCCTAATCATTGAATAGTGGCTTCTTAACACCACCATTCTGTCCTTATCTCAGTCATCTCCCAGGATTAATCCAATATTTAACTTCTCCATTATGTTTATGGGGGTCCTCTAATATCTCCATCCTAATTGGCAATCGCTTCGCTCTGACCAATGCTCCACATAACAAACCAATGACAAACTTAGTTGGTCTCTAAGGTGCTACTGGAAGGAATTTCTTTATTTTGTTTCAATGCTCCACATGATCTTTTAACGGAGCTCCTCATTTCAAATGACTGCATGATCTCTTCCATATCATTCCTGCAGAATGGGCGTTGGAGGTGGGCTGACGAATCAACCTTCAATTACCGAAGCTGGAAAACAGGGGAACCAAACAACTCGGGTGGCGTGGAGTATTGTGTGGAGTTGCTGCTTGTCTCTGGTAAGGAAAACATTTCCAGGGTTGAGAAAAAGACATTTGCAACATGGATTTTACATTGCCATCTGCTTCTCCATCCATTGCCAATATTTCTCCAGATTGTATCTAACAAAGTTGTACTTAGTCATCACTACCTAGGTAAAGGTAAAGGGACCCCTGACCATTAGGTCCAGTCATGGCCGACTCTGGGGTACCTATTTATCCACTTGCACTTTGACGTGCTTTCAAACTGCTAGGTTGGCAGGAGCAGGGACCGAGCAACGGGAGCTCACCCCGTTGCGGGTATTCAAACCACTGACCTTCTGATCAGCAAGTCCTAGGCTCTGTGATTTAACCCACAGCGCCACCCGCGTCCCTCTTATCACTACCTACAATCATCACTCATACCTCATCATTTCCTACAATCCATTAAATTTAAAGAGTTTACTCTGAGGATGAGTTGGTTGGATACAACACTCAGCCATGTGCTTATCTGTACCAAGGTTCACAAATTAATTACTCTGTACACCAAATCAGCAGGGGTCCATTTGTTGAGCATGAGTTAGAAGGCTTTGACTACATCCAATCTGCATAGGTTGGTTGCATGTAATTATCTTCATTTATATACTTTATCCAGAAAACAGTGGTTGCCAAACTGATGTATGAGTCTATTATCTCAAATTTCAGATTTACGGAAGTGGAATGATAAAAGATGTGATCAAATGAATACCTTCATTTGCAAGCAAGAGCTGTAAAGCAGTCCTACAGTTCCGAACAGTGCCAGCTGGGAGCTTTGACTGATGCCTCTGGTATCATTTTCTCCTCCAACATCCCTCAAAGAGAAAGACCAGCTGTCTCCAATGACTCTAAAATAAACATTCATGTCTATAGCGTTGTCTTCTTCAGTCTCCATCTTTGACATTTTCCATTTTCTTGTGGCTTCAACTCTGTGTAATCCTAATAAATTCTCTCATAGGCATATACTTCCTAGTGCACTGCTATCCTCCTCCATCCAGCCGTACTTACAACTCCACTTCCAGTGTTGCAAATCTCAACATGATGGGGGTGGGTGAGTTGTACTCCTTTCATGGAAGTCCCAGGGAAGCAGGAACATTGTACCTAAGGAGCATCATCCCTGCACTGCTGCTTATATCATGCAAGGCATCAAGCAAGACATTAACATCAGTGCAGTTTTTTCAAGATTCAGTCCACCACTTAGATTCAAAAAGACATCCAGTTATATCCAAATATAGGCCAAAACCTCTGCATTTTCCAGGAACCATCAAATCAAAATGGGATATAATATATTCTTTTCTTTTTCCAAAATGAATTTTATTTGGTTTTACAAATTTAAAATTATAATCATACCACTTCCTCTGAATCTTTGGACTTACCACCTTCCCCTCTGTGGGTTCTATTGTTACCCTTTTCTACTGCATCTTTTCCCCATAAACCAAGTTTTTTATAACTCCATTATATCCATAATTTCATCACATTACAAGTGTTATTGTGGTCCTGCTAGTGTTTTCAGCTGCTTACAGTGGTCTTCTAGGTAACATATATATTTTTCCCATTTATTAAAGGTTTGGTCTTCCTGGTTTCTGAACTTTCCCGGTCAGTTTTGCCATTTCGGCATAGTTCAACAGTTTAATTTGCCATTCTTCTCTGGTAGGGACTTTATCTTCTTTCCATCTCTGGGCTAACAGCATCCATGCAGCTGTCGTTGCATACATAAAAAGCCTTTTCTGCTCCCTTGGAATTTCAGCATCTACAATTCCTAATAAAAAAAGCCTCTGGTTTTTTTTATATAAAAGTTATTTCAAACTTTTTTTTCCAATTCTTTACATATCACTTCCAAGAATGCTTTTGTTACCTTAAACATCCACCACATATGATAAAAGGTGTCTTCTTTTTCTTTACATTTCCAGCAGATATTTGTACCTGTCTCATACATTTTTGCTAACTTACTATGAGTTAAATACCAACGGTACACCATTTTCATATAATTTTATTTCAACGTACAGCATGCCGAAAATTTCAGATCAGTTTTCCATAACCTCTCCCAGGATGAGAGTTGGATATTATGCCCCAAGTCCCTCCCCCAGTGTATCATAACAGATTTAACCTGTTCATCCTGGAGATAATATATTCAAAAGAGTTCAAATCAGTGCAGTTTGGAATACCCCTGCCCAACATCTTGATTCAAAATTGCATATGATGGTTTCCAAAGTAGACCAGCACTCACTCTACCATCTCAGGAACTGTCACACAAATTTGGATGACAACAACATCTCCAGGGGTCCAGACTAGGGCAGTTCGTAATGGCTTGGTCTGCCATTTGATTCAAAATGGCATCTGGCAGTTTCCAAACATAGGTGAGAAATGGTTCCTCCATCTCAGAAACCATTGTGCCAGTTTTGGTGATGACATTTCAAGGGCTGTCTGACTGGTGGACAGGTGGCTAGCGGAACAACATTCCAAAATATATAGCAGACACTAGCAGACAGTATCTAGGATTGCCCAGCAAGTCTTAAAAAAACAAACGATAAAAAGATTGATAAATGGATAGGGGTTTCTTAATTCTTAGCAAAAAATATATATATATATTTATTTAATCTTGTTCAGTAAACTATAATATACAAACCCTTCAGTACTAGTTAAAATCAGTGCAGTTTTGAGGGGTTTGGTTGAGGGTGGCACACTCTACTTCTACTCGAAAGAAATAGGGAGGTGCTATGTGGCACTGTGGGTTAAACCACAGAGCCTAGGGTTTGCCGATCAGAAGGTTGGTGGTTCAAATCCCCACGATGGGGTGAGCTCCCATTGCTCGGTTCCTTCCCCTGCCAACCTAGCAGTTCAAAAGCACGTCAAAGTGCAAGTAGATAAATAGGTACCGCTCCGACGGGAAGGTAAACGGCATTTCCGTGCGCTTCTCTGGTTCACCAGAAGCAGCTTAGTCATGCTGGCCACATGACCCGGAAGCTGTACACCGGCTCCCTCAGCCAATAAAGCAGGATGAGCACCGCAACCCCAGAGTCGGTCATGACTGGTCCTAACAGTCAGGGGTCCCTTTACCTTTACCTTTTATTATCCTTGAAGGTCCTAGCTTCCCTGGTACATCTCACTGTTCATTGACAGAGCCTGCTCCACTAGAACTTTTACTTGAGCTAGTGCCACATCCCCCTCTGGAGAAGATTCCTTCAGTGACAGCATGACAGTTGGGTTATCTCAAGAGGTGTCAAAATATGTGCAATTTTGAAGGACCCAGTCCACCTTTTGGATTCAAGTTGGTGTCCAATGGTATCCAAACATGGACCAAACCCCATTCCTTGATCTCAGAAACTATCATGCCAAATTTGGTAAATAGTATCTCCAGAGCTGTCCAAAACAGTGCTGTTTAGGAATGGTTTGCTATGCCACCTGAAAATTAAGTAAAGAAGAAGTGAGAACTATGGCTGAGTTCCAATCTCCTTTTGACCACCCCACCCCCAACATGCCAAATTTTCTGCATTTTGATTTGTCCTTTTCTCTCACAGCTTGCCATTTCCCCCTCACTCAGAATTCGCTTCCATACTGGTAAAATGAAACAGGACACACCCTTTCAGAAACAATTCTCCATTGTTTTCAGGGTTGATGTGACCCCAAGCCTCCTGCAGGTAGAGGGAGATCTCAAAAGGTTCTAGCACTGCTTCCTTTACCAGTCAGGCTTTTAGCCTGCCAAAATGTCCTGACCTTTAGACTCTGACTATTTCAACAAGGAAGCATTATAGGTGCTCTGACGGCATAGCCTCCATGTGTGTCTCAGTATTCATAAGTCTAGCCCATATTTGATGAACACCCTTAGCCATAAACAGCAGTTAAAACATTAACTATCTACATCTGCAAAGTTGATATAAAGCCCATAAAAGTGGTAAGTAACTCATAAAAGTGGTGCCACATCCTTTAAACAAAGAGGGGGAAAGAACACATTGTAATCAAATGCACCGGTTTCAATCCTTCTTAAATGTATTAGTCCAGCCTATTTGCTTTCTTCCCAGCATGCTTCCTTGAAACCATCAAAATATATTAGCTCTATAAATGCTCTCATTCCCCCTACCTCCCACCCAGGGGGGCCCTGTAAAACCAAACTTCCTTCACCCAGGTGCACCTTGAATCAGACCTGTTTTCTCCCATGACCTGATCAACAATTCCATTCCTAACTGATGGTGGGTGACACAGTCTTGCCCCTGCAACTCCCCTAAGTGATGACCCAAAGGGTGAACTCTCTTTGGGGGAGGTACCCTGCTGCAGCTGACCTCTGGTACTGCATAAATACGGAATCTGTTAAAAAAAGACTACTTTTGAGGCAATTTGAAACATCGGCAATATTCTTTTTATCCTTGATGGGTCATTAAGACATGTAAGACATTGAATACTGTTTAAGTCATCTGTGGGGTGTGCATTATTGTGTAAACCCAGATTTTAGAATACATTTAACATCCTTAAGGATACCCAGTTTTTAAAATTCTTTTTTAAAAAATAATATTTATTCAGAATTTTGAAAATTACAAAAAGAAAAAAGAAAAAGACAAAAGACAAAAAAATACAAAAAATACAATCATTTAGAAAAAGAACAGATTAAATCTTTACATAGGTTTCTTCCTTTACTTATTTCCTTGACCTCCTCACACCTCCCATTTTTGTATTCTAGTTCAAATTGTTATTTCAGCAAATTCTCCCAACCTTGTTTTTATCTTAATAATTTGTTTTAATATATTGTAATTTTATGTTCTCTCTTTCATCAATTTCATCAATTCATTTTTACTTATTCCTTTATATCATTCCTACCAAAACCATGTGATTTTCTTTTTCCAACATCTTTCTAACAATCCTTAATTTTACAATATTTTTGAAGATATACTTTAATTTTTTTCCAATCTTCTTCCACCGACTCTCCAGTTTTTAAAATTCTTTTGGCCCCAGTGGCCACCAGCCTTCTTTTCTTTTTACAATGCCCCAGAGGATAAGGGGCACTTGGGGTGGGGGTAGGGATTACTACTCCCCCCCCAAAAAAAAATATATCATGGAAACGTCAATGTTTTTGTGGTGTTCTACAGAAGACCATGTCTGTTCATTAAACTCCTAGTGCAGCAATGTCCAACCAGACAACCATGATCAACAAGTAGATTGTCGGGGTGCTCCTGGTCGATCGTGGGAGTAAAAGAAGTGATCACCCATTTGTTCCTGAGCGATCATAACGTGCCCCACCCCCAGTACTATGTCCCATTTTTTGCTGCCAGTACAGCTTTGAAAGGTTGTGTTTCCAGCGTTGGCATCAGAGTGGGAAAAGGAGGAAGGTCAGTAGACTGTTGTGCGATCAATGTCATGCAATCCATCTCCATAAAAGCTGAACAACTGTTACCCCCCTAAAAAGAAAGCTCAACAACTCTGCTTAAAAAGGTAAAGGTACCCCTGCCCGTACAGGGCAGTCTTGCCAGACTCTAGGGTTGTGCGCCCATCTCACTCAAGAGGCCGGGGGCCAGCGCTGTCCTGAGACACTTCCGGGTCACATGGCCAGCGTGACATTGCTGCTCTGGCGAGCCAGAGCCGCACACGGAAACGCCGTTTACCTTCCCGCTTGTAAGCGGTCCCTATTTATCTACTTGCACCCGGGGGTGCTTTCGAACTGCTAGGTTGGCAGGCGCTGGGACCGAACAACGGGAGCGCACCCCGCCGTGGGGATTCGAACCGCCGACCTTTCGATCGGCAAGCCCTAGGCGCTGAGGCTTTTACCCACAGCGCCACCTGCGTCCCTCAACAACTCTGCTTACTCCCCCCGAAAAAAAAGCTCAATAACAATCGGCAATCAGTAGATCACTGCCAGTTTTCTTTATATACTGGGAGTAGATCACAGTCTGTAGAGAGTTGGACATGACTGTCCTATTGTATTATGGAGACAACATAGCTGCCACTGAGAGCTACCAGGTGCACAACCAAAGAAAGCATACCAGAAACCCAGTTTGTGTCTCCAGCTTCCATTTGGATGGAACCTTGCCTTCCACTCTGCTGGAGCTGCCCTCAAATAAGCCAGGTAGGAAAAATAGCATCTAAAGAAGAAGAAAACAAGGGTGTGTGTGTAATAGTAGAAGAAGTAGAACAGTCCCCAGTCTAGGCTCCCCAGCCTCCATCACCACAGGTACTTATATCCCAATCTCAGAAATGAGCCAAGGAGGGGGGAGTTAAATAGCATGAGGAAGCAAAGAGGAGGGAGGAGTTTAGCTCCCCTCAGATATTTCCCATTTTCATGTAAAAACTAGACCTCGCCAAGCCCCAATTTTAAACATGAATAACATGAGTGGTTTCCACAGTTTGGGTTTTATGGAATTCTTGCCACGTTGACTCATCTGCTAGGGAACGTCTTGCATGTGGCAGAGGATTCTGGGAAATATTCCAAGGCAGTCTCTCCCTTTATGAAGGATGCGGGCCAGTCTTGTTACAGGTCAACTTTGCACTACCTGAAGTGAGGGTGTGCTCTTTGAGCAGACTCAGCACTGCCCTTCACTGAGACCTTTCAGTTTCAAAATAGAAAGTGGTGATGGAAGTGTCCCTCCCGAATTTGGGTTTCTCTCCAGATGGTAGACCTGTTCTTTGGTTCTAGTTAAGTCTTTTATTATTGTATTTAGAATATTTACTTTTCCATCACCTTTCATATAAATACCTAGGGACATTCATGCAACCAATCATGTGTTTTTATGAGTATTTGAAGTACAGCCTTTATGCATGTCTAAAAGGTTGAAATTCCTTCCTCCTTTCCCCTGCCTCTGACCTGACAAAGCTTCATATAATAATTAAGGCAGCCAACTTGGGAGTCAGGCTTGCCTGTGGAAAGAGTTATCCATCACCTCAAAAGGACTGAACCTGGGTAAGTTGCAGGTGGGGTTGGGGATGGGGGAGAAATTCAGTTCGGATTCCATTTAAAGACATACTTATTGAATTTGCACCATCTGGAACAATATGAGAGCTGAAACATAGCCACCCTTTGAAATTTGTATCTCTTTGAATTTTTCAACACAGTTGAATTTCTCATGGAATTTCTTCAGCTGTGTAACGCATACAAAAATGATGTACTTGGGGAAGGTGTTAATAGAAATGCATATTGTTGGGTTAGGGTTAGCATATGATCTCTAAGGTCCCTTCTAATCTCAACATTCTATAGCTCAATGAATCGTCAACACTGATAAACATCAAGCTTTTGTTACTTTCGTCTTTCTCTAATCTTCATAGTTCTTAGAAGTTCAAATAAAGTAGAATTGTGATTTTAAGAGTAGACAATGTTTAAGTCCTCCTTCCTTCCATCACCACTTGGGATGAATGGCAATCAGTGGAGGTATTTATTGAATTCACTGTACATTCCTCTTCCACAAAAGGTCTACCACAAGATGGGATTTGTCTCCTCCTTCGCCTGTTGTCTTCTTGGAGTCCTGGTCTCTAGTTCTTTTTCAGGAGGTGAGCATTTTAACCAATTTTTGAGAATTACCCAATGCAAACTATTTACCCCTAGTCCTTCAGGTGTCCATATAAATATAATTAATTCATTTATTCCCCCTTTTTAAGTCTAAGTCATAATATTAAGGCAGGCAATCAAGAATGCAGACACAAGAGAATTATGATTAATATTCCCTTACTATCTTAGTCTTCATATCAACCCTTCTTGGGCTTATAATCCTAGTTACTATCACAATTCAGGAATTCAAGCTTGCTTAGCAATGTCAAGTTTGAGATAATGTTACTCTGAGAAAGCTTCCAAGATAATATTGTCTTCAAACATATCCTCAAGGAAAGAGCACTGTTCACCAAATGACAATCCTATTGCACTCTTTGAATATTTTGGTTCTCCATTCAGTGACTGAAGAGCCATCTTGGCCATCCATCACATCTGGGCTCTGCTGGAATAAGAATCCTCCTTTGCTACTGCTTATTCTTGCCCTTACCATCTTTCTGCTTCTCTTGTTTTCTCAATAATAATAATAATAATAATAATAATAATAATAATAATAATAATTCAGTTTTAAATTTAACATTTTCACTCAAATATAAATCAGAATCATAAACATATAGGATTCCCTGAATCCTTAGACTTCCCTCTACTCCTCCATGGCTTCCATTGTTAATCTTTACCCACCTGCATCTTATAATGTTCTCCATTTATTCTTAAAATTCAATTCATACCATAGCACTTGTTACGTTACAAGTGTTGTTATAATTCTGCCAATGTTTTTAATTGTGTGCAGTATTCTTCAAGGTAACTTATAAATCCCCCCCCCCTTCTTTATTAAATGTATTATCTTCTTGATTCCTGATCTTCCCAGTCATTTTCGCCATTTCAGCATAGTCCATCATCGTTATCAACCATTCTTCTCTGGTCAGAACTTTATCTTCCTTCCATCTCTGGGGCAATAGTATTTGTGCAGCTGTCGTCACATACATGAATAGTCTTTTCTGCCCCTTTGGTATTTCTGCACCTAGAATTCCTAGTAAAAAAGTTTCTCTTATTTTCTCAATCTATTTCTCTCCTTTCTTCACTTTTCCTCTTCCCTCTGCATGTAACCTCCCTCGCATATAACCTCCTCCGCCTCCTTATCTTTCTGTTTCACGTCTTTAACCTGTGCTGCTCTTCTTATCCTCAGCTGTTGTTTCTCCTCGGTGTCTCCAGCCAGTTCTCTATTCCCTCCTTGGGGACATTCCTTCTTTCACACTCTGCCAGAGACACTTTTATCCTCTGCCTGCATGTCTCTCTTTCTGCAGTTTTACATTGCCTTGCCCCTTTCAGTCTACATAGCTCATATTTGAGGCAGGCCATGAGACCAAAAAATCATGAGAGGAGCTTAGGGAATCTTTATCTGGGTTTAAGTGGCATTATATCAATAGTGCTTGTTATATTTTCAAGCGATGGTTATCTAGCTAAGGCTATTAGAGCAATGGTTTAGGTTAGGCCTATATTCATTGGTTTCAAAATTATCTGTGATTGCTCAAAGCAGTCACCCCTTTTAGCAGTGTAGCTAAAATAATATTTCACATAAAGAACAACCTTCTTACTGCTTCATTCCTTTCTCCTCATAGCCAAGGCCCTGTCCTGTCCTGATGGCTGGCTGCAAAACCAGGGTAATTGCTATGGATATTTTGATACCAAGTTGTCATGGAGAGATGCTGAGGTAAGAAATATTTCTCCTCAAGCAAAATGTAATAGAATCATGGAATCATAGAATTGGAAGGTATTCCAAGGGTCATTTAGTCCAAACCCTTGCAATGTAGAAATCTCAACTAAAGCATCTGTGGCGTTTGCCTCCTAGGTGGGTCATAAGGAAAGGGTTAAATGAGTGTGATGTGATTGGCCAGAGAGAATGCAAGGGGAGGAGTAAAAGTTAGAGTCAGAGGTGTGTGGAAGTTAGTTGAGAGTTGAGTGTTTGGAGTTGGAGAAGTAAGAGGGAGGAATAGCCTGTGGGTTGGTCAAGTTGTGTGGTGAGAGAGTGAGAGGAATTGTTAGGTGAAGTCAGATAGATAGTTGGAATAATCAGTTTGAAGTTGTTATTTGTTCATGTTTATACAAATAAACTTGATTATTTGTTAATGTTAACAACTGTCTGGACTCCATGTGTCCCCGAAGAGAAACGGGGTGGTGGCAGCGAAGAGGCAATCACAGTGGTGGCACAGGGTCAATAGACCGTCAAACGTCCGGGGACCCTGTGTGATAGCCACAGCATCCATGACAGATGGCCATCCTACCTTGGCTTAAAAACCTCCAAGGAAAGAGAGGCCATAGTTTTCCTCTGTCAAACAGATCTTGCTGACAGAAAATTCTCCCTAATGTTTATAATTTACATCTTTTGGGCTCCTATCAAATTTCTGTGGGTAGGGTTATCCTTGCCCTGGAACAATACCTATCCAGCATCTCAGACTTCACAAAAGAGAGTTGGTCACTTTATGTTCCAGTGAAGCGTCTCCGTGGGAGCTGAGAATGTGACAGTTATGCCAAATCCTCCCCTCCCACCAGGAGAAAAGGGAAGAAATATTTGTGTGGAAAAGTAGAATAGACTGCAGTTCTGAAACTGATCTGAGACTGGGTTCGCAAAACATTTCATGGCTCTGGCTGTCTCCCTAGAGAACTAATGTATGAACTGCAGATTTTGGCAGTCTATGGGAGTGTTTGATCCTCTGCCTATGTTCAGCCTATATATTTGCAGAATAGTATTTTTACAATGTCAAAAAGCACCCAGTGACCTAATTCCAAAGGGAATTTACCAAACATTACGTATGTACTGCACCCCTGCAACCTTTCAGTGCAAGGGTGACATAACAGTGTATGCTGTGTGGTCTGCAGTGTTGTGAAAGGAATGCAGCAGGTCGGATGCAGTGCTGATCATTTGGGTTCCAGAGCTCGAGTTAAAATAAATTAGGCATTGCAAGCAAATCTCCCAAGTTCAAATTTCCTTGCCTCTATTTAAATGTAATACTCCCTTTCTGTAACCTTTTGCAGCTTTTTCAACATTCCACATAAAAATGCTTCCACCTAAAATTTCTACATAAAAAAAAATGGGTTTGTTGGAACACCAGCTTAGGGTTTCTTCAGATGACCTTTTAACTGACCACTCATCCTGCATTCATCCTATATGAGCGGGCAAGAACATGCTCCTACATTTGTTTATTTATTTATTTATTTATTTATTTATTTATTTATTTAAGTGGATTAATTGTGCAAACCTACACTTCCTGTTATGTGCTTGAATTCCTCATGTGAAATGGTGTCAATCTGGAGGTGCCATTAGTGCACAAAAGTTTAAGCCCGGCAACATGGTATGTGACACTAATTTCTTGCAGTCTACCAGTAAGACTTGCCTCTTGAAAGTCAAATTTCAGAGAAATAAATAAAAATGTTGATATTCCAAAAACTCTGCATCATTCCTTTTAGTGAGATATGGTTTAGGAACTGTTGTTATCTGATGTGTTGTGAGACACTTTGGGAATGGCTTTTTGTAAAAGTGGTATATAAAGAAACATGTTCTGATGACGGTTGTGACAAAACATCTTTCATTCTTTCTCCATTCTTAGACTGCATGCCATAGCTATGGCCATAGGGCCCACCTTGCCTCTATCCTTAATGTGGATGAGACAGCCCTGATTGCCAAGCACATCTCCGCGTCCCAGCAAGAACAAAGCAACGTATGGATTGGGCTTCATTACGTGAGTTGCCTTCACTTGCTCTATTCCAAGTCATTGTCATAGAGTAGTGGCTTCTTAGCATCACCACTCCTTCCGTATATAATAATATCCAAGAATGAACCCCACATGCTACATCAATATTATTTTCAATGCAAATCCTCCTCTGACTCATTCATAGCTGGCACTACCTTCCCACAGACCAAGATATCCAGATAATATTGACACCAGGCTCCTCATTTCCTTACTTACATGATCTATAATGTCTCGATCTTGCAGAATGGGCGTTGGAGGTGGCCTGATGGATCAGTCTACACGTTTAAGAGTGGTTACAAATCCTGGTACCCAACCACACCAGACAACTGGGCCCCTTATGAGCATTGTGTGGAGCTCCTATATTTTCCAGGTAAGGAAACCATTTGCAAGGTCTGACAAAATAACAATTAGATGTTGAGTTCCACATTGCCACACACTTCTCCATCAATGTCCTACTTCTCTCAGGATTGTAAGTCATACTCAAAATCGTTCCATCAAAATCAACAGACCCAGGTTAGTATTTTATGAAAGTCCATTGATTTTAAGGAGTCTACTCTGAGTATGAGTTAGTTGGATACAACTGTTGGTCAGGTATTTGTTTCTTTACAGCAAAGATAATTACTCTGTAGAGTGGAACAGCAGTGATTTATGTATTCAGCATTTAGGGTCACTTCCAACATACCACAATGTAGAAGGGTTCAGTTACAGCCTATCTACATAGTAAATTGTACATGACAACTGCCCTGAGATATTTGGATGAAGGGTGGTATGCAATTTGTAGCAACCACTGCCACCGCCATCACCTTCATGTTGTATTCTGAAAACTGGTTGCCAGGCTAAAGTCTGAGTTGTGTATTCTCCTCACCATAGGGAAAGTGTTGACTAAGGGATGTAGAAAATCTAAGATCAGAAAGCAAAATTAATCTGCACTATTTATTCTTCATGTGCCTCCTAACTTCTGGACCTAATTCTGTCATTTGTTATCTTTTAAAGAAACCGTTTACAGTTTTGTGAAATGGAATGATAGAAACTGCAACCAACTCAACAGCTACATCTGCAAGAAAAAACTCTAAGCCAGCAACTGTCATTCCCAACTGCACCTTCTGTGATTGATGGACAGCTCTCTGGAATCATTACCTCCTCTCCAATCCCTCAGTGATCAACTCTTATCCATTATTTCCAAGATAGGCTTCAATACAATGTAATCCTAATAATCTCTTATGCATATATTTCTTGTCATGATTCTGTCCTTCTCATCCCATCAGTCCTTACAGCACCAATTCTCAGAGCACAAATATCATGATGAGGAGGCACTCCTTGCACGAGAGTCCCAGGAACAGGGGGGTGCTGTGTCTAACTCTCACTGTGTCTAGCACTGCTGTTCACAACACACAAGGCACTCAAATCCAGATGTCACCACAAATTTAATCCCCAAAACAAACACCATTCCTTAAAGCTGCTCAGCACAGTTGATATGAAATCCAGAATTTTAGAAGCCACAAAATGAGGACAGGGTAAGAAGAAGAGTTTGGATTTGATATCCCACTTTATCACTACCCGAAGGAGTCTCAAAGCGGCTAACATTCTCCTTTCCCTTCCTCCCCCACAACAAACACTCTGTGAGGTGAGTGGGGCTGAGAGACTTCAGAGAAGTGTGACTGGCCCAAGGTCGCCCAGCAGCTGCATGTGGAGAAGCGGAGACGCGAACCCAGTTCACCAGATTACGAGACTACCACTCCTAACCACTACACCACACTGGGAAATTGCAAGGGAATCCCATTTAACCTGACCAGCGCCATGTTCTGGAATGCTACACTAAATTTTAAACCAGATTCCTGCCCCAGGAAAATGCTGCCTAGAGCTTCTAGTTAAGAAAAAGCTGTTCAATATTCTCAGGCACACATTCCCCACCCCACCCCAAAGTCAGTGTTTCCAAATGAGGAACCGACAATGAGTATTTGCTAACATACAAATGCAAATTCAAGGATCGGAAGCATTAAGCAATATCAAAAGATGGCAATTCAACAATAGCAAGTTACCCAGTCCTTTCACAGACTTGTTTTAACTGAACATAACAGACATGAATAAGGGACAATACTGAGCACTAGCTGGACATCCTCCATGTTGTTTTACTTTGTGTGCATGGGCTTTGTGCATCTAATGGCCCCATGTCCATTTTCCTAGCTCTCTTCTCTTTTGCATAAATGGTCACAATCACTAGGATAGTCAGGTCACAGGTTTTATTACGCCTAAATGTCACAGCACAGAGAGAGACAGAGACACACATCAGTGCCAAAGATCTCCCTGAGCAGCTTCCCTGGGTTAGATTTTTCTTACACCTCTATATGCCTCTGCCTGATGTCACTCCATCACTCCAGCCACCACCCAGCATCCCCCCCCCCCCCGGTTTGCCTATTGCTTAACCAAGACTGAGGATGGGAGAGAAGTTCAATTCAGTTCAAAATGAAAACCAGGCCTACTCACACTTTCTGAAAACAATTCATGAGCTGAAACACAGCCAACCTTTGAAACTCACACTTCTCTGAATTTTGCAATGCTGTCCTCAGGTAACGTATATAAAAAAATCCCAAAACTATTGTTCATACAAATTCATAGATTAGTGTAAAAATGCATTGTATTGGGGGAAATTGCTTTTAAAAAACATGCTTACAGTGGTACCTCAGGTTACATACGCTTCAGGTTACAGACTCCGCTAACCCAGAAATAGTGCTTCAGGTTAAGAACTTTGCTTCAGGATGAGAACAGAAATCATGTTCTGGCGGCGCGGTGGCAGCAGGAGGCCCCATTAGCTAAAGTGGTGCTTCAGGTTAAGAACAGTTTCAGGTTAAGTACGGACCACTGTATATTGGGATAAATTCACACTAAAATGCTGATGAATCTACATAAATATTTTTTTAAAAAACAACAATGATGTGCAGATGTGGAGAGCTGAATTAAAGATGGGGGGGGGATGAGAAACAGACAGAAACTAAAACTGGCACACCTGTTTAACTACCCACATCCTGAACAAGACACACAAGACCCTGTGCTGAACTGCATGAGGAGAAGTAGCAGGGCAGAGCTGAGGAAGCCCACATTGGTTGTGACTTCATTGGTATCCACATGTACCACTGCAGGATTGACTGCAGAAGGGATAGAGAAGACATTCAATTCACACTATGTTTGAAGCATATCTCCCTAATTTGCACTTTCCAAAATAATACAACTGCTGTAAAACAGCCATCCTTTAGACCTTGGCACTTCTCCAGGTTTTGAAATGCAGATTGGTGGCCAAGCAGCGTAATGCATATATAACTGAAGACAGCACATTAAAAAACATGTGTTGGTGAAAATAATGTGCAAAACTATATTATATTTCAGATCAATACTTTGTAGGTTGGGAAACACTGAATGCCAACATGTGCAGGTTAGAAGAAATGTTTGTGAAAGTGCTGGTGAATTTCCTCACCCCAGCCAACCCCCCCCCCAAAAAAAAAAACCTTTCACCAATAGTTGTGGAAATGTGAGGAACTCAAGTTTGGAGAAATGAGAAATTAAGAGAAACCAGAACTGAGGGCAACATTTCCTCACAGATGACCTGCTGAGATTATTGATTTGACACACATGGAAGCCACTGGAAGAACAAAACAGACTCTTGCATTGAAATAAAAATTATCCAGTCCAAAAATGTGGTTCGAAAGCTTTGCTCACAGAACTTAAAAGAAGACACCACACCCAACATGGATTCCTGCAATTAACATATGCATAGACCTGAAATGCAATCCCTTTCATGTGACTGTGAGCTGATCATCTTGTGACTAAGCCCACAGAGATACATACAGTCCAGGCCCAGCTCCGTTAATGATTAACCAGGTAGGTTTTTCTCTAACCTCATGAAAATTTCCAACCATGCTTCGCAGTATACAATACAAAGAATGTTATATATCTCCTGTTGCCAGTGCTTTTTCCTGGGGGTACGCATAATAATAATAATAATAATAATAATAATAATAATAATAATAATTTATTATTTATACCACGCCCATCTGGCTGGGCCTCCCCAGCCACTCTGGGCGGCTTCCATAAAAACCAAAAATACAGTAAAATATCACACGTTAAAAACTTCCCTGAACAGGGCTGCCTTAAGATGTCTTCTGAATGTCAGGTAGTTGTTTATCGCTTTGACATCTGCTGGAAGGGCGTTCCACAGGGCGGGCGCCACTACCGAGAAGGCCCTCTGCCTGGTTCCCTGTAGCTTTGCTCCTCGTAATGAGGGAACCGCCAGAAGGCCCTCGGCACTGGACCTCAGCATCCGGGCAGAATGATGGGGGTGGAGACGCTCCTTCAGGTATACTGGACCGAGGCCGTTTACATTTTGTAAATCTAAGTTTGGCCTCATTGAGGGGCAGTATTTCAATATGAGTAGGGAAATGAGAGTACTCCTAAACATTTTTAAGAAAAAAAGCACTGCCCATTGCAATGTACCATTAATCAATTGTCCTGAACATGACCATCTGGGTAGAACATTCCATTAGTTGCTGGGGTCAGAAGGGAAAGAGGATGGAATAGTTCTACTTGGACTACTGTTGTGCACTCTACATGGGGCTACATGGGCCTTTGAAGGTGACCTGGAAACTACAACTCATCCAGAATGTGGCACCTAGACTAGTGACTGGGAGTGGCCACCGAGACCATATAACACCAGTCCTGAAAAACCTACATTGGCTTCCAATGCATTTCCGAGCACAATTCAAAGTGTCGGTGCTGACCTTTAAAGCCCAAACGGCCTCACCTAGTATACCTGAAGAAGCGTCGCCACCCCCATCATCCAACCCAGACACTGAGGTCCAGCGCCTAGGGCCTTCTGGTGGTTCCCTAACTGTGAGAAGCAAAGTTAGAGGGAACCAGGCAGAGGGGCTTCTCTGCAGAATACCCTCCCATCAAGGTAATAAATAACTTTCTGACTTTTAGAAGACACCTGAAGGCAGCCCTCCTTAGGGAAGTTTTTAAAGTTTGATGTTTTATCGTGTTTTTAATATACTGTTGGGAGCCTCCCAGAGTGGCTGGGGAAACCCAGCTAGATGGACGGGGTATAAATAATAATATACGATGATGATGATGGGAACTCTTGCCTTTGCACAGTAGACTGCCTTCAAGCCAGGCAAAGGTCAGAGGCTGCTTTACTCCTATCTCTCTGTCCACCATCCAGACAATCATGGTCAGTGCTCAAGTACACATTCCAGCCAGACAAAATCACTCACGTCTGGCACAGAGAAGGGCCTACAGGTGAGCAATTGGGGCACGAGTGTCTGATTTAGCATGCCAGGATTTGGCACTGGTCAGGTAGCCTGGGATCCCCTTACGTTTTCCCCTGTCCCCAGCTCTCAAAATCCGAGCTTTAGTATCAGCTCTGCTGAGCACCCCTGAGTAAAGAAGTTGGGTTTGAGATAGGAAGTTTCACCTACATGTTGCCCTGAGTGCCTTGTCAGGTATCGGCGACAGTGCTGGACTGGAGCCCCAGAGGTACAATGTGCTTCTTTTCCCTGGGAACTCCAGTGCAAGAATTGCCCCTTCCCCAATCTTCTGATATATGGTATTGGAACTGGAGCAATAAGGATGGATTCAGTGAAAAGAGAATACACATAAGCGAGTTTATTAGGATTATATTTTGCAGAAGTAACAAGGAAACTTCCAAGCGAATGGGAAGACCAAAGAGGTAGCTCTATAGAGGAGGTAATTTTGAAAATGAAGAAGAGCTGTATTTTCCCCTTTGAGGGATGGGAGAGGAAGCAGTGAGATCAGAGACACATCCACTAAGCAGGCAGAGTTGGGAACTCCAGTCTCCTTTAAAGCTCTTGTTTGCAGATATAGGTACACAAAAGGTTACAAGGTTTATCATTCCACTTTCGAAAACCTAAAATTCAAGACATGACAAAAGTTACTATTTCTTGCCCATTATTACATAGCCAAATGGATGTGGTTTGGAGTACGGGTTAGGAATTGGATTTGTATTGGGTATATTTCCGATACTAAAAATCCGGACAAACTTGTTGAGCTCTTTTCTTTTCTTTTTTCTTGGGCCTTGCACCGCCTCCCACCCTGAACCCTATTCAGGCCCCTATTCAAGGTAAGTGGCTTTGGGACACTCACCAACTGGGCTTCCTCTTGACTTGCACTGAGCCCGGGGCGCTTGGCTCTGCGCACATGCCATCCATCTGGGCAAATGCGCATGCAGGTCATGCCCAGTTAACTTTCAGCCTCACTTCAAATTGAAATTGCAAGGTGCACCAGGAACAAGTGACGACCGGCCTGAGCTTTTTTCTTTTTTTGATCTTTCTTTCTTTTTTCTTTTTTCTTTTTTCTTTTTTCTTTTTTCTTTTTTCTTTTTTCTTTTTTCTTTTTTCTTTTTTCTTTTTTCTTTTTTCTTTTTCTTTTTCTTTTTCTTTTTCTTTTTCTTTTTTTTTGCAAACATCTCCCTTCCACCCCCCACCCCAAAATTCCAGCTTTTAAAGCATGTTTGAGATATTTTCCTTTGAAAATAGTCCTGGTTGCCATAGGTCCAGGTTTTTCCAGACATTTTGCTGCTTTGCTGCCCAGATGCCATTTTCAGGCCCTGATTCCCGAACATGTCTGGGAAAATCCGGATGTATGGCAACCCTAGATTGGGCAGGATGGACTGATCCAGAACTGACCAACCCCATGTGGGTTGCCCATCTGACAGTTGCCTGACTTCAACCTCATAAGTGTGCTCCTGATTCAAAATTTGCAGCTGAAATCAGGTCTATTTTAAAGTGACACCTTCTTTTGTTTCTTTATCTAACTTTAACCACTTCTTAGAGAAATGCTGTAGAAAATAATATGACATGGCCCACTTGAAAAACCACTGTTTCCAGAATATAATATGTAAATGAGTATGCATGCAATAAAATACATGCAACTAAACTATGCAGATGAGCTACAGCTGAAGCCTCCTGGTATGTTGGGCAGTGATGCTAAATGCTGAATGAATGGACCACTGCTAGCCAGAGTAATTGATTTCTAAACATTTCTACAAGTGAACACCTGGTTGAAGGTTAAATATGACTCATAATTGGATCCCTTAAAATCAATAGACTTTAATTAGTGATGGTTGACAGATGTACTGTATTTTCAGTGCAATTTAGTGAGATACAACCCTGAGGAAAGTTGGAAATTTAGAGGGAATTGGAGGGTAATGTAGCATTCAAGGTGAAAACACCTTTTTTCTCAGGCATGCAAATAGTTTCCCTACCTGTCCTATGCAGCAGCTCCACACAATACTCCATGCCGCCTTTATAGTTGTTTGGCTCCCCTCTGTTCCAGTTGTTGTAATTAAAGACTGAATCATCAAGCCACTTCCAATCTCGGTTCTGCAGGAAAGAGAAGGAACAGCTCATTTGACCAAGGAGGGTTGTAGCTCAGTGCAAGGATGTCAGGAGTGCTCTGATGGTGTTTCCTGCTTGGCAGGGGGTTGGACTCGATGGCCCTTGTGGTCTCTTCCAACTCTATGATTCTATGATTCTATGTTCGGAGGAGGTTGCTCAGCAGGAAGCTCTTGCAAGCTATGATGGAGACGTTAGAGAAGAAGGCCCTTCCATAAGCACCATCTGTGCAGGGCCATAGGTGCCAAGGCACCCACAAAATGTTCACTGTGGGGGGTTGGCAGGGATCGGCAACGTGTTCCATGTGTGGGCACCCCTAATGGGGTGGAACCCAGCATGCCTGGCCCCTATGTAAAATATTGGAGAAATAATTTTGGGATGCAGCCTGGGAGATGATAGGATGGCATTGCTAAGGAGCCACTGTGCTGTGATGATGACCTGGAATAGAGTAATTGAAGGGAACTCACCTCATCGGGATCATAGAGACCAATCCAGACATCATATTTTCTCTTCTGCTTTGAGTAGATGTACTTGGCCACCAAGGCTGACTCTTGCTCTGTGTGTATAGAAGCCAGATGGGTCCCACGGCCATGGCTTTGGCATGCAATCTGAGAATAGAGAAGGCACTAAAGTATTTCTGCCACCACTATCATCATCCGCTTAACTGTAGGTCACTTTCCCACAAAATGGTGCCCAAAGTGGTTCACAATGTATCAAAAAGACAACAAGACACGACAAGACAAGACAAGACAACAACAACAACAACAACAACAACAACAACAACTTATATCCACCCATCTGACCTGACCTCCCAAGCCAACAAAATATTAAGAACATGATAAAACATCAGACATTAAAAACTTCCCTAAACAGGACTGCCTTCAGATGTCTTCTAAATGTCAGGTAGTTGTTTATTTCCTTGACATCTGATGGGAGGGCATTCCACAGGGCGGGCACCACTACCAAGAAGGCCCTCTGCCTGGTGCCCTGTAACCTCACTTCTTGCAGTGAGGGAACTGCCAGAAGGCCCTTGGAGCTGGACCTCACTGTCTGGGCTAAACGATGGGGGTGGAGATGCTCCTTCAGGTATACTGGGCCAAGGCCATTTAGGGCTTTAAAGGTCAACTCCAACACTTTGAATTGTGCTCGGAAACATACTAAGGTAAGAATTCAAAAGTGATATCCCACCCAGTTGGAGTTATCCAACTGTGAATAACCATGTGTAATATCAAAGTTCTTAATCTATTCTATCTTTTGGAATGTGGTCCGTCTGTTTGTCCATCTGTCTACCTTTGACCAATCTGTGGCCCAAGAAACCTACTTTTTAAAAGAAAAGCCCACTTCTAAAAACCCCAAAAGAAAATTAGGATGAATGCATGTTGCCGTGACTTCCCTGTACTCTTTTCGGCACCTTCTAAAAACATTTTCTTTAGACAACCCTATCAAGACATATAGAATGTTGGTGTATGTTTTAAACTGGTTTTTAGACTTCTCGTTGATTCTATTTTCCCCTGAATGTTTCAAATACTTGTTTTTAACTGTTTGTTACTGACAGTGCTATTGTATTGCTATCTTTTGTAAATCACTTTGGGTTTTAATAAAACCGAACAGTGTATAAGTCTTGTAAAATTTATGAATGAAAGAATGAATATTAATCTCTCCTCAGGCAAATCAGACTGAGTGTTCAGTGAAGAATGGCTATCACATAACTTCTGTGTAAGCTTTGTGGAAACAAATCAGGATGAGGATTCACGAAATAAGTCCTCTGGAGGAGACCAAAGTTGGTTTTCTCACAACTCCAAATTCAGAAGCCTTTGCATACAGAATGTTGGGATTGTTTCAGAAAAGGAAAATAGGCATTTAAATGTATGCAAGGAGTTTTGAGCTGAAGGGATTTCCTTTGGAATGTTGAATTCATATTAGCTTGACCTCTGCTGCAACACAGATAATCACCAAACAAACCAACCTACCACATTCCATTTTGGCACTCCAGACCATTACAGTAGTACCTCGGGTTACAGGCGCTTCAGGTTACATACGCTTCAGGTTAAAGACTCCTCTAACCCAGAAATAGTACCTCAGCTTAAGAACTTTGCTTCAGGATGAGAACAGAAATTGTGCTCCGGCGGCATGGCAGCAGCAGGAGGCCCCATTAGCTAAAGTGGTGTTTCAGGTTAAGAACAGTTTCAGGTTAAGAACGGACCTCCGGAATGAATTAAGTACTTAACCCGAGGTACCATTGTATTCTTTTCAGTAAGAGAGATGACTTGCCTCTTCCTAATGGTGAGTGAATACATTCTGGCCAGGCCATCCCTCCTGACCACAGGATCCAACTCTTTGGGGCCAAGGTCCCTTTAGCCCCCTAATAAAATATTTGAGGGGGTGGGTTCCCAAAGGTGATGGGCATTGCCATTCCAATGGGGGGGTGCCATGTCTTGTGATCGATTGTGCAGAGCAGGGCTTACCAGCCACTTCTACGCCCCTTATTTTATTTTAGTTGCCACCCTTGAGGAGTCTTGATGGCTCCCATGGAAACACATCCCTTAAACATGTTGGGTGAGTAACTCAATTTGAAATGTTGGCCAGGTATGGTCTCAGGACAACTCACATACATAGCCCTCCTCAAAAAGATCTCATGTGCAACCCACAACAATATCTTATGCTACAGCTTGGTTGGTGAGAAACAACTTCTTACCTCAGCTGCAGACCATGACTTTGGACTATCAAAATATGCATAGCAGTTGCCCAGGGCTCTCAGCCAACCCCTGGGACAGAATCTGGCCCTTGCTGTATGGAAAGAAGAGTAAAGGAAGAAAAAGAGAGTGAGACAAAAGTTGTAAGAAGACTGTTTTTAATGTGAAATCTCACTTTACCTGTACTTTTGCTTATTCCAGTGAGGAAGCACAGGTAATTTAAACAGGTTAGTGTCCAGTTGAATTGGTAAGACAGAAGGCAGGGAGACCAACAGAAGGTGGATCCAGAGGCAATGACAGGCAGTGGCAGTCCCTGACTGGTTGTCAATATGAATCTGAGGAGTGGTTCAGGGCAGACTGAGGTTGGTAGGGCAATTCCCTATTCATTCTAATGAACCAGCTTCAATTGCCTGATTATTTATTCCAACAGCCTTAGCCGGGTCACCATCACTTGGAAATCTAACAAGTACTTTTGTTTTCATAAATGCTTAGCCCCTATTAAGATTTCTGGGAAATTCCCAGATAATTGTTAAAACACTCACCTCCGGGGAAAGAATAGGAGACCAGGAGACCAAGAAGGCAAAGGTAGGTGACAACCCCCATCTTCTGGGTGACCTTTTGTGGAAGGAAATGTGCAACAAATTAAAAACCTATCCTTACTTATTGTGAATGTGGTGATAGCAGGAAGAAGTAAACCAGTATTTTCTGTTCTTAAAATCATAAATGGGAAGATTAGAGAAAGAAGAGAGAACCCAAAACTTAAATGTTGGCGATTGTTGAAGTATCATGGAGTCAAGTAAGGTTAGTGTGCAGATGCACCTGGTGCTGACCACTGACTCTTCTGGACCAGTGCTCTGCTGTCCATTGGGGCTGGTAGGGCAGAAGGCAGGAAGGAGCCAGAGTCAATGACAGGAAGAGCCAACCAATGCTAGTTTTGTTCCCATCCTCTTACCTGCAGAGTTCTCTTCCTCTGTAGTGTTTCCTTAGGACACTCTAGTGACAAAATGATGGACTATGGCTGGCTGAGTCATCTCTATGAAGACAACTGCTGCATGATATTTGAGGAAATATTCATGGAACAAATCGCCATGACTTCTAGCATCTAAGGAGTGCCACTAGACTCAAAGGCTGAGCTTCCTTATAAGTGAAAAATCTGATTTCCATTACTCTAAGTGTGAAACAGCAGCCACGATGTCAGAACAGAGTTGGTGGCCACCTTCACTGAGAATGTGGGGAAAATACGTTCCACTTTGCATACAAAGGGAAATCTACATGATTTGCACATATTTCTCCAGATTGGCAGTGCAGTTCACCAGCCAAGTAATGTGAAGGGAAATGCAAGGACTAGGATACAGTGTGTAGAAATGCATATGTATATGAAAATAGCATATAAAATGCATTATACAAAGGAGAAATGTTCGCAGAAATGTGTCAATTAGTAGAAATTTACTAAAATGCTAATTTTTATAAATTTTAAAAATTCCTACTGATGTGGAAGACTGCAAGAGACCAAAGCTGTCAGATTCACCCATCCCGACCTCCAACTTACCCAAGCTCCGTCCCGTTGAGGTGATGGATGCTGCTTTCTGCCGTGGCAAGTTGGGTTCTCAGGCTGTGGTGCCCATTCTTATATAGAACTTGGCCAGGGAAGGGCATGGAAAAGAGGGAAGAAAGATAAACCACTTTTCCATATATGGAGTATAGATCAAGTGAGAAAAGGCAGGTTTCAAATTCCACTGAAAACCACAGACATTTTGATTGCGTGACTATTCAGAGCAATTGCTAATATTCTTGTCCTAATGCCATGTCCCCTCTGCTGCTGCATTCAGATAGCCACAAACTTGCCATGACCCTGACCCACCCATATTAGCTGTGTTGTACGACACCAGCACGGCAGGCCCCTGTAGTAACTGGAACCAAAGTTTTGTCCCTTGGTCTAGCCCTGATTAAGCTCTGCTCCCCCTGCCCCACATCACCCCACCAAACAACTATTACCCCAGAGGGAAATCTATCATTACTTCCCACTCTCACTGGCTACCATTCTAGGAGTCATAGCAGCTCTGGCAGAACAACTTCTGTTGAGACTGCAGTGGACAAGGGAAGGTGTCTCTCTTCTCTCTGCATGCACTGAAGTCCAGAGGAAAATTGGGACCCTCTATGCCTGCTACTATATTAATCATCTGGACCATGTTTAATGTGACATCTAGTTCTCCCCCCTCAGAAGGCATCTCTCAAGGGCAGAACGTACGAAGCAGAATTGGGGGGGGGGTTGTTGTGTGCATGTGTGACATCACGCATGCAATAGTTGGTGTGTGTGTATTTGTGACATCACTTGGCCAAGTGTCCTGAACCCTGGGTTCTTCTCCTCCTCTTCCTGTGGCTGTCAGGGAAAGAGGTCCCAACTGCCCCAAACACCATACAAGTGATATCACGGGCATCATGTCTTGAGTGTCCCATATGCTGCATGATGCTTGGCATTGTGCCAAGAGGAGGAGCCAGGGGCTGGAAAATGAGCAAGGTCCCAACTAAAGAAGAATGGCGACTTAAACTGATGGAATATGTGCAGCTTGCAGACCTAACCTATCAAATAAGAGAACAAGAAGATTGGTAAATGTTTCTTGAATGTATGGTGGAGAATTCTGTGCACTTGAGAGCGTTGGCAGTCAACAGTGTAAACAAGTTTTGATGGATGTCATAATGGAATACTGAATGATTTAGTTTATGTAAAATATGCAGGGATTTGTAATATGCAAAATGAACCATGGAAAGAGAAGGGAAGTCATTGACATTTTCAGGTTAATAATAATAATAATAATAATAATAATAATAATAATAATAATTTATTATTTATACCCCGCCCATCTGCCTGAGTTTCCCCAGCCACTCTGGGCTGCTTCCAATCAAGTGTTAAAAACAATACAGCATTAAATATTAAAAACTTCCCTAAACAGGGCTGCCTTCAGATGTCTTTTAAAAAGACGATAGCTGCTTATTTCCTTCACAGGTGAAGGGAGGACATTCCACAGGGCGGGCACCACTACCGAGAAGGCCCTCTGTCTGGTTGCCTATAACCTCACTTCTCGCAATGAGGGAACCGCCAGAAGGCCCTTGGTGCTGGATCTCAGTGTCCGGGGTGAATGATGGGGATGGAGACACTCCTTCAGGTATACAGGACCGAGGCCGAGTAGGGCTTTAAAGGTCAGCACCAACACTTTGAATTGTGCTCGGAAATGTACTGGGAACCAATGCAGATCTCTCAGGACCAGTGTTATGTGGTCCCGGCGGCCACTCCAGGTCACCAGTCTAGCTGCCGCATTCTGGATTAATTGCAGTTTCCGGGTCACCTTCAAAAGTAGCCCCACGTAGAGCACATTGCAGTAGTCCAAGCGGGAGATAACTGGAGCATGCACCACTCTGGCAAGACTGTCCACAAGCAGGTAGGGTCTCAGACTGCGTACCAGATGGAGCTGGTAGACAGCTGCCCTGGACACAGAATTGACCTGCACCTCCATGGACAGCTGTAAGTCCAAAATGACTCCCAGGCTGTGCACCTGGTCCTTCAGGGGCACAGTTACCCCATTCAGGACCAGGGAGTCCCCCACACCCGCCTGCCCCCTGTCCCCCAAAAACAGTACTTCAGTCTTGTCAGGATTCAACCTCAATCTGTTAGTCGCCAACCGCCTCCAGGCACTCACACAGGACCTTCACCGCCTTCACTGGTTCTGATTTAAAGGAGAGGTAGAGCTGGGTGTATTCTGCATACTGATGAACAGCCAGCCCAAACCCCCTGATGATCTCTCCCAGTGGCTTCATATAGATATTAAAAAGCATGGGGGAGAGGACGGAACCCTGAGGCACCCCACAAGTGAGAGCCCAGGGGTCTGAACACTCATCCCCCAACACCACTTTCTGGACACAGCCCAGGAGAAAGGAGCAGAACCACTGTATAACAGTGCCCCCAGCTCCCAGCCTCTCAAGACGGTCCAGAAGGATGTTATTAACAGGATATAAATCCAAGGATTCCCTGGCAGACGAGGGAGGGGCATCCCTCGCAGAGGATCTGAATGCCTTTTTTGCCCGTTTTGAAGTAACATCTGCAGCAACACCTGCTGAGGCTTTACCACCACCACCACCACTCCCTGTGAAGGCTTTGCCACCATCACCACCATCGTCATCATCAGTACAAAGGAATGTGGTAGTCTCTGTGGAAAAAGAAGAGATGAGGAAGGTGCTGAAGGGAATCAACCCAAGGAAGGCCACAGGGCCAGATGGGGTAGCTGGAAGGGTACTGAGAGACTGTGCAGATCAACTAGCAGGAGTTTTCACTGGGATTTTAAATCGATCCCTAGCCCAGGCTATTGTTCCATCCTGCCTAAAGTCCTCTACTATCATTCCAATAGCAAAAAAATCTAACCCAGAAGATCTGAATGACTTTCGTCCAGTAGCACTCACACCTATAATCATGAAGTGCTTTGAAAAGCTTGTACGAAATTATGTCATTGCTTGCCTACCAGAGGGACTGGACACATTCCAATTTGCTTATAAAACGAAAAGATCGACAGAGGACGTTGTGGCGATTGCCCTCCATGCCGTTCTTGCACATTTGGAGCAGCGGGGGGGTTATGCCAGACTGCTTTTTTTAGATTTCAGCTCGGCATTTAATACCATTCTACCACAACGTCTGGTGTCTAAACTGGAAGATCTGGGGCTTCCGTTATCACTTTGTGGGTGGATATTGGACTTTCTGTCAGACCGCACCCAGAGGGTTCAGTTGGGCCCTTATACCTCTAATACACTTAAGACTAACACAGGAACACCACAGGGATGCGTACTTAGTCCGCTCCTTTATATTCTCTACACATACGATTGTGTCGCTGCTCACCCTAGTAATAGGGTTGTCAAATTTGCAGATGACACAACCGTGATTGGGCTCATCTCTGAAAGGGAGGGTGAAACGGACTATAGAGATGAGGTGGAGCGGCTGACAGAGTGGTGCAGAGCTAACAACTTGCTCATAAATACAAGGAAGACAAAGGAGCTTGTGGTGGACTTCAGGAGACAGAAGAGCAATGTCCAGCCACTTTTGATTGATGGGGTCTGTGTGGAGAGGGTAACAACGTTCAGATTTTTGGGTATTGAATTACAAGAGGATCTGTCCTGGAGTGCCAACACAAGGGGGCTTGTGAAGAAGGCGCAGCAGAGACTGTACTTTTTGAGAATCCTAAGGAAAAACCATCTTCCGCAGAAACTGCTGCTTGCCTTCTATCACTGTGCCATTGAGAGCGTGCTCACTTATGGTTTATGTGTGTGGTACGGAAGCTGTACTACCCAGGACAGGATGGTGTTGTGCAGAGTTGTTAAGGCAGCAGAGAGCATTGTTGGCTGCCCACTCTCCACCTTAGAGCAGATTTATGCCACAAGGTGCCATAGGAAGGCACTGGACATAGTAAAAGATCCATCACATCCTGGTCACTGTCTCTTCGAGCTCCTGCCGTCGGGATGGAGATACAGGATGATGAAGACAAGAACGAGCCATCTCAAGAACAGCTTCTTCTCCAGAGCGATCTCGGCCCTGAATGGGAAACCTGGACTTTGAAAGTCATCTAATCTTCCTTGCTGTATTATATGATATTGTTTTAATTAGTGTTTTTATAGTTGTTCTGATTTTGAGTGGAGTGCCCTACCTGGGTGGATGGAGCAGCCAAGTAATTTCGTTGTCCCCGAGAGGGGGCAATGACAATAAAGATATTATTATTATTATTATTATTATTATTATTATTATTATGGTCGATGGTGTCAAAGGCTGCTGAGAGATCCAGCAGAACTAGAAAACTAGGAAACTAGGAAAGGTTGTTTAAATGAATATACTAAATTGTAAAATAGAAAAAAATAATAAAAATAATACACACAGAAAAGAGGAACATCCGGGGGGGAGGAGGAGAAACCAGCCATGGGAACTCCGGCTTGGTGCCCAGCCTCCTCTGTCCCCTGAATATTATGGGAGCTACGCCCCAGCCAAAAAAATCATTTGGGGCGCCCAAAGAGCTCAGCCCCACCCCCAAGCTGGCACCCCTGGCAGAGAGGCACATAAACTCAGAAGGAAAGAGGTGGAATAAATTTGCAAGTAGATAATAAGTATGACCTGGTGCAAAAGGTGAAAGGGATCCTGCAAATGTTCTGCAAAAGAAGGAACTTGACCAACTGTAGCTCTTTGTGCAAGTTGTGCAAACCCAAAGCATGGTTTCTAATGCCTATTCCACCCCTATAGCCAAGTCACCCTTGTTAAGAAATAGTTGCATTTGTTAAGAAATAGTTGTTAAGAAATAGTTGGTGCAAAGGTCAATTTGACATAGTAATGTTATGAGTTGGGAGCGGGGTGCCAGACCCCTCTAATCCCTGGATCCAGCAAGTGCTGAAATGTAATCAAGCAAAGCTCGCTTCCTGGTGAGGTGAAGTGGGACTAGGGGGCTCAGGGCAAGACGGCAAATGGGTTGGGCCCCCTCCCTCAACAGACGTTACCACTTTACAGCCGGAGCCTGAGGCTTCTCGTTGGGGGGAGGGGTTAGCAATGGATTATTGCCCTTTGGCTTAACCCTGTCTTTCCCCCCACCTCCCCTTTCAGAGTGGTGGGGTTATCAGGGGAGCTCTCAATTCGGCGCTGCCAAAGCCCTGCACCCAAAACTCCCTTTTGAGCTTTCTTTAGGGGTGCACAGGACCCTTGTGTTTCGCTCTAGCCCCTCTCAACAATTGAGCCTTCAAGGCTCGCTCTCCGCAGCCATTTGTGGCAACCCGTGACTATGACCTTCTCAGTCCATCCATCTTCGCAACTCAAGGTCCAAGAGCACCAACTCAAGTTTAGGTGGTGGTCATAGGGAACGAGGAGCACAGCACCTAAGGGACTCTGCCCCCAGCAGTGCTGCTCACTGCAGTCAAACCTAAAAATAGTTGCAAATTGCTGGCATGCTAGTTGTCTGTCTGAGAAACTGCTAGATTTCCTTCTAGGCAGGTAGAGATTTACTTTAAGAGGGGGGGAGAGAAAAGCTCAGAATCTGGAATGTTTGCAGGCATGAGTCCTGGTACAACGTCACCACCATAAGACAGCAATCCGTACCATTCTGGTTGAGTTACAGCTCTTAATACATTTAAAGGCAATTAAATAGTACAAACAGGGTCACCAGGCAGGGGGGCATAAAAAGAACATAGAGGCAACCATCTGAGCCTTTGACAGGCAGCATCATTGCTAAGGATCCTTAATCACATAATTGCTGCTGCTAAGCAATCAGAGGAAGGAATCTGGGACTCTGGAGAGGAGCCTCCCAGAGCAGCAGAAAAGGAACAGGGGAAGCTGGTGATATATGCTGCTAGCCCTGACATCAGGCAAAGGACAAAAGTCTGCTTCAGTACTGAGATATGTTTGTTAAAGCACTTTCCTCTGCTTCAACATTATTTCAATCACTCCCCAAGTACAGTATACAGTACTGCCTTAACAGTATAAAAGGCAATTGGGTGGCTACTCAGAATTACCTTGCTTGAAAGATCGAGGCTTTCTTCCTACTGAGAAAACATTTGTGAAACGCCTATGCCCCACCCCATTTGCCATGTCTGCTTCTCACCACGGGGCTGTTGCTTATTGATATACCGTAGCCATTGCACAAAACAAAAAATATGAAATGAATCAGAAATACAACCATAAAGCCATCAAACATCTCACAGGTGCAGCAAGTTAAAATTCTTACTTTAACACATGGGTTGTAATTTTCTGTTTATCGTGATTGGCAAAATGTTTTGTGAATGCTTAAGAGTATTTCTCCTTCTATCCCAGGCTGCACTGGAAGATCTAGGCAGCTTTTGCTGGGGCTGGTCAAATGAACAATGCAGCATCCCAGGCCTTGTCAGAGGTCACTGCTAGGATATAGTTTCATTCCATCTTTAGAACAAGCATGTAGAGTTGTTGTATGTCACATGTCTGTTAACTTCCAGCACAGTCTGCTGGGAACTTCCATTGTATATAGCTTTTGCCTGTGCCATTTGCTTGGACACAAAGGGAAGCAGACATGATTTTTCCTTTGTCCTGATGCTGAATAAATGCTTGTAAATAAGCTTACATATGCCTCTATCCGCTACTTCTGTTGCAAAGAGTTCTTATCTCTGCTAGCTTGCGTGCTCAGTCTCTAAAGGTCTCTGAGGCTTGGGTCACAGTTTTGATGCTGTTCCAAGAACCGGAGTTCGCCCGGCTGCCGGCTGGAGGGCTAGAGCCAGCTGGGGGCCCGCCAATCGCCCCCGTGTCCTCAGACATATCCCAACAGTCACATGCTGTGGGGTCCTCTTGTAATTTTCCCTATCCTCACTTTATGGCTTCCACAATTCTGGTTATAGTATAAACCGTGCTGAGGAGCTCTGAGAAAAGGAGTGTGCTTTAGTATGGGAATTTGTAGCTACTGTGAGGTATGAATGCTCTCTGTGTTGTGAGCAGCGGTGATGGTAGAAGAAGTGTCCCCAAGGCAGGGCCAGCCCAAGGCATCCTGGCAACTGAAGCAAATGAGAAAATTGCACCCCCAAGAATCATAGTGAAGAAGTCTAAAAGACAATGGGCCTCCTTTACATGGTAGGGGATGCTGTTCTTTCTTGCTTCACCTGCCTGCCCAAGAACTACACACCTTGCAAAGGAGGAACCAATCCTCTACAGCCTTTCTTCTCAGCTGTGCTGAAAGTCAGGCTTATCCTAACTAACAGCAACATGCCAATGTTCCTGACTCCAGTACCTAGTAAATGGCTTCAGGAAGGGATTGAGCACTTGGGTTTGTGGAAGAGGTAAAGGCAGAGCCAGGATAACCTTCTGTCCTCCTGTGACTTCAGCTCCTGCCACCCCATGAGATTCCAGCTCACATGACACCCCTGTCACTCACCCCCAGGTCCCCACTTGTGGGCAGCTGGCACTCACCCAGAAAAGGCCTTCCAGTGCCAATGCCCTCATCATCATTCTCTTCGCCATTCCCTCAGGGCACATACATAATGCACCCATGTAACAGGGGCAGGTCTCTCCTATCATCTATGATGTCCTTGCATTATAGGAGGGAATGTGGATGCAAGCAGGGCAGGCTGGTGGAGACGGAGGAGACAGTCAACAAGAGCAGGAGGCCAATCTGCTACCCATCCCAGCTTGCCGTCTGAGGCAAGAACTTCACCTTCTCTGATGGGTGGGGTGGCCATGCTTGTAAGTATGGATGGACAAAGCAGAACAGCAATGCAATAAGGAAAATATGCATGGAAGAGAATTTATTAAGATGATGCTCTGCTGCAGGTCCAAGAAAATATCAAAGGGAAGGGGGAAATTGAAGAGGCATCTCTATAGCAATGGCTATTTTGAAAGTGATGAGAGAGAACAGAAATGCATATAATATCAAGGCAGCTTCCCAGCCAACACAGTGGAGAAGGGAAGTCTCCTTTAGAGTTATTGCTTGCAGATGAAGGCGTACTTGTTGTTGCATTTTACATCATTCCACTTCTTAAAACCTGAAATTCAAAACAAAAATTATAATTCAAGAAATAAGGAAAGTTACTTCTTATTGCCTATTATTCCTTTCCCCAATGTGTAGGGGGAATAAAATGGATTCAGACTTTAATAATAGTGAGGGAACCACCAGAAGGCCCTCAGAGCTGGACCTCTGTGCCCAGGTTGAACAATGGGGGTGGAGACACTCCTTCAGGTATACTGGGCTGAGTCCATTGAGGGCTTTCAAGATCAGCACCAACACTTTGAATTGTGCTCAGAAACGTAGTGGGAGCCAATGTAGGTCTTTCAGGACCAGTATTATATGGTCTCTGCAGCCACTCCCAGTCACCAGTCTAACTAGTGCATTCTGGATTAGTTGTAGTTTCTGGCTCACCTTCAAAGGTAGCCCCACACAGAGCGCATTGCAGTAGTCCAAGCAGGAGATAACTAGAGCATGCACCACTCTGGCGAGACAGTCTGCAGGCAGGTAGGGTGTCAGCCTGCATACCAGATGGAGCTGGTAGGCAGCTGACCTGAACACAGAATTGGCCTGTGCCTCCACGGACAGCTGTGAGTCTAAAATGAGTCCCAGGCTACACATCTGGCCCTTCAGGTGCAGTTACCCCATACAGAACCAGAGAGTCCTCCACACCTGCCATCCCCCTGTCCCCCCAAAACAGTACTTCTGTCTTGTCAGGATTCAGCCTCAATCTGTTAGCTGCCATCCATCCTCCAACTGCCTCCAGACACTCAAAAAGGACCTTCACCGCCTTCACTGGTTCTGATTTGAAAGAGAGGTAGAGCTGGGTATCATCCGCATACTGATGAACACCCAGCCCAAACCCGCTTATGATCTCTCCAAGCGGCTCCATGTAGATGTTGAAAAGCATGGGGGAGAGGACAGAACCCTGAGGCACCCAACAACTGAGAGTCCAGGGGTCTGAACACTCATCCCCCCCCCACCACTTTCTGAACATGGCCCAGGAGGAAGGAGCAGAACCACTATATAACAGTGCCCCCAGCTCCTAGTGCCTCTAGACAGTCCAGAAGGATGTCATGGTTGATGGTATCAAAGGCCACTGAGAGATCCAGCAGAACTAGGAAACAGCTTTCACCTTTGTCCCTAGCCCACCAGAGATCATTGACCAGCGTGACCAAGGCAGTTTCAGTCCTATGATGAGGCCTGAATCCCAATTGGAAGGGATCCAAAAGGTCCGCATCCTCCAGGCATGCTTGGAGTTGTTCAGCAACCACCTGCTCAGTCACTTTGCCCAAGAATGGAAGATTTGAGACTGGGTGATAGTTGTCCATATTGGCCATGTCCAAAGATGTTTTTTAAAGACGCGGTTTTTAAAGACACTGCCTCTTTCAGTGGTTCCGGGAAAGCTTGCTCACAGAGGGAAGCATTCCCAAAAAATATAGTCCGGCCCCCCACAAGGTCTGAGGGACAGTGGACCGGCCCCCTGCTGAAAAAGTTTGCTGACCCCTGACCTAAGGCTTCAGCTTCAGCTTCAGCAGACTAAGCATTCACTATCCCCCGGAGCCCATCACCCTGCCCTTCCCGGCTCACTTTTATGAGCCAGGATGGGCAAGGATCGAGGAGACAGGTGGTCAGTTTCACTCATCCAAGCAGCCTGTCCACATCCTCAGAGGTAACAGATTGGAACTGATCCCATGCAGCTGGAATAGACAGGACTCTAGAACTCTCCTGCCCCAGCCCTGCTCCCATGATGGCGTCTACCTCTTTCCGAATCTGAGCGGCTTTGCCTGCAAAAAAGTTGCAAAATCATTGCAGGAGATCTTGGGGTCCTTACCAGGCCCCAATGGTGAAGGTGGTTCTGTTAGATTGTGAACCACCTGAAAGAGTCTCCTGCTGCTGTTTTCTGCAGATGCAATAGAGGCATCTTCACCCTCGCTATTGCCACTTGGTAGGCTTGACGTTGAGCTCTAACCCGTTTCTGGTCCGATTTCCACCACTGGCGCTATTGCCACCTCAGTGATTGTTTCATCACCCTCAGCTCTGGGGAAAACCATGAGGCTGCCAGGCTCCATGCAGTTGGAGAGAGCGCTTTGGAGCCAGAGAGTCGATAGCTCTGGTTAACTCCACATTCCAGCGGGCCACCGGGGAATCAGCTGAAAGGCCATCAACATGAGATAAAACATCCCCTACTACACTCTGGAAACCATTTGAATCCATTAAGTGGGAGGGGGGGTCCAAATCAGTCCCACCTCCCTGCATAGGGAAAGGGTTGTGGCACCAGGAAGTGATCTGACCATGGGACTTCTTTTGTTGCGCTTTTACTTAGTGTCAGATCACCCACATCCATAGAGGTGAACTCCAGGTCTAAGACATGTCCGCAACAATGAGTTGGGTGAAATTCATTCAGGGACATCCCCATGGAGGTCATGCTTTCCCACGAAGCCCCAAGCAGCGCCTTGTAAGGTCGTGTCAGCATGGATGTTAAATCCCCTAGGACAACCAAACTAGGTGTCTCCAGGAGAACATCCGCCACGACCTGAAGCAGCTCAGGCAGGGAATCCTTGGTACAGCGGGGAGGTCAGTACACCAAAAGGAATCCTGTACTGCCCCTGTTGTCCAACTTCCAGAACACATGCTCAGAAAACTGGGTCTTCCCAATAGGACGCCTGGTGCAAGCTATTGACTTCCTAAAACTCACTGCAACCTCGCCTCCCCGCCCATATGAGCTGGGTTGCTGTGTGTAAGAGAAACCTGGTAGACAAGCAGTGGCAAGGACAGGCCCATCTTCTTCATCCAGCCAAGTCTCTGTTACGCATTCCAGGTCAAGTCCTCCATCCTGTTGTGGATCTCAGTGGTCTTGTGAATCATTGACCTGGCACTGCACAGCAGCACCTTCAGGTAATGTGGGTCTCCCTTGTTGATTCCAGTATCCTTGTGGTCAAGACCAGACCCAGAGGCAGGGATAGTCTTCAACCTGCCTCCTCGTTAATGACATGGTCTGGTTTTAGCGTAACTCCTCCTCCTACCCATGATCACTGAGATCAGGTGTCCAAGTGCACCCCAGCCATTCTGTTGACCTGGCCCGCTGCCAGACAGCCCTGACCCTCTCCCCTTCAGAACAGAATACAAACTATACAATGAACCAATAAAGCAGTAGAAAGCAATAACAACAACAAACAATTTATAATCCATGCGACGGTCATCTCCAGGCTTGACTGCTGTAATTCGCTCTATGCGGGGCTGCACTTGAAGCTGTCCCAGAAACTCCAGCGGGTACAGAATGCTGCAGCAAGGCTCCTCACGGGGTCTCTGCCATGGGAGCATATTCACCCAGTGCTTTTCAAGCTGCACTGGCTCCCGGTGGAGTACAGGGTCAGATTTAAGGTGCTGATTTTGACCTTTAAAGCCCTTCACGGCCTAGGACCCTCGTACCTACGGGACCGCCTCTCCTGGTATGCCCCACGGAGAGCCTCAAGGTCCATAAATGACAACACCCTAGTGGTCCCAGGCCCTAAGGAAGTTAGATTGGCTTCAACCAGAGCCAGGGCCTTTTCAACTCTGGCTCCGGCCTGGTGGAACGCTCTGCCTCATGAGACCAGGGCCCTGCAGGATCTGATTTCTTTCCGCAGGGCCTGTAAGACAGAGTTGTTCCGCCTGGCCTTTGGCTTGGAGCCAATTTGATTCCCTCCCTCTCTTTTTTTCCCCTTTCTTTTCCTTCTCCTCCTGCGATGAGGCTACATTTTAATATTTTAATGTTCCATTATTTTAACATTGTATTTGATTTTTGTTTTTAAGTTGTAATCATTCATCTTGTTTTTATTATTGCTTGTAAGCCGCTCTGAGCCCGGCCTTGGCTGGGGAGGGCGGGCTATAAATAAAAAAATATTATTATTATTATTATTATTATTATTATTATTATTATTATTAACTATACAATGAACCAATAAAGCAGTAGAAAGCAACAACAACAAACAATTTATAATTATACCAAAGTTAAATTAATCCCCAGGCCCAACTAAACCTTTATTCCCCCCCGACAGAGCAAAAACAAAGCAAAAAACCCAAATTTAATATGCCACAGATTAAAAATTAAAAATTAAAAAGCATTTAAAAGCATTTTCAAAATTTGCCCCAACCCCAGAGTTTGTTCCAGTGAGTCTGGACTTTTCAGGACTCACAGCAGGGCTGTGACCCAGAACTAACGAAACATATGAAGGTCACTCACTGATCACCTGGCTTCAAAGTCTTATATGTTATATTGTGTTTTTAATATTCTGTTGGGAGCCACCCAGAGTTGCTGGGGAAACCCAGTCAGATGAGTGGGGTATAAAATAATAATAATAATAATAATAATAATAATAATAATAATAATAATAATAATAATGATGCTGTTTGAGCCTAATCATTTTGTTAAGAAACATGATAGAATATAAGATGGCATAACCCAGACCTTAGTTTGGCAACCGCTGTTTTCTGAACAAAATATGTGATCACATGCAACCGAAGAATGAAGGTTGACTTCAGAAAAAGCTTCTGCTTCATGGTATGATTGGAAGTGTCCCTAAAGGATCAATAGGTTGGACCACTTCTGGTCAGATCTCCAGAGATATTGACTTGTGAACCTTGGTAAGAGAAGCACCAGGCTGAGAGTGTATCCACTCACTGGCAGAGGAAGAGGAGTGAGAGGGGAGGGCGATCTGAGCGGGGTGCCATCGTGGCTTCCCCCACGAGTGCTGGGTGCCCCAGCCCCGCAAGTGGCACCCCCTGCCCCCAGGATGTGCACCAGCCCTCGCCCACCTGCTCTCCGCCCCCCCTGGTGCCAGAGCATGAAGCTCTGCCACTGTATTCACTCAACTAATACCCAGAGTAAACCTTTCAAATGAATGGACCATCAATAGCAATGACTATCCAAAGTATATTGAGTTTGATCATTTTGATTTTTAAAGTCAGATACTACCCTTTGAAATACTTGAAACTGATGGAGTGATAGGCATGAAACCTTTTTTTATCAGTCCCTACAAATTGCTTGCTTACCTGCGTCCATTAGCAGATGCACACAATATTCTTCATTGTTGTAGTTGTCTGGGCGATGAGAATCCCAGCGTTTGTAATTGTAGATCTCGTCATCCAACCACCTCCAATGCCCTTTCTGCAGCAATGTGATAGAACAGATCATACATTCATTTGAAACGAGGAGGCCAAGGCAACGATCACGTGGAGAGTTGACCAGTTATGTAGCTATTGCCAGTTATGATGGAGATACAGTTGTAGCTTGGTTCTCTAATGGAATCCTTTCCAGAAGCCCGTTCGGCTTCCGAAAACGTTCAAAAACCAAAGTGTGGCTTCCAATAGGCTGCAGGAGCTTCCTGCACTCAATCAGAAGCTACGGAAGTCACATCAGAAGTTAGGGTTTCAAAGAACGTTTACAAACTCGAAAACTCACTTCCAGGTTTACGGTGTTTAGAAGCCAAAACGTTTGAGTCACAAGGTGTTCGAGAACCAAGGTACAATTGTATTTGTAGGAAAAACACTGGGACCTAATTTGAATAGTAGAGTGCTTGGTATCTGGTGGGCGGGGCTTGTGTGTTTTGCTCCAGAGAAAAGTCCGGAGCCCCTCGCTTCAGTGTCTGTATTCCGTTAAGAATATCAGTTAAGAGGGACCAACTGCCTCTTCTCGCTTCTTGCCTCAGACTAGCCTCATGTTGTTGTATTTAGTTTCTCTTATTTTGTTATTTTGTTACAGTTTTCTTTATTATTCAAAGCTTAGTTTACATTTACGTGAGCCACTTATTTTCCTCAAAGAACAAGAAACTCTGCTGGAGAATGGTGGAACATCCTAAACTTGGGTGAGTGAGGGGATATTATTCCCAGTTTGCCAGGAGGATTGAATATGTTAATCATCTCCCCACTTCCACAACAATATTAGAGGAGGATTCTATTAGAAAATTGTGGAAAAGTCACATATTGGAGTAATCTGGGGAGATGATTCGGGTAAGGATGGAATGGTGATGCTAAGAAGCCGTTACTCAGTGACAATGGCCTGAAATAGAGAAAGTAAAGGCAACTCACCTTAGTGGGATCATGCAGCCCAATCCAGACCTGGCTTGCGTTTTTCTGGTTTGCAGAGATGTAATTGGCCACCGCATCTGACTCTTTCTCACTGAGGATGGAGGCAAGATGGGTCCCACAGCCATAGCTCAGGCACTCATTCTGAGAATAGCCAAGCAAGTAAATAAGCTCCACCACTATTACTAACACACACACACACACACACACACACACACAAAGACTCTTTCCCACAAACCTTTCCCAGAGGGGTTCACAACTTGCCAAATAAGTAATAACAATTATTTAAAAATCATAAAACACCAGTGGTGGAGAGTTGGAAGTTTTTCAAATGGGAACTAAAGCAGCTGAGGAAGGAAGAGAGAAAAAGGGGTGAAGAAAATGCGGTGAGTGAAGCCAGGCCCCTTTCTCCATCCTCTGGACTTGCTGGGAAACTAAAGAAACCTGCTGGACCTGTGTCACATGAGTACAATTAAAGCACTCAATCTTGGTGCAAGAAAACCACCTTGAAGCTCATACACAAAAACTAGGATGAATGCAGGAAGAATGCTCATAGTCATGATTTGGCTGCACTCTTTTCAGAAGCGGGTGGCGCTGTGGGTTAAACCACAGAGCCTAGGACTTGCCGATCAGAAGGTCAGAGGTTTGAATCCCCGCAGCGGGGTGAGCTCCCGTTGCTTGGTCCCTGCTCCTGCCAACCTAGCAGTTCGAAAGCCCGTCAAAGTGCAAGTAGATAAATAGGGACCGCTCTGGCGGGAAGGTAAATGGCGTTTCCGTGCGCTGCTCTGGTTCGCCAGAAGCGCTTAGTTATGCTGGCCACATGACCCAGAGGCTGTCTGCAGACAAACACCGGCTCATAGAGAGAGATGAGCGCGCAACCCCAGAGTTGGTCACAACTGGACCTAATGGTCAGGGGTCCCTTTACCTTTATGCAGGCATGCAGAATGTTAATCTGGTTTTGTAGCTTATCCTTGAATTAACTATTATCTTAATGTTTAAAATAGTTGTTCTTAACTGTATATAGCTGGGTGATGTCAGGTTTTCAACACCATGATGCATCACCATCCAAACAATCTGGCGATACACCATGATGTTGAAACAACAATCTGTATTGGCCCCAGCCCTCAAGGCATGGGGTGAAACGGCCACAGCTCTCATTGCAAGAGATGAGGCACTTTCATCCCAACACCCTGCAGAGCTGAGGATGACACAGCTTGTTTGTGGTTCTTGGCTTGGGGGTGGGAAGGTTCCACTCCCCCCCCCAGCTGAGTGAGCCCTGAGGTCCCTCCTGCTCACATGCAAGCTGGAGGGACAAAGGGGCAGAGATAGCTTGTATCTTTTCACTTGGGAAATGGTACCTTCTTGCCAGGCCATCTCTCCTGACTGTTAATTAAGCTTTCTTGGCTCCTGTGGAAACAGGTTACTTGAACACAATGGGTGAGCAACTCTCTTTGGATTATACCAAGATGCTGGCCAGGTATTGTCTCCCAACAGCTCACACTTATAGCCCACCTCACAAAAATGTCATCTGAAACCCATGACAGCACCTGATGTTACAGCTTGGTTGGTGAGAAACAGCTTCTTACCTCAGCTTCAGACCAAGTTTTCTGAGAGTCAAAATATGCATAGCAGCTGCCCTGGGCTTTCAGCCAATTCCTGGGACAGGATCTGGCCTTTACTGTATGGAGAGAGGAGTAAAAGAAGAAAAAGTTGGGGGAGGGGGACAAAAGCTGTTAGAATGCAATTTTCAATGTGGAATCCTACTTCACCTACAAATTTGCACAGATAATTTTAAGATTAATGAATGCAGACCTAATTTAAACATTCCTGCTTCCATTGGTGACTGGTACCCCATGGCACCGATAGGAAATTGGGACAGAAAGCAAGGAGGCAAACAGTAGGTGGATCCAGAGTCAGTGACAGGCAGCGCCACTCCCTGACTGGTTGTCAATGTGAATCTGAGGAGTGGTTAAGGACAGACTGAGGTGGGTAGGGCAGTTTCCTATTCACCCTAATGGACCAGCTTCCATTGCCTGGTTATTTATTCCAACAGCCTTAGCTGGGTTACCATCACCTGGAAATCTGACAAGTAGTTTTGTTTTTATAAATATTTGTTGTTCAGTCATTTAGTCATGCCCGACTCTTCGTGATCCGTGGACCAGAGCACACCAGGCACTCCTGTCTTCCACTGCCTCCCACAGTTTGGTCAAATTCATGTTAGTAGCTTCTAGAACACTGTCCAATGATCTCGTCCTCTGTCATCCCCTTCTCCTTGTGCCCTCAATCTTTTCCAACATCAGGGTCTTTTTCAGGGAGTCTTCTCTTCTCATGAGCTTAACCCCAATTAAAATTTCTGGGGAATTTCCAGATAATTGTTAAAGCACTCACCTCCTGGGAAAGAATAGGAGACCAGGAACCCAAAAAGGCAAAGGTAGGTGACAACCCCCATCTTCTGGTTGACCTTCAGTGGAAGGAAATGTGCATCAAATTAAAAACCTATCCTTACTTATTGGCATTGTCAATGTGGTGATAGCAGGAAGAAGTAAATCAGTATTTTCTGTTCTTAAAATTATAAATGGGAGATTAGAGAAAGAAGAGAGAACCCAAAACTTAAAGTTGGCAATTGTTGAAGTATCATGGAGTCAAATAAGCTTAGTGTGCAGATGCACCTAGTGCTGATCATGTTCCATCTTCTGGTTGACCTTTTATGGAAGGTCAAAACCTATCCCCACTGCTTGCCATTTCGTCCATGTGGTGATGGCAGGAAGAAATAAAACAGTATTTTATACTCTTAACATCACAATTCTCCTTCATGTGAATTTCTAAAAAATGAGAAGAGAAGGAAAAGAATGGAGAAAAACGAGAAGGTTAGGGAAAGAAGGGAAACCTAAAGATTTTGCCATTGTTGAGGAATCACAGATCCTCGATTCTGGACCAGTGGAGGCTGGTGTCCATTGGGACTGGTAGGATTTGTAGGGCAGAAGGCAGTAAAACCAATGGTAAGTGGAGGCAGAGTCAATGACAGGCAGAGCCAAGCAATTCTGGTTTTGTTCTCTTTCCCCTCTAGGGACAACAGGTAGTAGAAGGAAGGGACAGCCTGTGCCACCCAGATGTAAGAAAGAACACACAACACTGGGACTTTCTGAGAGCAGGTGGAGCTTTGTGGGGCTCTGCCCCATTCCTCCTAACATACCAGCCTCCACTGTTTCTAGCTCAGGGATGCTAACTTGAATATAATATTGAGGCAAGTAAGCTCCTCTCCCATAATTAATCACAAGCTGCAGCACACAGACACCATTTGAATGGCAGGGCCCATCAACTGGGGGAGAGCTCGCCGCTTCAAATATTTTATAGGGAGTGAAGGGGCCTCAGCTCCTGGCAGTTGGCTCCGATGTTCTAGACTAAAGCAGTATTAACATTTATCAAAAGCCTTTTAGTTGTTAATCTGTTGCTCTTGTCCTTCTTTTGTTTTATGGGAAGAACAATACAGTGGTACCTCGGGTTAAGTACTTAATTCGTTCCGGAGGCCTGTTCTTAACCTGAAACCGTTCTTAACCTGAAGCACCACTTTAGCTAATGGGGCCTCGTACTGCCGCTGCACCACCAGAGCACGATTTCTGTTCTCATCCTGAAGCAAAGTTCTTAACCTGAAGCACGATTTCTGGGTTAGCAGAGTCTGTAGCCTGAAGCGTATGTAATTTGAAGTGTATGTAACCTGAGGTACCACTGTAATAACCCTCAGGTTGGTGGGCTGCCTTAAGAAAGTTAAGAAGGAGTGGAGGTGCCTCTATGTCAGGCTGCTGTCAGTGGCTCCCAGCTAGTGGCCTCTTGGATAATGGCGTTGTCCTGAATGAATCTCCACCTCCTTCTCTCCCACTTCCTCATTCATCATCATCATCTTCTTCTCTACAGGTGCCACTAAGTGTCCTCTGTCCTTCGAGCTCTTTGTTCTCCCACTTTTAAGGCCTGCCTGGTTCTGGGAGATGGTGGATCTGGTCTGCTGTCTAATGACAACGTGTCAGCCAGCTTGTGCTCTGGCTCTGCCTGCTCCTCTTCTCCCATTATTTCCCAACTTTTCCCCTCTGGCTCAGAGCTCTGACCTCCCACAAACCACTATTGGAAATCTATATTGTCTCCCTCCTCCTCCTCCTCCTCCCTGGAAGGGACAGGATGGGAAGGTGGTCTCCACCCCTCCTCCTCCTTTGCCCAGTCCCTGACACTCTATTCTGGAAGAGAAGATCTTTGTTGGCAGAAGGGAACAGGGAGCTCAGGGAGCAAAAGGTAATTCCCTGGTGGTAGCCCCAGAAACAGGCAAAGGAAGGACAGAGATTGCTTTGGATTTACTTGATCCAGTCTTATTGATTCATGCAAGAGGCCCCAGGAGCGGGACATCATCAGCACCTGCTTGGAAATAGTGTAACTAATTCTCCCCCTCCATTGGAGCCAATGAAGGGCAATAACGTACAAGTTAACAGTTAGCAAATTGTCAGGAAAATGGAATAAACTGCCTTGGAAATGCAGTCATACACAGAACAACTGTGTCTCAGGCTGCTGGGCTCTTTCTTATATAGAGCTGGGCTAGGGCAGGGCATGGAAAGGCAGGAAGAAAGATGAACCACTTACCCATACATTGGTGCCCCGCAAGACGAATGCCTCGCAAAACGAAAAACGCGCAAGACGAAAGGGTTTTTCGGTTTTTGCGTCTCTTCGCAAGACGAATTTCCCTATGGGCTTGCTGGGTGGTAGCCCCAGAAACAGGCAAAGGAAGGACAGAGATTGCTGAGGATCTACTTGATCCAGTCTTATTGATTCATGCAAGAGGCCCCAGGAGTGGAACACCATCAGCACCTGCCTGGAAATGGTGTAACTAATTCTCCCCCTCCATTGGAGCCAATGAAGGGCAACAAAGAAAAACTCCCACAAAACCTTATGCCCCGAGCAGTGCCAGAATTCATGGTGGCAGGTCACCTGCCATGTCCCACCTCACAAACACACTTAAGACTGTGCTGGAAAGCAGCTGAGAGAAATCAGTCGAGCTCTGCTGGCATAAGAATACAGATAGTTCATTAAGTGTAGAGTGCAGGAGAGATGGCAGCCCCCAAATAAAGTGCAAATCAGCAGCTGTATTGTAAGGCAATCTTCTTGAAGGAAATCCACAGGAGCTTTGCCCTTGTTGCATCAAGCACTGTGAATTTTCCTGCCCCTTTGCTTATCCCACCCATTCCCTTCCCCTGCAGTGTTTCCTTAGGAATCTCGCCGCACAAAAGGACTGACTACAGCTGACTGGGCTCCTGCATGAATTTGAGGAAATTTTCATGGGACAAATCACCATCAGTTTTAGCATCTAAGGGAGGCGGCTAGTATCCCTTTTCTTCAAAGGCTGTGCTTCCTTAAAATCTGGTTTCAGTTCCTCAAAGTGTAAACCAGCAGCCACATTGTCAGAACAGACATGGTGGGCAGTGCCATTCGACAGCCACGGAATGTGTAGAACGATGCAATACAGTCCTACCTTGGTTTCCAAATCCAATCCATTCTGGGAGTCCGTTCGACTTCCGGAACAGTTCAAAAACAAAGGCACAGCTTCCAATTGGCTGCAGGAGCATGCTCCAGCCAATCGGAAGCTGCTGGACATTCGGCTTCTGAAAATCAGTCGAAAACCAGAACAATCACTTCCGTTTTTCGATCATTCAGGAGCGTAAAAGTTCGAGTTCAAATGCGTTCAGCTTCCGAGGTTCCACTGTACTAGGATACAGCATGCATAAAAATACCTATATACATGAAAATAGCATTAGAAATGCATTACAGAAAGGAGAAATGATTCCAGAAATGTGTACATTGGAAGAAGTTCACTGATGTCCTGGTTTTTTTAAAAAAAAAATCGCCAGTTGCTGTGAAAGACTGGAAGAGATCAAAATTGTCAGATTCGCTCATCCCGACCTGCAACTTACCCAAGCTTCGTCCTTTTGAGGATATGGATGCTGCTTCCTACAGTGGCAAGTCTGTGTCTCAGGCTGCTGGGCTCATTCTTATATAGAGCTTGGCTAGGGCAGGGCATGGAAAGGCAGGAAGAAAGATGAACCACTTACCCATATATGGACTACAGATTAAGAGAGAAAAGGCAGGTTTCAAATTCCACCGAAAACCACAGACAAATTGATTGGATGGATATTCAGAGTAATTGCTAACAGGAGCACCAGGTATAGGGGGTGCAAGGAGCTTCAGCCCCCTTGATATTTTGAGGACCCCCCCAATATTGAGGTGGCTGCCATCCCCCACTGCCCCCAGGTGAGTGCTCCCATGCCAGACAGGGGCATTGCGCTTGGAAAGCAATTTCCCCTCTAGGTGCCGCCCACCATGATCGCCAGAGCGCCGGGCAGGCGCCCAGGGCAGGTGTGGTCCAATGGGGGGAGGGATCTCATGTGCACATGCACCCCCCCAATATTTGGTCCAACTTAGCACGTCTGATTGCTAATATGTTTATCCTAATGCCAAGTTCCCTCTGCTGCTGCATTCACATTGCCACAAACTCACCCCAGTCCCATCCATGTTAGTTGTGTCTCACTACACAAGCATGACAAGCCCCTGTATTTACTGGAACCAAAATCTGCAAGGATATCAGGTTTGACCTTTTTGTCCTTTGGTGTGGCCCTAATGAAGATCTGTTTCCCCCTCACCGATAATCCTAGAGTTGATTGGAGGTTACATAATATACCGGTAAATAAAAAGTGGAAAATGCAATTAATCATAATTCTTACAGTCACATCTTAATGTTGTTTAGGAAATGTATTCATTGTTCTAATGAGCTATGGCTGACAAAAATGACCATACACTCAACAGTAGACTAGTTAGCTGGGCAACTATATCAACTGAACCTGCTAAAGCATGGGTAGGGAAACTAAGGCCTGGGGGCTGAATCTGACCCAATCACCTTCTAAATCTGGCTTGCGGACAGTCTGGGAACCAGCGTGTTTTTACATGAGTAGAATGTGTCCTTTTATTTAAAATGCATCTCTGGGTTATTTGTGAGGCATAGGAATTCGTTCATTTTTTTAAATTATTTTTTCAAAATATGGTCCGGACCCCCACAAGGTCTGAGGGACAGTGGACTGGCCCCCTGCTGAAAAAGTTTGTTGACCCCTGTGCTCAAGCATCAGAACTTTACCTGAAAGAATTGGCAAACTGTGCTTTCTGGTTTTCCTACAAGAAATGTTTTTGAAAATTGAAGTTAGAAATTGGGGAGGGAGTTGCATGCAGTTAGCATTGCCTAAGGCACAAATAGCCTAACACCAGCACTGCCTACCAAACAGCTATAAGCCCAGAAGAAAATCTCTTATTGGTGCCAGTTCTCATTTGCTACCATTGTAGGGCTAACAGCATTTTGTGCTTGCCTGTGACATCAAACACATGCCTAGCACTGTGCATTCCAAGCAGTGTGATCCTAACATCCCAAGTGCAGAGGAGGAGGAGGAGGAAGAGGAGCTGGTTCTTGGGTTGCTTGGAGTACACCATGTCAGGAGGAGCTGAGGCCTCTTTCTCTGGCAGCTGCAGAAGGAGAGGCAGCCACAGACATTGCTGCCCTGCGCATAACCTCCTCCACCCCCTGAACATTGAAGGGGCTCAGCTATGGCCCCAGAATTATTCAGAGGCCCCAAAGTGCTCAGCCATACACACACCCTGAGCTGGCACTTCCAGAAGGAAATAAATGGCAGAAAACTAAAAAGTATCTATGGTGGCCTGATGCAAAAGTTGACTGGGCTCCTGCCAGAGGCTGATTTGGGGGAGTATGACTGGTTCAGTTACCCTGAGCATGGAGCCCTGGGAGCACCTCAGATTTGGCCCACAATGATGATGTAGAACGGAGGGCAAAGGGGTGCCGGATTTTGGCATCACACAAGGCACTGCTGAAATGGGAGACCCCCAAGGTCTGCCATTGGTCCTGTGCATCTAAGTTCTGCAGAAGAAGAAACTTGAGCAGCTGCGGCTCATTGCGCAAGCTATGCAAACCAACTTCATGGTTGCCAATGCATGTGCCACCATTATAGCTAAGTCACACTGGTTGAGAAATATTGGCAGATGGTGTGCTGGTTAGATCAAGATAATGGTTTACAAAATCCCTGCAGTGTTCTTATCTCCATATTTGCATAGAAAAGCACCTTATGAATAAATGAATTTAGTGTTGCTGCTAATCCTTAAGGCCCCCTAGAAATGTCCAATGCCATTCTGCTGCCCAAACCCCAGACGCATCCTACCTTACACTTTCTGAGTACCTCGGCAGCTTGGATCCCTCTGAAAGAACAATTCTGGATGGTTGAGAGGTGGGATATCAGTATGATAAATGCATAGGTTGGGGAAAATAAATCTGAGCAAGATGAAGGCGCTGTGAGTAAGTGGTTCCTGTATCCAAATGGGTGGAGTTGCACTTCCTCTGAAGGAGCAGGTATGCAGTCTGAGGATGCTCTTTGATCCCGCTTTCTCACTGGAAGCCCAGATATCCCCTGCAGATCAGAAAACAACAGGTTCGACAGTGGGTTGGTGCAAATACAGAATAGAACTAAATACAGAATAGAACTTCAAACTTTAAAACCTTCGCAATACAGGGCTGCCTTCAGATGTCTTCTAAAAGTCAGGCAGTTTATTTCCTTGACATCTGATGGCAGGGTGTTCCAAAGGACGGGTGCCACTACCAAGTAGGCCCTCTGTCTGGTTCCCTATAATCTCACTTCTCGCAGTGAGGGAACCACCAGAAGGCCCTTGGAGTTGGACCTCAGAGTCTGGGCTGAACAATGGGGGTGGAGACATTCCTTCATGTCTACCGGGCCAAGGCTGTTTAGGGCTTTAAAGGTCAGGACCAACACTTTGAATTGTGCTTGGAAACATACTGGGAGCCAATGTAGCTCTTTCAGGACTGGTGTTATATCTTCTCGGTGGCCATTCCCAGTCACCAGTCTGGCTGCCACATTCTGTATTAGTTGTAGTTTCTGGGTCACCTTCAAAGGTAGCCCCACGTAGAGCACATTGCAGAAATCCAAGCAGTTCCACTGCTTAGAGATCTGCAATGCTTGCCAATTTGCAACTAGAGACCATGTTCATTGCAGGCTTATCCAAACTTCTGCTTGTCCCGTGGCTAGAAAGCACGGGTCTGAGCAGTTTTCCACTTTACCCGTGTTTTCTAGGCACATGTCCAAGTGGTTTTCCCTTTGCCCTACTCTCCAGAAAATAGGTGGGGCCATTCTCCCAGCTCAGTAGACAAAGATAGAATTTGGAATAGAGTTTGGGAGTTGTGTGACCTAGAAGCAAGCCAGAGAGAGAGTCTGAGCAAAGTTTGAGAGCCATGTTTGATTTCTGCTTGAATCCAAGCTTGTGGTAATGACAGAAACAAGAACCTTTGGTTGACACTGTGAACTCCTGCATCATAAGCTCAGGTTGTATACATGTGTAAATGAGCCCTATATCATAAAACACCATAGTGGCCACTGTGCCTCATTGTCCAAAAGGAACCACAAACTCCGGGTAAGTGCCCAGAACTCCTGGAATCTCACACTGCTTGGAGTGTTTAGTGGTGTGCAACAATTTTAAGCCTGAACTTTTTGCGGCTACTTTTCCTGAGGGATCCATGTTCAGTGCAGTTTGAAAACACCTATGGCTTTTTAAAATAACTTTTATTTAAAAAAACAAAAAAGACCAGGAGCTTTTTTATTAGGAATTGTAGGTGCTGATATTCCAAAGGAGCAGGAAAGACTTTTTATGTATGCAACAACAGCCGCACAGATGCTACTAACCCAGAGATGGAAAGAAGACAAAGTCCCTATCAGAGAAGAATGGCAAAACTGACGAGAAAGCTCAGGAACTAAGAATACCAAAACTTCAATAAAGAATGGAGGGGAATTTTAATTTACTTGAGAGACCACTGTAAGCATATAAAAATTGCAATAACACTTGTAATGTAGAAGATATTATGGATAAAATGGAGAGACCTAAAAAAAAGAGACGTCACCTTGCCAACAAAGGTCTGTATAGTTAAAGCTATGGTTTTCCCAGTAATGATGTATGGAAGTGAGAGCTGGACCATAAAGAAGGCTGATCACCGAAGAATTGATGCTTTTGAATTATGGTGCTGGAGGAGACTCTTGAAAGTCCCATGGACTGCAAGAAGATCAAACCTATCTATTCTGAAGGAAATCAGCCCTGAGTGCTCACTAGAAGAACATATCGTGAAGCTGCGGCTTCAATACTTTGGCCACCTCATGAGAAGAGAAGACTCCCTGGAAAAGAACCTGATGTTGGGAAAGATGGAGGGCACAAGGAGAAGGGGACGACAGAGGACGAGATGGTTGGTCAGTGTTCTCGAAACTACCAGCATGAGTTTGACCAAACTGCGGGAGGCAGTGGAAGACAGGAGTGCCTGGCATGCTCTGGTCCATGGGGTCACGAAGAGTCGGACACGACTAAACGACTAAACAACAACAACAAAAATTTGGATGATGAGATAATATACAGTTGAAAAGCTTTATAATAGGACCCATGGAGGGGAAGGTGGGAAGTCTAGAGATTCAGAGAAATCTCCAAATATGGATATGTATTTTGTATTGTTATAATTGTAAAATCAAATAAACATTATTTCAAAAAGAAAAAAAAGAAAACCCCTGTGACTTGAGGTTACCCTTGGTAATTTCCATCTTGGGCCAGCCCTACTATTCCGTGTCAAGGGTGGCCAGAGGCAAAAGGTGGCAGGGCTCCTGCACATCTAACAGTGTCCTGCAGAAGAAGGGACTTGAGCAACTGTAGCTCATTGTGCAAGCCAACTATGTGGTTGGCCATGCCTGCTCTACCACTATAGCCAAGTCACCCATGTTAAGAAATAGTTGCAGCTGGTTTGGCATCCAAAAGCATTTGCGCAACTTTTGATAAGGATCATGGGGCATGGCTGACCTTGTGGTTTCCAACAGTTATTTGCAATTATCCACACTTGGGAGAGAGATAACAGCTTCTAACATCCCTTGTAATGCAGCTTGGTGTAAGTTACAGGTTGGATGTCTGGTTGAGAGAGTTTATTTCGTAAAAATTTATACACCGTTAGATTGTGAAAAACCTCAAAGCAGTTTACCATAGATAAAATAGTGAAATCAAGAAATATTTACAGCCCTGCTTTAAAACATACAAAAGTTAAAATACCAAAACAGATCAAAATTACCACCATTATCTAAGCATATGAGTAGGCTTGTCTAAACAGGAATGTTTTTAGCAGGATGTGTGTGGATATGTAATCATATCTGTGTTATGGGTATATGAGCACCATGCGACAGTGAGAATGAACAACATTGATTCAGATCTCTTTCCAAATGGAAGCAAGGTTGTCCCCTTTCCTCTCTCCTTTTTGCTCTCTCTCTACTATAGGAAGCTTTGGCTGCATTGATCAGAGAAAATGATCTGACTCAAGGAATTAAAATAAAGGACGGGACACACAAAATAAGCTTATTTGTGGGTGGTGTCAAATCCTAAGGAGATTTGAAAGCAATCAAAGAGCCTGTTAAAATCAGTGTCAGCTAAAATGAGGGAAACTTTGCTAAGGCTTCTTCAGAGATGGTATCTCCACACCTCCAAGATTGTCCTGCCTGACTAATAATGTAGAGCCCCAGCTGCTGAATGAGAGCAATAATGAGAGAGAAATAAGCCCTATTTTTCAATACAAATGCTACTATGTCTCTTATGTTGGCATTACTTGGGTTATGGGAAGATAAACCTCCAAGATTACACATAAAAACCTATGGAGCTTTTTTTGTGTGTGGCAGCTAGAATGAAAATCACTCAATGCTGGTGGAATGCGGAGGGTCATACTTTGGCCCTCTTACATCTGTAATCCATAAAGCTGTGGCCTGATTTAATCCAAAAGGTAATTTTGTCCTGTCTGATTCTTTCTGGAAGTTGGGCGATGGGGGTGGGGTGCCTGACCACACAAGTACAGGAGCTGTGCTGCAGCTGACCTGTATTGGCTGTTGTCCAGCAAGAGTTCAGATTCATCTTTACCATCTAGAAAATCAGTCACCATTGGAGTGGCTACTTGCTTGGTTTCTTTCAGCCCTAGGCTGTCAAGAAATTCAATAACCTTTTGCTTTTGAGTTAGAAGATAAGAGCCAAGCTCTTCTCTCACTATTTGAAAAGAAACAGTTCCCATTTCCTTTACCTCTACAGCTCTACCTTGGTTTTTGAACAGCCTAGTTCTCAAACATTTCAGCTCCTAAACGATCGAAACCCGGAAGTGACTGTTCCAGTTTTCAAACATTCTTTTGGAAGCTGAATGACTGACGGGGCTTCTGCGGCTTCCTGCAGCCAATCAGAAGCCACGCTTTGGTTTCCAAATGTTTTGGAAGTCGAACAAACTCCTGGAACGGAGTCCGTTCAAATTCTAAGGTATGACTGTACTTCTTTGCTCAGGTATTCCACAACCTCTGTGTAGTCTTGGTTATTCTCAGTTGCAATCATTAGATCGTCCACAAATGCCAAAATGTAAGAAAACTATTCATTTTTTGCACTTGGTTTACACGCACATGTCTGCATGACCTTGTGTGTACCCCAGCTGTTTGAGCATGCTCTATAGTTTCTCATTCCATGCTCCAGCAGCATATTTTAAGCCATAAAGCCCCTTCTGAAGTTTGCATACTAGATGCACTTTGGTTTGATAAAACATTGGGGCTGTTCCATATAAATCTCTTCCTAGATCTGGCTGTGCAAAAATGTGGTATAGAAGACTGGTTATCCCACACTGTGAGGACTCTCCCAATAACTCAGCACCCTTAACAAAGTGTATTTCCCAGAATTCTTTGGATGAAGCTATAAGTGCGATGTAAAAGAGTGCTTTAAATGTATGGTGTTGAAGTGACCCTGGTGTCAGATGTCAATGTCTGTGGTATAGTGTGTATGCCACAGAGGACAGGAAATTGCATAGGTGCAGCTGGCAATGTAGGGTTGCTTCAATCGAAGCACCATCTAATGAAATGTTCTCTTGTACTTTCACACTTATGAAAGGAGACCCTTGCAGTCCACCTTAGGTGTCCCAAGATAAATCTCCAGCATCTACAGGTGGGACAGAAAATGTCCTCTGTCTGAATGAACCTGGAAATCCACTGCCATTCAATGTGCCTATTACTGAGTTAGATGGACCTATGGTCTGACTTGGTATAAGCCAACTTCCTATATATTTCTTAACTGATCATCTTAGAGCAGTCTGAATGAATTGCGAAGGACAGAAACACACCAGGAAATATGTGCATCTGAGAGAATTTATTAAGTTCATAGTGGGGTACAGGCACAAGAAAAGTTCGTGGAGAAGAGGGGAACCAAAGTGGCAGCTCTTCAGTTATGGTCATTTTTAAAGTGATGAATGAGAACCCCCTTTTCACTTTGAGGACTGGAAGAGGAGGAACTGAGATCAGAAAGATTTCCAGCAGGCTAGTGTCCTTGCACACAGTGAAGGGAACTACAATCTTCTTTAGGGTGATTGTTTACAGACAAAGGCATTTTTCACTTTACAGGTAACAGCATTCCACTTCTCAAAATCTAAAATTCAAAAGACATGGCAGAAATTATTTCATGTTGCTCATTATTTAACGACCTGTTCCATGTGGTCTAGAGCAAACAGGAAGATTCAGATCCATCCAGGAGGCCCACCTTCTGCAGGTCGCTTGAAGTGGGTGGCCCACCTGTTGATCTCCAGACATCAAACTCTAAGTGTACTCCTGATCCTAAATATGCAACTAAGTCAGCGTTTTTTGAATATTGCACCTTTTTTATATCACTGTTCATGGAAACAGAAAAAGGCACCAAATTCAAAAACTGCAAATGTTTGCTGCAATGGAAGAATTGGGAGTCCAATTACAGTTTGTTTCAGTGTTTAGAATGAACTAGTTCAATTGAACAAAGTTCAATGAATTATTTCAAAAATCTCTGAACTGCACCTGAATTCCCATAATCCCCGCACCTGAATTTCCAAAATTAAATTCATTTGGAGGTAGAATTTTGTAACATTTCTAATTTATCTTCAAGTTCACTCCTCCTTTCCCCACCCTATCAGTCTCTTAAGTTTCAGTTAAAAAAAATGTCAAACAGACATCTGGGAAAAAGTTAGAAAGCAAAATATGAAGTCAATGTTCTAAGGAGGTGCTACTGTTACTAAGGACACCAGTAAATTAATCACAGTTGATATGCAGTCAAAAAGGAGGAGTGTAAGACATTTCCTATATCTTCCCTGCTGAGGATATTTGCTGTCTTCCAGCAGGAGCAGCTTTCAGCAAGACGTACAGACTAATGAACAAAGTAAATTATGCTCCATGCCTTATACTGTGTGGTTTTTCTAGTATGGAAATGTTTAACCTGTCGACATTTTGCCTGTGAGACATCTTATTTCATGTATGTGGCTCCTGATTTGCCTTTTTACTTTATGACATTCTGAAAACTAAAAAAAATAGCTGAGGGTGAACTATTTATGAACTGCAAAGTTGATTTGGATGAACTTGAACTAAACTAGTTTGTTGTGCAAAAGAATAAACTGAACAAGAACTAGTTCCTTTTTAAAAATGAAGTTTCCAATCACTGGTTTGCTTATAATTCTTCCTTCAGAGCCTCAGCTTGAATCCAAGTTTTCCTTGAATGCTTGACATCATACGATATCAGGCCCATGAAAAGCAGGCATGGTTTGGACTTCCGGTCGGCGCCAGCGTTAATGGCGGTCCTTGCTTCGAGCTCCGAAGCAGGACTGCTCCACGAGTTCGGGTCTGACCCGCTACGGCGAGCGGGGGACCCCTAAAATCACAGGCGCAGAAGCCTGTGAGCAAGGAGATTCGGTGGGCACCTTTGCGCCCCCTGGTACTGTGAAAGAGCCTTTTTAAAGGCTCCGGAGCGGCACCGGGTGTGAGCGCGGTGCTGAGAATCGCTACCCAGCCCGTGGAGTGAAGCCGCGTCGCCATCAACGGAGAGCGCCGATTCCTTCCTGAAACTAAAGATTGACAACTTCACCCGTGAGTAAGAACAAGAGAATAAGATTAACGGGACACTAAAAATTTTGACATTCGGCTGAAAACGGGAAAGGTATAAATCAAGGAAGTCTGCCTTCCTGATCTGCATGACTAACAAAGCAACGAAAAAGCAAGCTGTATTGAAAAGGGAAACTTCTCTCTAATCCAGCAAACCTGACATCGAACGTAGACCTCCCCCCATCCGGCAGGAGAAGGGGGGAAGATAATTGGGACATTGTTTAACCTGCATTAAATAATTTGGATGGGAAATCTTTCACTGTTAAATCCTCTGACTCGGGCTGCCTGAATAAGGCACCGGGAAAGCGATCTGTCAGACGGATCTTGGATACAAAGTGGGACTTTACCTGTAACAAAATTATGGGACTTTAGTGGATTTACACTGTTGAATTTTGAACTGAAACAAAGTAAGGATTTACAATTGGACTTTTGAACTTTTTCGCCGCTCTGTGCTTTCTTGTTTCTTTGTGGCTTATTCCTATTTGGATACAATGTGCTCCCTCTAGAGGGTTTCAAGGGAAACAGTTCCATTGAGGAAGAAGCAGTGGGATTTTCCACTTGTAAATATTTCCTGTGAGAACGACCTTGGATATGAGCACCCCAGTGGAGGAGATATCAACTAGATCAAAAACAAAGCAAGCACAAGCACAAAAGAAAAGGGGCTCTATATCAGGAGCAGTACCAGCTGCACAGGAAAAAGTAACAACTGCATCAATGGATTCTATGACACAGGCACTGCTTAAGATAAATCAATCGTTGGAAGCATTGACAAAGCAGTCTACTGAAAATTCTAAAAAATTGACAGAACTGACAGCGAGATTGGACTTGAACACGGCAACTGTGACAAGTAATACAGATTCCATAAATCGATTAATACAAGAAAGTTCAGAAACAAGAAAAATCGCTTAAAGTGCTAAAAGTACTGCAGAGGAGACAAGGGAAAGGTTTGTGCCAATTGCAAAAAAAGTGAATGAGCATGATGCAACTTTGGCCTTAATAGAACTGGAGAGGAAAGGGAAAAATCTGAAACTAAGACTGGTTCCTGAAAGTGAGGGGGACAACCTTGTGGAATTCCTTACAGAGAACTTTGTGGAATTTTGGCAAGATGAACTGGAGAAAGAGGAGGAGTTTGTGATAACTACAGCCTTCCGGTTGGGCAGGAGACAGGGCAAGAAACCAAGGGATTGCCTAATCACGTTGAGATCCAAGGAAGAAAGAGATAAAATATTGAATCTACATTATCAAAAGGCACTGGTGATCCAGAATTGTCAAATACAGATCTTCAAGGACATCCCTAAATACATTTTGGAGGTGAGAACCTTCTATAAAGATCTAGTCGACCTGCTAAAGGAAAATACTATCCCATTTAGGTGGGAGTTCCCACAAGGACTGTCCTTCAACTTTAAAGGTAAGAAGATAAAAATAAAAACAATTCAAGACAAAGAACAGTTTTTGGAGAGATATTTAGAAGACCTGCGGAAAGGAACGGTAGGAGAGAGAGAAACAACTGACATTGCAAACTTATCATTTGGACTTAACCCAATACCAACCGAGGAGGAACAAAAGCTTGGAGCAGTCGGTGGAAAAGGTACCCAGTAACAAGATGTCTCTGCAACTGCTGAGTTGGAATTGTAACGGTCTAAACCTTCCCCGAAAAAGAAATCAAGTTTTTCACATTTTAAAGAAAGAACAGTTAGATATACTATGCCTACAAGAAACCCATATCGCCAGGATACACAGGAAACTTCTGACAAATAAGAGATTGGGACAAGAATTTATATCATCAGACAAAGTCAAGAAAAGAGGTGTGGTGATCTATGTAAAAGAAAAATTGGTTCCAAAAATGATATTTAAAGATGAACAAGGAAGATACCTGGCAGTTGAAATTCAAATTCAAGGAGAAAAAGTTCTGATAGTAGGAGTATATGCACCAAACGAAGGGAAGGCCGAATTCTTTAAGAAGCTGCATGAGACATTAATGGACTTTTTGGACTATAAAATCTTAATGATGGGAGATATGAACGGAGTTGTCTCCACAAACATGGATAAAGCACAGAGACAAGTGATTTCTAAGGAAGGGAGACTACCAAAGACTTTTTTTTGAAATGACTGAGACTATGGATTTGATTGATATCTGGAGAACAAGGAACCCTCTGGAGAGGGGAGGGAACCTTCTTTTCTGAAGCAAAGATGACGTGGACAAGAATTGACCAAATATGGGTTACTAGTAGCCTGGCGCCAAAAATAAGAAAAGTAGGAATCTGCCCAAAAACCTGCTCCGACCATAATGCTGTAAAGATGGAAATGAAACTAACAACAACTGGATCCTTTAGATGGAGAATGAATGACACCCTATTTAAAGATGAAGAGATTTACAAGAAGGCCCAAAAAGCAGTGAAAGATTATTTTGAGGTAAAGTTGAGAACACATGTGGAGAAAAGAATAATTTGGGACGCTAGCAAAGCCGTGATGCGAGGTTTTCTAATTCAACAGAATTCTATAAAGAGGAAAAAACAAAACGAGAGGAAAGAAAAAATCTTAGGAAAAATAAAAGAAGCAGAAAAGAAATTGAGGTCCAGACCAAAGTCTCAGGAGATTTTGAGAGAAATAAAGTATTATCAGACGCAATACATGGAACTGATGAACCAAGAAATAGAATGGAAAATAAAGCAGATGAGACAAAAGACATTTGAATCAGCAGACAAATGTGGGAAACTTCTGTCATGGCAACTGAAAAAAAGGCAGAAACTGAACACTGTGACAAGTTTAGAAATGGATGGAAAGATTATCCACAAACCCAACGAGATAAGTAATTGTTTTCAAAGTTTTTTTAGGAAACTGTATGCACAAGGGCCAGTAAATGAACAAGAAATAGAAGAATTTATTAGAAAATATGGTTTACCAAAAATTTCAGAACAAAGCAAAATGATTCTGAATGAAAAGATAACAGATCAGGAAATAGAGGGTGCCATTCAGAACATGCAATTGGGAAAATCTCCAGGACCAGACGGTTTGACTGCTAGATATTACAAAGCGTTGAAGGAATGGTTAATACAACCATTGAAGGAAGTTTGTAATGAAATTATGGAGGGGAAAAAGGCACCTGAATCGTGGAAAGAGGCTTTCATCTCACTTATACCGAAAACAGAGACTGAAAAGAACCAGGTTAAAAACTACCGCCCTATATCCTTACTCAATGTGGATTATAAAATTTTTGCAGACATTTTGGCAAAAAGATTTTAAAAAGTACTGATAGGGGAGATTCATAAAGATCAAGCTGGCTTTCTCCCAGGGAGACATATGTCAGACAATGTGAGGAACATTATAGACATTTTGGAGTTATTAGAAGTTGACATTAATCGAAAGGCGGTTTTGATTTTTGTGGATGCGGAGAAAGCCTTTGACAACATTTGTTGGAGTTTTATGATGAAGAATCTCCAAGGGATGGGGGTAGGCCAAGGTTTTGAAAACGGTATAGGTGCAATATATTCTAAACAAAAAGCAAAGCTAATAGTGAACAATGTGGTAACGGAAGAAATACCTATAGAAAAAGGTACACGACAGGGGTGCCCAATATCCCCTTTGCTTTTTATATCTGTCCTGGAGGTTTTGTTAAACATGATTAGAAAGGATCAGTTGGTTAAAGGAATACAGGTCGGAGCTAAACATTATAAATTAAGGGCATTTGCAGATGACTTAGTGTTAATGTTGCAACAGCCAGATACTAGTACCAAAAGAGCATTAGAATTAATTGAGATATTTGGTCAAGTAGCAGGATTTAAACTGAATAAACAGAAAATGAAAGTGTTGGAAAAAAATTTAACAATGGAAGAAAAAGAGAGATTTCAGAGTGAAACTGGTTTGGAAATAACGAAAAAAGTGAAATACCTAGGGGTGAATTTAACATCTAAGAATGTGAACTTATTTAAAGACAATTATGAAAAATGTTGGACAGAAGTTAAGAAAGATCTAGAAATATGGTCTAGGCTGAGACTTTCCTTGTTAGGCCGAATTGCTGTTATCAAGATGAACGTATTGCCTAGAATGTTATTTTTATTTCAGACCTTACAGATTCTAGACAAGATGGATTGCTTCAAGAGGTGGCAGAAAGATATATCTAAATTTGTCTGGCAGGGCAAAAAGCCCAGAATAAAATTTAAGATCTTAACTGATGCAAAAGATAGAGGGGGTTTTGCCCTGCCGGACTTAAGACTCTATTATGAATCAGCGGCTTTCTGCTGGTTGAAACACTGGCTACTCCTTGAAGACACAGACATTTTGGACCTAGAAGGGTATGATAATAACTTTGGTTGGCATGCATATCTATGGTATGACAAGGTAAAGGTGCATAAAGGCTTTAAAAACCATATTATTAGGAAAGCTTTGTATAATGTCTGGATTCGATATAAAGATTTGTTGGAAAGTAAAACCCCTAGGTGGCTGTCACCAATGGAAGCCAAGGCAGTGAAAAAATTAAATATGGAACCTAACTGGCCAAAATATTGTGAAATCCTAGAACAAGATGGCGAAAAGGTTTAACTCCAGAGTCATGAGAAGCTAAAGTTTAAAGTTCGAGATTGGTTACATTACTATCAGATAAATGAGACATTTAAGCAGGACAGGAAATTAGGATTTCAGAAGGAGAGGTCAAAGTTAGAAACAAAACTGCTAGAACCCAATACTAAGAATCTATCTAGAATGTATAACTTGCTGTTGAAATGGAATATACAGGAGGAAACGGTTAAATCAGCTATGATTAAATGGGCACAGGATATCGGTCATGACATTATGTTTGCTGACTGGGAACAGTTATGGACCACCGGCATTAAGTTTACGGCATGTAGTGCCTTAAAAGAGAACATAATGAAAATGATCTATAGGTGGTACATGACCCCAGTCAAGCTTGCAAAAATCTACCATTTGCCCAATAACAAATGTTGGAAATGTAATGAGTCTGAAGGTACCTTCTATCATCTTTGGTGGACCTGCCCAAAGATTAAAGCCTTTTGGGAAATGATCTATAATGAAATCAAAAAAGTCCTTAAGTGGACATTTATAAAGAAACCGGAGGCTTTTCTCTTGGGCATGGTTGGCCAGTTGGTGCCAAGGAAGGATAGGACTTTTTTTATGTACGCGACCACAGCAGCAAGGATCCTATTGGCAAAGTATTGGAAGATGCAAGAACTACCTACTCTGGAAGAATGGCAGACAAAGGTGATTGACTTTATGGGACTGGCAGAGATAACTGGCAGAATCCGTGACCAGGGGAAAGAGACAGTGGAAGAGGACTGGAAGAAATTTAAAATATATCTTAAAAATTGTTGTAAAATTGAGGACTGATAAGATGTCTGGGGGTAAGAAATAGAGAATTACAGCTGTAAACATTAACATTAAGGAAATTTAAAGAAAATTACTAGAGAAATTGACTGAAGGGTTGCTAAAGAGTTGTAAAACAAGGATGCAGTGAAAGGGAAGTATGGGGAAGTCATGTTTTAAATGTTTTTTATATGTTTTTGTTTTGTGTTTTGTTTGTCTTTTTGTTAAAAACCAATAAAAATTATTATAAAAAAAAAGCAGGCATGGTTTACACCAAAGAGCCTGGCCAGGGCAAACTCCAAGGCCTGGAAGGACTAATTAGACTTCCAGGAGAAACCTTCCCCACCCCTGGTCTGGAGGAAGTAAGTTTCTTAGAATCTCAGTTTTCATTTATGAAAAGCAAAAGCTTCTAGCCCTCATGGCTGAAATTAGTTTTGTAAAGGAAAAATAATATAGAAATCATTCTAAGTTTCTGAAGCTCCCGATTATACAATTTTGGCACCCTTTACTTAAGACAGTTTCCCCACATTTGGCCCTAACAATTTCTTAAAGGAATACACTAGGAAAAAATATAATGTAACCCAGACTTTAGCAACCAATGCTTTCAAAATGTGTAGTAATCCTACACTATATTATGCAGACTGGCTGTAGCTGAAGCCTTCAGCTCCTAGTGTATTTGGAGGTGATCCTAAATGTTGGACAACTGGACAACGGCTCATCTGTCAACAGTGCAACCTACCTGAGATCCTTGCTGCAAATAAACACCTGGCTAAGGGTTGTCACCAGCTTAGTTGCATTCAGAATTAACCACCGAAATCAATGGGCCTTTGTGACTACCAGCTTGTCTTTTAATTTTAATGTGCATATTTCTATTATGATTTAGTCTAGGGTTTCCGAAACTTGGGTCTCCAGCTGTTGTTGGATTACAATTCCCATCATCCCTAGCTAGCAGGACGTCAGGGACGGTGGGAGTTGTAGTCCAAAAACAGCTGCAAACTCAAGTTTGGGAAACTCTGATTTAGTCAGAAACAACCCTAAAAAAAGTTGGAACTGATGGAGAAAGCAGGAGGTAGTGGAGAATCCAAAACCTTTTATCTGTTCCTGCAAATGGCTTGCTTACCTCTCTGTTCCTTCAGCTCTACACAAAACCTATTTGCAACTGGAACAAACAGGCCTGGCTGGTTTACATTCCAGCTTGCGAAATTGAAGGGAGAATTATCAGCCCACTTCCACTTCCTGTTCTGCAGGAATGAGACGAAGAAATTGTGTGATTAAAGAAGAGAGTTGTTGTTGTTTAGTCGTTTAGTCGTGTCCGACTCTTCGTGACCCCATGGACCAGAGCACGCCAGGCACTCTTGTCTTCCACTGCCTCCCGGAGTTTGGTCAGACTCATGTTTGAAAGAAGAGAGTAGCCCACCACAAAAACGGGAGAGTTTGACCAACTGGAAATTACTGTTTGTTATGGCGGAGACATTTGAGGAGAACCCCATCCCACCATAGAAAATAAAGGAGAATTTGTGTATGGAGTTCAGACTAGGAAATTGTTGAGATAATTGCGTTGCTAAAGAGACCCATCTCTGATGACAATCAGGAACAAGCTATGTGAAAGCAGCTCACTTGCAAAGGATCATAGAGTCCAATCCAGACATCTGTGCGTGTTTTCTGTTGTGCTAAGATGTACTTGGCTACAATGGAAGATTCTTTCTGATTGAGGATGGAGGCAAGATGGACCCCACGGCCATAGCTCTGGCAGTCAACCTAAAAATGGAAAAGGAATTAGAGAAGCTCTGCTACCATTATCATATCTCACCAGTAAGATTATTGCAGAGTTGGAGCTTGCCAGTGTCAGATCAATTTCCTTGCATCGAAGTTTTTAATATTTTCTGAATTAGACTTTCTTGAGTATTTTTAAGATGAACAGGTCTTCCCAGAATATTATAAGGCAATGCTGTTCCATACTGACTTGTGTGATACAATGTTATTGAGCCTGTCAGTATTTTGCTGGAGGAACTTAAGCACATACCAGAAAATGTTACGTTTGCACAATTAGAGTGCTTTAAAGCATCATCTACTTTAAATCTACTTCTAAAAAGAAACAAAAAATAATTGTGGCTAGGAAAGTGATGGGGAAGTGGATTGAAAAATATGGGATCTTTGGAAGATGTATAAACACTCCCACAAGCAACTCAGAATGAATATTGAGTGTTCTATAATCTCCCTGCAAACAAATCAGAATGAATGGGTGAAAAATATGCAACCCAACCCTCATGCAAACTGCAAGAGAATCAGGATGAATACCCAATGGATAGGTCATCTGGAAGAGTCTTAAATTTGCTGAATTAATAAATTAGAAATTGGAATACAGAAAGGGGAGGTATGAGGAAGTTGGGGAAGTAAGTTATAAGAAAATAAGGGATTGAAATTATACTTGTTTTTATTTTTGTTTGTTTGTATTACTGTATTGTTTTGTTTTGTTATTATAATTTTTTTTGAAACTTTAATAAAAATCTTTTTTTTAAAAAAAATGTCTGTACAACCCCAGATTCAGAAGCATCTTTATTTGCAATTTTACAAACATTTCAGGGAAAGAGAACATATGGTTGGATATATACAATGAAACTTGACCTTGAGGGATTGGCTTTGGAATGTCTGCTCAGTAGAAGAGCAACGTGGGGGCGGTCCGCCCCAGGTGTCATCTTGAGGGGGGTGACATTCGGTGTGCCGCCCGCGATGGCTCCCAAGCCTCCCCCAACTCCTGAGCTGTCAATATGAAGGGGAAAGACCGCCAGCAAAGTGGCACAGCTCTCCCCCTTCCCCAACGGCTCAGGGGAGAGTCGCGGGTTGGCGGCTAGCCCCTGAGCATGGCTAGCGCCCTGGGATGCACATGGCTAGCCCCCATCCCTGGGTGCACAGCATGTGTGCCACTCCAGGTGCCAGAGCACCTAGCTCCGCCTCTGTGTCTGCTTTGTTTCTGCTTGAGCTCTGCAACTCAGATGATCAGACTCCATCTAACCAGCTGAGTTCCCTTCCTTTTGTGGTCAGCCCTCTTTTGTTAATTCAAAAGTATCGGCTAGATGTTGTCATGGGACTGCCCATGCTGATTGCCTTTCTCATTGTATTATGCCTTGGTTGGTGAGAAACTCCTCTTACCTCAGCATCAGCCCATGTCATCATCTTTTCAATATATGCATAGCAGTTGCCCTGATTTTCCAGCCATCCACTGGGACAGGCAGCCTTGGCTGTTTTAGAGAGAAGGAAATGAGGGGAAATAAGGGATTATAACAGTAAGCAGGTTGTTCAGAGTGCGACATTACGTATACCATTGTGATTCCATTTAGAAAGTTATTTAGAAACCCGTGAATAGAGATCTTGTTAATATTAAAAGTTTAATTTGCATAAAATGTATGCATTGAAGTTTAAACGTCTGTAAATGTTTGCATCTGCAAAGCAGGGAAGTTTGCATTAAGCAAGAGGTTTCACTCTAGCTGAAAGCGGAATGCTGGTGTTTTTCCATTTAAGGGTTTGGCTTACCTGATCACTCTTCTCTGGAAACCCAAGTAGATCCCTCATCAGCAGGAAGTTGAAACCTGAGAAACTCAGTATCTTTGTATTGTGGGAAGCCAGCAGAGAGATTGCCAGCTCAGCATGTTGGGAGAAGGAGCCTCCAGCATAATGGAGTATGTCTCTGAGATTGGACTGTATTAAAGGATTTAAAAGACTGAACTGCATTGCTGCTACTTGAGTGCAATGTGTAACTTTGTATTTTTGTTCTTTGTAACATTTATATGGCACTAGTTTTTAGACTGCTCTGCAGCAAAGCTTTGAAACTAATTCTTGGGATGGAAAGCTCATTTATTTCTGCACGAGGTCCAGATCAGGGATTCCGCTGACCAACTCCAATAAAGTATGTCTAATTTAAACTCTCCTGCTTCCGTGTTCTAATAGGCTTAGCTGGGTTGCCATCCCTTGAAAATCCACTAAGTACTTTCGTTCTCATGACGGCTTAATTTCAGTGAAGATTTCTGGGAAATTCTAAGGTGTTTGCTAAAATGCTCACCAGGACTGGAGACCAGGATTCCAAGAAGGCAAAGGCTGAAGAAGGTGACAAATCCCATCTTCTGACTGACCTTTTGGAAAAGAGGAATGTACAGTCAATTCAAGCGGTGCGTTTTCAATTTTGCTATTCAGCCAATGTGGGAAGGAAGGAAGGAGAGATAAATATTTTATATCCTATAATCACATTTCTCCTTTATTTGAACTTCCATGAACTGAGAGGCTTAAAGAAAGAAAAGAAAACCTGAACTTAACAGAATGTTAAGATCTGGAAAGACCAACTTGAAGACCAACTGCTCAGGGCAGGAATCTACACCATCTCTGATTGTCCCCAGCAGATAATAATCCAGCCTCTGCTTATATACCTATGCATTTTGCTCCATTGTCGAAGAACTCATACCTTTGTGGATTGTCTCCTATTCTTCAGCTAAAATCTACTCGCCTGAAATTTCCGCCCATTTAGCTTTGTCCTATGGTGCAAGGGAGAACAAGTCTGTTCTATCTTTTTTGAGACAGCCCTTCAGATATTTGAACGCTGCTATGCTTAATCTCTTTAATCTTCATTTATGGGGGGAACACCTGAGTTGACATAGTTATGTCCTGTTTTCGAAGAAAAACTGAGATCATGTCAGTGTGTGGATGTATGAGAGGTGTTTTTTAATCCAAACTGGAAGGAAAATGTTGCATTATTATTATTATTATTATTATTATTATTATTATTATTATTATTATTAAAATGTAGTGCCACAAGGAGGAAAACAGTGCATGCTGGCAATCTTGTAGGGCCATTTCACCCATTACACAGTAGCAAACCCAGCAAAGGGAAAGCCCTAGGTTGTCCCTCAATGGGGTATTTTTCTCTATAATATGTATATCCTGAATGCAACCCAAGATCAGAGGGGAAATCAGAGAGACCAAGTCTACTATGTCTACCTGTCAGGTTTCAGGGAATCTGATCCCCCCTCCCTCATGGCTGGTTGCCAGAAATGGGGAAACAAGGTGTTCTTACCAAGATAATTTATTCAATATTCACAGAGACATAGGATGTCGCCTCTCAGATAATGGTGTTGCTCCAAATAAGTCCCACCCCTCCGTCTCTCCTATTATACATCATTCCTACATCAGCTAATCTGTGTGTTCTGCCTCTGAGCTTTCTGTTCTCCTACTCTCAATGCCCACCAGGACCTGAGAGGGGAGTTCAGAAATGCTTCCTAAAGACACTGAGTCTGTCAGCTGTCTCTCCCCTAGTTCTTTTTCCTCCTCCTGCTTGTCATCCAGTATCTCCCAGCTTCTCCCCTCTGCAGCCTCTGAATTATTACCTTCTGCAAACCACTGTTCTAAATCTATGCTGTCTCCTCTTGGAAGGGCAGAAGAAGGGGGGAGCGGTCTCCACCATTCCTCCTCAGTCCAGTCTCCTAGGACCTCCCTGACTCCAACAAGACTGTGTCCAGAGGTGATCATCTGTGCTCTCCCCCTTTACATTTTCTATCACTTAATCATTGTCATGAGGGCAACCTGGGATCAAAGGGGCAATGCACATACACCAAGGCCAGATGGTACACCAGTCTTCAAAAATTTTTAATTAATTCAATCTATCTAGGAGCTCTCAAACATTTATCACATTCACACATGCTCTGTAGGGATATATATTTACCAAAGACTGCTGCTCTGTCTGATTAGATGGCTGTCAATGGACAGGTCCTCCAGGTGTTGCTACAAAGGTCTTTGACCCAAAATGGGTCTGTCTCCAGAGTTCTTATACTCTCTGCTCAATCTCTTATTATGTGTCAGGTGGATGAATATGTTGATTGTAGAGCTTTTGGATTATGTGTCCCTTTTCTGGCAGTGTGATCCATCTCTATCCTTGTCCCCGTGTCTCTAGCAAAAAGGACACAATGGTCCTGCAATGTGACATTTCTTCTTCCAAGGAATATTGTTCCTTAAAAGAAAGTCATGGTGATCTGCAATGGCCATCAGTCACCAGGACTTACTGTTCCTCTTTGGCAACCTTGCAGGTATTAACTTTTCATTCCAAACATCCATCTATCCTTCTCTCATTCATATAAGTTGCAATGAATTACATTAAAAATAATTCATGTGATAAGTGTAGTGGAGACTTGTTATTTTGAAAATAATACCTGGTATGGTGTGCGACAATCCATTTTTTGGTCCTGAAATGTTCTTCCAGGTGAAAACCAAGGCCAAGGCATCAGTTCTGAAAAATAAAGTATTGATTGAATCTACTCAGGAGCTCTCAATCATACCACATGTTCACACATGTTCTGCAGGGATATAGTACCCAAGGAGAGTTGTTATGTGTATGACTGCATTCCCAAGGCAATATATTCTATTTTCCTGACCATTTGCTAACTGTTAACTTGTACGTTACATTCAAGCATTTGCAAGCTTCTGGAAACCTAGTGGAATAAACCACAAGTTTGGCATTTATTTTTGTGCTATTTCCTTCGAGGGGGGAAATATATGTTTGCAACCCTGGAATCCACTTGCAAGTCTGGAAGTCTGTTTAGGGCTATGCACCACCTGAGGCCATGCAAGTTGCTCCACAAGTGCCTTTCACAAAAGAAAGATGTTTGCAGGGCATCACACACACACACACACACACCAGTTTGGTCAATGGGCATAGATGAAGCTCCACTATACCCTTTCTTTTAGAAAAACTGCTTGCAGAGCACTACTGGTGTGAATAAAATTTAGCTGGACATATCAGTATACAGTGTGATGTAGTGGTTAAGAGCGGTAGTCTTGTAATCTGGGGAACCGGGTTCGTGTCCCCGCTCCTCCACATGCAGCTGCTGGGTGACCTTGAGCTAGTCACACTTCTCTGAAGTCTCTCAGCCTCACTCACCTCACAGAGTGTTTGTTGGGGGGGAGGAAGGGAAAGGAGATTGTTAGCCACTTTGAGACTCCTTCGGGTAGTGATAAAGCGGATATCAAATCCAAACTCCTCTTCTTCTTCTACAGATGCATGAGCACATGACAACTGCAGATGCATGAGCACATGTATCACTGGCCTTTTGATCAGTAAAACAAATGAAATAAACCCCTTGTGTTCAGGCTGCCTAAGTAGATTCCCAGTCTAATAGCATAGAAGGTTGTTAGACTGGTTTTTGGGCTGCTATGCAACGGTCTTCAACTTCAAATGGATCTGTCCCTGAGGTTCTTACACTTAGTCCCGTACCATGTGACAAGCAGACTGATACTGTGCATTGTATATCTTTTGAATTATGAGCCCCTCTTCCGGCTACACAAATTAAAGATGATCATCTCTGGCCTTGTCTCAGTGTCTCTGTCTCTAGGCAAAAGGACACCATGTGGTCCTGCAACGTGGCATTTCTCCTTCCAAGGAATATAGTTCCTGAAAACAAAGTCCTGGTTTTCTCTGGAATGGCCATCAGTCACTGGGACTTGCTTCTTCTCTTTGGCAACTTTGCGGAACTTGACCTTTCAAATATCACCTCATTCTCTTGCCATTTATACTCAGTTTATACCTGAATATGTTAAAATTAGTATCATTATCAAGACAACAAGCATATATCCACAAAATCTTCAGACTCGTTTTGCAAAATAGCATCTGACTTATTATGGTGTGTGACATGTATGCACCTCGGTACAAGTCATAGGTAGGGATGGAGTGGCTATACTACTGATTTTTGTTGTTCTGGGTATGATATGTGATGCTACCTCTTCATTTCTATTTATCAGGACAGCTAGATGGAACTTCCGTCTTAAGGGTCAGTAGACATCTGATTACAAGTGAGATCCTCCTCCCTAGTGCTATTTTTCTTGAAAAAGAGGTGCTGGAACTCACCACAAACACCTCCCTTGCTCTCTTATAATGGCAATGGCACCCATCTGAGAGGTGCCGGAACTGAGTTCTGGCGAGTTCTGGCTGGAAGAAAGCCCTGCTCTTGCCCACTCCACAAAGACACACACAGAATTCAAATCTCCATTTTTAGAGACAGGATATATCTCATTGCCAAAAAAGAAGAGGAAAAATTTGGACTCTCTTCTGGTCAGAGTTCAGGGGTTGCCAATGGGGTGCTCAGAGGCACCAGTTGCCTGCCAATGCCTTTTCTGTTATGTCATGCCCCTCATGGCAGCCATTTTGTGTTTCCAGTGCTATTTCTCTAGAAAAAGAGGTGCCAAAACTCACTATGAATGCCTCCATTGTTCTCCTATAATGGGGAAGGGCACCCACCTAAGAGGTGCCGGAACTCCGTTCCAGTGAGTTCTGGCTGAAAAAAGCCATGCCTTTATCAGCCATTTTGTGTTACATCACATGCAGCTCAGCAGCCATTTTGTGACTGGCACCCATGGCCCTATCTCATAATTACAGATATGTCCAGTAAGCCAAAAATGTTGGTGGCCCCAACTTAGTCTATTAAAGGCACCAGCAGTTCCCAGGATTCTTTATAGGAAGCCATGACTACTAAAGTTGTATAAGAGTGCTTTAAATGTGTGGTGCGGCTCTGACTTAAGTCTAGGCAGGCTAGAAATCTTCGTGTTTTGTTAGACCAAATGGAAAAAGAGCAAAGTCCCAACCAAAGAAGAATAGCAACTTAAACTGATGGAATATGCACAGCTTACAGATTTAACATATAGAATAAGAGAAGAAGAAGAAGAAGAAGAAGAAGAAGAAGAAGAAGAAGAAGAAGAAGAAGAAGAAGAAGAAGAAGAAGAAGAAGAAGAAGAAATTTATTTATACCCTGTCCAGCCACTCTGAGCAGCTTTCAACAGAGCATTAAAAACAGAATAAAACTTCAAACATACATACATTTAAAGAAGATTGGGAAATGTTTATTGAATATATGGGTGAAAATTGTGTACACTTAAAAACGCTGGTAGAATTAAGATAAATTCAACAGTGTAGATAAGTTTTGATTTCTGTACTAATGGAATACTGAATGGTTATCTTATGTAAAAAGGGATTGATTTAAGGTTGCTTAAATGAATATTCCAAAATGTGTGTGTGTGTGTGTGTGTGTGTGTGTGTGTGTGTTTGTGTGAAATCCCAGAACTGTCTAATTCAGGTATACAACTCCCCCACCTGCCCCGCCCTCACTGAAACTCACAACAATATTTTTCCTAATGCAAGGCTAAATGACACAGCAGAAGTCCTTGAATGATTTAGGACAAATGGCACTCCTTGTAAGAACATGGTGTTTGAACAGTATATTCCTTTTGGAACCATGCAGAGCTACAGTACATTGAGATACCATTGAACAGTTTGTCTCTGAACTCAAACTCAAAGATAGTAATTGTGGAATTGGCTCTGCAGTGACATTTGAGGGGAATGATCAGATTCTCCATCAAGTTATGGAGGCAGTCCATACTAAGAAGATCACATTTAAAAAGGGTGAGATTCAGTCCAAACCTGAATCTGTGAAGTGCATGGGCCAGACAGTGACTGCAGCCATACAGCCAGAAGGGTAAGCTACTATGCAGGAAGTAATAAAACAAGATTTCCATCTTAAAGCAGGGGAAGCGCTCATAAAGCATGGATGGCCACAGTATCTGAGAGATGTGTCCTTCCTGCAAAAACCCTTTTAGCATGTAAATGACTCCTTATGTTGTCTAGAAGTTAGGTAACTGTCTGTTGTCTGAAGTTAGGTAACCGGGCCACATGACCCGGAAAGCTATCTGTGGACAAACGCTCCCTCGGTCTGAAAAGCAAAGGTAAAGGAAAAGGACCCCTGGACTGTTATGTCCAGTCAAAGGCGACTATGTCTCGCTTTCAGGCCGAGGGAGCGGCATTTGTCTGCAGACAGCTTTCCAGGTCATGTGGCCAGCATGACTAAACTGCTTCTGGCACAACAGAACACTGTGACAAAACCAGAGCGCACAGAAACACTGTTTACCTTCCCGCTGTAATGGTACCTATTTATCTACTTGTACTGGTGTGCTTTTGAACTGCTAGGTTGACGGAAGCTGGGGCAGAGCAACAGGAGCTCACTCTGTCATGGGGATTTGAACCGCCAACCTTCCGATCGGCAAGCCCAAGAGGCCCCGTGGTTTAGACCACAGGCTCCCTCAGCCTGAAAGCGAGATGAGCACCACAACCCCATAGTCCTCTTTGGCTGGACTTAACCGCCCAGGGATCCTTTACCTTACCTTTACCTAGAAGTAAACTTTTATTTGGGAGACAGAGTGTCTCAAAGACAGAGTTTAAAGCTATGTTCATGGGTCATGGAATACCTGGGATAGCTGTGTGTGATAATATGCCCTTCACTAAGAGTGTTGACTCATTGGGGGTTTGAACACAGCTTTAGAAGCTGTTCATCTGGTGGCAATTTCATTTTTCAACAAAACCAAGCAACTGAGACTGCTTGAAACTTGAGATGGTGACCGGCCAGTCAAGTCCACCCAAGCTAGGGCTGGGGGCTCTTCTCCTTACAAAGCATATTAAGGGAGTTCGCTTTATCCATCTACGCTACCCAATGCCATTTCTACCACAAGAGTGTTTGCTGCCCATCCCAGCTACCTTTAAAAGGACCAGCTGCTGCCTTGCCGGGCCTCCTCCCTCCTTTTCCTCATGTAGAGGAGACTTACCCATTTCTCCCTCCCTTCCTCGGTTTAGAGGCACTCTCTGGGGCTTGTAGTCGCCACCGGTTATCAGAGCCAGAAAGGAATTTAACTCCCAACAACAGTTGCCTCTGGGCTGAAAAATTTTTTGCTATTATTTCAGTGAGTAGCAGGAGTTTTACTAGATAACCCTTGTTCTTTGTCAGAACCTGGTGGAAACTGCTGGGTAGACAGCTAAAGGGCAACCCCTTTAAGAGGCCTTGAGAGGTGAACCACCCCTGGTTTTGGCTTGGGCTGGGCTGGGCTGGGCTGGTCGCTTGGCCACCTCAAATTTCCAGCACTCCCAGTCACTTGCTTTTATACCATTGTTGGTTGTATAGTCATTGTTGTAGTAGTCTTGGTTTCTGCCCTCATTTAGACCATTATATGGGCTACACAGCAACATTATGTTCACGTTTTAAGTATTTTTTAAGAAGTGCTTGTACTCAGAACCCTTTGCAGTTGTTTTCCAGGTGTGAATTTCTTTGGAAATTGGGCATATAGTTCTTGGGGAGTAGATAACAGCAATGTCAGTAAAGCCTGCCAAATGATAAACCTGAAGCAACAGAGCCTTGGAAGGTATTCTATTGTCGTTGTTGCTGGCAGGTTTTAAAGGGCCATTATTACCCTTTGCCTACATTTGCAGACCACCTGAATGAAGCTCACCAATCAAGGACCACCATCTGGGAACCCCTACTGGGGACCATTGTGTTTTTCTGTTCTGCCTTTAGCCAAAAGAACACAAATGCAACAGACAGCAACATTTCCACTGATGTGTTGTCTTTCCCAGTCCTAACTGGAGATGCCAGGAATTGAACCCAGAACCTTCTGCATGGAAGACACATGCTCTGCCACTGAACCACTGTCCTTTGTAGGGATGGGGAGAGACAGAGAAAAGTGGTGGGATTAAATTTGGATTGTGAGTGGAAGAAAATGAATTTTGAGCTGGGTAAGAGGCATGGAGAAGGAGAAAGCCCCAGTTTCCAGTTTTAAAGTAATCTTTTCTTTAAAGTTCTGGTATCTCAGTAAGATAAGCAAGATGAGAGTTTGGTAATGTCTCCCTGAAGCCATCCTGGTATGGCAACAATGCCTGCTCTCGCACAGAGATGAAGAAGCCGTAGAAAGCAAGAAAATGAACAGGGTGCCGCTAATGTTTCTTTGTCACTAGGTGGCAGCAGAAAGCAAGGATTGAATTCTGTGTTGGTTGGGGAATCATCAAGAATGTTGATCAGTATACAAATATGAACAGTTGCATTTCCACAAATAAGTGCTGTGCTTGGTTCATTTCATTCACAAAACCAGGTTTTTAAAACCAATTTCTCTATTTATGAAAACAAATGGACTGACATTTTTATTTTTATTTTTGCATGCCACATCAGAGACAATAAAGTCAAGACTGGAAGTGGGGGGTATATACATTTTTGACCAGGGGGGTGTTTTATCAGCCTAGGGGGCCACCGTTCCTTCTGTTCAAGCTTCCAGGGGCTCCTTGCCAGCAGTGGGCATAGCAACAAATAAAAATCTTATCTTTGTGTTATAAGTTATTTTCTACACACTCGTTGTTGTTGTTTAGTCATTTAGTCGTGTCCAACTCTTCGTGACCCCATGGAGCAGAGCACACCAGGCACTCCTGTCTTCCACCGCCTCCCGCAGTTTGGTCTGACTCATGTTTGTAGCTTCGAGAACACTGTCCAACCATCTCGTCCTCTGTCGTCCCCTTCTCCTTGTGCCCTCCATCTTTCCCAACATCAGGGTCTTTTCTAGGGAGTCTTCTCTTCTCATGAGGTGGCCAAAGTATTGGAGCCTCAGCTTCAGGATCTGTCCTTCCAGTAAGCACTCAAGGCTGATTTCCTTCAGAATGGAGAGGTTTGATCTTCTCGCAGTCCATGGGACTCTCAAGAGTCTCCTCCAGCACCATAATTCAAAAGCATCAATTCTTCGGCGATCAGCCTTCTTTATGGTCCAGCTCCCACTTCCATACATCACTACTGGGAAAACCATAGCTTTAACTATACGTGCCTTTGTTGGCAAGGTGATGTCTCTGCTTTTTAGGTCTCTCCATTTTATCCATAATATCTTCTACATTACAAGTGTTATTGCAATCCTGCTAATGTTTTTATCTGCTTACAGTGGTCTCTTAAGTAAATTAAATTTCCCCTCCATTCTTTATTGAAGTTTTGGTATTCTTAGTTCCTGAGCTTTCTCGTCAGTTTTGCCATTCTTCTCTGATAGGGACTTTGTCTTCTTTCCATCTCTGGGCTAGTAGCATCCGTGTGGCTGTTGTTGCATACATAAAAAGTCTTTCCTGCTCCTTTGGAATATCAGCACCTACAATTCCTAATAAAAAAGCATCTGGTTGTTGTTGCTGTTTTAATAAAAGTTATTTTAAAAAGCCATAGGTGTTTTCCAATCTATGCACTGAGCATTGATCCCTCAGGCAAAGTAGCCGCAAACAGTTCAGGCTTAAAATTGTTGCACACCACTCTACTCTCCAAACAGTGTGAGGTTCCAGGAGTTAATAATAATAAGGGCAAGCTAGCAGAGATAAGAACTCTTTGCAACAGAAGTAGCGGACAGAGGCATATGTAAGCATATTTACAAGCATTTATTCAGCATTAGGACAAAGGAAAAAAACATGTCTGCTTCCCTTTGTGTCCAAGCAAACAGCATTGGCAAAAGCTATATACAAGGGAAGTTCCCAGCAGACTGTGCTGGAAGTAAACTGACATGTGACATACAACAACTCTACAAGCCTGTTCTAAAGGTGGAACGAAACTATATCCTAGCAGTGACCACTGACAAGGCCTGGGTTGCTGCACTGTTCATTCGACCAGTCCATATACAGTGGTGCCTCGCAAGACGAAATTAATTCGTTCCGCGAGTCTTTTCGTCTTGCGATGTTTTTCGTCTTGCGAAGCATGGTCCGTCACAACTGTGCATCTTCAAGCGGCTTTAGGAAAAAGCGAACGAAAATGTCTTGCAAAGCAAGCCTATAGGGAAATTCGTCTTGCGAAGAGACGCAAAAACCGAAAAACCCTTTTCGTCTTGCGCGTTTTTCGTTTTGCAAGGCACTGTATGGGTAAGTGGTTCATCTTTCTTCCTGCCTTTCCATGCCCTGCCCTAGCCCAGCTCTATATAAGAAAGAGCCCAGCAGCCTGAGACACAGTTGTTCTGTGTATGACTGCATTTCCAAGGCAGTTTATTCCATTTTCCTGACAATTTGCTAACTGTTAACTTGTACGTTGTTGCCCTTCATTGGCTCCAATGGAGGGGGAGAATTAGTTACACTGTTTCCAAGCAGGTGCTGATGATGTCCCACCCCTGGGGCCTCTTGCATGAATCAATAAGACTGGATCAAGTAAATCCAAAGCAATCTCTGTCCTTCCTTTGCCTGTTTCTGGGGCTACCACCAGGGAATTACCTTTTGCTCCCTGAGCTCCGTGTTCCCTTCTGCCAACAAAGATCTTCTCTTCCAGAATAGAGTGTCAGGGACTGGGCAAAGGAGGAGGAGGGGTGGAGACCACCTTCCCATCCTGTCCCTTCCAGGGAGGAGGAGGAAGAGGGAGACAATATAGATTTCCAATAGTGGTTTGTGGGAGGTCAGAGCTCCGAGCCAGAGGGGAAAAGTTGGGAAATAATGGGAGAAGAGGAGCAGGCAGAGCCAGAGCAGAAGCTGGCTGACACGTTGTCCTTAGACAGCAGACCAGATCCACCATCTCCCAGAACTAGGCAGGCCTTAAAAGTGGGAGAACAAAGAGCTCGAAGGACAGAGGACACTTAGTGGCACCTGTAGAGAAGAAGAAGATGATGATGAATGAGGAAGTGGAAGAGAAGGAGGTGGAGATTCATTCAGGACAACGCCATTATCCAAGAAGCAACTAGCTGGGAGCCACTGACAGCAGCCTGACATAGAGGCAACTCCACTCCTCCTTAACTTTCTTAAGGCAGCCCACCAACCTGAGGGTTATGACAGTGGTACATCAGGTTACATACGCTTCAAATTACATACACTTCAGGTTACAGACTCTGCTAACCCAGAAATCGTGCTTCAGGTTAGGAACTTTGCTTCAGGATGAGAACAGAAATCGTGCTCTGGCGGTGCAGCGGCAGTAGGAGGCCCCATTAGCTAAAGTGGTGCTTCAGGTTAAGAACGGTTTCAGGTTAAGAACAGACCTCCGGAACGAATTAAGTACTTAACCCGAGGTACCACTGTATTGTTCTTCCCATAAAACAAAAGAAGGACAAGAGCAACAGATTAACAACTAAAAGGCTTTTGATAAATGTTAATACTGCTTTAGTCTAGAACATCGGAGCCAACTGCTAGGAGCTGAGGCCCCTTCACTCTCCATAAAATATTTGAAGGGGCCAGCTCTCCCCCCAGTTGATGGTCCCTGCCATTCAAATGGTGTCTGTGTGCTGCATCTTGTGATCAATTATGGGAGAGGGGCTTACTTGCCTCAATATTATATTCACGTTAGCATCCCTGGTCTAGAAACAGTGGAGGCTGGTATGTTAGGAGGAATGGGGCACAGCCCCACAAAGCTCTACCAGCCCTCAGAAAGTCCCAGTGTTGTGTGTTCTTTCTTACATCTGGGTGGCACAGGCTGTCCCTTCCTTCTACTACCTGTTGTCCCTGGAGGGGAAAAAGAACAAAACCAGAATTGCTTGGCTCTGCCTGTCATTGACTCTGCCTCCACTTACCGTTGGTTTTACTGCCTTCTGCCCTACAAATCCTACCAGTCCCAATGGACACCAGCCTCCACTGGTCCAGAATCCAGGATCTGTGATTCCTCAACAATGGCAAACTCTTTAGGTTCTCCCTTCTTTCCCTAACCTTCTCGTTTTTCTCCATTCTTTTCCTTCTCTTCTCATTTTTTAGAAATTCACATGAAGGAGAATTGTGATGTTAAGAGTATAAAATAATATTTTATTTCTTCCTGCCATCACCACATGGACGAAATGGCAACCAGTGGGGATAGGTTTTGACCTTCCATAAAAGGTCAACCAGAAGATGGAACATGGTCAGCACTAGGTGCATCTGCACACTAAGCTTATTTGACTCCATGATACTTCAACAATCGCCAACTTTAAGTTTTGGGTTCTCTCTTCTTTCTCTAATCTCCCATTTATAATTTTAAGAACAGAAAATACTGATTTACTTCTTCCTGCTATCACCACATTGACAATGCCAATAAGTAAGGATAAGTTTTTAATTTGATGCACATTTCCTTCTACTGAAGGTCAACCAGAAGATGGGGGTTGTCACCTACCTTTGCCTTCTTGGGTTCCTGGTCTCCTATTCTTTCCCAGGAGGTGAGTGTTTTAACAATTATCTGGGAATTCCCCAGAAATTTTAATTGGGGTTAAGAATTTATAAAAACAAAACTACTTGTCAGATTTCCAGGTGATGGTAACCCAGCTAAGGCTGTTGGAATAAATAACCAAGCAATGGAAGCAGGTCCATTAGGGTGAATAGGGAACTGCCCTACCAACCTCAGTCTGCCCTGAACCACTCCTCAGACTCACATTGACAACCAGTCAGGGAGTGGCGCTGCCTGCCATTGACTCTGGATCCACTTACTGTTTGGCTCCTTGCTTTCTGTCCCAATTTCCTATCGGTGCCATGGGGTACCATTCACCAATGGAAGCAGGAATGTTTAAATTAGGTCTGCATTCATTAATCTTAAAATTATCTGTGCAAATTTGTAGGTGAAGTAGGATTCCACATTGAAAATTGCATTCTAACAGCTTTTGTCCCCCTCCCCCAACTTTTTCTTCTTTTACTCCTCTCTCCATACAGTAAAGGCCAGATCCTGTCCCAGGAATTGGCTGAAAGCCCAGGGCAGCTGCTATGCATATTTTGACTCTCAGAAAACTTGGTCTGAAGCTGAGGTAAGAAGCTGCTTCTCACCAACCAAGCTGTAACATCAGGTGCTGTCATGGGTTTCAGATGACATTTTTGTGAGGAGGGCTATCAGTGTGAGCTGTTGGGAGACAATACCTGGCCAGCATCTTGGTATAATCCAAAGAGAGTTGCTCACCCATTGTGTTCAAGTAACCTGTTTCCACAGGAGCCAAGAAAGCTTAATTAACAGTCAGGAGAGATGGCCTGGCAAGAAGGTACCATTTCCCAAGTGAAAAGATACAAGCTATCTCTGCCCCTTTGTCCCTCCAGCTTGCATGTGAGCAGGAGGGGCCTCAGGGCTCACTCAGCTGGGGGGGGGGAGTGGAACCTTCCCACCCCCAAGCCAAGAACCACAAACAAGCTGTGTCATCCTCAGCTCTGCAGGGTGTTGGGATGAAAGTGCCTCATCTCTTGCAATGAGAGCTGTGGCCGTTTCACCCCATGCCTTGAGGGCTGGGGCTAATACAGATTGTTGTTTCAACATCATGGTGTATCGCCAGATTGTGATGTTTGGATGGTGATACATCATGGTGTTTAAAACCTGACATCACCCAGCTATATACAGTTAAGAACAACTATTTCAAACATTAAGATAATAGTTAAATTCAAGGATAAGCTACAAAACCAGATTAAAACACAGGTCAACATTCTGCATGCCTGCATAAAGGTAAAGGGACCACTGACCATTAGCTCCAGTCGTGACCGACTCTGGGGTTGCGCGCTCATCTCGCTCTATAGGCCGAGGGAGCCAGCATTTTCTGCAGACAGCCTCCGGGTCATGTGGCCAGCATGACTAAGCGCTTCTGGCGAACCAGAGCAGCACACGGAAACACCGTTTACCTTCCCGCCGCAGTTTACCTTCTGATCGGCAAGTCCAAGGCTCTGTGGTTTAACCCACAGCACCACCCGCTTCTGAAAAGAGTGCAGCCAAATCATGACTATGAGCATTCTTCCTGCATTCATCCTAGTTTTTGTGTATGAGCTTCAAGGTGGTTTTCTTGCACCAAGATTGAGTAATTTAATTGCACTCATGTGACGCAGGTCCAGCAGGTTTCTTTAGTTTCCCAGCAGGTCCAGAGGATGGAGAAAGGGGCCTGGCTTCACTCACCGCATTTTCTTCACCCCTTTTTCTCTCTTCCTTCCTCAGCTGCTTTAGTTCCCATTTGAAAAACTTCCAACTCTCCACCACTGGTGTTTTATGATTTTTAATAATTGTTATTACTTATTTGACAAGTTGTGAACCCCTCTGGGAAAGCTTTGTGGGAAAGAGTCTGTGTGTGTGTGTGTGTGTTTTTGTGTGTGTTTGTGTGTGTGTGTGTGTGTGTGTGTGTGTTAGTAATAGTGGTGAAGATTATTTACTTGCTTGGCTATTCTCAGAATGAGTGCGTGAGCTATGGCTGTGGGACCCATCTTGCCTCCATCCTCAATGAGAAAGAGTCAGATGCGGTGGCCAATTACATCTCTGCAAACCAGAAAAGGGAAAGTCAGGTTTGGATTGGGCTGCATGATCCCACTAAGGTGAGTTGCCTTTACTTTCTCTATTTCAGGCCATTGTCACTGAGTAACGGCTTCTTAGCATCACCATTCCATCCTTACCCGAATCATCTCCCCAGATTACTCCAATATGTGACTTTTCCACAATTTTCTAATAGAATCCTCCTCTAATATTGTTGTGGAAGTGGGGAGAGGATTAACATATTCAATCCTCCTGGGAATAATATCCCCTCACTCACCCAAGTTTACGATGTTCCACCATTCTCCAGCAGAGTTTCTTGTTCTTTGAGGAAAATAAGTGGCTCACGTAAATGTAAATTAAGCTTGAATTATAAAAAAAAAAACTGTAACAAAATAAGAGAAACTAAATACAACAACATGAGGTTAGTCTGAGGTAAGAAACGAGAAGAGGCAGTTGGTCCCTTTTAACTGATATTCTTAACGGAACACAGACATTGAAGGGAGGGGCTGATTCTGGAGCAAAACACACAAGCCCCGCCCACCAGATACCAAGCACTCTACTATTCAAATTAGGTCCCAGTGTTTTTCCTACAAATACAATCGTACCTTGGTTCTCGAACACCTTGTGACTCAAACGTTTTGGCTTCCAAACACCGTAAACCCGGAAGTGAGTTTTCGAGTTTGTAAACGTTCTTTGAAACCCTAACGTCTGATGTGAATTCCGTAGCTTCAGATTGAGTGCAGGAAGCTCCTGCAGCCTGTTGGAAGCCACACTTTGGTTTTTGAACGTTTTCGGAAGCCGAACGGGCTTCTGGAAAGGATTCCATTAGAGAACCAAGGTACAACTGTATCTCCATCATAACTGGCAATAGCTTCATAACTGGTCAACTCTCCACGTGATCTTTGCATTGGCCTCCTCGTTTCAAATGAATGTATGATCTGTTCTATCACATTGCTGCAGAAAGGGCAATGGAAGTTTTCGGATGATGAGATCTACAATTACAAACGCTGGGATTTTAATCGCCCAGACAACCACAACAATGAAGAATATTGTGTGCATCTGCTAAAGGACACAGGTAAGCAAGCAATTTGTGGGGACTGATCAAAAAAAGGTTTCATGCCTATCACTCCATCAGTTTCAAGTATTTCAAAGGGTAGTATCTGACTTTAAAAATCAAAATGATCAAACTCAATATACTTTGGATAGTCATTGCTATTGATGGTCCATTCATTTGAAAGGTTTACTCTGGGTATTAGTTGAGTGAATACAGTGGCAGAGCTTCATGCTCTGGCACCAGGGGGGCGGAGAACAGGTGGGGGAGGGGCTGGGGCACATCCTGGGGGCAGGGGGTGCCACTTGCGGGGCTGGGGCACCCAGCACTGGTGGGGGGAAGCCACGATGGCACCCTGCCCCGATCGCCCTCCCCTCTCACTCCTCTTCCTCTGCCAGTGAGTGGATAGACTCTCAGCCTGGTGCTTCTCTTACCAAGGTTCACAAGTCAATATCTCTGGAGATCTGACCAGAAGTGGTCCAACCTATTGATCCTTTAGGGACACTTCCAATCATACCATGAAGCAGAATCTTTTTCTGAAGTCAACCTTCATTCTTCGGTTGCATGTGATCACATATTTTGTTCAGAAAACAGCGGTTGCCAAACTAAGGTCTGGGTTATGCCATCTTATATTCTATCATGTTTCTTAACAAAATGATTAGGCTCAAACAGCATTATTATTATTATTATTATTATTATTATTATTTTATACCCCACTCATCTGACTGGGTTTCCCCAGCAACTCTGGGTGGCTCCCAACAGAATATTAAAAGCACAATATAACATATAAGACTTTGAAGCCAAGTGATCAGTGAGTGACCTTCATATGTTTCGTTAGTTCTGGGTCACAGCCCTGCTGTGAGTCCTGAAAAGTCCAGACTCACTGGAACAAACTCTGGGGTTGGGGCAAATGTTGAAAATGCTTTTAAATGCTTTTGAATTTTAAATTTTTAATCTGTGGCATTTTAAATTTGGGTTTTTTGTTTTGTTTTTGCTCTGTCGGGGGGGGGGGAATAAACGTTTAGTTGGGCCTGGGGATTAGTTTAACTTTGGTATAATTATAAATTGTTTGTTGTTGTTGTTGCTTTCTACTGCTTTATTGGTTCATTGTATAGTTTGTATTCTGTTCTGAAGGGGAGAGGGTCAGGGCTGTCTGGCAGCGGGCCAGGTCAATAGAATGGCTGGGGTGCACTTGCCGCAACCCTTTCCCTCTGCAGGGAGGTGGGACTGATTTGGACCCCCCTCCCACTTAATGGATTCAAATGGTTTCCAGAGTGTAGTAGGGGATGTTTTATCTCATGTTGATGGCCTTTCAGCTGATTCCCCGGTGGCCTGCTGGAAGGCAGAGTTAACCAGAGCTATTGACTGTCTGGCTCCAAAGCGCTCTCTCCAACAGCATGGAGCCTGGCAGCCTCATGGTTTTCCCCAGAGCTGAGGGTGATGAAACAATCACTGAGGTGGCAATAGCTCCAGTGGTGGAAATCGGACCAGAAACGGGTTAGAGCTCAACGTCAAGCCTACCAAGTGGCAATAGCGAGGGTGAAGATGCCTCTATTGCATCTGCAGAAAACAGCAGCAGGAGACTCTTTCAGGTGGTTCACAATCTAACAGAACCACCTTCACCATTGGGGCCTGGTAAGGACCCCAAGATCTCCTGCAATGATTTTGCAACTTTTTTGCAGGCAAAGCCGCTCAGATTCGGAAAGAGGTAGACGCCATCATGGGAGCAGGGCTGGGGCAGGAGAGTGCTAGAGTCCTGTCTATTCCAGCTGCATGGGATCAGTTCCAATCTGATACCTCCGAGGATGTGGACAGGCTGCTTGGATGAGTGAAACTGACCACCTCTCTCCTCGATCCTTGCCCATCCTGGCTCATAAAAGTGAGCCGGGAAGGGCAGGGTTATGGGCTCCGGGGGATAGTGAATGCTTCCCTCTGTGAGCAAGCTTTCCCAGAACCGCGGAAAGAGGCAGTTATTAAACCGCATCCTTAAAAAACATCTTTGGACATGGCCAATCTGGACAACTATCACCCAGTCTCAAATCTTCCATTCTTGGGCGAAGTGACTGAGCAGGTGGTTGCTGAACAACTCCAAGCACGCCTGAACAACTCCAAGCATGCGGACCATTTGGATCCCTTCCAATTGGGATTCAGGCCTCATCATGGGACTGAAACTGCGGGTTTGGGCTGAGTGTTCATCAGTATGCGGATGATACCCAGCTCTACCTCTCTTTCATATCAGAACCAGTGAAGGCGGTGAAGGTCCTTTTTGAGTGTCTGGAGGCAGTTGGAGGATGGATGGCAGCTAACAGATTGAGGCTGAATCCTGACAAGACAGAAGTACTGTTTTGGGGGGACAGGGGGATGGCAGGTGTGGAGGACTCTCTGGTTCTGAATGGGGTAACTGTGCACCTGAAGGACCAGATGTGCAGCCTGGGACTCATTTTAGACTCACAGCTGTCCGTGGAGGCACAGGCCAATTCTGTGTTCAGGGAAGCTGCCTACCAGCTCCATCTGGTATGCAGGCTGACACCCTACCTGCCTGCAGACTGTCTCGCCAGAGTGGTGCATGCTCTAGTTATCTCCCGCTTGGACTACTGCAATGCGCTCTGTGTGGGGCTACCTTTGAAGGTGAGCCAGAAACTACAACTAATCCAGAATGCGGCAGTTAGACTGGTGACTGGGAATGGCTGCAGAGACCATATAACACTGGTCCTGAAAGACCTACATTGGGTCCCACTACGTTTCTGAGCACAATTCAAAGTGTTGGTGCTGATCTTGAAAGCCCTCAATGGACTCAGCCCAGTATACCTGAAGGAGTGTCTCCACCCCCATTGTTCAACCTGGGCACAGAGGTCCAGCTCTGAGGGCCTTCTGGTGGTTCCCTCACTATTATTAAAGTCTGAATCCATTTTATTCCCCCTACACATTGGGGAAAGGAATAATAGGCAATAAGAAGTAACTTTCCTTATTTCTTGAATTATAATTTTTGTTTTGAATTTCAGGTTTTAAGAAGTGGTATGATGTAAAATGCAACAACACATACGCCTTCATCTGCAAGCAATAACTCAAAAGGAGACTTCCCTTCTCCACTGTGTTGGCTGGGAAGCTGCCTTGACATTATATGTATTTCTGCTCTCTCTCATCACTTTCAAAATAGCCATTGCTATAGAGATGCCTCTTCAATTTCCCCCTTCCCTTTGATATTTTCTTGGACCTGCAGCAGAACATCATCTTAATAAATTCTCTTCCATGCATATTTTCCTTATTGCATTGCTGTTCTGCTTTGTCCATCCATACTCACAAGCACGGCCATAAAGTGAGGATAGGGAAAATTACAGGAGATCCCCACAGCATGTGACTGTTGAGATACCTCCGGGGAGATGGGGGCAATTGGCAGGCCCCCAGCTGGCTCTAGCCCACCGGCCGACAGCCGGGCGAACTCCGGTTCTTGGAACAGCATCAAAACTGTGACTCAAAGCTCACAGACTTTTAGAGACTGAGCACGCAAGCTTGTACGTTACATTCAAGCATTTGCATGCTTCTGGAAATCTAGTGGAATAAACCACAAGTTTAACATTTATTTTTGTGCTATTTCCTTCAAGGGGAAAAAAGATATGTTTGCAAGCCTGGAATCCACTTGCAAGTCTGGAAGTCTGTTTAGGGCCATGCACCACCTGAGGCATGCGAGTTGCTCCACAAGTGCCTTTCACAAAAGAAAGATATTTGCAGAGCATCACACACAGAGACAGACACACACAGATAGACACACCAGATCAACTGTTCAACAGTTTGCTCAATGGGCATAGATGAAGCTCCACTAGAAGGCTTTCTTTTAGAAAAACTGCTTGCAGGGCACTACTGGTGTGAATAAAATTGAGCTGGACATGGCAGTATACAGATGCATGAGCACATGAGAAAACGGGATAAAAGCACTGGCTTTTTGATCAGTAAAACTAATGAATTAAATTCCTTGTGTTCGGGCTGCCCAAATAGATTCCCAGTCTAATAGCACAGAGGGTTGTTAGACTGAATTTTGGGCTGCTATACTGCAGACTGGTACTGTGCATTGTATATCTTTTGAATTATGAGCCCCTCTTCCGGCTACACAAATTAAAGATAATCATCTCTGGCCTTGTCTCAGTGTCTCTGTCTCTAGGCAAAAGGACACCATGTGGTCCTGCAATGTGGCATTTCTCCTTCCAAGGAATATAGTTCCTTAAAACAAAGTCCTGGTTCTTTGGAATGGCCATCAGTCACTGGGACTTGCTTCTTCTCTTTGGCAACTTTGCGGAGCTTGACCTTTCAAATATCACCTCATTCTCTTGCCATTTATACTCAGTTTATACCTGAGTATGTTAAAATTAGTATCATTATCAAGACAACAAGCATATATCCACAAAATCTTCAGACTCGTTTTGCAAAATAGCATCTGACTTATTATGGTGTGTGACATGTATGCACCTCGGTACAAGTCATAGGTAGGGGTGGAGTGGCGATTGACTTCCGGTGAAGCCGCCATAGCAAAAAAGGAGTGCAAGGAAACCCTCTGGGGGACCTTGAACAACACTGGGGCTTTAGAGACGCTACGAAGGCTACGTAGCCCTCAAAACTCCAAGAGGACTATCTTGGGGTACAGTCCCTGGCAGTGCTGCTTGAGCTCTCCTGTTTACAGACTTTAAAAGCAGGTTTGAAGACAGGTTTGAGCTGCGGCACAGAGGGGGAGGAATCAGAACCCGTGTTGTGAAGCCTCAAGCTCCAAGCGAAAGCGGCAGGCTTCCAAGGTTAAATAAAGAATTAAGATTCCAAGTAAAGCTGTTATCACTAAAGGAATGCAGCTAAAGGAGTACAGCAATAAATCTCCAGGATTCGTGTGCTGTGAGGAGGAAAAGGAATCCATTCTGGCGGTAAGGGGAAACAACGTATAAAGGAAGGCTGAGAGAGGAGAAAAAGTAAGAAAGTAGCCGCCAATTGCTCATCAACCGGCTCTCACAGCCCACTCCCGGGTCCGGGGAGGGTGGAACATCAATTTTTAAATCTAGTTCTTCTCCCGCAGGTTCCCCTGCTTCCAAATAAATTTTCTTGTAATCTCAATCAGTAGAATTAAAATCTTTTACAAAAGATAAAGCTCTCCACGACCTTAGTTGGAGGTTCTTTGCTTTAGAGTATTTACAGAAAGGGGAGGCAGACTTCCTGTTTGGACCTTCCCCGATCAGTGCCAAATTTAAAGATATTTAAAGAATCCAATTTCCGTACTACTCACGGGTTGTTGTTTTAAAGTCCCAATTGTTCCAGGAAAAAGGCAGCGCTCTCCGGCAACAGCTATGCGGCTTCGCTCCACGGAAATAGCCGGTGACTCTCAGCACCGCACCACTTCCCCCTCTTCACTTCGGAGCCCATTGGTGGGTTCCTTAGCGGGTTGGGGGGGCATTAAAGGTGCCCGCCGATATTTAAACGAGTGGATATAAGATTGTAAACAAGATGATAATTTGCTTGAAAAAACTTTTTAACAATGTAAGTGGGAGCAGGAGACGTGAGGAAGTCCAAACAAGTTATGAAATTTTGTGTATGATATAAGCAATGTTGTTTGTTATTTATGCTTTTCTCTTTTAAAAATCTTAATAAATATTTTTAAAAAAATAAAATAAAGGTGCCCGCTGAATCCCATGGTCACAGGCTTCATCCGCCTGTGATTTTTGAGAGGGTCCCCGCTTCGCCGTAGCGGATACGACCCGTTTCACGCGGAGCTGGTCCCTCCAGTTCAGAGGGAGGCAGCCATTGATGAAGGCGCCACCCCGGAAGTCCTAATCTTCTTCTTTACTTTTGTTTTTGGTGTGTTTGTTAGTTAGCTTATCTCTTTAAGAATACTGATTGCTTATTTTGTTAGTTTATTGGGGAGGGGGAAGAGGGGGTGAGAGGAGAAGTATACTGGAACTAACTAGAAACTTCTATTACTAACTTTGTGAACTCTAGCGGTGGAAAGTGGAATTACATCAGCTGTTGTTAATTTTTCAATTCCGCGCCCTCTAGGGGTGGAAAGCTAAATTGCATTATCTGTTAAATTGATTCAAGTAAAAATACCAAAATGAAGAAAGGAGTGGGAACACCAGCAGAGAGAAGGCCATCCAGACAGGAAAATGGAAAGGAGGGGAAGGAGATTAAGGACTATGATACATTAATGGCTGAAATAAGGAAGGAATTTAAACATAACAAAGAGTATATTGAGAAAAAATTACTGGGAGTACAGGATACTTTGGACAAGAAATTGGAGGGGGTGGTAGGAGAGCTGACAGGGAAAGTAAAAGATCTAACAGTAAAATCTAAAGCTCTTGAGGACTCAATGAAGAAAGTGCAGAAAGAATTGAAGGAGACTAAGAGGGAAACGGATAGGATTAGAGTAGAGGTAAAGGAGATAAATAAATCACAGGAAGAGATACTGGATAGTATGGGGATGATGGAAATGAGAATGAAACAAGCCAATTTGAAATTTAGGGGGATCCTTGAGGAGGCAAATGAAAACATAAGAATTAAACTGATTAAGGAACTAGCAAATTGGATGGATGCAAGGGAGGAGGATATAGGATTTACCATAGCAAATGTCTTGCGAATAAAAGTAAAATCTACCAAAGCTAGAGAGAAAAAGCTCCCAGGGGACATGTTAGTGATGTTTAACTCTTTGGAAATGAGGAACGAAATATTGAGGTTAAACTACATCAAAAAGCTGTGTATAGGTGGGAGAGCAATTATTGTATTCAAAGAGATTCCATCGAGGTTTCTTCGAAGGAGAGACATTTTTAAGCAGTTAGTAAACCAGCTAAAGAAAAATGGAATCCAGTACAGATGGGAATTCCCAGAAGGGGTATCATTCTATTATAAAGACAAGAGATTCAAACTATCTAGTCCTCAGGAACTGGAGAAATTTGCCAGAAGGTATGACAAAGAATTGGGAAGGACAGAGGGGGGGAGTTAGGGGGGACAAACGGGAGGAGATGGAGGCAAGAGGAGGGGAAGAGGAGGAAGAAAAGGAAGCAGACGAAGAAGAAGAGTCTAGCAACAAAGTCTTTTAAAGTTAATTTAGGCCTGACAACTAATTCCCCACAACCTTCAGATGGAGAATGAATGAGAACTTGCTCAATGATCAGAAGATAATAAACAGGGCGAAAGAGACTTTTACGATATAGAAGCAATGCAGCTGCAAACTGCTAGCTTGAAAGCAAAACATAATGGGAATGTTGGGACTGTTCCATGGGAAACAGAGGGACAGTCAATTCACAGTGCGAAGCACCGGAATTAGCTCAGAGTGTAATATGAGCTGTACAGGAAGTACAGGAAGTTTTTGCCACTAGACTGCTGGAGTTTGAAGAGAGCAGTCATGCTTTTGTAATGCTGCAAAGACAGAAATAAAGGAATGTTAATATGTTTCTGTCTATCTCTTTCCCCTGCCGGGGGGGCAGGAAAGAGGGGGGTGTTCTTCTCACGCTGAGAAGGATCGTTTATTGCGACCTAGCCTGGATCTTGCTGGGGAATGCAGCCAGGGAGGTCAACAGGAGATCAAGCCGGGTGCCTGGGAGAGTTGCCAGTTTCTCCTGATATGGGCTTGATTTCCGACAGAGACAATTGAGGAATACTTTAAATATAATTTGAATAAAGGAACACCCATAGAAATAGTCTGGGACGCAAGTAAAGCGGTTATGAGGGGGTTTTTAATTCAGGAAAACAGCCACTTAAGAAAGGGAAGAGAGAAAAAGAAAGAAGAAATCTTGATACACCTCATGGAGAGCGAGAGACAGTTAACATCTAAACCAGAAGATGAAACAATAAAACAAAACATAAAGATGCTACGGGCCCAATTTTCCATGGTGGTGAATCAAGAAGTAGAACGGAGAATTAAAATGATGAGGCAAAAAAATTTAAATCAGCTAACAAAATTGGGAAGTATTTGGCTTGGCAATTAAAGGAAAGGAAAAAACAAAATATAATAGGTAGAATAAGGGATGGAGAAAAGATAGTGGAAGACCCCAAAGAGATAAGAAAGATGTTTCAGAAATATTATAAAGAATTATATAGAAAAGAGAAAGAGACAAATAATAGAATAGAAGAATATTTGGAAAAATACCAATTGCAACAGATTAAGGAAGATGAAAGAGAACAATTAAATCAGACAATTACAGAACAAGAAATTCAGAAAACAATAAAAAAATGAAAATGGGAAAGGCTCCGGGGCCAGATGGCATTTCATCTAAGTATTATAAAACATTATGTGACCAAATCGTTCCAGTGTCATGCGAGGTCATGAATAACATCTTAAAAGAAGGAAAAATCCCAGCCACGTGGAAGGAAGCTTACATTACCTTGATCCCAAAAAAAGATGCAGATGGCTTAGAAGTTAAAAACTACAGACCCATCTCCTTGTTAAATAACGACTACAAAATATTTGCTGATGTATTGGCGGAAAGATTAAAAAGACTTTTAAATGGGAAAATTCACAAAGATCAAGCAGGCTTTCTTCCGGGAAGACAACTGAAAGATAATGTAAGAAATGTCATAGACATTATTGAATATTTAGAGAATAGGATAGACAAGCAAGCGGCATTGCTATTTATCGATGCCGAAAAAGCAGTCGATAACATCTCCTGGAGATTTACGAAAGAAAATCTAAAAGCAATGGGAGTTGGAGAAGGGTTTGGAAAAGGAATTGAAGCCATATATCAAGATCAAAAAGCCAAACTCATAATAAATAGCAATATATTGGAACCTTTTGATATCGCTAAAGGGACTAGACAGGGTTGCCCCCTGTCTCCCCTGTTATTCATAACAGTATTAGAGGTTTTTAACAAGAGGCTAAGAGAAGCATCAGAAGTTAAAGGGATCAAGGTAGCAAGTAAAGAGTACAAAATTAAAGCTTTCGCGGATGATCTAGTGCTAACATTAGAAGAGCCAAAGAGTTTACAAGAAGCCTTACAGAGACTAGAAGAATTCGGCAAGGTGGCGGGACTCAAACTTAACAAAAATAAGACCAAAATGCTGACAAAGAACATGACCAAGGAAGAGATAGAGGAACTACAACAAAGATCTGGAATTACAGCAGTTAAGAAAGTTAAATACTTAGGAGTATGGATTACAACAAAAAATATAAACTTAAACAAAGACAATTATGAGGCAACATGGAGGGGTATTAAAAAGTACCTAGAAATATGGGATAGATTAAAGTTGTCATTCTTGGGGAGAAGATCCGTGATTAAAATGAATGTTTTGCCCAGAATGTTATTTCTATTCCAAACTATTCCAGTAATGAAAGGGCTAAAACAATTTAAAGAATGGCAAAAAAAAGTAAGATTCGTCTGGCAGGGGAAGAAACCAAGAATAAAAATGAAAATCTTGGTGGATAAAAAAGAAAGAGGAGGCTTTTCCCTGCTAGAACTGAGTCTATACTACGAAGCGGCATGTTTAACATAGGTGAAAGATTGGATAAAATTAGAAAACACTGATCTCTTAGACTTAGAAGGTTTTGATAATAGGTACGGGTGGCACTCGTACCTATGGTATGAGAAGGTGAAAGTTCACAGGGGTTTTATAAACCATATAATCAGAGGATCAATATTTCAAGTTTGGGAAAGAGACAAAGACCTATTGGAAAGGAAAACCCCTTGGTGGATTTCACCAATAGAAGCTTTAACTATCAAAAAAGTCAATATGGAAGGGGGGAAAGCTACTTATGAAGAACTAATCAAAAAGACAGATCAAGATATAAAACTCATACCGTATGAGGAGGTAGAGAATTTATTTACAGGGTGGTTACAGTATCACCAAGTTAATGATCTACTAAAAGAAGATAAAAGGAAAAAGGGATTCGAGAATAAGAAATCTAAATTCAATATTGATATTCTAGAAGGTAAAAATAAATTATTATCAAAAACATACGATTTATTATTGGATTGGTATACGAAAGACGAAGAGATAAAGGAAGCTATGGTTAAATGGGCTATTGATTTCGGCCATAATATCAATTTTGATGCGTGGCAAGAACTATGGAATGTAAATATGAAATTTACGGCTTGTACTGCCTTAAAGGAGAATTTGTGGGAAATGATCTACAGATGTCATCTAAAGCTAGCAAGGATGTATAGAACAAAAAATAAGAAATGTTGGAAGTGTGGAGAGGTAGAGGGTGACCTCTACCATATGTGGTGGACCTGTATTAAAGTGAAGGGCTTTTGGGAACTAATCTATAACGAACTTAAAAAAATCTTTAAATATACTTTTCCAAAAAGACCTGAAGCTTTTCTACTGGGATTGATTGGAAAGGAAATTAAAAAAAAGATAAAAACCTCTTTTTATATGCCACGACAGCAGCCAGAAATATGTTAGCTCAGAATTGGAAAACAGACAAAATACCGAATATAATGGACTGGCAGGTTAAATTGATGGACTACGCAGAACTGGCCAGACTATCAGGAAAATTAAGAGATCAGGATGAGCAGATGTTTCAAGAAAATTGGAGTAAATATTTGATGTATATAAGAAACAATTGTAAATCTTTGAAGACACTGGTAGGGTTGGAATAACTCTTACAGCATGTAGTTGATAATAAGATATATAGAGTACGTGATATTAGAACTTTATTTGATACTTACCAAAGAAATGGAGGGAAGTCAGAGGCATCATAGAGCCTAAGTTAAATATGTAACCTATATATGTGTAATTTATGAATGTATGTATGTCTACTGAAAATCAATAAAAAATTAATTTGCAAAAAAAAAGAAGGTAGGGATAGAGTGGCTATACTACTGATTTTTGTTGTTCTGGGTATGATATGTGATGCTACCTCTTCATTTCTATTTATCAGGACAGCTAGATGGAACTTCCATCTTAAGGGTCAGTAGACGTCTGATTACAAGTGAGATCCTCCTCCCCAGTGCTATTTTTCTTGAAAAAGAGGTGCTGGAACTCACCACAAACACCTCCCTTGCTCTCTTATAATGGCAATGGCACCCATCTGAGAGGTGCCGGAACTGAGTTCTGGCGAGTTCTGGCTGGAAGAAAGCCCTGCTCTTGCCCACTCCACAAAGACACACACAGAATTCAAATCTCCATTTTTAGAGACAGGATATATCTCATTGCCAAAAAAGCAGAGGAAAAATTTGGACTCTCTTCTGGTCAGAGTTCAGGGGTTGCCAATGTGGTGCTCAGAGGCACCAGTTGCCTGCCAATGCCTTTTCTGTTATGCCATGCCCCTCATGCCAGCCATTTTGTGTTTCCAGTGCTATTTCTCTAGAAAAAGAGGTGCCAAAACTCACTATGAATGCCTCCATTGTTCTCCTATAATGGGGAAGGGCACCCATCTAGGAGGTGCCGGAACTCCGTTCCAGTGAGTTCTGGCTGAAAAAAAGCCATGCCTTTATCAGCCATTTTGTGTTACATCACATGCAGCTCAGCAGCCATTTTGTGACTGGCACCCATGGCCCTATCTCATAATTACAGATATGTCCAGTAAGCCAAAAATGTTGGTGGCCCCAACTTAGTCTATTAAAGGCACCAGCAGTTCCCGGGATTCTTTATAGGAAGCCATGACTACTAAAGTTGTATAAGAGTGCTTTAAATGTGTGGTGCGGCTCTGACTTAAGTCTAGGCAGGCTAGAAATCTTCGTGTTTTGTTAGACCAAATGGAAAAAGAGCAAAGTCCCAACCAAATAAGAATAGCAATTTTATTTATACCCTGCCCAGGCTGGGTTTCCCCAGGCACTCTGGGCAGCTTTCAACAGAGCATTAAAAACAGAATAAAACTTCAAACATACATACATTTAAAGGAGATTGGGAAATGTTTATTGAATATATGGGTGAAAATTGTGTACGCTTAAAAACGCTGGTAGAATTAAGATAAATTCAACAGTGTAGATAAGTTTTGATTTCTGTACTAATGGAATACTGAATGGATATCTTATGTAAAAAGGGATTTATTGTATGTAAACTGGACCAGGGAAAGAGAAGAAGGGAAGTCATTGATTTAAGGTTGCTTAAATGAATATTCCAAAATGTGTGTGTGTGTGTGTGTGTGTGTGTGTGTGTGTGTGTGTGTGTGAAATCCCAGAACTGTCTAATTCAGGTATACAACTCCCCTACCTGCCCCGCCCTCACTGAAACTCACAACAATATTTTTTCCTAATGAAAGGCTAAATGACACAGCAGAAGTCCTTGAATGATTTAGGACAAATGGCACTCCTTGTAAGAACATGGTGTTTGAACAGTATATTCCTTTTGGAACCATGCAGAGCTACAGTACATTGAGATACCATTGAACAGTTTGTCTCTGAACTCAAACTCAAAGATAGTAATTGTGGAATTGGCTCTGCAGTGACATTTGAGGGGAATGATCAGATTCTCCATCAAGTTATGGAGGCAGTCCATACTAAGAAGATCACATTTAAAAAGGGTGAGATTCAGTCCAAACCTGAATCTGTGAAGTGCATGGGCCAGACAGTGACTGCAGCCATACAGCCAGAAGGGTAAGCTACTATGCAGGAAGTAATAAAACAAGATTTCCATCTTAAAGCAGGGGAAGCGCTCATAAAGCATGGATGGCCACAGTATCTGAGAGATGTGTCCTTGCTGCAAAAACCCTTTTAGCATGTAAATGACTCCTTATGTTGTCTAGAAGTTAGGTATCTGTCTGTTGTCTGAAGTTAGGTAACCGGGCCACATGACCCGGAAAGCTATCTGTGGACAAACGCTCCCTCGGTCTGAAAAGCAAAGCTAAAGGAAAAGGACTCCTGGACAGTTATGTCCAGTCAAAGGCGACTATGGGGTTGCGGCGCTCATCTCGCTTTCAGGCCGAGGGAGCGGCATTTGTCTGCAGACAGCTTTCCAGGTCATGTGGCCAGCATGACTAAACTGCTTCTGGCACAACAGAACACTGTGACAAAACCAGAGCGCACAGAAACACTGTTTACCTTCCCGCTGTAATGGTACCTATTTATCTACTTGTACTGGTGTGCTTTTGAACTGCTAGGTTGACGGAAGCTGGGGCAGAGCAACAGGAGCTCACTCTGTCATGGGGATTTGAACCGCCAACCTTCCAATCGGCAAGCCCAAGAGGCTCCGTGATTTAGACCACAGGCTCCCTCAGCCTGAAAGCGAGATGAGCACCGCAACCCCATAGTCCGCTTTGACTGGACTTAACCGCCCAGGGATCCTTCACCTTACCTTTACCTAGAAGTAAACTTTTATTTGGGAGACAGAGTGTCTCAAAGACAGAGTATCCTCTTGCAACTTATGACTCATCAGGACATTCAGATAACTAAAGCTAGAGCAAGAGGATTGATATACAAGCGGGCATATCCAGTGATAATTAGAAGGTGGGTGGAAGTTGTTGCGCTTGTGCTAGGCTTGCTTTGAGTAATCAATGGGAACCACATAAACCACAGGTGGTTCCTGAATTACCATGGAATATGTTGGGTATAGATGCACTTGAACATGGCTCTCCCCCTTTTCTTCTTGTGGTTGATGTTTTTCAATATTGAGAAACATCAAGCCTGCCTTGGAAGATGGCAGTAACTGTGACTGCTAAGTTTAAGGTCAGATTACCAGATTTTTTTTTTCAGTGAATCCAGGGACACTTTTCAACTTCCTACTAGATAGATGGATTTTGTCAGGGGACGGATTTGTTAATCCGGGGACTGTCCCTGGGAAACGGGGACACCTGGTAACCTTAGTTTAAAGCTATGTTCATGGGTCATGGAATTCCTGGGATAGCTGTGTGTGATAATATGCCCTTCCCTAAGAGTTTGAACACGGCTTTAGAAGCTGTTCATCTGGTGGCAATTTCATTTTTCAACAAAACCAAGCAACTGAGACTGCTAGAAACTTGAGATGGTGACCGGCCAGTCAAGTCCACCCAAGCTCTTCTCCTTACAAAGCATATTAAGGGAGTTCGTTTTATCCATCTACGCTACCCAATGCCATTTCTACCGCAAGAGTGTTTGCTGCCCATCCCAGCTACCTTTAAAAGGACCAGCTGCTGCCTTGCCAGTCCCCTTCCTCCTTTTCCTCATGTAGAGGAGACTTACCCATTTCTCCCTCCCTTCCTCGGTTTAGAGGCTCTCTCTGGGACTTGTAGTCGCCACCGGTTATCAGAGCCAGAAAGGAATTTAACTCCCAACAACAGTTGCCTCTGGGCTGAATTTTTTTTTGCTATTCTTTCAGTGACTAGCAGAAGATTTACTAGATAACCCTTGTTCTTTGTCAGAACTTAGTGGAAACTGCTGGGTAGACAGCTAAAGGGCAACCCCTTTAAGAGGCATTGAGAAGTGGACCACCCCTAGTTTTAGCTTGGACTGGACTGGGCTGGGCTGGGCTGGTCGCTTGGCCACCTCAAATTTCCAGCACTCCCAGTCACTTGCTTTTATACCATTCCTGGGCCCTTAATGCTGGATAATGTTCCCAAGGAATGTCCTGGAAGGTGTGCCAGGAAACCCAGCAAGATGGGCAGGGTATAAAGCTATGTTCATGGGTCATGGAATACCTGGGATAGCTGTGTGTGATAATATGCCCTTCACTAAGAGTGTTGACTCATTGGGGGTTTGAACACAGCTTTAGAAGCTGTTCATCTGGTGGCAATTTCATTTTTCAACAAAACCAAGCAACTGAGACTGCTTGAAACTTGAGATGGTGACCGGCCAGTCAAGTCCATCCAAGCTAGGGCTGGGGGCTCTTCTCCTTACAAAGCATATTAAGGGAGTTCGCTTTATCCATCTACGCTACCCAATGCCATTTCTACCACAAGAGTGTTTGCTGCCCATCCCAGCTACCTTTAAAAGGACCAGCTGCTGCCTTGCCGGGCCTCCTTCCTCCTTTTCCTCATGTAGAGGAGACTTACCCATTTCTCCCTCCCTTCCTCGGTTTAGAGGCACTCTCTGGAGCTTGTAGTCGCCACCGGTTATCAGAGCCAGAAAGGAATTTAACTCCCAACAACAGTTGCCTCTGGGCTGAAATTTTTTTTGCTATTATTTCAGTGAGTAGCAGGAGTTTTACTAGATAACCCTTGTTCTTTGTCATAACCTGGTGGAAACTGCTGGGTAGACAGCTAAAGGGCAACCCCTTTAAGAGGCCTTGAGAGGTGAACCACCCCTGGTTTTAGCTTGGGCTGGGCTGGGCTGGTCGCTTGGCCACCTCAAATTTCCAGCACTCCCAGTCACTTGCTTTTATACCATTCCTGGTTGTATAGTCATTGTTGTAGTAGTTTTGGTTTCTGCCCTCATTTAGACCATTATATGTGCTACACAGCAACATTATGTTCATGTTTTAAGTATTTTTTAAGAAGTGCTTGTACTCAGAACCCTTTGCAGTTGTTTTCCAGGTGTGAATTTCTTTGGAAATTGGGCATATAGTTCTTGGGGAGTAGATAACAGCAATGTCAGTAAAGCCTGCCAAATGATAAACCTGAAGCAACAGAGCCTTGGAAGGTTTTCCATTGTCTTCAGGATCTGTCCTTCCAGTGAGCACTCAGGGCTGATTTCCTTCAGAATTGATAGGTTTGATCTTCTTCCAGTCCATGGGACTCTCAAGAGTCTCCTCCAGCACCATAATTCAAAAGCATCAATTCTTCAGTGATCAGCCTTCTTTATGGTCCAGCCACATATAAGAATGAACCCAGCAGAATGAGACACAGTTGTTCTGTGTATGACTGCATTCCCAAGCCTGTCATTGACTCTGCCTCCACTTACCGTTGGTTTTACTGCCTTCTGCCCTACAAATCCTATCAGTCCCAATGGACACCAGCCTCCACTGGTCCAGAATCGAGGATCTGTGATTCCTCAACAATGGCAAACTCTTTAGGTTTCCCTTCTTTCCCTAACCTTCTCGTTTTTCTCCATTCCTTTCCTTCTCTTCTCATTTTTTAAAAATTCACATGAAGGAGAATTGTGATGTTAAGAATATAAAATACTATTTTATTTCTTCCTGCCATCACCACATGGATGAAATGGCAACCAGTGGGGGTAGGTTTTGACCTTCCATAAAAGGTCAACCAGAAGATGGAACATGGTCAGCACTAGGTGCATCTGCACACTAAGCTTATTTGACTCCATGATACTTCAACAATCGCCAACTTTAAGTTTTGGGTTCTCTCTTCTTTCTCTAATCTCCCATTTATGATTTTAAGAACAGAAAATACTGATTTACTTCTTCCTGCTATCACCACATTGACAATGCCAATAAGTAAGGATAAGTTTTTAATTTGATGCACATTTCCTTCTACTGAAGGTCAACCAGAAGATGGGGGTTGTCACCTACCTTTGCCTTCTTGGGTTCCTGGTCTCCTATTCTTTCCCAGGAGGTGAGTGCTTTAACAATTACTGTATCTGGAAATTCCCCAGAAATTTTAATTGGGATTAAGCATTTGTAAAAACAAAACTACTTGTCAGATTTCCAGGTGATGGTAACCCAGCTAAGGCTGTTGGAATAAATAACCAGGCAATGGAAGCTGGTCCATTAGGGTGAATAGGAAACTGCCCTACCCACCTCAATCTGCTCTGAACCACTCCTCATATTCATATTTACAACCTGTCAGGGAGTGGCGCTGCCTGCCATTGACTCTGGATCCACTTACTGTTTGGCTCCTTGCTTTCTGTCCCAATTTCCTATCGGTGCCATGGGGTACCAGTCACCAATGGAAGCAGGAATGTTTAAATTAGGTCTGCATTCATTAATCTTAAAATTATCTGTGCAAATTTGTAGGTGAAGTAGGATTCCACATTTAAAATTGCATTCTAACAGCTTTTGTCCCCCTCCCCCAACTTTTTCTTCTTTTACTCCTCTCTCCATACAGTAAAGGCCAGATCCTGTCCCAGGAATTGGCTGAAAGCCCAGGGCAGCTGCTATGCATATTTTGACTCTCAGAAAACTTGGTCTGAAGCTGAGGTAAGAAGCTGCTTCTCACCAACCAAGCTGTAACATCAGGTGCTGTCATGGGTTTCAGATGACATTTTTGTGAGGAGGGCTATCAGTGTGAGCTGTTGGGAGACAATACCTGGCCAGCATCTTGGTATAATCCAAAGAGAGTTGCTCACCCATTGTGTTCAAGTAACCTGTTTCCACAGGAGCCAAGAAAGCTTAATTAACAGTCAGGAGAGATGGCCTGGCAAGAAGGTACCATTTCCTAAGTGAAAAGATACAAGCTATCTCTGCCCCTTTGTCCCTCCAGCTTGCATGTGAGCAGGAGGGGCCTCAGGGCTCACTCAGCTGGGGGGGGGGGAGTGGAGACTTCCCACCCCCAAGCCAAGAACCACAAACAAGCTGTGTCATCCTCAGCTCTGCAGGGTGTTGGGATGAAAGTGCCTCATCTCTTGCAATGAGAGCTGTGGCCGTTTCACCCCATGCCTTGAGGGCTGGGGCTAATACAGATTGTTGTTTCAACATCATGGTGTATCGCCAGATTGTGATGTTTGGATGGTGATACATCATGGTGTTGAAAACCTGACATCACCCAGCTATATACAGTTAAGAACAACTATTTCAAACATTAAGATAATAGTTAAATTCAAGTATAAGCTACAAAACCAGATTAAAACACAGGTCAACATTCTGGATGCCTGCATAAAGGTAAGGTGACCCCTGACCATTAGGTCCAGTTGTGACCAACTCTGGGGTTGCATGCTCATCTCGCTCTATAGGCCGAGGGAGCCGGCGTTTTCTGCAGACAGCCTCCGGGTCATGTGGCCAGCATGACTAAGCGCTTCTGGCGAACCAGAGCAGCGCACGGAAACGCCGTTTACCTTCCCGCCGGAGCGGTCCCTATTTATCTACTTGCACTTTGACGGGCTTTCGAACTGCTAGGTTGGCAGGAGCAGGGACCAAGCAACGGGAGCTCACCCTGTCACGGGGATTCGAACCGCCGACCTTCTGATCGGCAAGTCCTAGGCTCTGTGGTTTAACCCACAGTGCCACCCGCTTCTGAAAAGAGTGCAGCCAAATCATGACTATGAGCATTCTTCCTGCATTCATCCTAGTTTTTGTGTATGAGCTTCAAGGTGGTTTTCTTGCACCAAGATTGAGTGCTTGAAGCACCTTTAATTGCACTCATGTGACGCAGGTCCAGCTGGTTTCTTTAGTTTCCCAGCAGGTCCAGAGGATGGAGAAAGGGGCCTGGCTTCACTCACAGCATTTTTCTTCACCCCTTTTTCTCTCTTCCTTCCTCAGCTGCTTTAGTTCCCATTTGAAAAACTTCCAACTCTCCACCACTGGTGTTTTATGATTTTTAATAATTGTTATTACTTATTTGACAAGTTGTGAACCCCTCTGGGAAAGCTTTGTGGGAAAGAGTCTGTGTGTGTGTGTGTGTGTTTTTGTGTGTGTTTGTGTGTGTGTGTGTGTGTGTGTGTGTGTTAGTAATAGTGGTGAAGATTATTTACTTGCTTGGCTATTCTTAGAATGAGTGCGTGAGCTATGGCTGTGGGACCCATCTTGCCTCCATCCTCAATGAGAAAGAGTCAGATGCGGTGGCCAATTACATCTCTGCAAACCAGAAAAGGGAAAGTCAGGTTTGGATTGGGCTGCATGATCCCACTAAGGTGAGTTGCCTTTACTTTCTCTATTTCAGGCCATTGTCACTGAGTAACGGCTTCTTAGCATCACCATTCCATCCTTACCCGAATCATCTCCCCAGATTACTCCAATATGTGACTTTTCCACAATTTTCTAATAGAATCCTCCTCTAATATTGTTGTGGAAGTGGGGAGAGGATTAACATATTCAATCCTCCTGGGAATAATATCCCCTCACTCACCCAAGTTTACGATGTTCCACCATTCTCCAGCAGAGTTTCTTGTTCTTTGAGGAAAATAAGTGGCTCACGTAAATGTAAATTAAGCTTGAATTATAAAAAAAACTGTAACAAAATAAGAGAAACTAAATACAACAACATGAGGTTAGTCTGAGGTAAGAAACGAGAAGAGGCAGTTGGTCCTGTTTAACTGATATTCTTAACGGAACACAGACACTGAAGGGAGGGGCTGATTCTGGAGCAAAACACACAAGCCCCGCCCACCAGATACCAAGCACTCTACTATTCAAATTAGGTCCCAGTGTTTTTCCTACAAATACAATCGTACCTTGGTTCTCGAACACCTTGTGACTCAAACGTTTTGGCTTCCAAACACCGTAAACCCGGAAGTGAGTTTTCGAGTTTGTAAACGTTCTTTGAAACCCTAACGTCTGATGTGAATTCCGTAGCTTCAGATTGAGTGCAGGAAGCTCCTGCAGCCTGTTGGAAGCCACACTTTGGTTTTTGAATGTTTTCGGAAGCCAAACGGGCTTATGGAAAGGATTCCATTAGAGAACCAAGGTACAACTGTATCTCCATCATAACTGGCAATAGCTTCATAACTGGTCAACTCTCCACGTGATCTTTGCATTGGCCTCCTCGTTTCAAATGAATGTATGATCTGTTCTATCACATTGCTGCAGAAAGGGCAATGGAAGTTTTCAGATGATGAGATCTACAATTACAAACGCTGGGATTCTCATCGCCCAGACAACTTCAACAATGAAGAATATTGTGTGCATCTGCTAAAGGACACAGGTAGGCAAGCAATTTGTAGGGACTGATCAAAAAAAGGTTTCATGCCTATCACTCCATCAGTTTCAAGTATTTCAAAGGGTAGTATCTGACTTTAAAAATCAAAATGATCAAACTCAATATACTTTGGATAGTCATTGCTATTGATGGTCCATTCATTTGAAAGGTTTACTCTGGGTATTAGTTGAGTGAATACAGTGGCAGAGCTTCATGCTCTGGCACCAGGGGGGGCGGAGAGCAGGTGGGCGAGGGCTGGTGCACATCCTGGGGGCAGGGGGTGCCACTTGCGGGGCTGGGGCACCCAGCACTCGTGGGGGAAGCCACGATGGCACCCCGCTCAGATCGCCCTCCCCTCTCACTCCTCTTCCTCTGCCAGTGAGTGGATACACTCTCAGCCTGGTGCTTCTCTTACCAAGGTTCACAAGTCAATATCTCTGGAGATCTGACCAGAAGTGGTCCAACCTATTGATCCTTTAGGGACACTTCCAATCATACCATGAAGCAGAAGCTTTTTCTGAAGTCAACCTTCATTCTTCGGTTGCATGTGATCACATATTTTGTTCAGAAAACAGCGGTTGCCAAACTAAGGTCTGGGTTATGCCATCTTATATTCTATCATGTTTCTTAACAAAATGATTAGGCTCAAACAGCATTATTATTATTATTATTATTATTATTATTATTATTATTATTATTATTATTATTATTTTATACCCCACTCATCTGACTGGGTTTCCCCAGCAACTCTGGGTGGCTCCCAACAGAATATTAAAAGAACAATATAACATATAAGACTTTGAAGCCAAGTGATCAGTGAGTGACCTTCATATGTTTCGTTAGTTCTGGGTCACAGCCCTGCTGTGAGTCCTGAAAAGTCCAGACTCACTGGAACAAACTCTGGGGTTGGGGCAAATTTTGAAAATGCTTTTAAATGCTTTTAAATTTTAAATTTTTAATCTGTTGCATTTTAAATTTGGGTTTTTGTTTTGTTTTTGCTCTGTCGGGGGGGGGGAATAAATGTTTAGTTGTGCCTGGGGGTTAGTTTAACTTTAGTATAATTATAAATTGTTTGTTGTTGTTGTTGCTTTCTATTGCTTTATTGGTTCATTGTATAGTTTGTATTCTGTTCTGAAGGGGAGAGGGTCAGGGCTGTCTGGGAGTGGGCCCCAGTCAACAGAATGGCTGGGGTGCACTCGGACACCTGATCTCAGTGATCATGGGTAGGAGGAGGAGTTACGCTAAGACCAGACCATGTCATTAACGAGGAGGCAGGTTGAAGACTATCCCTGCCTCTGGGTCTGGTCTTGACCACAAGGATACTGGAATCAACAAGGGAGACACGCATTACCTTAAGGTGCTGCTGTGCAGTGCCAGGTCAATGATTCACAAGACCACTGAGATCCACAACAGGATGGAGGACTTGACCTGGCATGTGTAACAGAGACTTGGCTGGATGAAGAAGATGGGCCTGTCCTTGCCGCTGCTTGTCTACCAGGTTTCTCTTACACACAGCAACCCAGCTCATATGGGCGGGGAGGCGAGGTTGCAGTGAGTTTTAGGAAGTCAATAGCTTGCACCAGGCGTCCTATTGGGAAGACCCAGTTTTCTGAGCATGTGTTCTGGAAGTTGGACAACAGGGGCAGTACAGGATTCCTTTTGGTGTACTGACCTCCCCGCTGTACCAAGGATTCCCTGCCTGAGCTGCTTCAGGTCGTGGCGGATGTTCTCCTGGAGACACCTAGTTTGGTTGTCCTAGGGGATTTAACATCCATGCTGACACGATCTTACAAGGCGCTGCTTGGGGCTTCGTGGGAAAGCATGACCTCCATGGGGATGTCCCTGAATGAATTTCACCCAACTCATTGTTGCGGACATGCCTTAGACCTGGAGTTCACCTCTATGGGTGTGGGTGATCTGACACTAAGTAAAAGCGCAACAAAAGAAGTGCCATGGTCAGATTACTTCCTGGTGCCGCAACCCTTTCCCTCTGCAGGGAGGTGGGACTGATTTGGACCCCCCCTCCCACTTAATGGATTCAAATAGTTTCCAGAGTGTAGTAGGGGATGTTTTATCCCATGTTGATGGCCTTTCAGCTGATTCCCCGGTGGCCCGCTGGAATGTGGAGTTAACCAGAGCTATCGACTGTCTGGCTCCAAAGCGCTCTCTCCAACTGCATGGAGCCTGGCAGCCTCATGGTTTTCCCCAGAGCTGAGGGTGATGAAACAATCACTGAGGTGGCAATAGCGCCAGTGGTGGAAATCAGACCAGAAACGGTTTAGAGCTCAACTTTGATCCTACCAAGTGGCAATAGCGATGGTGAAGAGGTCCTTCTTCACTGCCTCTTTGCATCTGCAGAAAACAGCTGCAGGAGACTCTTTCAGGTGGTTCACCAAGATCTCCTGCAATGATTTTGCAACTTTTTTGCAGGCAAAGCCACTCAGATTCAGAAAGAGGTAGACGCCATCATGGGAGCAGGGCTGGGGCAGGAGAGTGCTAGAGTCCTGTCTATTCCAGCTGCATGGGATCAGTTCCAATCTGTTACCTCTGAGGATGTGGACAGGCTGCTTGGATGAGTGAAACTGACCACCTGTCTCCTCGATCCTTGCCCATCCTGGCTCATAAAAGTGAGCCGGGAAGGGCAGGGTGATGGGCTCCGGGGGATAGTGAATGCTTCCCTCTGTGAGCAAGCTTTCCCAGAACCGCTGAAAGAGGCAGTTATTAAACCGCGTCCTTAAAAAACATCTTTGGACATGGCCAATCTGGACAACTATCACCCAGTCTCAAATCTTCCATTCTTGGGCAAAGTGACTGAGCAGGTGGTTGCTGAACAACTCCAAGCATGCCTGGAGGATGCGGACCTTTTGGATCCCTTCCAACTGGGATTCAGGCCTCATCATAGGACTGAAACTGCCTTGGTCACGCTGGTCAATGATCTCTGGTGGGCTAGGGACAAAGGTGAAAGCTGTTTCCTAGTTCTGCTGGATCTCTTAGCGGCCTTTGATACCATCAACCATGACATCCTTCTGGACCGTCTTGAGGGACTGGGAGCTGGGGGCACTGTTATATAGTGGTTCTGCTCCTTCCTCCTGGGCCATGTTCAGAAAGTGGTGGTGGGGGATGAGTGTTCAGACCCCTGGGCTCTCACTTGTTGGGTGCCTCAGGGTTCTGTCCTCTCCCCCATGCTTTTCAACATCTACATGGAGCCGCTGGGAGAGATCATCAGTGGGTTTGGGCTGGGTGTTCATCAGTATGCGGATGATACCCAGCTCTACCTCTCTTTCAAATCAGAACCAGTGAAGGCGGTGAAGGTCCTTTTTGAGTGTCTGGAGGCAGTTGGAGGATGGATGGCAGCTAACAGATTGAGGCTGAATCCTGACAAGACAGAAGTACTGTTTTGGGGGGACAGGGGGATGGCAGGTGTGGAGGACAATTCAAAGTGTTGGTGCAGATCTTGAAAGCCCTCGATGGACTCAGCCCAGTATACCTGAAGGAGTGTCTCCACCCCCATCATTCAACCTGGGCACAGAGGTCCAGCTCTGAGGGCTTTCTGGTGGTTCCTGCACTATTATTAAAGTCTGAATCCATTTTATTCCCCCTACACATTGGGGAAAGGAATAATAGGCAATAAGAAGTAACTTTCCTTATTTCCTGAATTATAATTTTTGTTTTGAATTTCAGGTTTTAAGAAGTGGAATGATATAAGATGCAACAACACGTACGCCTTCATCTGCAAGCAATAACTCTAAAGGAGACTTCCCTTCTCCACTGTGTTGGCTGGGAAGCTGCCTTGATATTATATGCATTTCTGCTCTCTCTCATCACTTTCAAAATAGCCATTGCTATAGAGATGCCTCTTCAATTTCCCCCTTCCCTTTGAAATTTTCTTGGGCCATCAGCAGAGCATCATCTTAATAAATTCTCTTCCATGCATATTTTCCTTATTGCATTGCTGTTCTGCTTTGTCTATCCATACTTACAAGCACGGCCACCCCACCCCTGAGGCAAGGTGAAGTTCTTGCCTCAGACGGCAAGCTGGGATGGGTAGCAGATTGGCCTCCTGCTCTTGTTGACTGTCTCCTCCGTCTCCACCAGCCTGCCCTGCTTGCGTCCACATTCCCTCCTATAATGCAAGGACATCCTAGATGATAGGAGAGACCCGACCCTGTTACATGGGTGCATTATGTATGTGCCCTGAGGGAATGGCAAAGAGAATGATGATGAGGGCATTGGCACTGGAAGGCCTTTTCTGGGTGAGTGCCAGCTGCCCACAAGTGGGGACCTGGGGGTGAGTGACAGGGGTGTCATGTGAGCTGGAATCGCATGGGGTGGCAGGAGCTGAAGTCACAGGAGGAGAGAAGGTTATCCTGGCTCTGTCTTTACCTCTTCCACAAGCCCAAGTGCTCAATCCCTTCCTGAAGCCATTTACTAGGTACTGGAGTCAGGAACATTGGCATGTTGCTGTTAGTTAGGATAAGCCTGACTTTCAGCATAGCTGACAAGAAAGGCTGTAGAGGATTGGTTCCTCCTTTGCAAGGTGTGTAGTTCTTGGGCAGGCAGGTGAAGCAGGAAAGAACAGCATGCCCTACCATGTAAAGGAGCCCCATTGTCTTTTAGACATCTTCACTATGATTCTTGGGGGTGCAATTTTCTCATTTGCTTCAGTTGCCAGGATGCCTTGGGCTGGCCTGCCTTAGGGACACTTCTTCTACCATCACCACTGCTCACAACACACAGAGCATTCATACCTCAAAGTAGCTACAAATCCCATCCTAAAGCACACTCCTTTTCTCAGAGCTCCTCAGCACGGTTTATACTATAACCAGAATTGTGGAAGCCATAAAGTGAGGATAGGGAAAATTACAGGAGGTCCCCACAGCATGTGACTGTTGAGATACCTCCGGGGAGATGGGGGCATTTGGCAGGCCCCCAGCTGGCTCTAGCCCACCAGCCAACAGCCGGGCGAACTCCGGTTCTTGGAACAGCATCAAAACTGTGACCCAAGCCTCACAGACTTTTAGAGACTGAGCACGCAAGCTTGTACGTTACATTCAAGCATTTGCATGCTTCTGGAAATCTAGTGGAATAAACCACAAGTTTAACATGTATTTTTGTGCTATTTCCTTCAAGGGGAAAAAAGATATGTTTGCAAGCCTGGAATCCACTTGCAAGTCTGGAAGTCTGTTTAGGGCTATGCACCACCTGAGGCCATGCAAGTTGCTCCACAAGTACCTTTCACAAAAGAAAGATGTTTGCAGAGCATCACACACAGAGACAGACACACACAGATAGACACACCAGATCTGTTCAAACTGTTCAACAGTTTGCTCAATGGGCATAGATGAAGCTCCACTAGAAGGCTTTCTTTTAGAAAAACTGCTTGCAGAGCACTACTGGTGTGAATAAAATTGAGCTGGACATGGCAGTATACAGATGCATGAGCACATGAGAAAACAGGATAAAAGCACTGGCTTTTTGATCAGTAAAACTAATGAATTAAATTGCTTGTGTTCGGGCTGCCCAAATAGATTCCCAGTCTAATAGCACAGAGGGTTGTTAGACTGATTTTTGGGCTGCTATGCAAAGGTCTTCAACCTCAAATGGATCTGTCCCTGAGGTTCTTACACATAGTCTCATACCATGTGACAAGCAGACCGATACTGTGCATTGTATATCTTTTGAATTATGAGCCCCTCTTCCGGCTACACAAATTAAAGATGATCATCTCTGGCCTTGTCTCGGTGTCTCTGTCTCTAGGCAAAAGGACACCATGTGCTCCTGCAATGTGGCATTTCTCCTTCCAAGGAATATAGTTCCTTAAAACAAAGTCCTGGTTCTTTGGGATGGCCATCAGTCACTGGGACTTGCTTCTTCTCTTTGGCAACTTTGCGGAGCTTGACCTTTCAAATATCACCTCATTCTCTTGCCATTTATACTCAGTTTATACCTGAGTATGTTAAAATTAGTATCATTATCAAGACAACAAGCATATATCCACAAAATCTTCAGACTCGTTTTGCAAAATAGCATCTGACTTATTATGGTGTGTGACATGTATGCACCTCGGTACAAGTCATAGGTAGGGATGGAGTGACTATACTACTGATTTTTGTTGTTCTGTGTATGATATGTGATGCTACCTCTTCATTTCTATTTATCAGGACCGCTAGATGGAACTTCCATCTTAAGGGTCAGTAGACGTCTGATTACAAGTGAGATCCTCCTCCCTAGTGCAATTTTTCTTGAAAAAGAGGTGCTGGAACTCACCACAAACACCTCCCTTGCTCTCCTATAATGGCAATGGCACCCATCTGAGAGATGCCGGAACTGAGTTCTGGCGAGTTCTGGCTGGAAGAAAGCCCTGCTCTTGCCCACTCCACAAAGACACACACAGAATTCAAATCTCCATTTTTAGAGACAGGATATATCTTATTGCCAAAAAAGAAGAGGAAAAATTTGGACTCTCTTCTGGTCAGAGTTCAGGGGTTGCCAATGTGGTGCTCAGAGGCACCAGTTGCCTGCCAATGCCTTGTCTGTTATGTCATGCCCCTCATGCCAGCCATTTTGTGTTATACCTTTCCAGTGCTATTTCTCTAGAAAAAGAGGTGCCAAAACTCACTATGAATGCCTCCATTGTTCTCCTATAATGGGGAAGGGCACCCATCTAAGAGGTGCCGGAACTCCGTTCCAGTGAGTTCTGGCTGAAAAAAAGCCATGCCTTTATCAGCCATTTTGTGTTACATCACATGCAGCTCAGCAGCCATTTTGTGACTGGCACCCATGGCCCTATCTCATAATTACAGATATGTCCAGTAAGCCAAAAATGTTGGTGGCCCCAACTTAGTCTATTAAAGGCACCAGCAGTTCCCGGGATTCTTTATAGGAAGCCATGACTACTAAAGTTGTATAAGAGTGCTTTAAATGTGTGGTGCGACTCTGACTTAAGTCTAGGCAGGCTAGAAATCTTTGTGTTTTGTTAGACCAAATGGAAAAAGAGCAAAGTCCCAACCAAATAAGAATAGCAATTTTATTTATACCCTGCCCAGGCTGGGTTTCCCCAGCCACTCTGGGCAGCTTTCAACAGAGCATTAAAAACAGAATAAAACTTCAAACATACATACATTTAAAGGAGATTGGGAAATGTTTATTGAATATATGGGTGGAAATTGTGTACACTTAAAAACGCTGGTAGAATTAAGATAAATTCAACAGTGTAGATAAGTTTTGATTTCTGTACTAATGGAATACTGAATGGTTATCTTATGTAAAAAGGAATTTATTGTATGCAAACTGGACCAGGGAAAGAGAAGAAGGGAAGTCATTGATTTAAGGTTGCTTAAATGAATATTCCAAAATGTGTGTGTGTGTGTGTGTGTGTGTGTGTATGAAATCCCAGAACTGTCTAATTCAGGTATACAACTCCCCTACCTGCCCCGCCCTCACTGAAACTCACAACAATATTTTTTCCTAATGAAAGGCTAAATGACACAGCAGAAGACCTTGAATGATTTAGGACAAATGGCACTCCTTGTAAGAACATGGTGTTTGAACAGTATATTCCTTTTGGAACCATGCAGAGCTACAGTACATTGAGATACCATTGAACAGTTTGTCTCTGAACTCAAACTCAAAGATAGTAATTGTGGAATTGGCTCTGCAGTGACATTTGAGGGGAATGATCACATTCTCCATCAAGTTATGGAGGCAGTCCATACTAAGAACATCACATTTAAAAAGGGTGAGATTCAGTCCAAACCTGAATCAGTGAAGTGCATGGGCCAGACAGTGACTGCAGCCATACAGCCAGAAGGGTAAGCTACTATGCAGGAAGTAATAAAACAAGATTTCCATCTTAAAGCAGGGGAAGCGCTCATGAAGCATGGATGGCCACAGTATCTGAGAGATGTGTCCTTGCTGCAAAAACCCTTTTAGCATGTAAATGACTCCTTCTGTTGTCTAGAAGTTAGGTACCTGTCGTCTGTGCTGGTCACAAGACCCGGAAAGCTGTCTGTGGACAAACGCAACCTCAGTCTGAAAAGCAAAGGTAAAGGAAAAGAACCCCTGGACAGTTATGTCCAGTCAAAGGCGACTATGGGGTTGCGGCGCTCGTCTCGCTTTCAGGCCGAGGGAGCGGCATTTGTCTGCAGACAGCTTTCCAGGTCATGTGGCCAGCATGACTAAACTGCTTCTGGCACAACAGAACACTGTGACAAAACCAGAGCACACGGAAACACTGTTTACCTTCCCACTGTAATGGTACCTATTTATCTACTTGTACTGGTGTGCTTTTGAACTGCTAGGTTGACAGAAGCTGGGGCAGAGCAACAGGAGCTCACTCTGTCATGGGGATTTGAACCGCCAACCTTCCAATCGGCAAGCCCAAGAGGCTCCGTGATTTAGACCACAGGCTCCCTCAGCCTGAAAGCGAGATGAGCACCGCAACCCCATAGTCCGCTTTGACTGGACTTAACCGCCCAGGGATCCTTCACCTTACCTTTACCTAGAAGTAAACTTTTATTTGGGAGACAGAGTGTCTCAAAGACAGAGTATCCTCTTGCAACTTATGACTCATCAGGACATTCAGATAACTAAAGCTAGAGCAAGAGGATTGATATGCAAGCTGGCATATCCAGTGATAATTAGAAGGTGGGTGGAAGTTGTTGCGCTTGTGCTAGGCTTGCTTTGAGTAATCAAAGGGAACCACATAAACCACAGGTGGTTCCTGAATTACCATGGAATATGTTGGGTATAGATGCACTTGAACATGGCTCTCCCCCTTTTCTTCTTGTGGTTGATGTTTTTCAATATTGAGAAACATCAAGCCTGCCTTGGAAGATGGCAGTAACTGTGACTGCTAAGTTTAAAGTCAGATTACCAGATTTTTTTTTTCCAATGAATCCAGGGACACTTTTCAACTTCCTACTAGATAGATGGATTTTGTCAGGGGACGGATTTGTTAATCCGGGGACTGTCCCTGGGAAACGGGGACATCTGGTAACCTTAGTTTAAAGCTATGTTCATGGGTCATGGAATTCCTGGGATAGCTGTGTGTGATAATATGCCCTTCACTAAGAGTTTGAACACGGCTTTAGAAGCTGTTCATCTGGTGGCAATTTCATTTTTCAACAAAACCAAGCAACTGAGACTGCTAGAAACTTGAGATTGTGACGGGCCAGTCAAGTCCACCCAAGCTCTTCTCCTTACAAAGCATATTAAGGGAGTTCGTTTTATCCATCTACGCTACCCAATGCCATTTCTACCGCAAGAGTGTTTGCTGCCCATCCCAGCTACCTTTAAAAGGACCAGCTGCTGCCTTGCCCAGCCCCCTTCCTCCTTTTCCTCATGTAGAGGAGACTTACCCATTTCTCCCTCCCTTCCTCGGTTTAGAGGCTCTCTCTGGGACTTGTAGTCGCCACCGGTTATCAGAGCCAGAAAGGAATTTAACTCCCAACAACAGTTGCCTCTAGGCTGAATTTTTTTTCGCTATTCTTTCAGTGACTAGCAGAAGATTTACTAGATAACCCTTGTTCTTTGTCAGAACTTAGTGGAAACTGCTGGGTAGACAGCTAAAGGGCAACCCCTTTAAGAGGCATTGAGAAGTGGACCACCCCTAGTTTTAGCTTGGACTGGGCTGGGCTGGGCTGGGCTGGTCGCTTGGCCACCTCAAATTTCCAGCACTCCCAGTCACTTGCTTTTATACCATTCCTGGGCCCTTAATGCTGGATAATGTTCCCAAGGAATGTCCTGGAAGGTGTGCCAGGAAACCCAGCAAGATGGGCAGGGTATAAAGCTATGTTCATGGGTCATGGAATACCTGGGATAGCTGTGTGTGATAATATGCCCTTCACTAAGAGTGTTGACTCATTGGGGGTTTGAACACAGCTTTAGAAGCTGTTCATCTGGTGGCAATTTCATTTTTCAACAAAACCAAGCAACTGAAACTGCTTGAAACTTGAGATGGTGACCGGCCAGTCAAGTCCATCCAAGCTAGGGCTGGGGGCTCTTCTCCTTACAAAGCATATTAAGGGAGTTCGCTTTATCCATCTACGCTACCCAATGCCATTTCTACCACAAGAGTGTTTGCTGCCCATCCCACCTACCTTTAAAAGGACCAGCTGCTGCCTTGCCGGGCCTCCTTCCTCCTTTTCCTCATGTAGAGGAGACTTACCCATTTCTCCCTCCCTTCCTCGGTTTAGAGGCACTCTCTGGAGCTTGTAGTCGCCACCGGTTATCAGAGCCAGAAAGGAATTTAACTCCCAACAACAGTTGCCTCTGGGCTGAAATTTTTTTTGCTATTATTTCAGTGAGTAGCAGGAGTTTTACTAGATAACCCTTGTTCTTTGTCATAACCTGGTGGAAACTGCTGGGTAGACAGCTAAAGGGCAACCCCTTTAAGAGGCCTTGAGAGGTGAACCACCCCTGGTTTTAGCTTGGGCTGGGCTGGGCTGGTCGCTTGGCCACCTCAAATTTCCAGCACTCCCAGTCACTTGCTTTTATACCATTCCTGGTTGTATAGTCATTGTTGTAGTAGTCTTGGTTTCTGCCCTCATTTAGACCATTATATGTGCTACACAGCAACATTATGTTCATGTTTTAAGTATTTTTTAAGAAGTGCTTGTACTCAGAACCCTTTGCAGTTGTTTTCCAGGTGTGAATTTCTTTGGAAATTGGGCATATAGTTCTTGGGGAGTAGATAACAGCAATGTCAGTAAAGCCTGCCAAATGATAAACCTGAAGCAACAGAGCCTTGGAAGGTTTTCCATTTCTTCAGGATCTGTCCTTCCAGTGAGCACTCAGGGCTGATTTCCTTCAGAATTGATAGGTTTGATCTTCTTCCAGTCCATGGGACTCTCAAGAGTCTCCTCCAGCACCATAATTCAAAAGCATCAATTCTTCAGTGATCAGCCTTCTTTATGGTCCAGCCACATATAAGAATGAACCCAGCAGAATGAGACACAGTTGTTCTGTGTATGACTGCATTCCCAAGCCTGTCATTGACTCTGCCTCCACTTACCGTTGGTTTTACTGCCTTCTGCCCTACAAATCCTATCAGTCCCAATGGACACCAGCCTCCACTGGTCCAGAATCGAGGATCTGTGATTCCTCAACAATGGCAAACTCTTTAGGTTTCCCTTCTTTCCCTAACCTTCTCGTTTTTCTCCATTCCTTTCCTTCTCTTCTCATTTTTTAAAAATTCACATGAAGGAGAATTGTGATGTTAAGAATATAAAATACTATTTTATTTCTTCCTGCCATCACCACATGGATGAAATGGCAACCAGTGGGGGTAGGTTTTGACCTTCCATAAAAGGTCAACCAGAAGATGGAACATGGTCAGCACTAGGTGCATCTGCACACTAAGCTTATTTGACTCCATGATACTTCAACAATCGCCAACTTTAAGTTTTGGGTTCTCTCTTCTTTCTCTAATCTCCCATTTATGATTTTAAGAACAGAAAATACTGATTTACTTCTTCCTGCTATCACCACATTGACAATGCCAATAAGTAAGGATAATTTTTTAATTTGATGCACATTTCCTTCCACTGAAGGTCAACCAGAAGATGGGGGTTGTCACCTACCTTTGCCTTCTTGGGTTCCTGGTCTCCTATTCTTTCCCAGGAGGTGAGTGCTTTAACAATTACTTTATCTGGAAATTCCCCAGAAATTTTAATTGGGGTTAAGCATTTGTAAAAACAAAACTACTTGTCAGATTTCCAGGTGATGGTAACCCAGCTAAGGCTGTTGGAATAAATAACCAGGCAATGGAAGCAGGTCCATTAGGGTGAATAGGAAACTACCCTACCCACCTCAATCTGCTCTGAACCACTCCTCATATTCATATTTACAACCTGTCAGGGAGTGGCGCTGCCTGCCATTGACTCTGGATCCACTTACTGTTTGGCTCCTTGCTTTCTGTCCCAATTTCCTATCGGTGCCATGGGGTACCAGTCACCAATGGAAGCAGGAATGTTTAAATTAGGTCTGCATTCATTAATCTTAAAATTATCTGTGCAAATTTGTAGGTGAAGTAGGATTCCACATTTAAAATTGCATTCTAACAGCTTTTGTCCCCCTCCCCCAACTTTTTCTTCTTTTACTCCTCTCTCCATACAGTAAAGGCCAGATCCTGTCCCAGGAATTGGCTGAAAGCCCAGGGCAGCTGCTATGCATATTTTGACTCTCAGAAAACTTGGTCTGAAGCTGAGGTAAGAAGCTGCTTCTCACCAACCAAGCTGTAACATCAGGTGCTGTCATGGGTTTCAGATCACATTTTTGTGAGGTGGGCTATAAGTGTGAGCTGTTGGGAGACAATACCTGGCCAGCATCTTGGTATAATCAAAAGAGAGTTGCTCACCCATTGTGTTCAAGTAACCTGTTTCCACAGGAGCCAAGAAAGCTTAATTAACAGTCAGGAGAGATGGCCTGGCAAGAAGGTACCATTTCCTAAGTGAAAAGATACAAGCTATCTCTGCCCCTTTGTCCTTCCAGCTTGCATGTGAGCAGGAGGGACCTCAGGGCTCACTCAGCTGAGGGGGGGAGTGGAGCCTTCCCACCCCCAAGCCAAGAACCGCAAACAAGCTGTGTCATCCTCAGCTCTGCAGGGGGTTGGGATGAAAGTGCCTCATCTCTTGCAATGAGAGCTGTGGCCGTTTCACCCCATGCCTTGAGGGCTGGGGCCAATACAGATTGTTGTTTCAACATCATGGTGTATCGCCAGATTGTGATGTTTGGATGGTGATACATCATGGTGTTGAAAACCTGACATCACCCAGCTATATACAGTTAAGAACAACTATTTCAAACATTAAGATAATAGTTAAATTCAAGTATAAGCTACAAAACCAGATTAAAACACAGGTCAACATTCTGCATGCCTGCATAAAGGTAAGGTGACCCCTGACCATTAGGTCCAGTCGTGACCAACTCTGGGGTTGCGCGCTCATCTCGCTCTATAGGCCGAGGGAGCCGGCGTTTTCTGCAGACAGCCTCCGGGTCATGTGGCCAGCATGACTAAGCGCTTCTGGCGAACCAGAGCAGCACACGGAAACGCCGTTTACCTTCCCGCCGGAGCGGTCCCTATTTATCTACTTGCACTTTGACGGGCTTTCGAACTGCTAGGTTGGCAGGAGCAGGGACCAAGCAACGGGAGCTCACCCTGTCACGGGGATTCGAACCGCCGACCTTCTGATCGGCAAGTCCTAGGCTCTGTGGTTTAACCCACAGTGCCACCCGCTTCTGAAAAGAGTGCAGCCAAATCATGACTATGAGCATTCTTCCTGCATTCATCCTAGTTTTTGTGTATGAGCTTCAAGGTGGTTTTCTTGCACCAAGATTGAGTGCTTGAAGCACCTTTAATTGCACTCATGTGACGCAGGTCCAGCAGGTTTCTTTAGTTTCCCAGCAGGTCCAGAGGATGGAGAAAGGGGCCTGGCTTCACTCACAGCATTTTCTTCACCCCTTTTTCTCTCTTCCTTCCTCAGCTGCTTTAGTTCCCATTTGAAAAACTTCCAACTCTCCACCACTGGTGTTTTATGATTTTTAATAATTGTTATTACTTATTTGACAAGTTGTGAACCCCTCTGGGAAAGCTTTGTGGGAAAGAGTCTCTCTGTGTGTGTGTGTGTGTGTGTGTGTGTGTGTGTTAGTAATAGTGGTGCAGCTTATTTACTTGCTTGGCTATTCTCAGAATGAGTGCGTGAGCTATGGCTGTGGGACCCATCTTGCCTCCATCCTCAATGAGAAAGAGTCAGATGTGGTGGCTAATTACATCTCTGCAAACCAGAAAAGGGAAAGTCAGGTTTGGATTGGGCTGCATGATCCCACTAAGGTGAGTTGCCTTTACTTTCTCTATTTCAGGCCATTGTCACTGAGTAACGGCTTCTTAGCATCACCATTCCATCCTTACCCGAATCATCTCCCCAGATTACTCCAATATGTGACTTTTCCTCAATTTTCTAATAGAATCCTCCTCTAATATTGTTGTGGAAGTGGGGAGAGGATTAACATATTCAATCCTCCTGGGAATAATATCCCCTCACTCACCCAAGTTTAGGATGTTCCACCATTCTCCAGCAGAGTTTCTTGTTCTTTGAGGAAAATAAGTGGCTCACGTAAATGTAAATTAAGCTTGAATTATAAAAAAAAACTGTAACAAAATAAGAGAAACTAAATACAACAACATGAGGTTAGTCTGAGGTAAGAAACGAGAAGAGGCAGTTGGTCCTGTTTAACTGATATTCTTAACGGAACACAGACACTGAAGGGAGGGGCTGATTCTGGAGCAAAACACACAAGCCCCGCCCACCAGATACCAAGCACTCTACTATTCAAATTAGGTCCCAGTGTTTTTCCTACAAATACAATCGTACCTTGGTTCTCGAACACCTTGTGACTCAAACGTTTTGGCTTCCAAACACCGTAAACCCGGAAGTGAGTTTTCGAGTTTGTAAACGTTCTTTGAAACCCTAACGTCTGATGTGAATTCCGTAGCTTCAGATTGAGTGCAGGAAGCTCCTGCAGCCTGTTGGAAGCCACACTTTGGTTTTTGAATGTTTTCGGAAGCCAAACGGGCTTCTGGAAAGGATTCCATTAGAGAACCAAGGTACAACTGTATCTCCATCATAACTGGCAATAGCTTCATAACTGGTCAACTCTCCACGTGATCTTTGCATTGGCCTCCTCATTTCAAATGAATGTATGATCTGTTCTATCACATTGCTGCAGAAAGGGCAATGGAAGTTTTCAGATGATGAGATCTACAATTACAAACGCTGGGATTCTCATCGCCCAGACAACTTCAACAATGAAGAATATTGTGTGCATCTGCTAAAGGACACAGGTAGGCAAGCAATTTGTAGGGACTGATCAAAAAAAGGTTTCATGCCTATCACTCCATCAGTTTCAAGTATTTCAAAGGGTAGTATCTGACTTTAAAAATCAAAATGATCAAACTCAATATACTTTGGATAGTCATTGCTATTGATGGTCCATTCATTTGAAAGGTTTACTCTGGGTATTAGTTGAGTGAATACAGTGGCAGAGCTTCATGCTCTGGCACCAGGGGGGGCGGAGAGCAGGTGGGCGAGGGCTGGTGCACATCCTGGGGGCAGGGGGTGCCACTTGCGGGGCTGGGGCGCCCAGCACTGGTGGGGGAAGCCACGATGGCACCCCGCTCAGATCGCCCTCCCCTCTCACTCCTCTTCCTCTGCCAGTGAGTGGATACACTCTCAGCCTGGTGCTTCTCTTACTAAGGTTCTCAAGTCAATATCTCTGGAGATCTGACCAGAAGTGGTCCAACCTATTGATCCTTTAGGGACACTTCCAATCATACCATGAAGCAGAAGCTTTTTCTGAAGTCAACCTTCATTCTTCGGTTGCATGTGATCACATATTTTGTTCAGAAAACAGCGGTTGCCAAACTAAGGTCTGGGTTATGCCATCTTATATTCTATCATGTTTCTTAACAAAATGATTAGGCTCAAACAGCATTATTATTATTATTATTATTATTATTATTATTATTATTATTATTATTATTTTATACCCCACTCATCTGACTGGGTTTCCCCAGCAACTCTGGGTGGCTCCCAACAGAATATTAAAAGAACAATATAACATATAAGACTTTGAAGCCAAGTGATCAGTGAGTGACCTTCATATGTTTCGTTAGTTCTGGGTCACAGCCCTGCTGTGAGTCCTGAAAAGTCCAGACTCACTGGAACAAACTCTGGGGTTGGGGCAAATTTTGAAAATGCTTTTGAATGCTTTTAAATTTTAAATTTTTAATCTGTTGCATTTTAAATTTGGGTTTTTGTTTTGTTTTTGCTCTGTCGGGGGGGGGGAATAAATGTTTAGTTGTGCCTGGGGATTAGTTTAACTTTAGTATAGTTATAAATTGTTTGTTGTTGTTGTTGCTTTCTATTGCTTTATTGGTTCATTGTATAGTTTGTATTCTGTTCTGAAGGGGAGAGGGTCAGGGCTGTCTGGCAGTGGGCCCCAGTCAACAGAATGGCTGGGGTGCACTCGGACACCTGATCTCAGTGATCATGGGTAGGAGGAGGAGTTACGCTAAGACCAGACCATGTCATTAACGAGGAGGCAGGTTGAAGACTATCCCTGCCTCTGGGTCTGGTCTTGACCACAAGGATACTGGAATCAACAAGGGAGACCCACATTACCTGAAGGTGCTGCTGTGCAGTGCCAGGTCAATGATTCACAAGACCACTGAGATCCACAACAGGATGGAGGACTTGACCTGGCATGTGTAACAGAGACTTGGCTGGATGAAGAAGATGGGCCTGTCCTTGCCGCTGCTTGTCTACCAGGTTTCTCTTACACACAGCAACCCAGCTCATATGGGCGGGGAGGCGAGGTTGCAGTGAGTTTTAGGAAGTCAATAGCTTGCACCAGGCGTCCTATTGGGAAGACCCAGTTTTCTGAGCATGTGTTCTGGAAGTTGGACAACAGGGGCAGTACAGGATTCCTTTTGGTGTACTGACCTCCCCGCTGTACCAAGGATTCCCTGCCTGAGCTGCTTCAGGTCGTGGTGGATGTTCTCCTGGAGACACCTAGTTTGGTTGTCCTAGGGGATTTAACATCCATGCTGACACGATCTTACAAGGCGCTGCTTGGGGCTTCGTGGGAAAGCATGACCTCCATGGGGATGTCCCTGAATGAATTTCACCCAACTCATTGTTGCGGACATGCCTTAGACCTGGAGTTCACCTCTATGGGTGTGGGTGATCTGACACTAAGTAAAAGCGCAACAAAAGAAGTGCCATGGTCAGATTACTTCCTGGTGCCGCAACCCTTTCCCTCTGCAGGGAGGTGGGACTGATTTGGACCCCCCCTCCCACTTAATGGATTCAAATGGTTTCCAGAGTGTAGTAGGGGATGTTTTATCCCATGTTGATGGCCTTTCAGCTGATTCCCCGGTGGCCCGCTGGAATGTGGAGTTAACCAGAGCTATCGACTGTCTGGCTCCAAAGCGCTCTCTCCAACTGCATGGAGCCTGGCAGCCTCATGGTTTTCCCCAGAGCTGAGGGTGATGAAACAATCGCTGAGGTGGCAATAGCGCCAATGGTGGAAATCAGACCAGAAACGGTTTAGAGCTCAACTTTGATCCTACCAAGTGGCAATAGCGATGGTGAAGAGGTCCTTCTTCACTGCCTCTTTGCATCTGCAGAAAACAGCTGCAGGAGACTCTTTCAGGTGGTTCACCAAGATCTCCTGCAATGATTTTGCAACTTTTTTGCAGGCAAAGCCACTCAGATTCAGAAAGAGGTAGACGCCATCATGGGAGCAGGGCTGGGGCAGGAGAGTGCTAGAGTCCTGTCTATTCCAGCTGCATGGGATCAGTTCCAATCTGTTACCTCCGAGGATGTGGACAGGCTGCTTGGATGAGTGAAACTGACCACCTGTCTCCTCGATCCTTGCCCATCCTGGCTCATAAAAGTGAGCCGGGAAGGGCAGGGTGATGGGCTCCGGGGGATAGTGAATGCTTCCCTCTGTGAGCAAGCTTTCCCAGAACCGCTGAAAGAGGCAGTTATTAAACCGCATCCTTAAAAAACATCTTTGGACATGGCCAATCTGGACAACTATCACCCAGTCTCAAATCTTCCATTCTTGGGCAAAGTGACTGAGCAGGTGGTTGCTGAACAACTCCAAGCACGCCTGGAGGATGCGGACCTTTTGGATCCCTTCCAATTGGGATTCAGGCCTCATCATAGGACTGAAACTGCCTTGGTCACGCTGGTCAATGATCTCTGGTGGGCTAGGGACAAAGGTGAAAGCTGTTTCCTAGTTCTGCTGGATCTCTTAGCGGCCTTTGATACCATCAACCATGACATCCTTCTGGACTGTCTAGAGGCGCTAGGAGCTGGGGGCACTGTTATATAGTGGTTCTGCTCCTTCCTCCTGGGCCATGTTCAAAAAGTGGTGGTGGGGGATGAGTGTTCAGACCCCTGGGCTCTCACTTGTTGGGTGCCTCAGGGTTCTGTCCTCTCCCCCATGCTTTTCAACATCTACATGGAGCCGCTGGGAGAGATCATCGGTGGGTTTGGGCTGGGTGTTCATCAGTATGCGGATGATACCCAGCTCTACCTCTCTTTCAAATCAGAACCAGTGAAGGCGGTGAAGGTCCTTTTTGAGTGTCTGGAGGCAGTTGGAGGATGGATGGCAGCTAACAGATTGAGGCTGAATCCTGACAAGACAGAAGTACTGTTTTGGGGGGACAGGGGGATGGCAGGTGTGGAGGACAATTCAAAGTGTTGGTGCAGATCTTGAAAGCCCTCGATGGACTCAGCCCAGTATACCTGAAGAAGTGTCTCCACCCCCATCATTCAACCTGGGCACAGAGGTCCAGCTCTGAGGGCTTTCTGGTGGTTCCTGCACTATTATTAAAGTCTGAATCCATTTTATTCCCCCTACACATTGGGGAAAGGAATAATAGGCAATAAGAAGTAACTTTCCTTATTTCCTGAATTATAATTTTTGTTTTGAATTTCAGGTTTTAAGAAGTGGAATGATATAAGATGCAACAACACGTACGCCTTCATCTGCAAGCAATAACTCTAAAGGAGACTTCCCTTCTCCACTGTGTTGGCTGGGAAGCTGCCTTGATATTATATGTATTTCTGCTCTCTCTCATCACTTTCAAAATAGCCATTGCTATAGAGATGCCTCTTCAATTTCCCCCTTCCCTTTGAAATTTTCTTGGACCTGCAGCAGAGCATCATCTTAATAAATTCTCTTCCATGCATATTTTCCTTATTGCATTGCTGTTCTGCTTTGTCCATCCATACTTACAAGCACGGCCACCCCACCCATGAGCCAAGGTGAAGTTCTTGCCTCAGACGGCAAGCTGGGATGGGTAGCAGATTGGCCTCCTGCTCTTGTTGACTGTCTCCTCCGTCTCCACCAGCCTGCCCTGCTTGCGTCCACATTCCCTCCTATAATGCAAGGACATCCTAGATGATAGGAGAGACCCGACCCTGTTACATGGGTGCATTATGTATGTGCCCTGAGGGAATGGCAAAGAGAATGATGAGGGCATTGGCACTGGAAGGCCTTTTCTGGGTGAGTGCCAGCTGCCCACAAGTGGGGACCTGGGGGTGAGTGACAGGGGTGTCATGTGAGCTGGAATCGCATGGGGTGGCAGGAGCTGAAGTCACAGGAGGAGAGAAGGTTATCCTGGCTCTGTCTTTACCTCTTCCACAAGCCCAAGTGCTCAATCCCTTCCTGAAGCCATTTACTAGGTACTGGAGTCAGGAACATTGGCATGTTGCTGTTAGTTAGGATAAGCCTGACTTTCAGCATAGCTGACAAGAAAGGCTGTAGAGGATTGGTTCCTCCTTTGCAAGGTGTGTAGTTCTTGGGCAGGCAGGTGAAGCAGGAAAGAACAGCATGCCCTACCATGTAAAGGAGCCCCATTGTCTTTTAGACTTCTTCACTATGATTCTTGGGGGTGCAATTTTCTCATTTGCTTCAGTTGCCAGGATGCCTTGGGCTGGCCTGCCTTAGGGACACTTCTTCTACCATCACCACTGCTCACAACACACAGAGCATTCATACCTCAAAGTAGCTACAAATCCCATCCTAAAGCACACTCCTTTTCTCAGAGCTCCTCAGCACGGTTTATACTATAACCAGAATTGTGGAAGCCATAAAGTGAGGATAGGGAAAATTACAGGAGGTCCCCACAGCATGTGACTGTTGAGATACCTCCGGGGAGATGGGGGCATTTGGCAGGCCCCCAGCTGGCTCTAGCCCACCAGCCAACAGCCGGGCGAACTCCGGTTCTTGGAACAGCATCAAAACTGTGACCCAAGCCTCACAGACTTTTAGAGACTGAGCACGCAAGCTTGTACGTTACATTCAAGCATTTGCATGCTTCTGGAAATCTAGTGGAATAAACCACAAGTTTAACATGTATTTTTGTGCTATTTCCTTCAAGGGGAAAAAAGATATGTTTGCAAGCCTGGAATCCACTTGCAAGTCTGGAAGTCTGTTTAGGGCTATGCACCACCTGAGGCCATGCAAGTTGCTCCACAAGTACCTTTCACAAAAGAAAGATGTTTGCAGAGCATCACACACAGAGACAGACACACACAGATAGACACACCAGATCTGTTCAAACTGTTCAACAGTTTGCTCAATGGGCATAGATGAAGCTCCACTAGAAGGCTTTCTTTTAGAAAAACTGCTTGCAGAGCACTACTGGTGTGAATAAAATTGAGCTGGACATGGCAGTATACAGATGCATGAGCACATGAGAAAACAGGATAAAAGCACTGGCTTTTTGATCAGTAAAACTAATGAATTAAATTGCTTGTGTTCGGGCTGCCCAAATAGATTCCCAGTCTAATAGCACAGAGGGTTGTTAGACTGATTTTTGGGCTGCTATGCAAAGGTCTTCAACCTCAAATGGATCTGTCCCTGAGGTTCTTACACATAGTCTCATACCATGTGACAAGCAGACCGATACTGTGCATTGTATATCTTTTGAATTATGAGCCCCTCTTCCGGCTACACAAATTAAAGATGATCATCTCTGGCCTTGTCTCGGTGTCTCTGTCTCTAGGCAAAAGGACACCATGTGCTCCTGCAATGTGGCATTTCTCCTTCCAAGGAATATAGTTCCTTAAAACAAAGTCCTGGTTCTTTGGGATGGCCATCAGTCACTGGGACTTGCTTCTTCTCTTTGGCAACTTTGCGGAGCTTGACCTTTCAAATATCACCTCATTCTCTTGCCATTTATACTCAGTTTATACCTGAGTATGTTAAAATTAGTATCATTATCAAGACAACAAGCATATATCCACAAAATCTTCAGACTCGTTTTGCAAAATAGCATCTGACTTATTATGGTGTGTGACATGTATGCACCTCGGTACAAGTCATAGGTAGGGATGGAGTGACTATACTACTGATTTTTGTTGTTCTGTGTATGATTCATTTCTATTTATCAGGACCGCTAGATGGAACTTCCATCTTAAGGGTCAGTAGACGTCTGATTACAAGTGAGATCCTCCTCCCTAGTGCAATTTTTCTTGAAAAAGAGGTGCTGGAACTCACCACAAACACCTCCCTTGCTCTCCTATAATGGCAATGGCACCCATCTGAGAGATGCCGGAACTGAGTTCTGGCGAGTTCTGGCTGGAAGAAAGCCCTGCTCTTGCCCACTCCACAAAGACACACACAGAATTCAAATCTCCATTTTTAGAGACAGGATATATCTTATTGCCAAAAAAGAAGAGGAAAAATTTGGACTCTCTTCTGGTCAGAGTTCAGGGGTTGCCAATGTGGTGCTCAGAGGCACCAGTTGCCTGCCAATGCCTTGTCTGTTATGTCATGCCCCTCATGCCAGCCATTTTGTGTTTCCAGTGCTATTTCTCTAGAAAAAGAGGTGCCAAAACTCACTATGAATGCCTCCATTGTTCTCCTATAATGGGGAAGGGCACCCATCTAAGAGGTGCCGGAACTCCGTTCCAGTGAGTTCTGGCTGAAAAAAAGCCATGCCTTTATCAGCCATTTTGTGTTACATCACATGCAGCTCAGCAGCCATTTTGTGACTGGCACCCATGGCCCTATCTCATAATTACAGATATGTCCAGTAAGCCAAAAATGTTGGTGGCCCCAACTTAGTCTATTAAAGGCACCAGCAGTTCCCGGGATTCTTTATAGGAAGCCATGACTACTAAAGTTGTATAAGAGTGCTTTAAATGTGTGGTGCGGCTCTGACTTAAGTCTAGGCAGGCTAGAAATCTTTGTGTTTTGTTAGACCAAATGGAAAAAGAGCAAAATCCCAACCAAAGAAGAATAGCAATTTTATTTATACCCTGTCCAGGCTGGGTTTCCCCAGCCACTCTGGGCAGCTTTCAACAGAGCATTAAAAACAGAATAAAACTTCAAACATACATACATTTAAAGGAGATTGGGAAATGTTTATTGAATATATGGGTGGAAATTGTGTACACTTAAAAACGCTGGTAGAATTAAGATAAATTCAACAGTGTAGATAAGTTTTGATTTCTGTACTAATGGAATACTGAATGGTTATCTTATGTAAAAAGGAATTTATTGTATGCAAACTGGACCAGGGAAAGAGAAGAAGGGAAGTCATTGATTTAAGGTTGCTTAAATGAATATTCCAAAATGTGTGTGTGTGTGTGTGTGTGTGTGTGTGTGTGTGTGTGTGTATGAAATCCCAGAACTGTCTAATTCAGGTATACAACTCCCCTACCTGCCCCGCCCTCACTGAAACTCACAACAATATTTTTTCCTAATGAAAGGCTAAATGACACAGCAGAAGACCTTGAATGATTTAGGACAAATGGCACTCCTTGTAAGAACATGGTGTTTGAACAGTATATTCCTTTTGGAACCATGCAGAGCTACAGTACATTGAGATACCATTGAACAGTTTGTCTCTGAACTCAAACTCAAAGATAGTAATTGTGGAATTGGCTCTGCAGTGACATTTGAGGGGAATGATCACATTCTCCATCAAGTTATGGAGGCAGTCCATACTAAGAACATCACATTTAAAAAGGGTGAGATTCAGTCCAAACCTGAATCAGTGAAGTGCATGGGCCAGACAGTGACTGCAGCCATACAGCCAGAAGGGTAAGCTACTATGCAGGAAGTAATAAAACAAGATTTCCATCTTAAAGCAGGGGAAGCGCTCATGAAGCATGGATGGCCACAGTATCTGAGAGATGTGTCCTTGCTGCAAAAACCCTTTTAGCATGTAAATGACTCCTTCTGTTGTCTAGAAGTTAGGTACCTGTCGTCTGTGCTGGTCACAAGACCCGGAAAGCTGTCTGTGGACAAACGCAACCTCAGTCTGAAAAGCAAAGGTAAAGGAAAAGAACCCCTGGACAGTTATGTCCAGTCAAAGGCGACTATGGGGTTGCGGCGCTCGTCTCGCTTTCAGGCCGAGGGAGCGGCATTTGTCTGCAGACAGCTTTCCAGGTCATGTGGCCAGCATGACTAAACTGCTTCTGGCACAACAGAACACTGTGACAAAACCAGAGCACACGGAAACACTGTTTACCTTCCCACTGTAATGGTACCTATTTATCTACTTGTACTGGTGTGCTTTTGAACTGCTAGGTTGACAGAAGCTGGGGCAGAGCAACAGGAGCTCACTCTGTCATGGGGATTTGAACCGCCAACCTTCCAATCGGCAAGCCCAAGAGGCTCCGTGATTTAGACCACAGGCTCCCTCAGCCTGAAAGCGAGATGAGCACCGCAACCCCATAGTCCGCTTTGACTGGACTTAACCGCCCAGGGATCCTTTACCTTACCTTTACCTAGAAGTAAACTTTTATTTGGGAGACAGAGTGTCTCAAAGACAGAGTATCCTCTTGCAACTTATGACTCATCAGGACATTCAGATAACTAAAGCTAGAGCAAGAGGATTAATATGCAAGCTGGCATATCCAGTGATAATTAGAAGGTGGGTGGAAGTTGTTGCGCTTGTGCTAGGCTTGCTTTGAGTAATCAAAGGGAACCACATAAACCACAGGTGGTTCCTGAATTACCATGGAATATGTTGGGTATAGATGCACTTGAACATGGCTCTCCCCCTTTTCTTCTTGTGGTTGATGTTTTTCAATATTGAGAAACATCAAGTCTGCCTTGGAAGATGGCAGTAACTGTGACTGCTAAGTTTAAAGTCAGATTACCAGATATTTTTTTTCCAATGAATCCAGGGACACTTTTCAACTTCCTACTAGATAGATGGATTTTGTCAGGGGACGGATTTGTTAATCCGGGGACTGTCCCTGGGAAACGGGGACATCTGGTAACCTTAGTTTAAAGCTATGTTCATGGGTCATGGAATTCCTGGGATAGCTGTGTGTGATAATATGCCCTTCCCTAAGAGTGTCGACTGTTTGCTCATGATTGGGGTTTTGAACACGGCTTTAGAAGCTGTTCATCTGGTGGCAATTTCGTTTTTCAACAAAACCAAGCCAATGAGACTGCTAGAAACTTGAGATGGTGACGGGCCAGTCAAGTCCACCCAAGCTCTTCTCCTTACAAAGCATATTAAGGGAGTTCGCTTTATCCATCTACGCTACCCAATGCCATTTCTACCGCAAGAGTGTTTGCTGCCCATCCCAGCTACCTTTAAAAGGACCAGCTGCTGCCTTGCCCAGCCCCCTTCCTCCTTTTCCTCATGTAGAGGAGACTTACCCATTTCTCCCTTCCTTCCTCGGTTTAGAGGCTCTCTCTGGGGCTTGTAGTCGCCACCGGTTATCAGAGCCAGAAAGGAATTTAACTCCCAACAACAGTTGCCTCTAGGCTGAATTTTTTTTTGCTATTCTTTCAGTGAGTAGCAGGAGATTTACTAGATAACCCTTGTTCTTTGTCAGAACTTAGTGGAAACTGCTGGGTAGACAGCTAAAGGGCAACCCCTTTAAGAGGCATTGAGAAGTGGACCACCCCTAGTTTTAGCTTGGACTGGACTGGGCTGGGCTGGGCTGGGCTGGTCGCTTGGCCACCTCAAATTTCCAGCACTCCCAGTCACTTGCTTTTATACCATTCCTGGGCCCTTAATGCTGGATAATGTTCCCAAGGAATGTCCTGGAAGGTGTGCCAGGAAACCCAGCAAGATGGGCAGGGTATAAACAAAATTAGTAGTTGTATAGTCATTGTTGTAGTAGTCTTGGTTTCTGCCCTCATTTAGACCATTATATGGGCTACACAGCAACATTATGTTCATGTTTTAAGTATTTTTTAAGAAGTGCTTGTACTCAGAACCCTTTGCAGTTGTTTTCCAGGTGTGAATTTCTTTGGAAATTGGGCATATAGTTCTTGGGGAGTAGATAACAGCAATGTCAGTAAAGCCTGCCAAATGATAAACCTGAAGCAACAGAGCCTTGGAAGGTATTCTATTGTCGTTGTTGCTTGCAGGTTTTAAAGGGCCATTATTACCCTTTGCCTACATTTGCAGACCACCTGAATGAAGTTCACCAATCAAGGACCACCATCTGGGAACCCCTACTGGGGACCATTGTGTTTTTCTGTTCTGCCTTTAGCCAAAAGAACACAAATGCAACAGACAGCAACATTTCCACTGATGTGTTGTCTTTCCCAGTCCTAACTGGAGATGCCAGGAATTGAACCCAGAACCTTCTGCATGGAAGACACATGCTCTGCCACTGAACCACTGTCCTTTGTAGGGATGGGGAGAGACAGAGAAAAGCGGTGGGATTAAATTTGGATTGTGAGTGGAAGAAAATGAATTTTGAGCTGGGTAAGAGGCATGGAGAAGGAGAAAGCCCCAGTTTCCAGTTTTAAAGTAATCTTTTCTTTAAAGTTCTGGTATCTCAGTAAGATAACCAGATGAGAGTTTGGTAATGTCTCCCTGAAGCCATCCTGGTATGGCAACAATGCTTGCTCTCGCACAGAGATGAAGAAGCCGTAGAAAGCAAGAAAATGAACAGGGTGCCGCTAATGTTTCTTTGTCACTAGGTGGCAGCAGAAAGCAAGGATTGAATTCTGTGTTGGTTGGGGAATCATCAAGAATGTTGATCAGTATACAAATATGAACAGTTGCATTTCCACAAATAAGTGCTGTGCTTGGTTCATTTCATTCACAAAACCAGGTTTTTAAAACCAATTTCTCTATTTATGAAAACAAATGGACTGACATTTTTATTTTTATTTTTGCATGCCACATCAGAGACAATAAAGTCAAGACTGGAAGTGGGGGGTATATACATTTTTGACCAGGGGGGTGTTTTATCAGCCTAGGGGGCCACCGTTCCTTCTGTTCAAGCTTCCAGGGGCTCCTTGCCAGCAGTGGGCATAGCAACAAATAAAAATCTTATCTTTTTGTGTTGTAGGTTATTTTCTACACACTCGTTGTTGTTGTTTAGTCATTTAGTCGTGTCCGACTCTTCGTGACCCCATGGACCAGAGCACACCAGGCACTCCTGTCTTCCACCGCCTCCCGCAGTTTGGTCTGACTCATGTTTGTAGCTTCGAGAACACTGTCCAACCATCTCGTCCTCTGTCGTCCCCTTCTCCTTGTGCCCTCCATCTTTCCCAACATCAGGGTCTTTTCTAGGGACTCTTCTCTTCTCATGAGGTGGCCAAAGTATTGGAACTTCAGCTTCAGGATCTGTCCTTCCAGTGAGCACTCAGGGCTGATTTCCTTCAGAATGGATCTTCTTGCAGTCCATGGGACTCTCAAGAGTCTCCTCCAGCACCATAATTCAAAAGCATCAATTCTTCAGCGATCAGCCTTCTTTATGGTCCAGCTCTCACTTCCATACATCACTACTGGGAAAACCATAGCTTTAACTATGCAGACCTTTGTTGGCAAGGTGATGTCTCTGCTTTTTAAGATGCTGTCTAGGTTTGTCATTGCTTTTCTCCCAAGAAGCAGGAGTCTTTTACTTTTGTGACTGCTGTCGCCATCTGCAGTGGTCATGGAGCCCAAGAAAGTAAAATCTCTGACTGCCTCCATTTCTTCCCCTTCTGTTTGCCAGGAGGTGATGGGACCAGTGGCCATGATCTTAGGTTTTTTTATGCTGAGCTTAGACCATATTTTGCACTCTCCTCTTTCACCCTCATTAAGATGTTCTTTGATTCCTGCTCACTTTCTGCCATCAAAGGTTGTTGATATTTCTTCTTAATTCTGGCTTGGGCTTCATTCAGTCATACAAACACCCTTTCTTCCTACCAGAGAAGCAGCAGACATGATCAGAGCTTAAGGGCACATTCCAGCCATTCAGAATCATCTGGGCAAGCAAGGCCATGGAAAATTGTGGTTTCAGGAAAGTTCAGAGGGCTGCATTCAGCCCCTAAGCCTGAGGTCCCCATTCTCCTGTGTTAGCCCCAACCTTAATGAACTTATGGGTGTGCCTTTTTATACGACAAGTCAGCTTTGCTGTGTTTGGGGGCCCCATTTTCGTCCTGCTCAGGGGGACCCTTGATGTCTGCAGAAAATATTAAGTGGGATCAATGTGCTTGTTTAGAAAAGCATTCCAAGATTGCCCTTCACAGGACTGCACCAGTAGGACCCCAATAAGGATGGCCAGACAAACCAGCAGGCAGCTAGAGACCAGCATGGTGGGGTCTAAGAATCTACTGGGAGGGAAAAGAAAAGGGAGAAAAAGGGGAGAAGTTAAAGAGATGCCTATTTCTTAAGTGGGGGAGGGGGACAAGAACCCTTATTCACCTTATAGGAAATGTAGTGGCAGAATTTGGAGCATTTGTGGGAAGCCTCTATGGAAACAAAGTTAAATATGGTTGGACAAGACCTGATATAAACAGCTGCATTCCAGCTTGTCTGTGACAAGCAGACTGGTACTGTGCATTGTATATCTTTTGAATTATGAACCCCTCCTCCGGCTACACAAATTAAAGATAATCATCTCTGGCCTTGTCTCAGTGTCTCTAGGCAAAAGGACACCATGTGGTCCTGCAACGTGGCATTTCTCCTTCCCAGGAATATAGTTCCTTAAAACAAAGTCCTGGTTCTTTGGAATGGCCATCAGTCACTGGGACTTGCTTCTTCTCTTTGGCAACTTTGCGGAGCTTGACCTTTCAAATATCACCTCATTCTCTTGCCATTTATACTCAGTTTATACCTGACTCTGTTAAAATTAGTATCATTATCAAGACAACAAGCATATATCCACAAAATCTTCAGACTCGTTTTTGCAAAATAGCATCTGACTTATTATGGTGTGTGACATGTATGCACCTCGGTACAAGTCATAGGTAGGGATGGAGTGGCGATTGACTTCCAGTGAAGCCGCCATAGCAAAAAAGGAGTGCAAGGAAACCCTCTGGGGGGTTAAAGATTAAAGTGGTGTGTGACATGTATGCACAGTTACCTGGGTAAAACTCATAGGTAGGGATGGAGTGGCTTATACTACTGATTTTTGTTGTTCTGGGTATGATATGCAATACTACCTCTTCATTTCTATTTATCAGGACAGCTAAATGGAAATTCCATCTTACAAGTGTGATTCTCCTTCCAAGGGCTATTTTTCTTGAAAAAGAGGTGCTGGAACCTTCCATGACATAGCTGTCAACTTTCCCCTTTTCTTGCGAGGAATCCTATTCGGAATAAGGGAATTTCCGTTAAACAAAGGGAAAAGTTGACAGCTATGCACCACGAACACCCCCCTTGCTCTCTTATAATGGCAACAGCACCATCTGAGAGGTTCTAGGACTGAGTTCTGGTGAGTTCCACCTGGGGGAAAAGCCTGCCCTTGCCCACTCCACAAAGACACACAGAGAATTCATATTTCCATTTTTGGAGACATCATATATCTCACTGCAGAAAAAAATAGGACTCTCTTCTGGTCAAAGTTCAGGGGCTGCCAATGTGGTGCTCACAAAATATATTTAAGCAAGGGGGACCTCAGGGCAGGGCATTGACTAATATCAATGGGCCCTGCCAGAAATCTGGGGTTCTTAACAGCTGCCCAAGAATGACAGGGGCTGCCTCCAGCTTTAGAAAGGAGCGAGTCAAGTGGAAAACTTCTCGTACAGCTGCTTTCCAAGCATGGCACAATTGGAAGTGTTGGCGACACCTGAGACAAAGAGCTGCATCCCATCCCATGGCAGTGGGTTCATCAGCAGACTCAACTGTATGGATGACTCAAATGTTGGACTCCATCCCCTCCCCTTTTGTTGCTTAGGAACCTGCCTTAAACTGCAAGATTATCATCTTGCTTCCACCCCTTCCTCTGCTAAATAAACTTTTGTAATCACCCATCTCCCACCATTATGTTAAATTACCCACTGGTTTCCCCCCTTCTTCCTTTCAGGAAATCTGGGGGCTGGTTGACTGTTGGGATTGCCAAATGTTTTATAGTACACACACACACACACACACACACACACACACAAAATGCATCCTGCTGCAGCAAGTTATGATGAATCTTTTGCAAGCCAAGAGCCACATTCCTTTCGGCGCTACCTTTTGAGGTCCACATGCCAAACACAAGCAGGGCAGAGGTCAAAGTGTGTCAAGCAGCAAATGTAAATTTTACTAGGATATCTTCTGCATAGGCTCATGAACACTCCCTTCTATGTCGCATCCAGACAAGCAAGAGAATACCCTCCAACATGCTTCAGATGGAAATCAAGGTCCGTGCTTTTCAGGGCTGTACTCGTGCAAGTACATGTCTTTCAGAACCACACTCTCGCAGAAGCCAAAATGGGACATCCCAGGAGCCAATCAGAAGCCAGGATGGCTTCTGTAATACCGGGGTGTCCAGCTCAAAGCAGGACAGAGTATGCAAGAGGCGTTATCAAAGTTCAAGGATGCATTCAACCATGGCAAAAATAATGAGTATGTTTATGATTAGTATATTTGTTTGTATCCTGCATATCAGTTATTCAGCTGGTGTCATTTAATCAGCTGCATAAAATCCCAGGGACTAAATATCAAACTCCACGCAGACCCAACAGTCTCTGGCATCAAATATTACATTTCCAAACATCAGAAGCTTACAGTTCTACAAATGTTTGCCTGGCTAGGAAGATGGCGATTTTGAGTGTGTGATACCTGGGGGGTTCCATTTGGCTCCCAGTCCTGAGGTTCACCCACCTCCAGTTTTGAGGCTGACTTTCTTCATAAATAAGAAGTTAACGCCCAGAATGTACAAGATACTAAGATATTTGAGCGGGCAATATATAAATGCCACATCTTCTCCTACTCTGGGGAGGAGACATGGGTTTGGACATTCCCAAGTGCCAGATAGGGACGTGGGTGGCACTGTGGGTTCAACCACAGAGCCTAGGACTTGCCAATCAGAAGGTCAGCAGTTTGAATCCCCATGACGGGGTGAGCTCCTGTTGCTCAGTCCCTGCTCTGCCAACCTAGCAGTTCGAAAGCATGTCAAAGTGCAAGTAGATAAATAGGTACCGGTTTGGCGGGAAGGTAAACGGCGTTTCCATGCACTGCTCTGGTTTGCCAGAAGCGGCTTAGTCATGCTGGCCACATGACCCGGAAGCTGTACGCCGGGTCCCTCGGCCAATAAAGCGAGATGAGCACCGCAACCCCAGAGTCAGCCATGACTGGACCTAGTGGTCAAGGGTCCCTTTATCTTTACCTTTAAGTGCCAGATAAGAGAGGGATTATTAGCTCCCTGGTGCTGAGGTCTCCCCACCCCCAATTTGCCACTTCTGCACTGATCTCCTTCCTTTGCCATGTGTCCTTAGGAAATCCTCTCCACAAAATGTCCTGGGTATTGGCCTGGCCAGCTCTAATTGGTCCAAAACTATGTGATTTTGAGGACCTTATGGGGAGGCAAATTCCCCACATCAGCAAAGATTATGGTGAGTTAGGTGGACCGATGGTGAGTTAGGTGGACCGATGGCTTATCTCAGCACATGCTAAGTCATATTTGGACTAACATGAAGCAGGAAAGAAGAAAAGAAGGAAGGCCAGAGAGGAAGTACAGTGGTACCTCGGTTTAAGTACTTAATTCCTTCTGGAGGTCCGTTCTTAACCTGAAACTGTTCTTAAACTGAAGCACCACTTTAGCTAATGGGGTCTCCTGCTGCCGCTGTGCCACCAGAGCACGATTTCTGTTCTCATCCTGAAGCAAAGTTCTTAACCCAAGGTACTATTTCTGGGTTAGCAGAGTCTGTAACCGGAAGCGTATGTAACCTGAAGCGTATGTAACCTGAAGCGTATGTAACCCGAGGTACCACTGTAATGTACTTTACCAACCAGCAATTACCAAAAGAGAGGGAAGAATGGCTTGCCTTTCTATCCATCTCTCCCAATTGGTTCAGGTAGTATATTGCAAACCTTCTCAATTTACTCCCAACAGGAACATGAGCCAGTTTCCTGATGAAAACCACCCCCAACCCAAGCTGTGTTTTACAAAAACAAACAAAAAAAATCTGGTCACAGACAGTGTCTATTATGTTCATAATTTTGATTATTCCGGTTCTTGTGAAAAAAAAGTGTTTTTTTATGCAGGAGTTCATTAAAGATTTACCTAATTCTCTCTGAAAAGAACAAGCTTCTCTGATTTCCTGCTTTCACTCGTAAAGAGCTTCTGAGCTCTTCATAGGCAGAACGTAGGCACAGAGAAACACATTTTGCTTTTGATAGAATGAACTTTATTGAGAGAATAGCCATTGAGGGAAAGCAACAGAATGCGTAGTTAGAAGCTTGGTGTCATTGCCCTTAGAGCCACAGCTCCCAGCAAAGGGGAAATGACTATTAAACCAGGAAAAGCCAATGATTTGGATGCATTGCAGGGAGAAATGGCCAAAGAAGCATTCCGGCTTCAATGGGCAGAGCATGGCTTGCGTGGTTTTCTGCCTATCACAGCACCTTCTCCAGGTGAACGGGCTTCTTGTTTTCGCAGGTCACACGAACGCGTTTGGAGGTCTCTGTGCCTTTGTATTTGCAGTCCTTAGGAGGTTTACCATCGGTGTAGCTGCAGTCAATCATGGGGAAGTTCTGGTTGCTGTCATAGAATTTACCTTGCCATTGCTTCCCACCATTGCCACAGACCTGTAGGACAGACTCCTTGTCATGGTTGATGAAAGTATTCCTCGGTTTGCATCTACTTGGGTTCAGATTCCTCTTCACCATCATGAGGTTGCAGTAGGCACTGGGGTTGGAGGCTCGGGTCTGGGGATAATCAATGTGCTTGTTTTGAAAAGCTTCCCAAGATTGCCCTTCGCAGGACTGCACCAGGAGGATGCTGAGAAGGACGGCCAGACGAACCAGCAGGCAGCTAGAGACCAACATGGTGGTGTCTAAGACTCTTCTGGGAGGAAAAAGAAGAAGAAGAAAGGGGAAGAACATTAAAGAGATGCCTATTTCTTAAGTTATCTCATACACCTTGCAGGAAATACACCTATATAGGACATATCCTTATAGGAAATGTGGTGATTGAATATGGAGCCTTTGTGGGAAGCCTCTATTGAAACAAAGTTAAATATGATTGGCATGAATGGGAGGTCCTGCCCCAATTGACTTTATTCATATGGATAAATGACAAAATATATTTAAGCAAGGGGACCTCAGGGCAGGAATTAGTCAATGGACCCTGCCAGGAGTCTGGGATTCTTATTTTTTAATATACAGTGGTACCTCGGGTTACATATGCTTCAGGTTACATACGCTTCAGGTTACAGACTCCGCTAACCCAGAAATAATACCTCGGGTTAAGAATTTTGCTTCAGGGTGAGGACAGAAATTGGGCGGAGGTGGCGCAGTGGCAGCAGGAGGCCCCATTAGCTAAAGTGGTGCTTCAGGTTAAGAACAGTTTCAGGTTAAGAACGGACCTCTGGAACTAATTAAGTACCGTACTTAACCCGAGGTACCACTGTATATAAATGAATTTATTGGTTTTACATATAATACATTACGTAACATTGTAGCCTCTTTTTTTATCTCTTTGGCTCAACTGAGCCTAACGACTTCGCTCCATCCAATCTGATGGTTTCCAAAATTAAATTTTACATCTTTACATTTTGCTTCGTTTCCTATCCTTGTTACAGCATTACCTAAAATATTATATTGCTCAACCTGAACAGGTAGCAATTTCATCTTACAAATCTTCAGATAACCCTGCTAATGATGGGAATCTGGGGTTCTTAAGAGCTGCCCCAGGCGCGGGCACCAGCTGTGTTCACAGAGCAGCCTTCATTCAGATCCACAGCCGGGGCTTTAAGGAGACTGAGGGCTTAGCCACACTTTAATTTCCATGTATTGTGATGTATCACTAAAAAACGAGCCCTCCCTTGGATAGGAGTGGGTCAAGTGGAAAACCACTCGGACCTCTGCTTTCTAAGCATGGCACAATTGGAAGTGTTGGCAAGACCTGAGACAAACAACTGCATCCCATCCCCAGCAACAGAAACTCAGAGACTCAACTATGTGGATGACTCAAATATTGGACTCCATCCTCTCCTCCTTTGTTGCTTAAGAACCTACCTTAAACTGCATAACTATCAGAATCATCATCTTGCGTCCACCCCTCCACCTGTTAAATAAACCTTTGTAACCACCTATGTCCCACTATTATGTTTTCCCCCTTCTTCCTTTCAGGAAATCTGGGGGCTGGTTGACTGTTGTGATTGCCAAATGTTTTATAGTATACACACACACACACACACACACACACAAAATGCATCCTGCTGCAGCAAGTTATGATGAATCTTTTTCAAGCCAAGAGCCACATTCCTTTCGGCGCTACCTTTTGAGGTCCACATGCCAAACACAAGCAGGGCAGAGGTCAAAGTGTGTCAAGCAGCAAATGTAAATTTTACTAGGATATCTTCTGCATGGGTTCATGAACACTCCCTTCTATGTCGCATCCAGAGAAGCAAGAGAATACCCTCCAACATGCTTCAGATGGAAATCATGGTGCGTGTTTTTCAGGCCTGTACTCCTGAAAGTACATGTCTTTCAGGGCCACACTCTCACAGAAGCCAAAATGGGACATCCCAGGAGCCAATCAGAAGCCAGGATGGCTTCCGTAATACCGGGGTGTCCAGCTCAAAGCAGGACAGAGTATGCAAGAGGCATTATCAAAGGATGCATTCAACCCTGGCAAAAATAATGAGTATGATTATGATTAGTATATTTGTTTATATCCTGCATATCAGTTATTCAGCTGGTATCATTTCTTCAGCTGCATAAAATCCCAGGGACCAAATATCAAACTTCATTGCAGACCCAACAGTCTCTGGTATCAAATAGAGTGGTACCTCGGGTTACATACACTTCAGGTTACAGACGCTTCAGGTTACAGACTCCGCTAACCCAGAAATAGTACCTCGGGTTAAGAACTTTGCTTCAGGATGAGAACAGAAATCGTGCTCCGGCGGTGTAGTACCCTGCTTGTGGTTAACGCTTACCTGGAATGAAATATTCAATGCAGCAATAGAGAAATTAAAATAATAATTTATTTGTCAGACAAATAAATGAGAGACACAGTGGAATATGGTTACCAAAGCTCTGCCCACTCCAGCCCTGATGGCCAGCACTTATATTTCCTCAGCCCAGCCCCCTTGCTCCTCCTTTGGCTGCCTCTGTCCAATCAGCCTGGTTGAAATTCCTATTGGCTGTTTGCTAGAATCAATCATAAAAGATACACCCATTTCCTATTACCTTTTATGGGAGACAAAGAGCTATATTTCCTTCTATCTATAAATGGCAAACAAGTAGCCATATATCTTACATTTGCCTCAACAAGGCACCTTAATTACCAGATCACCTTTTGCCCTTCTTGCCCTATTGCCCTCCAAAACAGATTGTTAAAACAAATGCTCATTCTGTCTTAAACAGAGATCAGAGATCTTGGGTTCACATTCTCACACACCATCAATGAAATAAGAATCTAACATAAGAATCTAACATTTCTTACTTTCTAATTCCTTTGTATAATTACATTTAAGCCAACAAATCTTATACATTAAAATAGATCCTTTTTAAAGTAAAACTTCTTCAGTTTACACCCCCCTTTCCTGGCCAGCTGCTTTTCCCATTAGCTCTTGCCCTTTAACCTTAAGAAAATGTGGCTCAAGTCTCTAATGGGAGACACGTGGTATTATATTTTGTTAAACAATGAATACTACTATTTACCAACTCTTAATTAGTGCTTTTGCAGCTTGATTGTATTCTGTAGGGTCAGTAACCTAGTAACCTTTGCTCCCAGCCTGCAATTCCCTTTTTACAACTTTGAGAATTTTGGCTCCTGCTATAAATAAATCAGGGGGGCCTTTGTCCAGGAGGATAAACATCTGCCAAAGTCTTTTAGCCAGCTGGTCTTCTGCCTGGTATAAAAACACACAAGCATCTGCAAATACATATTTTTTAAAGCTCATTTTAAAATACAAGTCTTGATCAGATGCCTCAGTGGCACAGCGGCAGCAGAAGGCCTCATTAGCTAAAGTGGTGCTTCAGGTTAAGAACAGTTTCAGGTTAAGAATGGACCTCTGGAACGAATTAAGTACTTAACCCGAGGTGCCACTGTATTAGATTTCCAAACATCAGAAACTTACAGTTCTACAAATGTTTGCCTGGCTAGGAAGATGGTAATTTTGAGTGAGAGAGACCTGGGGGGGGGGGGGACATTTAAGTGGTCCAAAACTATGTGATTTTGAGGACATTATAGGGAGGCAAATTCCCCACATCAGCGAACATAATGGTGAGCTAGGTGGACCAAGGGCTTATCTCAGCACATGCTAAGTCATATTTGGATAACATGAAGCAGGAAAGAAGAAAAGAAGGAAGGCCGGAGAGGAAGTAATGTGCTTTATCAACCAGTAGTTACCAAAAGAGAGGGAAGAATGGGTTGCCTTTCTTTCTGTCCTGGGGGACAGGAGGCAGGCAGGTGTGGAGGATTCCCTGGTCCTGAATGGGGTAACTGTGCCCCTGAAGGACCAGGTGCACAGCCTGGGAGTCATTTTGGACTCACAGCTGTCCATGGAGGCACAGGTCAAATCTGTGTCCAGGGCAGCTGTTTACCAGCTCCATCTGGTACGTAGGCTGAGACCCTATCTGCCTGCGGACTGCCTTGCAAGAGTGGTGCATGCTCTGGTTATCTCCCGCTTGGACTACTGCAATGCGCTCTACGTGGGGCTACCTTTGAAGGTGACCCGGAAACTACAACTAATCCAGAATGCGGCAGCTAGACTGGTGACTGGGAGTGGCCGCGGAGACCATATAACACCAGTCTTGAAAACCTACATTGGCTCCCAGTTTCCGAGCACAATTCAAAGTGTTGGTGCTGGCCTTTAAAGCCCTAAACGGCCTCAGTCCAGTATATCTGAAGGAGCGTCTCCACCCCCATCGTTCTACCTCCACTGAGGTCCAGCACCGAGGACCTTCTGGCGGTTCCCTCACTGCGAGAAGCCAAGTCAGAGAGCCTTCTCGGTAGTGGGGCCCTCCCTGTGGAATGCCCTCCCACCAGATGTCAAAGAGAACAACAACTACCAGACTTTTAGAAGACATCTGAAGACAGCCCTGTTAAGGGAAGCTTTTAATGTTTGATGTATTTTACAGTATTTTAATATTTTTTTGGAAGCTGCCCAGAGTGGCTGGGGAAGCCCAGCCAAATGGGCAGGGTATAAATAATAAATTATTATTATTATTATTATTATTATTATTATTATTATTATTATTATTATCCATCACCCCGTGATTGGTTCAGGTAGCATATTGCAAGCCTTGTCGCTTTACTCCCAAAAGGAACATGAGCAACTTTCCTGATGAAAAGCACCCCCCAACCCAAGCTGTGTTTTACAAAACAAAACAAAAAAGAATATCTGTTCACAGACAATGTCTATTATGTTCATCATTTTGTATATTCCGGTTCTTGTGGAAAGAAAGTGTTTTGTTATGCAGGAGTTCGTTAAAGATTTGCCTAATTCTCTCTGAAAAGAACAAGTTTCTCTGATTTCCTGCTTTCACTCATAAAGAGTTTCTGAGCTCTTCATAGGCAGAACGTAGGCACAGACACACACATTTTGCTTTTGATAGAATGAGCTTTATTGAGAGAATAGCCATTGAGAGAAAGCAACAGAATGCTTAGTTAGAAGCCCGGTGTTATTCCCTTCACCTCTGCCTACCAAGGAGATGGGGGGACAGGCCCCCCTTTCCTCAAGGGCTGTGCTTCTTTATTTGTGAAGGATCTCATTTCAGATTCCTCTGGGTGCAAATCAGCTGCTTAGAGGAGCTTAGAGGAGCTAGAACCCCAAATGCGAATGAATGAATGAATTATTGTATCCTGCTCATCTGGACTGGGTTGCACCAACAGAATATACAAAAACACAACTTACCCAAGTTCAATCCGGTCTTGAGTTATGCGTGCGACTTTTCGAAGAGGCAAGTCTGTCCTTCAAGCTGCTGCTGCCCAAAGCTTAAAAGGGGCAGGGCACGGGGAAAAGAAGAAATGAACTTCAAGCCACTTGCCCAATAGGAGTTTACCAGAGAATAAAAAAAAGGAATCTGAAATGTTTGAAATTTAACCAACAATTATGCAACATGGATCTGTAAAAAAGGAAGAAGAATGTAACACTGATAAGAAAGGGGTGTGGTGGTAAAATGAACAGGGGGCAATGTTTGCCTACACCTGCTGATTTCTGTATATCACTCCAGATATGCACCAGAGCAAGCCAAGGTCATTGTTTCACTAGCCAAGCTGACAAGCTTCCAGAACTTGTTGCCAGTTCATTTCCAGGCCCAAGTCGAGGTTCCCACATTAGTTTTTTGTGGGGAGGTGGGGGCTTTTGCAGCCATTACTGTGCCCTTGGTTGCCACCGCCTTTCTGAGCCCAATTTAAAGTGCTGTTTTTAATCTTTAAAGCCCTAAATGACTTTGACTCAAGGTGTGGAGAACTGATGCTACTCAGTGGTCACAAAATGCTAATTAATGCGGTGAAATGGTAAACCGGGGGGAAGCAAATGCAATGGAGTCTCCTGGATGAGGCCATGCCTGGCTAACTGGCTGCCGGAAAACCTTAACCAAAGCCCTCTTCATGAAACATTCTGTTGCAGGACCCACTCATTTCAATTCTTTTTCAAAACACGATCCTGCCATTTCATTGACTTGTATTCTTTTGCACTTCACCAAAGGTGTAAGCAATCTTAAATGTCTCTTTTTGGACAGAAAGGATGGTGTAGACGTTATTCAAATGCACAAATGATTAACAAGGCAAATAGTGAACCCTGTCACCATTGCAATGAAATATGACCCCACCACAAATAAATTCACACTTACATCTTAAGAAAAGTTTTATTAGCATTTATCTTCTACACTTGCAGTTATTGAGGCACATGCAGAGCAAATATACTGTATGGATAACAAAGTTTGATTTCAAAGGGTACATCCATACTATGCCCTTATAAGGGCCGTGTTTCGAGGCTATAGTTCCCCCCTCAAAGGTTCTTGGGAATTGTAGTTTGGGGAAAATTTAGGGAGTTTTTGGCAGTCCTTCTCACACAACTACAGTTCCCAGGGTTCTCTGGAGACAGCAAGGAAAGCTCTTTATATAACATAAAGTATGACTTTTCTGTTATGGGACAATGGCCTTGGGTGAAGCATGATATGTGTCCGTTGTCTTGGGAGGCCTGGTCCTTTAATAAAAGAAAGCCCCCAAGATGTCCTGGAGATCAGAGAAGATCTACTGGGGAGTCTCCTTCCTTTGCATCCCAAGTATCTCCCAAGCACAGTTGAATCCAGGCCCTTGCTACAGTTCATGTTTGCAGATGTAGGCGTTCAGTTTGTGGCACTTTGCATCATTCCACTTGGTGAATTCTAAGAGCAAAAGAAAAGTCCAACAGTTGACAGATTTCTCTCCCTTGTGTGGATGATCTTGTACAAATCCACTACTAACATACTAATATGGTGTCAATGACTAGTTACCCAAAAGCAGGAACACAGCAGCCGCTCTCCCCTCTTGCATGTTACAGCAACTGATACTGAAAAGCATAGGTTAAAGGTAAGGGCAAAGGACCCCTGGACAGTTAAGTCCAGTCAAAGGTGACCATGGGGTTGTGGCGCTCATTTCACTTTCAGACCAAGGGAGTTGGCGTTTGTCCACAGATGGCTTTCCGGGTCATGTGGCCAGCATGACTACACCGCTTCTGGCACAATGGAACATCGTGACGGAAACCAGAACGCACTGAAATGCTGTTTACCTTCCCGCTGTAGCGGTACCTATTTATCTACTTGCACTGCTGTGCTTTTAAACTGCTAGGTTGACAGGAGCTGGGGCAGAGCAGTGGCAGCTCACTCTGTCATGGGGATTTGAACCGCCAACCTTCCAATCGGCAAGCCCAAGAGTCTCAGTGGTTTAGACCACAGCACCACCCGCGTCCCTATTGAAAAGCATACTGCTTCCCTAGCCATGGAGGAAGAGTACAGCCATTGTGGCTAATAGCCATTGACAGCTTCATCCTCCATGAATTTGTCAAGACTTTCTTCTATTAAAGTCACCCCCTTGGCATTGGCCTATGACAAAGCGGGGTGCATTTGTCTCCCTCATTACTGACTTTCAGAAGGAATTTTAAAACATCCCTGTTTACCCAGGCATTTGATAACAGAAAGGTACTATTCCTTTCAAATGTGGAACCACTGGTTAAGAGACTTTTAAAAAACTGTTTTAGAAGGTTTTAAACTATTTTTATAATGTTTAGAAATATTATTAAAGTGTTTGCCACCCTGGGCTCCTTTGGGAAGCAGGGTGAGATATAAATTGAAACAATATGTAATAATAATCCGTTAATGTTATTGTCATTCTTTACGTTTCTTAGTCATTTGTACAAACATCTCAAAACAACTTACAAAACATAGTAAAAGACACAACATATAAAAAGCTAAATAATTGAAAGCAATGTGCAATTGGTGAAATACACCGATAGAAGTATCCTGTCACTGAAGACTATTGAACAGGCCCTTGACAACAACGTGCGAAGTTAATATAACTGAAAAGAGAAGTCTTTGATTCTGGATGGTACTAAATCATTTATTTACCTGCACGTTCACTGCGAACTCTTTCCTCAGGATGGCATCTTCTTTCACGGGCACTTCCCACAGGGGCTCCTACTGCTATTTGCTCAAGTGCGCCATCACCAGGAACAACTTCCTCTTTCACGGAATGCCTCAGCTCAACACAATACTCGTCCTTCCCCAAATTGTTGGGTGCCCCCGGCATCCATGCTTTGTAGTTGTAGGTAGACTCATCTGACCACCTCCATTTCCCACTCTGTAGTGACGAGAGAAAGCAACTAAGGCATGGGTAGGCAACCTAAGGCCCAGGGGCCAGATGCGGCCCAATCGCCTTCTCAATTCGGCCCACAGACAGTCCGGGAATCAGCATGTTTTTACATGAGTAGAATGCATTCTTTTATTTAAAATGCATCTCTGGGTTATTTTGGGACCTGCCTGGTGTTTTTACATAAGTAGAATGCATCCTTTTATTTAAAATGCATCTCTGGGTTATTTGTGGGGCATAGGAACTCATTCATTCCTCCACCCCCCCCAAAAAATATAGTCTGCCCCCCACAAGGTCTAAGGGACAGTGAACCGGCCCCCTGCTGAAAAAGTTTGCTGACCCCTGAACTAAGGGGACAACCCAGACAAGAATTTCAAAAAGAATGGGGGAAATGCTTTACCAAATACTTTACCAAACAGTGCCCCAAAATATATACCTGGACTTCTTTTGATTAATTTCTACAGGAGACTTTGTGGGGGGTTTTAAGTCATAACTAGGAAAAATTGTAATAATCACATATAAAAGAAACAGTACACAAGAAGTAAATAAGGAGGCCATTTACAGGATAAGGGAAGTCCTTTATTTTTATGTTTGTTTTCTTTATGTAAGGGGATAGGAGTTTAATTTTGATAATTAAATTGTCAATGGTGGTGGGTTTGTTTATATGTATGAGTTATGTTGTAAATAAATTATTAATATTTTAAAAAAAACCGCATAAAAAGTAGGAGGTGAAGGGATACTGGTTCTCCTATTACCTCAGTTAATGGGGCCTACATCCTGGAGCCTATCAAACCAGAAACAGCCCATCAACCATTAAATAATGGTTGTACACCATGGTAGTCTACATAGCACTGCAAAACTGGATGACCTGTTCCATAACTAGGATGTCTACAGCCCTAAATTGATTGGGCAGGCCTTACAAATCCACTATTAACATCCAATGTGACCTCTATGAAAGACAGGGAGCAGCCTCCGAAATTCACAGCTGAGAGGAAGACGTTAGGGATGCAATGGCACTCCATGTGAACAATGTTTGTTAGAAGGTGCCTTTCCCACGAAGAACATTAGCAGAGCAGAAATGTAGCGGTTTCCAGATACTCACATGCCGGATGTCATGCAAACCAATCCAGACATTGCTGATGTCAGTCTGGTAAGCAGCGATGTGATTGGCTACCACGAGGGTCTCTGCGGGGGTAAGGAGGGAAGCAAGGTGGACCCCACGCCTGTAACTCTGGCACTCAATCTAGACAAGGACAAGAACAAAGGCTGGTTTTTTCCACATTCCACTACTCTTTCCTGAGACATCCTGTGGCATAAAGCAAGAAGAATTGTGATGAACAAGGAACTTTTCTTTTTCTTTTCTTTTCTTGCATTTTTTAAATTTGATTTTATAACACACAGCTATGATTAAAAGATTCCTCCCAATCTATGAACTTCCCACCTTCTGCTCCAAGGGTTCTGTTGTCGTTTTTAGCTCCATTATCTCCATAGTACCCATTACATTACAAGTGCTATTGCAATCCTGCTGATGTTTTCATTAGTTTACAGTGGTCCCCAAGATAAATTATAATTTTTTCCATTCCTTATTAAAGTTATGGTCTTCTTGGCTTTGAGCGTTCTGGTCGATTTTGCCATTTCGGCATAGTAAAACAATTTAATTTGCCATTCTTCTCTTGTAGGGACTTTATCTTCTATCCATCTCTGGGCTAACAGAATCCATGCTGCTGTCGGAACAAGGAAATTTTCAGGGTTGAGAACCTCAGGCCCAGCAGCAGCACCTCGTTAAAACAAAACAAAGGGATAATACAGCGGTACCTCTGGTTACGAACTTAATTCGTTCCAGAGGTCTGTACTTAACCTGAAACCATTCATAAGCTGAGGTACCACTTTAGCAAATGGGGCCTCCCAATGCCGCTGCACCACCGCTGCAAGATTTCTGTTCTCATCCTGAGGTAAAGTTCTTAACCCGAGGTACCACTTCCGGGCTAGCGGCTTCTGTAACCGGAAGTGTTTGTAACCCGAGGTGTTTGTAACCCAAGGTACCACTGTAATTCTTTCCTGTCTTTAGCTAGCTGTTTCCTGGCTGTCTCCTAGGATTCTTCCGGCTGCCATAAGAATGGAGAACCATGAAAAGCAACATTGAACCTCCTTTTGGACCTCCATATTTTGAGAGCCATTTACCTAACTTAGGCAAAACCAGCTGGCCACTTACCTCTGCCTCATGCCAGGTCATCTGAGTCTCAAAATAGCCATAGCAATTGCCCTGGTATTGCAGCCACTCTCTGGCACAGGTGTCAGCTTTCACTGCTCAGGAGAGAGACAAGAAAAACAGGAATGATTGTGAGGAGTGAGACAAGGACGGAGAGAAGTTTGCTTTCCAAACCACAGGCACTCAGCGCCCCTTGCTTCTTTAATTGGCACTAGGGGCACTGCTAGGAGGGGTGACCCGGGGGGGAGAACAAAGGTATTTCATGGGGGGTATTTCCTGCAAACAGCAAGGACCCTGATACAATTCATACTTCTTCTTTTTTGAAGAGGCCCAAGGAGAGTCTGACATCTTTTGGCTCTGAGGAAGTGTCCCATCACAAGAGAACTTCCACTCTGTTGGCAGGAGAAACTCACCTTCCACTAAGGGACTTGAAACCAGGAAGCCAGCCAGAAAGACACTAAGATAAGCAACAGACTTCATGTCCTTTATTCACCTGTGAATATACACATAGAGATGGCAGCAGCAGAGCAAAGACAGGGTCAGCATCAAGGATTAGTATGGTAGGGCATTTGGAGTATAGGGCCTTATACCGAGTCAGTATCTGGCTCAGTACAGGGAGGATATTAGCCATGCTTGCTGGGGCTGATGGAAGCTGTAGTCCAACAATATCTGGAGGGCCACAGTGTTTTCATTTGTAGTCTGAACTGGCTGACAGTAACTCTCCAGGGTTTCGGGCAGGTGATATTCCCAGGTCTACCCAGAGACACTGGGGACTGAACCAAACTGACAACGCACCTTGAACTTGTTGCATTCAGGAGGTAGACCCACTGAAGGAAAGGGGACCATGGAAGGTGTCTTGCCCAAGGGCCCTGGGGCTGACACTGGCAGAAAAACCACGAAGCTGGATATCAGGGAGATGCTGATACCATGAGTATCCATAATCAAATTCAAACCTGCAGTGGGTATCTAATAACCTGGGGTTACTGGGTTCAGTTTCTAGGGTTCTAAGCTGTGAACCAGGCAAAAAGATACTGTTCTGTTAACCAAGGGGGAGAGACTTGACTGCTTAGCTGCTCACCTGAGTCCTTCTGCTGCTGAGGGAGATATGCTGGGGCTGTCTGCTAAGTCTGAGGTTCTTGGATGGTTTCCTGGCCATGCATGGCTTTAATATAGAGCTCAGGTGAACATGATGAAATATTAAAAGGTAACAGCTTTAAGGAAATGTCTTGATACGCTATTGGCAACATTGCATAACAGGGGGCCCAGCCAGCAGAAAATGATTTTTATCACGATCCCATTCACAAATTATGAGTTGATGGGCCAAAATATGCCCTCTAGTTGACTGTTCTTCCCCTAGGAATGGGGCTTCCCTTTTTCTGCATCATTTCTGATGTAGAATTTCAGTGAGAATGGATTTGGCATGTCTTATTGTGTTAGAAGGCTGGGGATGGGGGGGGCAGGGGTGTTTCTTCCTGCTGAACTTTTCATTAGCAGTCTGCAGCCTCCCTAGGTGCCCACCATGGACACAATCTGTGCTGTGCAAGCCCTGTTGAAATGCACAGCAAAACCACAGTTCCAGGGTGACCTTTTCACTAGAAAGGGGAAGAATTGGTATTCCACGGAGTGCAAATTTGTAGACTTCTGCTTTCAAATAATGCTGCCCAGCAGCAATGTAAATGAACTGGGAAATGACAGTGGGAACTAGTGCTGACTCGATCACTTGCTGTTTCTGGGTGTCATGTGGGGCCATAGAACAGATTCTGACTTTAACCAAATCCTGCAAGCAATTATTCCTAGTACTCTCAATAGACTACAATTCCCACGATGATTTGGCAGATATTATGATTGTGAGGGTGATATGAAGTGGATATCCATTTGTGCTGCAGACATGCTCGTCCTCTCAGCCCAAATTGTCCCCCAATATGGTGTGAAGATAAATGAACCCCATGTGCAAATTGGACAGATTCCTGAAAAAAGAGAAGGATGCAAATTTATCTATCCCTTCAAATTCTGCCACATGATTCTCTCATATATATATATATATATATATATATATATATATATATATATAATTTTCTGTTTTACAATTTAAAATATTCATTTAAACAACCTTAAAATATCAATGATGTCCCTTCTTCTCTTTCCATGGTTCATTTCGCAAAACATAAATCCCTGCATATTATATATGAATTAAACCATTCAGTATTCCATTATTACTTCCATCGAAACTTATTTATACTGTTGAATTCATCTTAATGCTTCCAGCGTTTTCAAGTGTACACAATTTCCCCCCTATATTCAATAAACTTTTTCCAATATTCTTTAAACTAATGTTCTTCTTGTTCTCTTATTCTATAAGTTAAATCCGCAAGCTGCGCATATTCCATCAGTTTAAGTTTCCATTCTTCTTTGGTTGGGACCTCACTCATTTTCCATTTTGGGGCTAACAAAACATGGGCCATTGTAGTGGCATACATAAATAATCTTTTTTGACACCTGGGAATTTCCATCTGAATTATCCCCAGCAAAAAGGACTCTGTTTGGGGTGGGGAGTACTTTTAAACATTTTCATTATGAATTGTTTCCCAATACTCTTCTACCCTTTTACAGGTCCACCATATATGAAAGAACATACCCTCAGCCTCATTGCATCTCCAGCACTTATCTTGTCTTATACATCTTAGCAAGTCTACTTGGAGTTTTCCATTTTTGGGCTAACAAAGCACAGGCCGTTGTAGTGGCATACATAAATAACCTTTTAAATAAATAACCTGCCACATGATTCTCCACCCCTCTACTTCCTCAATAATCAGTCAGCGTTCCTTGACCACTGAGCATACTCTGTCTTCAATGGGATGTTTTGGGGGATTTCCCTTCCGCAGGGATATTTTCCTTTTAAAATAATGTCAGTCTTGGGGTTTCCCTGAGCCAGTTAATACTTCCCTCTTGTGCATAGATGGTGCCATAATGATCAGCACTCACACAACTGAGGTTGCTATTAGCACTGGGAGTGGCATGCCCCAAATTAACCCAGTGACAACTGGATCTGGGTTTTCATTGGGTCACTTTCTCAGTCTGGGGTTGCACTCTTGTAAAAAGGTAAAGGTAAAAGACCCCTGACAGTTAAGTCCAGTCGCGAACGACTCTGGGGTCATCTCGCTTTACTGACCAAGGGAGCCGACGTTTGTCCACAGACAGTTTTCCAGGTCATGTGGCCAGCATGACTAAGCCGCTTCTGGTGAAACCAGAGCAGCGCACGGAAACGCCATTTACCTACCTGCCGGAGCGGTATCTATTTATCTCCTTGCACTTTGACGTGCTTTCAAACTGCTGGGTGGGCAGAAGCTAGGGCCGAGCAACGGGAGCTCACCTCGTCGTGGGGATTCGAACCGCCAACCTTCCGATCAGCAAGCCCTAGGCTCTGTGTTTTCGACCCCAGCGCCACCCATGTCCCGCACTCTTGTACTTGGTGACTATTTGCTAACAGGGGCAAAGGGTGTGTGTGAATCAACAAGGTAGAGTGTCCAAATGGACAAATGTCATGGCTGTACTCGTGTGCAAACTCACACTCACTCTACAAAAGCCCGTGGTAAAATACAAATCTTATTTGTTTTAGTTCAATTCTTTCACCTGTAGCCTGAATCAAGATCATGGGTTTTCACTCCACTGAAGGTGTTAATTGGCTTACCAATGTCAGGATGTTTGTGTTATCATCAACACTGCTTTGTACTTATTTTACACACACACACACACACACACACACACACTATATATATATATATATATATATATATGCTTTCGTAGATTTTCACGGGTACAGGAATGCAGGTTTTGGTGTCCTCGGGTATAGGGGCGAGCTGTGGTTTTGTGGCTTGTGTCAGCCAGATCTGTGTAGGGATTGCAGGGGGGTGCAGCATTCCAACACATGAAAGAAACAGGACACGAAATTAATTTTGCAGATTCCAAATTGCTCTTTAACACGGAACATCACCACAAGAGAATAATCATGGAAGCCATCGAGATAGAGAAACACCCTCACAACATGAACAAGCGTGACGACACATCCCGCTTGCCAGACATCTGGAAATTAGCCCTCCCCACAAAAACTGACACCAGATCCAGAGGCACACAGAACGCCAACACCAATCAACCACACCAGACCCAAACCCAGACCCTCTCCACAGATGAATTACTGACACCATCCAGTAGCCAATCCATGGTGGCACCTCCGGATGCTGCACCCCCCTGCAATCCCTACACAGATCTGGCTGACACAAGCCACAAAACCACAGCTCGCCCCTATACACGAAGCCAAGCCAAAGCACAACTAAGTGCAATACAACCATCTTCTCAGGAAAACTCTTCACAAAGTTCAAGAGGTCAAGACACAAAGACTTTAGCAACTAATCCACACCTAATGACCCACCTAAGTGGTACTCAGGATATCACTCAAGAAATCACTCAAGGTATCTCTCAAGTAATTAAGGAACAAAAGAAGAAAAGGCACACTAGCCTGGGAACTTCCTCTCTGCCCAGAACATTGGAGGCTAGACACCACACCCCCTCTACAGTATTTATAGGAACTCAAACATTGAGATCCCGCTCTGTTCCAGTAACAAGAAGCCGAAAGCACCAGCCTGAAGATGACGAGTGAGACCTCGTCGAAACGTCGCCTAGACACCCCAACTTTTACACGGGAAGACACCCGAGGACACCAAAACCTGCATATATATATATATATATATATATATATATGCTTTCGTAGATTTTCACGGGTACAGGAATGCAGGTTTTGGTGTCCTCGGGTGTCTTCCCGTGTAAAAGTTGGGGTGTCTAGGCGACGTTTCGACGAGGTCTCACTCGTCATCTTCAGGCTGGTGCTTTCGGCTTCTTGTTACTGGAACAGAGCGGGATCTCAATGTTTGAGTTCCTATAAATACTGTAGAGGGGGTGTGGTGTCTAGCCTCCAATGTTCTGGGCAGAGAACTGGGAACTTCCTCTCTGCCCAGAACATTGGAGGCTAGACACCACACCCCCTCTACAGTATTTATAGGAACTCAAACATTGAGATCCCGCTCTGTTCCAGTAACAAGAAGCCGAAAGCACCAGCCTGAAGATGACGAGTGAGACCTCGTCGAAACGTCGCCTAGACACCCCAACTTTTACACGGGAAGACACCCGAGGACACCAAAACCTGCATATATATATATATATATATATGGTATATATAAATGTAATTGTCACAGTTGGTGTTTTTGCTACTGTCTGAACACAGCCTTGAAGGTAAGAACAGAATCATAATAATACAATACACAAATAAAAGCAAAAGTAACTTGGTTTTTGCCAACCAGGCCAAAGGCGCTCCGCTGTTAAGCTGTTGGACGACTAAAATATGCAAATATTGTTCTTGACATGAAATACCCCCCCTCCCCATTAGATCTCCCTTTCAAGGAAACCCTCAGGGCTTGGGGGACTCCACAGAAGCCTCCTAAAAGAGCAAAGTTTCATAAATCACCCCTCAGGGCTTGTTATTGTTAGTCAGTGGCTGTTTTCGCCAATTAGATCCAGAGACCACAAACAATGGGGCAAACCAGGAGTCAGGGACTGAGAAGTCAGTCAGAACTGAAGGCAAATGAGGAGGCAAGATTGAGGAGCATGAACAAGAAGGCCTCTTGCAGTAGTTTATGTCCAAGAGGACCCAGTGGCCAGCTTGGGTCAAAGCAATGGATCAGCCAGAGATGGATCTATGGGTGAGCACGTCAAACTCACAGGAGCCTTTTATTAAACACATACACACATATTCTACATTGCACCAGCAATTCTCTCAAGACTCACTATCTGTGACTTCATTACAGGGCCAATCCTACCATTAGGCACAGCAAGGCAGCTGCCTTAGGCAGTGAATACTGAGAGATGTGGGTTGCAGCAAGATACTGCAGGACAGAACCGTGTGCATGACCTACTTTTGACAAGGGAAGGGGCCCTCAGGCCTGGGGCTCAGTGCAGCCCTTCAATCCTCTCTCTCTGGCTCTCGGGGGTTTCCCTAGGCTACATCCTTTCTCTGGTCGCAACCTCTCTTCCCAGGCCACACACCCCCACAAGCCCCCATGTGTGTTTTTGTCTGGGTGGAATATCTCCTTGAACTCTAATAATGCTGCCTGAAATCCAGTAATAGCAAGGGGTGTGTGGAGAAGCTACTACTGCACAAGGATAAAATATACATGTTCTGCTCTGTTCATTTATATCCAGAACACCACCAACACCACTACAGTGGTACCTCAGGTTAAGAACTTAATTCATTCTGGAGGTCTGCTCTTAACCTGAAACTGTTCTTAACCTGAAGCACCACTTTAGCTAATGGGGCCTCCTGCTGCTGCCGTGCCGCTGGAAGACGATTTCTGTTCTCATCCTGAAGCAAAGTTCTTAACCTGATGTACTATTTCTGGATTAGCGGAGTCTGTAACCTGAAGCATCTGTAACCCAAGGTACCACTGTACAGGCATTTGACACTCCACCCCCAACTTGTTTATGACCTATAAACCAGAAAAGGTTTCCCAACCCTACCCTATGCAGAGATGTGAAGGCTCTAGGTGGGGGCATAATCGTTTTCCCTATTGTTATTTTTTCCAAATTCTCCCCCACCCCCAAAGAAAAAAAATGAATGGGGGAAGGGTTGTGGAATACATTATTTTAGAATGATGTATAAAATGTTTAAAACAAGGTGTGCATATATTTACTCCCCACGAATGATTTTGAAAAACTATGTAATAAGAAGACTTTTATGTAAGACAGTGCACAGCATCAGATACAATGAGGAGAAGCAAGTCCTGCATGGTAATTTGAGACTACAACTCTGAAATGGAAGAGCAAGGTGCATTTATGCCTCTAGGAGGCACTGCCGTTGTCAACAAGAACATTTTGATGCCTTCCTTCACTTGCAAAAGGGTAGAAATGCTTATTTAAATCCAGCCAAGCCTTGCGTTTTTAGAAATCTGTGGTAACTATGAAAGCAAATGTGAAGAAGCAAAAGGAGATATTGAAACTGACAGTGATAGCTCAAAAAGTGATACGGATGCATATGACCAATATAGCTCCCATCAGCCATCTCACCTTAGTTTGGCTTAGCTAGCATGGTGTAGTGCAGCACATCTGGCTTATAATTGCTTGTTTCCTGTAATTAATTCCAATTCTGCTACTTGCAGGCATGAGCAAAGAGATGAAGGACACTGACACACCCACTCTGTCCCAGATCACTAGAACCCTTAGACTAGGTGGAGCTATACTTTGCCCTCCAGGTGTGGCTGGACTACAGTTCCCATCACTCCTGGCCATTGGCTTTGATGGCTGGAGCTGGTGGGAGTTGGGATTTCAGTGACATGGAGGACCATCAGTTAGCCATCCCTTCTGCTAGGAATTCAAGGAGAACTGATCCACCCCAACACACTCACTGTGTGCTGGCCTTCTACTTACAAGAATAATACAGGAGACCCTGCAGAACTATTGTCTTTCCTACTGGATTAGATAGACCACTGGTCTCACTCAGTCAGCTCCCATATGATTCCTCCCAGAGCACTCCGAAATGGAGCAGTCCATTGTAACCACTGCACAATTCTACCACCTCATTCTGTTGCCAGTGCAGACCAAGCCTTTATTCAGCCACCCCTCCAGCCTCTGAGATTTGGGGACAATGCCGTGCACAAGAAGCTGGTGTAAAGCAAACCATTGTGAATGAAGCTGGCATAAAGTTACACCAGATAGAGATGCTGTTTGGCAGTGGGTCTGCTGCTGCTGCTGCTGCTGCTCTGCCCAAGCCTAGCAGAGGGAAAACAAGCCTTTAAAAATAATCATAGAATTGTAGAGTTGGAAGGGACTATGAGGGTCATCTAGTCCAACCCCCTGCAATGGAGGACTCTTTTGCTCGAATCCATGACCCTGAGATTAAAGAGTCTCATGCTCTTCCGACTGACCTTTCCCAGCAGTTTCATGTTTTATGCTGTCAGGTCACATGACCATGGTGAACTGGCTTAGAATCCATCCTAAGTCTCCACTCTCTGGTCTCACCCATCACAAAACCCCAAAACACCACGAGGCTGGGCGCTTATACCAGCTTCAGTTCAGATAGCTTCAGCTCAGCTGACTGAGCCCAAAATCAGGAAGGGTGAGCAAGTTACACTGGCATACCTTTGGCTGGTTAGGGGTTGGGTACTTAATGCTCACTGAGCCCATCACTCAGTTGAGCTGGAAACCTGTTGCAACCTAACTTACTCATCCTAGCAGAACTTGCCCTAGGATTGACCCCTTCTCCATTTTTCCCCTCACAAACTTTCATTTCTGTCTGCACAACTTTATGAAGCACTCTGCAGCCTAATAAGAACTCTAGACCAAGGGTCAGCAAACTTTTTCAGCAGGGAGCCGGTCCACTGTCCCTCAGACCTTGTGGGGGGCCGGACTATATTTTGAAAAAATATATGAACAAATTCCTATGCTTCACAAATAACCCAGAGATGCATTTTAAATAAAAGGAGACATTCTACTCATGTAAAAACACGCTGATTCCCAGACCGTCCGTGGGCTGGATTTAGAAGGCGATTGGGCCAGATCCAGCCCCCGGGCCTTAGTTTGCCTACCCATGCTCTAGACTATCAGTATTTTGTGGGAGAGATTCAAGCACATACTAGAACTTTAGGTTTGCATGATGAAAATGGAATGTGCCACTCTGTCACCTTTGCATAACAAATCCACTTTTTAAAAAACTGACTATCTGCAGAAATATTTTTTGAAAGTGAAAGTGACAGGGAAATGTACTGAAAGGTGTTGGACGGACGAATTACTAATGGGCAGACATGTGAGCAAATGATGATGAATGTTCATTGTCATATAGCTGCCCTGTAAACAAATCAGACTGAATGCTCAAGAAAGGCCAGACATAATCTAACCACCGCAGAAACTTTCTGCAAACGAATCAGGATGAGTGTGGAATAAAGAGGCCATATGGAGGATCCCTATGTACTGGACACTTGATTTAAAACAAACAACAAAGGGGAACTGGGATTCCCCAAAGCAGAAATCTAGACCCAAGGTGTTGGAATTTGTCACCAGCTGAGAGGGAAGAAAATATTAAAAGAAATCACTCACCAGAAAATTCATACACTTAAGGAAGATTTTATTAGCATTTGTTTGTGCTGTAGCCACTGAAGGGTGTGTAGGCAAAACATATGGATAACTAAGGTTTAACTTCAGAGGGCATGTCTGCATTATGGACTTAAACAGGTTTTATACCACTTTAACTGTCATGGCTCTCCCCCAAAGAATATTGGGAACTCTAGTTTTATGCTGTTTTATGTTTAATAGGATGCTTTCTATTAAGGATCCCTTTCACAGAACTATAGTTCCCAGGGTTTCCCAGGAGAGAGAGAATGACTTAAACCAATTAAAGTTTCTAATGCAGATAAATGCCCAGAGACTGTTTTGAAAAGGAACAGTATCATTTGGGTTTAGAAGATTCTGTGTAGGTTGTCCCAGAAGACCTTCTCCTTTGCAAAGGCAAGTCTTCAAGATGTACGGGAATTGCAGAAGGTCCATCGGGAGTCCCATTCATCTGAGTTCCTTCCATCTTGAAGTGACGGTTGAGCCAATGCCCTCTCTACAGTTCATGCTTGCAGATGTAGGCATTCTGTTTGTGGCATGCCGCATCATTCCATTTTGAGAAATCTAGAGGGAGAACCAGTCACCTGTTATACGATGGCACAACAGTCAACAGCTTTGGGTCCCAATACTTTTGGGGTGTCAGAGACAGTATGCCAGTTGTTGGGAAACACAAGTGGGGAGAGTGCTGTTGTACTTGGGTCCTACATACGGGCTTCCCATAGGCATTTGTTTGGCCACTTTGAGGGCAGGATGTTGGACTATGATGGTCCTTAGGCCTGATCCAGCAGGGCTCTTCTTATGACCCAACTAAGGATCAAGGCAGGAATATTCAAGAACGGACAAGAGGTCCATGCTACACAATAGGTAGCATTACCTCCCACTCTGAAGTATAAAATTATTCTGCTACCGAAATCCAGTCAGTGGGGTTTTTCCACCTGGGAATCACACTTTTTCTCTACATAGAGGTGAAGTGGTACTAAATGGAGCGAGGATGGGGGTCCTATCCTGTCTTGACCACAAGTGAGGGCTCATGTGTTAAGAAGAGACATGAGAAGCCTATTCAGTTAGTGGCAAGTAGGGTCAGGCTGAAGTTTCAGGACCTTGGATAGCTCCAAGCATATAGCTCCTCAAGTGAGGATTCACAGCCTATGGAAGACACTCCAGAGTGGCCTAATTGGTTGGGTAATATGTAGAATCAAGCTGGCATTTCAGAACCTTGGATAGCTCCAAGAAGACAACTTGCTCCAATGGCATCAGGAACTCAGCTGAGGCTTTTTATCTCTCCCGGACCTAGTTACCCCTCTCAGGTTCACCTCTGTATCACAGTGTAGGAGATACTGAGATGCTTTTGAACAGGACAGCCTCCCTCCCAAAAACTGTTCACCTGAACGTTTAATGATGACTCTTTCTTCCCGTTGTTGAGGTGAGTCAGCATCAGGAACAGCTGCCCCACTCACGGAACGTAGCAGCTCCACGCAATATTTATTTCCGCCCCGTTTGTTGGGTGCCCCCATCCTCCATGCTTTATAGTTGTAGGTAGACTCATCTGACCACCTCCACTTGCCGTTCTGGAAGGCGAAGAGAGAAAGGAACATGGAGATAAGTGTGGAGGAGAAGCAAAAGCCTCAGTTCAGGATCTGGTGCAAGGCCAGTCCACCCAATGGGCAAAGTGAGGTGGCCACTTCAAGCAGCAGATTGTGGACGTTGTGAAGGACATCAAACTGGGAAAGGGCCATAATCCAATGGTAGAGCACCTGATCTGCATTCCAGGTTCAATCCCCAGCATCTCTAGGTAGGGCTGGGAATGCACCTTGCCTGAAACCCTGGAGAGCTGCTGCCAGTCAGTGTAATAATAATAATAATAATTATTATTATTATTATTATTATTATTATTATTATTATTATTATTTATTATTATTTGTACCCCGCCCATCTGGCTGGGTTTCCCCAGCCACTCTGGGCGGCTGCCACAGAGACCAAAAATACACTAAAATATCACCCATTAAAAACTTCCCTGAAGTAGTGTAGATATTATTGAGCTAGATAGTCCAGTGTCCTGACTCAGTATAAGGCAGTTTCCTATGTTCCAAGTTGTTATTTAATTTATAATTACTCTATTGCTACCCCAAGGGGGAAACACATTTGGATTTTGAAACTCAGGTGCCAAAAATAACTTGGGCAGCCCTACCTTGACTTGGGTAGCAAAATGTCTTCCCCGAACCTAGATCTACTGGTTCCCTATTGTCTCTGGAATAAATTTCCATCCTAGAAGGGTCACACCCACCATCTGTCACACAGTGGTCCAAGAACCTCACCCCCTTTAATACATTTGAACATGTTTCCTATGAATGTCAGTCTTATGTGGATGCCTGTTTGGGCACCTGGATGGCTTATACCGACACATAGGTTTAATTTAATGCTGGTTTGCCAGGCACAATCCTTACCTAATTTTAGGTGCCAGGCAAAAGCTTTCCTTTCTGTCCAGGCTTTTTGGCCTTTAATTGGAAGGGTTTTTAAGTATTTGTGGCCTCTTTTAATGGGACAGGATCTGCATGACCTGTTAATTATGTAAATGGATTTTTTTAAAGGTTTTTATTGATTGTGTTTATTGCAATTGCTTTTAGTATTTATGTTGTATCCATAAGTCTCTTTGAGTCATTTCCATGAATAAAGCAATACATTACGTTGTTGTTATTATTGTTATTATTATTATTATTATTATTATTATTATTCTGATGGAATTTGCAGGAGTGTCTCTCATTCCCTTTCCCTCCTTTGTTTGCTTTTCTTTCTTTCTTATTTGCTAATTTGCTTTGTAAGAAAGTAATTTAAAAAACAAAAAAGAATGGATTTTGAGACTCACATGAGCCCAAATCTGTGTCACATAATAGACTGCACACTGATTCCTGAAATGTGCCCTGCTGTATACAAGGGCATCTGTTTTCTCTTGGGAACATTGTCCGAGGAGAAGCACAGAGGGGTCTAGATACTTACATGTCGGATGTCATGCAGTCCAATCCACACATTGGTGGGTTCCGTCTGGTAAGCGAAGATGTGATCAGCCACCACGAGAGACTCTGCAACAGTGAGGATAGAGGCAAGGTGTGCCCCACGGTGGTAACTCTGGCATTCAATCTGGGCAAAGGGGAAAGGTAGGAAAGGCTTTTAATGCCACTGTTCTCCTCCAACGTCATAAGAAGGAGGATGGTGCTTAGCACCTCCTCCTAGACTGGCTATAAGTAGGGAGCTGGGTAAGCAAGTGGGGCTGGTTGTGGGCAGACTGAGCTTGGTGGAGCAATGCCCCATTTCTCCAAATGGAACAGCCTCCACTCCCTTCAGGTCAGCAAACCTGACAGGATGGAAAGAAGGAGAGTTAGAAAGTGGGGAAGCATCAAACATATTGGAACATATTACCCAAGAGTGGCCTCAGTGACAAACACCTAACCCAAGGCTTCATGCCCCCCCCCCCCCGTTTCTTACCTCAGCTTCTTCCCAGGTCATCTTAGCTTCAAAATAGCCATAGCAGTTGCCCTGGTATTGCAGCCACTCCCTGGCACAAGTGTCAGCCTTAACTGCTCAGAAGAGAGAGAGATAAACCGAAAGGAAGGGTAGTGAGACTGGGATTATTATTATTATTATTATTATTATTATTATTATTATTATTACATCCTTTTTCTTCAATAAGTATGCATGGTTCCTTCCCTCCCCCACTTCAGCCTCACAAGAACCCCATGAGGTAGGTTAGGCTGAGAAATAGTGCCAGGCCCAAGATCACCGTAAAGTGTAGGTGGGTTCCCACGAGACAAGACACAGTGATAACTGCAAGAACCTTAGCTGAACTAACAGAACTGGACAACTAGGGGCAAAGCAACTGCTTATATACATTTCTGAAGGCCTGGGCCACTCCCACTCCCAACATGATTGGCTGTCCAAACTTCCAAGCTGCAAATCATAACTCAGAGTTTAAGGGCCAATGGCAGAGGCACAAATCCTGAAATGTTCTGTGATTGGATATCATGTATCGAATCAGAACACTCAGAATCCTTAGTCCAGGCTCAAGCTCAGGCAAACACAGACCACTGAATACATAACGTACCCAGTGATCTTCTTGGCTAAGTGGGGATTTGAAGACTGATCTCCTGGTTCCTGTTCCAACACTCAAACCCAGGGTTTGGGAGCTGAATCTGGCCAGTTGGCTGGTCCTGACCTTTCCTAATAACCACTGGCCATTTTGGCAGGTGGGTGAGACCATCAGTCTGTCCGTCACCTTACAGCACCATGACATCAGATGAAGCCCACACAGTCTGATGTCAAACTAAGGCACAGGGTTCTACAGCCACTATCAATCAGCTGACTTCTAGCACTTGGAAATCCCATGAATTTGTCCAGCCCCCTTATGGAGCCGTCTAGGTTGGTGGCCTTCTCTGCCTGAAGTGGGAGAGAGTTCCATAGTTTAACTATGCCCTCTCCTGAATCTTCCAACATTGAGCTGTGGTGGATATCATTTCATGCTGTGCCTTCTAGACTGTAAACCAGGAAAAGGTTGATGTTTTTTAAAACAGATCTGTAAGCTGCTAGGGGAATTGGGGCTAAGGACCAGGATAAAAATGCTTTTATATAGATGAAATATGCTTTAACTGGAAAAATTCTGCAGCTAAAGAATTGCCACTATGCCTGCTCCAGTAGTGCTGAAGAATGCAAGAGAAACTTACTTCCCACAAGGGAGCTTGAAACAAGGAAACTGGCCAGGAAGACATGTAGATAAGTGAGAGACCCCATTTTTTCTTGGTTCACCTGAAATTACATAAGGAAATAGGACCAGAAGAACATAAGAATCCCCAGGCTGGAGCATCCATGGACAAATTCAGATCTGCAGCGTGTACTTTCCAACTGTGGATCCCATTGGTTATTTGCTGGGGCTAGACCCACCAGGCAAAGCCAGAACAGGTCTTCAGTATTTAGACCAAACCAACAATCTCATGTTCACTGCAGATTGCAGGTGGCAATGTTGCACATCTCTGCTGCTTCCTGTGCCTGAGACCACATAGTCCCAGGCAAATTCAGTAAGCTATCATAGGAACCTCAGAAGTTGCGTTATACTGAGTCAGACCATTGGTCCACCGAGCTCAGTATTGTACCTGCTGACTAGAAACAAATCTCCAGGGTTTCAGACAGGTTCCTTTCCAATTCCTACCTGCGGCTGCCAAGAATTGGACCCAGCACCTTCTGCATGCAAAGCAGATGTTCTACTAGTGAAGCCCCAGACCCTCCTTAGGGGAAGCGTCATAGCTCCGTTGCAGAGTATCTCTTTGCATGCAAAAAGACCAAGGTCGAATTTCCAGCATCTCCAGGAAAGACTGGAAGAGAACCCTGCCTGAAACCTGGAGAGCTTCTGCCAGTCAGTGTGGAGAATACTGAGCTAGATGGTCGAGTCATGTGACTCAGTATAAGGCTTCTTCTTGCATTCCTAGTTGCTCCTATAATATGGAATCAAACCAATCATTTGTCCAACCCAACACAGCAGGCAGGCCCAATTTGTGCCCATTTTACAGATGGCCAACAGACAGATGAAGTGTCTATGGTTGAAACCACAGTTGCTTGGTCTGGAATTCAGATTTCCGTCATTTGGATCCTCCTGTATCCAATTGGTTTCACCCTGGCTCTTAACCAAAGTGTATTATTCTTGCTATAAGTGGCATCTGCAACAAGACCCGGACCCTGCAATCCTCATCGGAAGCCCTTCTTTGTGTGCCTCCTCCACAAGAGGTCTGGAGATTGACGACACAAGAAGCATAGCATCCATCGTAAAACAGCATTGATGACACAGAAAAATTAGGGAAGCTCAACTGCTCACCTGGACCCTTTGACTGATTCTCTTCTGAAGGTTGATGCATATAACTACCTGCTGAGTTTGGATCTTCCTCAATGGTCTCTGCTGCTCCACAGAAAGATGTTATATAGGACTCACCTGGACATGATGAAAGACCACAGGCAGCAGGTTAAGGAAATGACTAGATGTGCTACTGTTACACAAGAGATGGCCAGGCCAGGAGATTTTTATCTGAGACCAAAAGGTGTGGACCTCCGTCACAAATGACTCACTGGGGTTGTATGGAACATTGGGCCAGTGGCTCATCCAGTCTAGTAGCATCCTGTTCTCACAGCAGCCAATCAGGTGCCTATAGGAAGTCTGCAAACAGGACTTTGTGCTCAAGCACACTATCCCTTCCTGAGGTTTCCAGCAGCTGCCATTCAGTGCCTCCAGTGGTATGGAGGCAGAACATAGTCATCAGGGTTGGTTGCCACCAAAAACCATATCTTCTATGAATTTGCCCAATGGTCTTTGTAAGCTATCCAAATTGGTGGCCATCACTACAAATTCTGTAGTTTAACTGTGTGCCCTGTGAAGAAATTTGTCTGCAGTGAATCTTCCAACATTCAGCTTTGCTGGGTGTCTACGGGTTCTAATGTCCAAATAATAAAGATCGTTTGTTCATTCATTCATTCATTTATACCCTGCCTTTTCCCTGGCAGGGACTCAAGGTGGCTTGCAGATAAAATAAGGACAGCTGGAATAATTATAATAATTAATAAAATGGACTTACTTAGCAAAGTTTTTTTCCACTGAAAAGAGGAAATCTTAGTCAACAGCTCAGATTCTTCTGGGGTCAAACTTCCACCCTGCTCTTACCCAAGGGACCACATAATGTCATACCTGGGGCTCAATTTAATCACAGCAACCTTTGACGAAAGGTTGGGGTGGAAAAGGTCATGTTACATGCACCACAAACTGTTGTCAGTTTTAGACCGTCATGGATTCTCCCCCCAAAAACCCTGGGAGCCCTCTGAAAACAGCCCTGCCGTGCACCAGATCAAAACGATCTGTTTCAGGTGGCACCATGGAAGCATGGGGGGCAGGAAGTTCAGTGGGGCAGCTGGAAAATATAAGATTTGGGAACTAGTGGTGTACAGGTAGGGATGGACAAAACTCCATTCCGAGATCTGTCAGTTCTTCATTTTTACTGCTGTTTCCACATTTCCATATCAGTTTGTGCGAGAGGGTTGGTTTTGGGGTTTTTTTAAGTCTTTATAAAAATTCAATTAGCATTTCTTTGCAAATTCCTCTTAATATACAAATGTGCCCACTGGCCCCAAAAGGGTTAGCCACATCTGCTTTGTAGTCATTCCTTTTCCTCAGGGGACACAGATAAGTATATAGAGACTGGCATGCCCAAAGACTACCCCTGTGATCTTCAAAACCTAAAAAGGAGCTGGCACTGTATTTCCCATAGGCCATAGGTCTACCCTCTTGTTCTTAAGACTGAATCAACAACAGGGTGGCCAAACATGATTTCACTTCAAAAAAGTGATTTCACTTAAAAAAAATAATAATGCAAGGACATACGCTGAGACACAGGTTTTTATTTGCAGCTGATATTATTGCTCCTGCCCATCATCAGCCAAATTACCATTCTCACCCTATTGTGCACTGATCGAAGAAAAAGTGAGATTTAGCAAGAAAGACTTAAGGAAGAAAGGCTTATGGCTGAACTGTCAAAAATCTGAAATATCCTTGCCTACATAGACCTTTCAGCTGTCCTTTTCAGGCCATAAGGAAGTCTATAGGCCTCAGGGTTCTCGTTTGACGCCTCCTACAGTGGAGAGGTTTCACAAACCATCACTCGGATTGATCTTGTCTTTGCCATTGTTTCTCAACATGGGGTAGCTGCGTACAAGTGTTTTGTGTCTGTAGCCTCTGGTCACGCCATAGTGCGACTGTCACAATGCATCCGCAGCTGCTGGCCAGCCTGGGGAAAGAGTGGATGCATAAAGAAAGCTGCCTCACTGAATGGACTTTGGTGAACAGATGTCTCACAGGTTTGATTGGTTTTTGATTTGAACAGGGCTCTATGTCACAAGTGTTCTTTGAAGGCACCTTCAGGCTAATTCATGCGAAGGTTTGTGTCTATGGTAGCCGAGTTGTTTCGGGTGTGGACTTTCTAGCTGTTTTCTCACAAGCTGAACCCATTGTGTACATGCTAACTGCCACGCATGGAATTCAGTCTGTTTGGGTTTGTAACACATCTTCACAACTGTGAGATTTGTCTATAGCCGACATCCATATGCACCTGCCCAAGCATATAGATAGATGATGATGATGGATAGATGATAGATAGATAGATGATAGATAGATAGAAGATAGATGATAGATGATAGATGATAGATAGATAGATAGATAGATAGATAGATAGATAGATAGATGATAGATAGATAGATGATAGATAGATAGATAGATAGATAGATAGATAGATAGATAGATAGATGATAGATAGATAGATAGATAGATAGATAGATAGATGATAGATAGATATAGATGATAGATAGATAGATGATAGATAGATAGATGATAGATAGATAGATAATAGATAGATGATAGATGATAGATAGAGATAGATGATGATAGATGATAGATAGATAGATAGATAGATAGATAGATAGATAGATGATAGATAGATAGATAGATGATAGAAAGATAGATAGATGATAGATAGATGATAGATAGATAGATAGATAGATAGATGATAGATAGATAGATAGATAGATAGATAGATAGATAGATAGAGATAGATGATTGATGATAGATAGATGATAGATAGGATAGATAGATAGATAGATAGATAGATAGATAGATAGATAGATAGATAGATAGATAGATAGATGATAGATAGATGATAGATATAGATAGATAGATAGATAATAGATAGATAGATAGATAGATAGATAGATAGATAGATAGATAGATAGGTAGATAGATGATAGATGATAGATAGATGATAGATGATAGATAGATAGATAGATAGATAGATAGATAGATAGATAGATAGATAGATAGATGATAGAGATAGATAGAGATATAGATGATAGATAGATATAGACTTCCCTTCTCTTTCCATGGTTCATTTTGCATATCATAAATCCCTGTATATTTTGTATAAACTAAACCATTCAGTATTCCATTATTACATCCATCAAAACGTATTTACACTGTTGAATTTATCTTAATGCTTCCAACATTTTCAAGTGTACACAATTTCCCCCCATATATTCAATAAACATTTTCCAATCTTCTTTAAATGAATGTTGAGAGCCAGTGTAGTGTAGTGGTTAAGAGCGGTAGTCTCGTAATCTGGAGAACTGGGTTCACGTATCCGCTCCTCCACATGCAGCTGTTGGGTGACCTTGGGCCAGTCATACTTCTCTGAAGTCTCTCAGCCCCACTCACCTCACAGAGTGTTTGTTGTGGGGCAGGAAGGGAAAGGAGAATGTTAGCCACTTTGAGACTCCTGAAGGGGAGTGAAAGGCGGGATATCAAATCCAAACTACTACTCCTCCTCCTCCTCTTCTTCTTCTTCTTCTTCTTCTTCTTCTTCTTCTTTTTCTTCTTCTTCTTCTTCTCTTATTTTATAAGTTAAATCTGCAAGCTGCGCATATTCCATCAGCTTAAGTTGCCATTCTTCTTTAATTGGGGCCTCACTCATTTTCCATTTTCGGGCTAATAAAACATGGGCTGCAGTAGTGTCATACATATATAATCTTTTTTGACACCTGGGACTTTCCATCTGAATTATCCCCAACAAAAAGGACTCTGGTTTTTTGGGGGAAGTACTTTTAAAGATTTTTTTTCCCAATTCATTATAGATAATTTCCCTATCATCTTTTATGCTTTTACAGGTCCACCACATGTGAAAGAATGTTCCCTCAACCTCATTGTATATCCAGCACTTATCTGATTCAGTCTTATACAAGTCTTAGCAAGCCTACTCGGAGTTCAATACCATCTGTAAATCATTTTCAAGTAGTTATCCTCACCTGCCCAAGCTTTATGTTCACTATTCAAGCCCCTGCAGTCTGGCTGAGGATGACTACTTAGGGGACAGGAACACTAAGCAATAATTTCATAGAAAAGAAGGGTTGGGGAGGGTCAGATGCTGAAGCTCTGGGCTAGAAAAAAGTCACTCTCTGGAATTTAATCCCATAGAAGAAAAATGAGCAGGTTTCTTCATATTTGATAATCATTTTCATAAACGCTTTTCCTTCTCTCCTAGTTAATAATATTGCTCTTTAAAAAGCCTCCCCAACCCCATATGCCTTTCTACACCTAAATATTTATTTTTGATCATATGTAACAAATTTATAGATAACTAAAGGGTATCATGATGCCCTTTTTGCAGTGCTCAAGGCTAGTGATACAAGCCGCATTCCACCAATTCAGCCCTGGATTATGCAAGACTGAAGACATCGGACCAGTATTTCCATTGTTGATTAAGAATGTGGTTCCTGTTCCTCTTCATAAGGAAATGGATTCAAAACTCTCTCCCTGCTTCAATATGCTTTTCCCCACCAAAATGAAAGAGAGGTTGATGCAAGCTACATTCCACTGATTTGGCCTTAAATTATGCAAAACTGAAGGCATCGGACCAGGATTTCCTTGCAGCATTCTGCTCATCTTGGTATTGCACCACCTCTGCCTGGGGTCTATATAACAGCCGCCCAGACTAGGTGAGACCATCAGAGAGGCACCTGGCTCAGCTGACAACCACACTGGTCCACCCAGAAGAACAGCATCGCAAGGTAAGAGCTTGTGGAAGTGATCTACAAGTCTTGGTGAAGGGATTTTTTCAAAGGCCGTGAGGGAGATGGATGAAAGGTTCGTGAACAAGGACTTGTGGTGAGGGTGGCTGGTGCCCACTAGAATTGATAGGGCCAAAGGCATGGAGGCCAACAGTTGATGAAGCCACAGCCAATGGCAGGCAGAGCCACTCACTGATTGGTTGTAAATAGGAAAGCAGAAAGATGAGGATTGGCTGAGGGCAGGCTGAGGTTGGTGGGGCAGTTCCTATGTGCCCTAATGCAGTGATGGCCAAACTTGTCCCTCCAGCTGTTTTGGGACTACAACTCCCATCGCCCCTAGCTAACAAGACCAGTGGTCAGGGATCATGGGAATTGTAGTCCCAAAACAGCTGGAGGGACAAGTTTGGCCACCACTGCCCTGATGAATCAGTCTCCACTGACTTGTGGAAAACAACAATGTATAATTCTGTCACTAAGCAGATAAGGGCTCATCCATGCTTCCTTTTATGCTGTGGTTCTAGGCACAGAACTGGGCTTTCCAAGTTTGTGTCTGATCAGGGTTTTGTTTTGGTTTTTTTAATCCCAGAGCTTTCCCTGGGAAAACTCACATTTTACCATTTAATCAGAGCAAACAGCAATTGGCTTTTCCACAGACTGCCATTTGCTCCAATTCACTGGAAAGCCCTGGGGGCGGGGGTAAAAATAAAGAACCCTGTTCAGACACAGACTTGGAAAGCCTGAACCTTTGCCTAGAAAGCATGGAGTAAGTGCAGATGAGCCCTAAGTTCACAAATCAGACAGAAAAAGAAGATCAGACAGAGAAGAAAATTGGCACAAAAGCTGAACAGAAAACCTGCAGGGGCTCATTTGTGTGCAGATCGAAATTTGATTTCCAGTTAACAGGTAGATTGAACAACCACCAGGGGGTGTATATAGGGATGGGAAAGAAAATGGATTTAAAGGCAAATATATCAGATTCTCACTTTCCGAAAAAAATCTGCAAACTGAAACACAGCTCTCCTTTCAAAATTCAAACTTGTCTGAATTTTATGATACAGTTCTCCAAGCAAATAGTGGTTCCAAAAAAAGAATTATATATGGGGAAATTGCTTGGGAAAATGTGTACATTATTCAAAACTGCATACAAAGCAGTGTTTCTTAAAAGAAATTTGCACTAAAATGTAATGAATTTTCATTAGCATCTAAAAAAAAAAATAAAGATCACAAAATACTCCTCACTGAAGCTGATGAAGCTCACTTTAAATCAGTGTCAATATATCTTTTCATAACCCTGACAACTATTCGAAATTTCAGTTTGTCCCTTCTTTCTCTAACCTTCCCAGTTCTTGGAAGTTCAAATAAAGGAGAATTGCAATCCTTCCTCCCTCCTTCCCTCCCTCCCATTGTATGTATGTCAACCAAGGAATGTAACTTTGATTTTACCGTGCTGTACATTCATCTCCCTCAAAGGTCAACCAGAAGATGGGACTCTTCACCTACTTCAGTCTTTGCCTTCTTGGAATCCTAATTTCCAGTCCTTTCCAGGAAGGTGAGCAATTTTATAAATGTCTGAGGCTTACCCAGAAATTGTCGTTGGGTTGAGCTGTAATTAAAGTGCATGTTATATTTTCAAAGGATGGTAGGCTATTTAGAACAGAGCAGAAGAGTGTTTTAAATGAGGCCATAATTCATTGATTTTAAAGTTATCTATCCTTTCTCAATGGAGTCTAAGGCCACAGATCCCCCATCCCTGGGGTAGCCAATACTGGTCTGCAATGGATACCAATGGCCTAATTCATTAAAAGGCAGATTTCTATGTGCAGTTATTTGTGTCCTCTCCAGCAAACCCAGGAGGTATCCTTCCTTGTCCCAAAATGCCACCTGTGTGTTTCTTTAAATGTTAAGAAGTCTGTTTGTTCATGAGTAGACCTGCATCTGGCTAGGGATGCCAGCTTCCTGTTTAGAAAGGAAGGCAGGGCTGCCTAATCCTGAGCAGACATAGCCACACATAAATGCCCTATTTTGCATAATAGGACAGGGCAGAAATGTTTTATAAATAACACATACGGTGTAGATGGAAGTGGGATTTCAGAGAGCACATTAAAGACATGTCTTCTCACTGCTCTGCCTTCCTGGGCATCTTCCTCCCTCCATCCTTTCTCCATACAGCTGAGGCCGACACCTGCGCCAGGGAGTGGCTGCAAAACCAGGGCAACTGCTATGCGTATTTTGATAATAAATTGACCTGGCAAGAGGCTGAGGTAAGAAGGGATCCTTGCTGTCAATGTGGGGATGCTACAGTGCAGGGGTGATGAAACACAGGCCAGGAGACTAAATCTAGCCCATTTGATCGGGCCCTCAAGGATCTCTCTAGTCCACATCTCCTCCCCAGTCACACACCCTCTTGCCTGAGGGATTTGCTAGACAGGAATGTGTCCTTTAACTCCAAGGTTGCTTCTTGGATGGGGGATAGAAGGGCGAGTGGAAACTAGCCTTTTGTCTGTGGTCCTGCTCACCATTAGCAAGAGGTTGCCCCAGTGGCGGGGGAAGGGGGTGGGGGCGTTCCGCCCTGGGTGCCACCTCTGAGGGGGGTGACAAGAAGGCACCCCATGGGGGGCTCGCCCTGCCTCCATCGCATTGCCGCAGCCACGACCAGAGGATCCTCCGCTCACAGTTGCACCCTCCACCACCATGTGTACAGCAGCCGTGAGCAGAGGATCCTGCCATTGTACATTCTGCATTTACATGCGCATGCGCCACCGGCGGTTTGCCCCAACCCCCTGCACCGGGTGCTGGTTCTCCTTCCTTCGCCCCTGGGTTTGCCAGAAGGGAATGGGGTCCTCAGGCTGAAAGGGGTTCCCTATCTTATTATGGGTTTCTCATCAGATTTCCATAAGTAAGGTTATGAATGTGAGTTGCCTTGAGGCAGCATCTGGCCAGCCTCTCAGTCTCCACAGTTGTTCATGTTCTGGTGATATGTCTCCTTGGGCTAGGTAACAATCAGAAGGGACAGCACCAATCTTGATGGTCGAATATGACCATTGGGGACAAAACTTCCCTGCTTCTTCTCCATCCTCAGATTGAGTGCCAGAGCTATGGCCGCGGGGCCCACCTCGCCTCTGTCCTCACCAAAGCAGAGACTCTCTTGGTGGCCGAACACATCTCCACTTATCAGCAAGAAATAAGCAACGTCTGGATTGGGCTCCACGATGTCCGTCAGGTAAGCTTCTCTCATGTGCTTCGTTCCTGGCTATTATCAATACTGAGTAGTGACTCTATAACAATTCCATCCCATCCTTATACCAATAATCTCCCAGACAGAATGATACATACACCACTTTGTTATTTTCCATGAAAGTCTTTCTCTTCTTCTCTATCATGGCTGACATTAGCTCCCCACAGGCCAGCCTCTCCAAATCATCTCTGTGTTGGGCTCCTCACACTTCCTTTATCTCATGAACTGTCCTGACTCCTTCCTGCAGACCAAGAAATAGAATAGGGCTCCATTTCTGGTTATCATAACTGAGCAGCGGCTCCTTAGCAATACCGTTCCACTCTTACCTCAACCATCTATCAAATTTAATCCCACTTGCTGTTTCTCCGTTATTTTCTATGGGTGTCCTCCTCTACTGTCTGTGTCACAGCTGGTAACAGCTCCCCATTGGACAACCTTTCCAGTTCATTTTGCATTGGTGTCATTCCAATGGTATCTTCCTCTTTCTGGGCCCTTCATTCCCTTCATCACATAATCTGTTCTGTCTCGTTTCTGCAGACCAGGAGATGGAGGTGGGCTGATGAATCCACCTACAACTATAAGGCCTGGATGAAACACCAGCCAGACAACTACCGCAATGCTGAACACTGTGTGGAACTGAGACTAAGCACAGGTAAGCAAAACATTTGCACCTTTTCCTGATGGAGAGTACCTCCTTTTGTCTTGTCCTCAATCTTCCAACATCCAGCTTCATTGGACGGCCCAGGTATTAAAGGCCTTAACATTTTGAGTCCTCCTTTAATGAAGCTGGATGTTGGAAGATCCAGGACAGACAAAAGGAGAAAACATAGTTCTTCTATGGAATTCACCCCCAAAACAGGCAGTGATGGCCAGAAGCTTGAAAGAAGATTGGGCAAATTTATGGAGGATGAGGCTATCAGTGATGACCACACTCACTGGAGCAAGAAGTAGTAATTTTTTGTTATGTCTTTTTGCGTTTTAGGTTTTAAGGAGTGGAATGACGCTCCATGCAAGAAACTCAATGCCTACATCTGCAAGCATGAACTGTAAAGAAGACTGTGGTCCCCAAACTGTGCCTGTTCGGACGCTGGCTTGGTGGATTTCTCTCTGATCGCATTAACCCCTCTCCCATCCCTCAGAGTGAAAGACCATCTCTCCCATTCATTCCATCTCTGAAGAGCAACCTCTTTGATCTCTCTCTTTGCCATTTTTCTGTGCATGCAGCACATGGTGATCTTAATAAACTCTCTTTTATGCATATATTTTCTAGTGCGTTTTTGTCCTTCTCAGTTGACCTAACCTGCTCTAGGATGGTCAGATAAGAAGTGCATAAGAAGCTGGTTTATACTGAGTCTGACCATAGGTCCATGTAGCTCAGAATTCCTCATACTGAATGATAGTAGCTCTCTAGGGTTATTCAGACAGGGCACATTCCTGGTTCTACATGAAGATGCCAGGGATTGAGTCCTCTGCATGCAAAGCAGGTGCTCTGCTACTGAGCTATGGCCCTTTTGCACATGGGCTTTCTTTTGCATATTATTATTATTATTATTATTATTAATAATAATAATAATAATAATAATTATTATCATTTAAAGCATTTTACATCAAAAACATCAACATGCTTATTATTGTACAGCAAGGTACTCAACCCTCCTGCTGCGCCAACACCTACTCTTGGATTGGACAATTTGGGCTGGATGGGAAGGTGTGTGGTGTTATAGAATGACGGTTTTATTTTAAGTTATTATTATTATTTACTGAATTTATATACCATCCTACACCCGGAAGTCTCAGGGCGGTTCACAGGAAAAAATCAAAAAATGAAACCACAAAATATATAATCAAAATAAAAACAACAGCTCAATAACCGGCTCCCCCCCAAAAAACCCCACATTTTAAAAGGGCATAGGGTTCCTGGCATTTCTGCATTTACATGTTGACCCCCCAGAACCAACCCTTAATATGAGTTACTCTCATTGTTAATGGGGAGTCAGAAATGCTTGCCAATCTGTTGCCAAACATGTGAAGATCTTGCTCTAACCCCCCTGCTGAAGAGATTCGAGATTGCCCAGAGAAAGACCTGTGGAAACTTAATTGTTTCCATAATGAGGGCCACTCATCTCAAATTCCCTAAGATTTGAGAGATTTGGGAAGGTCTGTTGTTGGTTGATCCCAATCCTTTCCTAATGATCCCTAATATGAAATGACATGTTGAAGAGAAAGGACACACACACACACATGCCTGACAGATCTCCAGCAAAATTTTCCACTCTGAACTTAGCCGTTCAAGCAGAGATTTTACAAGGCAGTCCAGGCCTGATCTTACAATGTGACCACTGCAGTGCCAGCCACAGTAGGCAATTCTGAGCCAGATAGACCAATGGTCTGACTTTCTGTAAGGCAGCTTCCTATGTAACACTCTCTGCAAGAGCACACCAGGAAGCAGCTATCCATTGAGTTATCCCATATGAGTATCTGGGAAAGGCTGATCTACGCTAACTAACAAGTCTCCAATCTCTCAGCATTACCTTGATCCTGTGTACCTGAGATGCTGCTGACTGAACCTGGGACCTTGGGCATGCAAGGCCATTTCCAGAATGACTAGCTGTGTGATATTGGGACGGTCAAGCAGGTCTGACTACAGAATTTAACACCAGGGGCAATAGAAATCTTGTGACATCTGACTGAAGGGTCAGTACATTGTCACAGCACTCTTGTCTTCCCTGTACTGCAGCAGCTATTATGTGCTCCTGGCAAGAGCTTGATGAGACCACTGCGGTCAAAATGATGGACCTGGTGGTAATGGCAGTGGGAACTAAGGTTGCATCATAGAGTGGATGATATGTTACATGTGTGTGTGTTTGTGACTTCACATGTTTCTGCAGGTATACTTAAAGTTGGTCATATTGTGTGAGAGAGATGCAGAGTGTGGGTTCCTGTATTCTGAGTAAGCAAGCTTTGTCTCACTAACTCTCAGCTATACAGCTGCAAAGAAAACATTTTAAATGCGTTGTGAAGTGCAATGTACAAATTTGACACTAGAAGGCGACAGTGAGCTAAAGTCAATGCCTTTTTCAAAACCTTTTTTTCAAAAAGCATTTTTACAGTGTTTTTAATATGTGTGTAGATCCCACCTGAGATGTAATAAGTTATAACTGCTCTGTTTGGAGGAAATCTGTTCCCCAAGGGATCTGCTAATTGCTAGTTTGGGGCTTTCCCCTATTGTGTTTCTGGTTTTGGTCAATATTTATCAACATCTGCCTTCTTGCAACTTTTAGTGTCAGAAAGTTTCAAATTGTGTTCTGTGTTCGAAACAAGAGCGAGGGTCACATAACCTGATACCTTAACACAACACAAGCAAGACCAATGCCTTGTTCCATCAAAATGAACCAAAGAAAAACCAGGTCAAATGTTCTCCCATTATAAACACCCATGAGAAACGGGTTATTCACTTTAATGTCCTTGCACTGCCTGGAGCCAAGAGCATAAGCAACAGAGGTGATCACAACAGCATTTCAGAGACCAGCCCTGGATAAGGACTGAGAGTGAGTACATAGATGTCATCTTTTGAAGGAAGAGCTTCTTGGCTCAACAAAGGATGAACTGTAGAGGTGGTAAAATTGCTGGAACGTCTTCTGACTCCCTTGATTCCAAAGAGATGTGCTTTGATCCATCTAACCCAACCTTTCCCTAGAATGACAGTCTCCCTTCTTCTAGATCTCATGTTTGCAGATGTAGGCTTTATGTTTCTTGCAAACAGCATCAATCCATCTCTTGTACTCTGCAATAGAAAAAGAGAATCCAAGGTCCATTCTTATCCATTTTCCATGTCAAGCATTTTCAAAGTATCTCAAGGTACAGTTGTTGTTCTTTTTATTTGCATATATCTGTGTTTGTTATGGCACCAGGGATGGGCCAGGAATCTGTCAGCTATAGTCCCTGGATATTTGTGGGGGTCCTGCCTAATTCAGGAGGCAATTTCTGAAATTTACAACTTGCCATGAGTCTATTAATTTTGCTCTAACAAACCCATTTTGAAAGTTCCCTGGCATGTTTTAGAAGATAACGACATGGTATAGTCTGACTAGCTCATGAGCAAATGAGGGTAAGGATTTGCTTGCCTTTTACCCTAAAGTGCCAGGGTGGATTTCAACAATTGAAGCACATGGTAGAAACAGTTTAAAACAACTCACAATCACAGAAACAAGGTGGGTCCTAAAAATATACATCTCATGTTTCAAAAGGCAGAGTAAAGAGCTATGTATTTACTTTGTACTGCTTTGTGCTAGAGCCAACCATCGATCTAACCCAAAGCTGTGGCCCTCAGGATGTTGTTCTGCTCCAAATCCCATCAACCTCAGGAGGTGCAATGGTCAGGGATGATGGGAGTTGTAGTCCAACACGATCAGGAAGGTTGCAAGTTCCCCACACCTGATCCAAGCCAGCATTCTGAGTTGCATCCAATTAAGATCCACTAGGCGTAGATCTTTAGAACTTAATGGATCCAAGTGTATTTACCTGTCTGAATACCACATATATATGGGAGGGCACCAGAGACTTGAATGTGTGTTTGGGGTTGAGATGCATGCTTTGCAAGAGACCTCTACAAATATGTGAGAGAGAGAGAGAGCTGAAAAATCATGCACACACCCAAAAAAAATCTAAAACTGTGATCATAAGATAAAGGAGGGTGAATATTTCATAAAATCATAGAATTTTAGCACTCAATGGAACTTAGGTGTCGTCTACTGTACTTCAATTCTCCTCTTCGGTGCAAAAATCTGCAGCATCCTTGACAGAACTCGGGCCAGCCTCTGCTTAAATACCATCAACCAAAGTGACCCTTCCCCCATGGAAGCTCTTGCCCCACTGTTTGCCCCCCTCCTTTACAGTGGTACCTCGGTTTACATACACTTCAAGTTACATACGCTCCAGGTTACAGACTCTGCTAATACAGAAATATTACCTCGGGTTAAGAACTTTGCTTCAAGATGAGAACAGAAATTGTACGGTGACGGCACAGCAGCAGCAGGAGGCCCCATTAGCTAAAGTGGTGCTTCAGGTTAAGAACAGTTTCAGGTTAAGAACAGACCTCCGGAACAAATTAAGTTCTTAACCCGAGGTACCACTGTATTTGAATCAGCCCAATCCTTTCTGTTCCATTTACGTCTCACCCAAGGCTGAGAGAGTCATCACCGTTGCCATATACCTCAAGGCTACACAACTTCCCATCAGTGGGAGGACTGTAACATGCCCACCTGTGGAAGCCCTCAAAGCCACACAGTACTCAGAATTCCAAAGATTGTTGGGCTCCCCTCGCATCCAGTTCTTGTAGTTGTAGGAGGACTCATCAGACCACCTCCAGTTCCCATTCTGCAATGATACAGGAGATAACAAGAGCCCTGATTGGTCGGGAGAAAAGTGACATCACGCTCAGCTTTCTGTTTCAGATGGGCGACAGCTCTCAACACGGAAACACAGGAAGCCGCCTTACACTGAGTCAGACCATAAGTCTGTCTGGCTCAGTATTGTCTGCTGCTTCCTTAACTGCTTATCCCATAGGATCACCCCCTTAGTGGCATATAAATCCTATTTTTTAAAAAATACAAATATATTTCATCTCAATATATGCATTTTAAAACAGTTTGATATCAACTTTTGATCCTAAGATTGTGTCAGAACTTTCAGGACGTGTGGCAGCCAACAGATAATGGATGGATGGCGGCTAACAGATTGAGGTTGAATCCTGACAAGACAGAAGTACTGTTTTGGGGGGACAGGGTGGGCGAGTGTGGAGGACTCCCTGGTCCTGAATGGGGTAACTGTGCTCCTGAAGGATCAGGTGCGCAGTATGGGAGTCATTTTGGACTCACAGGTGTCCATGGAGGTGCAGGTCAATTCTGTGTCCAGGGCAGCTGTCTACCAGCTCCATCTGGTACGCAGGCTGAGACCCTACCTGCTTGCAGACCGTCTCGCCAGAGTGGTGCATGCTCCAGTTATCTCCCGCTTGGACTACTGCAATGAGCTCCACATGGGGCTACCTTTGAAGGTGACCCGGAAACTGCAATTAATCCAGAATGTGGCAGCCAGACTGGTGACTGGGAGTGGCCGCTGAGACCATATAACACCGTTCCTGAGAGATCTGCATGGGCTCCCAGTACGTTTGCAAGCACAATTCAAAGTGTTGGTGCTGGCCTTTAAAGCCCTAAATGGCCTCAGCCCAGTATAGCTGAAGGAGCTTCTCCACCCCCATCGTTCATCCCGGACACTGAGGTCTAGCACCGAGGGCCTTCTGGTGGTTCCCTCACTGCAAGAAGTGAGGTTACAGGGAACCAGGCTAAGGGCTTTCTCGGTAGTGGTGCCTGCCCTGTGGAACACCCTCCCATCAGATGTGAAGGAAATAAGCAACTATCTGACTTTTAGAAGACATCTGGAGGCAGACCTGTTTAGGGAACTTTTTAAAGTCTAATGCTTTATTGTGTTTTTAATATTCGGTTGGGAGCTGCCCAGGGTGGCTGGGGAAACCCAGTCAGATGTGTGGGGTATAAATAAATAAATTATTATTATTATCATCATCATCATCATCTAACTTCTGATCCATGGATCAGGCCAGTTCTCCTCAGAAATTGCAAATGTTGTGTTCCTTCAGCAGTTGGCTAGAGTGTTGTGCTGATAACACCAAGGTTGCAGGGTCAGCTGCATTATTTCCTGCACTGCAAGGAGATGGACTAGATGATCCTCAGGGGCCCTTCCAACTCTTTCATTCTATGATTCTATGATTGATGGATCAATAAGCTCAGGAGGCTAAATGCTTACTTGGTGAGTATCATGGAGTCCAATCCAAACGTCAACCCCTGTTTCTTTCTTGTCAATGGAGATATGTTTGGATACCATCAGAGTTTCTGCCCTCGCAAGAATGGATGCGAGGTGGGTCCCACGACCGTAACTCTGACACTCAATCTGGAGAAGGGGCAAACGCACAAGAACTTCATCATTCGACTGGACATCCTCTGCAACCTGTTAATGGATGGTGAGTCTTACCTCAGCTTCATGCCAGCTCAACTTGTTGTGGAAAAACCCATAACAGTTGCCCTGGTACTGCAGCCATCCCCTGGGGCAGCGATCCGCTTCAACGGCTTATCGATGTGGGGGGGAGATTGTGAAAGAGATGAAGAACAAAGTCATCACAGATAAACTAGTTGGAGAGTTGCATGTTATAACACAGGAGTAGACAACATTTTGGTGTTCGTAACAAAATGGCTACTGTGGGTTGTGTGACCTAAAACAAAACACCAGTTGTGAGAGTGTAGCTCAACACAAAATGGTTGCTCCAGATTGTGGTGTAACTCAGGAAGCCTGTCATGGAGGATATGGCACAACATAAAACAGCATGTGGGGAGTGTAACCCGGAATGGCGGCTGTGGGGTACTACAAATGGCAGCTATAGGGTGTGGTGTAACACAAAACGCCATCTGTGTTGATGTGGCTGCCACATGTAAAAGTACAAAACAAGAAACAGGAACACAAAATGGTGCGGGCGTACTCCACTTCCCCCCATCTTGTGCATTTTTACCTGAATATTTTACCCGAATATGACATTTTCATGGATGTCATAGAAAGTTCTTCTGTGCACATTAGCACTTGTAGGCACTAGGTTGGTGGCCCCTGTTTTAATGTATTAGTGGGTCCATCTCCAACTGGCCTCCTAAACCTTTTAGAAATTGCTAGGCAGGTTAAACTGACTCTCCAGGGTGAGATATGTCAGTATATTTAGTTTTCAAACATTATTCCTGAAGTCTATCGCTCTTTATTTGGCCGCCCTAAAACAGTCTTTGGCTGCAATAGCATGGCAGTTTATTTCATTTCCCCAATGTTTCCCTAGCTATACATTTCTGCATTTTAAGTGAGCAACATTCCCCAAATCTGAATGCACCCTATAGGATAGAGAATGGTACTATAGCTCAATAAGGACTCACCTCTCATGAAGAAGCCAAGCAAACATAGGCTAACATAGGCCAAACACCCCATCTTTCTTCTTCACCTAAGAAGAAATCAAGAGGTATTGTTGCATGACGAAAACATGGAGTTACCAAGACCGCTTGTGAAATGTGGGTCTTGAAAGGAGAAATTTCCTTGTCATAGGTTTACAGTGTTTGGCTCACATAGCTGCAGGGTGTACTTATCATTCCCTTTTGTCTCACATCCACCAGGGCCGGACCAAGGCATTTGGCTGCCTGAGGAAAAGGACAAAATGGCCCCCGGTTTCACATACATTTATTGGACAGGCAGCTGAATCTTATTTTGACAGTGGTGATGGGACAGCATCTTCCTGAGGGCAGCTAGCTAGCTTAGGAAGCACAAGGCAGGCTGCTCTCTAGCACCTCCCTGCCAATCACCACACTCCCTGCCATTGGCCACCTGAGGCAAATGCCTCACTCTGCTCAATGATAGGGCCAGCCCTGACATCCACCCTGATGAGTTCTGAGTTGTATACATGGTATATATGTCCAGTTTAGGACCAAACATGATTTGATCACAGCAGTGCCATGGGTAGAACTGTAATTGCCACGAAAAGGTAATAAAGAAGACCTGCTTGCACTTTTCTTCCTAAAGCCAAGTTTGTCAGGTCTCTAAAGGTGTAGGGAGACAATCCTGAATGATCAGGGGTGGACTGGGGTGGGGTCAAAAGAACTGTGGCGGAACATTTAAGAAGTGTGAAAGCTTTTGAATGTACAGTCAGACCTCGGGTTACAGATGTTTCAGGTTGCTTTTTTTGGGTTACGGACCCACCAAAACCAGGAAGTGCCAGAACAGGTTACTTCCAGGTTTTGGGGGTCGCACGTGTGCAGAAGCGCCAAATCGCAACCCGCATGTGCACAGACGCACCGCTGTGGGTTGCAAACACTGCAGGTTGTGAACAGATCACATTCGCAACCCGAGCATCCACTGTACTTATCATTACCTTACATTTAATATACCGTATTTTTCGCTCTATAAGACACACCAAACCACAAGACGCACCTAGGTTTTGGAGGAGGAAAACAAGAAAAAAAATATTCTGAATCTCGGAAGCCAGAACAGCAAGAGGGATTGCTGTGCAGGGAAAGCAGCAATCCCTCTTGCTGTTCTGGCTTCTGGGATAGCTGCGCAGCCTGCATTTGCTCCATAAGACGCACACACATTTCCCCTTACTTTTTAGGAGGGAAAAAGTGAGTTATAGAGCAAAAAATACGGTACTTTCTAATGTCAACTATATCGGGAAATAATGGGAAGTCTATATTTATTTTACTTCAGTTTCTTATTGTTTTGTTTTATTTTATGTACCATTATATGATTTCAGCTTAGCTGATATCTAAGTGGAATTAGATGGTCAAATTAACATTCTAAGTTAAACTAATTTAAGAAGAGAGAGAGAGAGAGAGAGAGAGATGATAGATAGTATGTATGTGTATGTGTGAAGTCAAATCTGTAATGACATTAATGAATTTCAATAAAGAATTTTTTCATTAAAAAAAAAGAGAAGTGTGAAAGCTAGGTTTTGATTCTCACATTAGTTTGGGAAGTACAGGTGAGGTCTGTTCATACTAGGATTTATAGAGGTTGAATTCCTTGAGAATCTCTACCAAATTTGCTTCTACCTTCCTTATAGTGGAGGGTCTGGGCCTGGAAAGAAAAGGGAAATGGCTTTTACTCCCATGTTGGAGGATTTAGAAATGGAAAGGTACAGGCAACAGGAAGCTTTATAGAAAACAAACAGTGCTTAGGTTGGGCCCTGTGGCTGTCATATATAATTGCACCCTGATCATCACTAAAACCCTGGTAGGTAGGCTCATGTGAGAGACAGAGACTCGTCCATGATCACTTAAGGGTTTTTATGGCTGAGAATGCAATTGAACCAATCTATCCAAGAATAGCTCTCGCTTTCAATTATGCCGCATTGACTGTGTTCACGCATAGCTCTAAGTTATGGTTCATTCCACAAACCAAGAGCTATCTCACACATGAGGAATCATGCCACAGCTTGCTTCTCCAAAGCTTGATTTGTTTTCCAGATGCTCTTGCCTTTGGGGTGTAGCGCTGAAACAAACCATGGTTAAGCGAGACTGGTGTGTTTGGGCATAACACCAAAACATAGTTAAAACAAGCTGTGGTTTGTAAGCTGACAACTAACCATGGCTTCACATTGTGCTTTGTTGACAGAAAACAAACCACGGATCATCTGTTGGACAGGGTTCACTGATTCAAACAAATCACAATCAAACTAAATAAACCATGGCTTAGTGTTATGTACACTGGTTTATCATAGAATTTAGCTCTGAAAGTACACATGGCTTAGAATATAAAATACTCTTTAAAAAAATGTTTGGCATGTCTGTCCCTTACAAATCCAATAAAAAGATGTGGAAACTCTCTAATGTGTATGTTACAGATCAACAAGCAAAAGTATGTCCTCACTCACCCAAGTCCCCGTTCCCAAGATGGCTGCCTCTGCTGTTTCCTCTCAGGCTGTCTCATTCTGAGCAGCTTTTATCCAGACCTGGTTGGAATCTGGCTGAAACCTGGAGCAGAAAGGTTAAGGCAGCACATGATGGACGAGTTTGCTTATTGCACAAGCCAGAGGCAAGTTAAGCCAGGGGCTATTTTAAAAGATTATTTTTTAAGCAAGCTCGGTCAATGGGATGTTGCTGTATTTTGGGGGGGGGGGGTGTATAATGCTTCTTTATAATTAAAACTGAGATTGATTCAATCAAGATTGCTATGGTGTGAGGAATCACAGAATTGTAGAGTTGGAAGGAACCCCAAAGGTTATCCAATCCAACCCCCTGCAATGAAGGAATCACAACTAAAGAATCTCTGAGTAAAAGATCATCAATGAAAATGGACTCTCTAAGACCTTGTGGATGGAAAGAGACTTACACTGCAAGCCTGGAAGACTAAACATCCAACTACTGTTAATATCAGCTGCCAATGACAACTTATAGAATACAAAAAAAGCAAACAATCAATTCCTCTTGTTATTTGCTTTTAAAAGCAGCCCTTCAAATTAAATCTGTGATGCAATGCAAAAATGTTGCTTGAATTTCACACAGATCAAAATCCAGATGATTTCACTTCACTGCTGGACAGAAACACTCTGTAAAGTGTAGATGTATCCCACCAACAATGTCATGCAGCACTCCCTGATTGGACGGAAATTCCTCTTAGTGTTGACATAACCAAGACAAATTGGCATTGTGCACAACAATCCCCCAACAGCTCCCCAGTCCCTAAAAATAGCCTTCAAACTGAGTGCCCCCTTGGCCTAAGGCCCAAACAACTGGGGATTGTGGTTTAAGCAGGTCGACGTGAGCAACTGAGAGTTATACTCCCGGAAACTTTCGACATGACCTGCTTAAACTGCCCTGCACATGCTGAAATATACAGGACAAGTACTGAGATTGAAGCCATTAGCAGAGGAAGAGATCTAATCAGCCTGGGTATCCTATGCCACTGGGGTAAATACCACAGTCTCAAGCCCTCTGACCCCCTTCAGGTTATCTTCTCCATCAGAGAGAAATGAGCTCAAAAACACTGAAGGAAGTAGTGTGTGCTAAAATTTTCTTCCCTTTTTCTGCTGAGTTCTCAGCATCTTCACAAATATGCACAGGGGACCCTTCCTGGTGTCAGTTTTTATCATGCATTCATGAGGACCTGTGCTCGTGATGGTATTGGGCTGGTTGTAAGGTATCCTGTTTCTAAGACTGTTCGGACTTGCAAAACATTAGAGGCAAACATACCATTACGGGCAACCTCCCCGAATCTCCAAGCGATGAGAGACTCCAGGAGTACCTGAGCTTTTCCCAGGGTTCAGTTTCCTTTTGGAATGACGGTCAGCACAGACAAGAGAGTCTTTCAGATATATGGTTTTATTTAAGCATATATACAACCTGAGCATAGGATGGAGGAGCTCCTAGTATTAACACCCCCATAAGTATTGCTTGTGGGTGCCTGGGCTCCCAGGGGGGGCCCTGGAGATGGCGCCCCCAGATGTTTTTTCAGACAGGAGGCAAATGTGAACTATGCACCAAGGGCTGTCTTTAGCAGACGCGGCGCCAGGGTGCAAATATCTGCCCAGCACCCGCAAATTACCACGGAAAGTGGGAGGGGTGAAGCTGCGCACTGCCAGCCATGGGGGCACAACTCCCCCCCATGCTGCTGCGGGAGAGCAATCCCCGCGAAGGCTTGGGAGGGAAGCTGCACACCTGCCAGCCAAGCCTCTAAAGGGATCGCTCTCCTCACACAGAGGCTTGGGAAGGAAGGTGCATGCTCACCAGCCATATAGTTGACAGGGTGCAGCTGTCGGGTGTGCAGGAAAAGGGGAGGCCGCCAGCAAAATCACATAGCTCCCCCACTCACTGGGGCGCCCCTGAGAGGCCGGCACCCTGGCGTGACGCACCACTAAGCCCTATGGGAAAGACAAAAAAGGGGTATGGACCCCTCCAGAGTCCAGACTGGTGTTTGATTGTGAGTTTATTCTACAAGCTGCACTGCATTCACACAGCACTTTATTTCATTTCCCTAGCTGTTAATTTCTCCATTATATTTGAGCATTCACACAATGCAAATAACACTTCTGGGAAACTAATGGAATATAGCTCATGTTTAACACTCATTTCTATGTTAGTTAGTTCCAGGAAAAAATCCACTTGCAGCTCCTTTAATATGAGAAATGATGCGGGAACATTACGTGTGAGATATATATACATACAAATGAAAGGATATTAGAGGATCTTGGGGACCACCAGCTGCAAATTAGGGCAGGATGCCTGTACATTCCGGTCGGCGCCAGTGTTTAATGGCGGTCTTAGCCTCAAGCTCCGAGGCATGACTGCTCCGCGAGTTCGGGTCTGACCCGCTACAGCGAGCGGGGGACCCCTAAAATCACAGGCGCTGAAGCCTGTGAGCAAGGAGATTTGGTGGGCACCTTTGCGCCCCCCGGTACTGCGAAAGAGCCTTTTTAAAGGCTCCGGAGCGGCATCGGGAGTGAGCGCGGTGCTGAGAATCGCTACCCAGCCCGCGGAGCGAAGCCGCGTCGCCATTAACGGAGAGCGCCGATTCCTTCCTGAAATTACAGATGGACAGCAACACCCGTGAGTAAGAACAAGAAAATAAAGTTTAACGGGACACTAAATTTGGATCTGGCTGAAAGCAGGCAAGGTATAAATTAAGGAAGTCTGCCTCCCGGAACTGCATGACTAACTAAGCAACGAAAAAGAAAGCTGCATTTAAATGAAAATCCCCTTTTACATTGTTAAACCTGACATCGAAAGTGGACCTCCCCCCCCCCCCGGGCAGGAGAAGGGGGGAAGAAAAAATGGGACTTTGTGAACCTGCCTTAATTTAGTTTGGATGGAAAACCTCGTACTGTCGACCCCCCTGGCCAGGACTGCCTGATTAGCGCGTGCCTGAAAGTGATCTGTCAAACAGATTGTGGATACAAAGTAGGACTTTATTTGACAGAAAGTAACGGCTTTAGTGGACTTAAAAATTGTAAAAATTGCAACACCTCTGACTGAGACAAAGTAAGGGTCCAGGCTGACTTTTGGAATTTTTCTTTGTTGCATGCTATATGCTCCTTTGTGGTTTATTTCCATTTGGATACAATTTACTCCCTCTAGAGGACAAAAGGGACACAGTTGCATTAAGGAAGAAATAGTGGGATTTTCCACTTGTAAACTTTTCCTGTGAGAACGACCTTGGCTATGAGCAATCCAGTGGAGGAAATATCAACAAGATCCAAAACAAAACAAGCACAAAAGAAAAGAGGCTCCACGTCAGGACTACCAGCTGCACAGGAAAAAATAACAACAGCATCAATGGAATCTATGACACAGGCACTACTTAAAATAAATCAATCTTTGGAGGCACTGACAAAGCAATCTACGGACAACTCTAAGAAACTGACGGAATTGACAACAAGACTGGATTTGAACACAACGACAATTTCATCTAATACTGACTCTATAAATAGGTTAATCCAGGAAAGCACAGAAATAAGGAAAATTGCTGAGTGCGCCAAAAGTACTGCTGAGGAGACAAAGGAAAAATTTGTGCCAATTGAAAAAAAAGTGAGTGAACATGATGCAACTCTAGCCTTAATGGAACTGGAGAGAAAAGGAAAAAATCTGAAGTTAAGATTGGTTCCTGAGGAAGAAGAGGACAACCTTAGGGAATTCCTTACAGAGAACTTTCATGAATTTTGGCTTGATGATTTGGAAGGAGAGGAAGATTTTGTGATAACTACAGCCTTCCGGCTAGGCAGGAGACAAGGTAAGAAGCCAAGGGATTGTCTAATTACACTACGATCCAAGGAAGAGAGAGACAAAATACTGAACTTACATTTTCAGAAGGCATTGGTAATAAAAAATTCTCAAATACAGATTTTTAAAGACATCCCTCGATATATCTTGCAAGTGAGAACTTATTTTAAAAATCTTGTCGACCTGCTGAAAGGAAATAACATCCCATTTAGGTGGGAGTTCCCACAAGGATTGTCCTTCAACTTTAAAGGGAAGAAGATCAAGATCAAAACAGTACAGGACAAGGAACACTTTTTGGAGAGATACTTTGAGGATTTACAAAAAGGGACTGTGAGTGTGAGAGAACCAACTGATATTGCAAATCTATCATTTGGACTTAGTCCAGCACCAACTGACGAGGAACAACAGCTTGGTGCAGTCGGTGGAAAAGATACCCATCAATAAAGATGTCTCTGCAACTTCTGAGTTGGAATTGTAATGGTTTGAACCTTCCCCGAAAAAGAAAACAAGTTTTTCATATTCTAAAGAAAGAACAATTGGACTTAATATGTTTGCAAGAAACCCATATTGTCAGGATACACAGGAAGCTTCTGACAAATAGGAGATTGGGACTGGAATTTATCTCATCAGACAAGGTTAAAAAAAGAGGCGTAGTGATCTATGCAAAAGAAAAACTGGCCCCAAAAATGATATTTAAAGATGATCAAGGAAGATATTTGGCAGCTGAAATCCAAATACAAGGAGAAAAATTTTTGATAGTAGGAGTCTATGCGCCTAATGAAGGGAAGGCGGAATTCTTTAAGAAGTTGCATGAGACTTTAGTGGACTTTTTGGACTATAAAATCGTGATGATGGGGGACATGAATGGAGTCGTCTCAACAAATATGGATAAAGCACAAAGACTTTTAATATCTAAGGATGGGAGACTACCAAAGACCTTTTTTGAAATGACTGACACCATGGACCTTATAGACATTTGGAGAACAAGGAACCCTCTAGAAAGAGAGGGAACCCTCTTCTCCGAAGCAAAAATGACATGGACTAGAATTGACCAAATTTGGATTTCTAGCAATTTGGCACCAAGAGTTAAAAAAACAGAAATCTGCCCAAAAACCTGCTCCGACCATAATGCTGTAAAGATGGAGATGAAACTAACAACAGCTGGAACATTCAGATGGAGAATGAATGACACCCTTTTAAGAGATGAAGAAATCTATAAGAAGGCCCAAAAAGCTTTAAAAGATTATTTCGAGATAAATATGAGAACAGAAGTGGAGAAGAGAATAATATGGGACGCAAGTAAGGCCGTGATGCGTGGTTTCCTAATTCAACAGAATTCACTAAAGAGGAAAAAACAAAAGGAGAGGGAAGAAAAAATTCTGGAAAAAATGAAAGAAGGAGAGAAGAAATTGAGATCCAAACCAAAGTCTCAAGAGATATTGAGAGAAATAAAGTATTATCAGATGCAATACATGGAACTGATGAATCAAGAAATAGAATGGAAAATAAAGCAAATGAGACAAAAGACATTTGATTCGGCAGATAAATGTGGGAAACTCCTATCATGGCAATTGAAAAAAAGACAAAAATTGAATACTGTGACATCTCTTGAAGTGGATGGGAAAATTATCACTAGACCGAATGAGATAAGTAACTGTTTTCAAAGCTTTTTCAAGAAATTGTATGCACAAGGGCCAGTAAATGAACAAGAAATAGAAGAATTTGTTGGAAAATATGGATTACCAAGGATTTCAGAACAGAATAAAATGATCCTTAATGAGAAAATTACGGAACAAGAAATAGAGGGTGCCATTCAGAATATGCAATTGGGGAAATCACCAGGACCAGATGACTTGACTGCGAGATACTACAAAGTGCTGAAGGAATGGTTAATACAACCATTGAAGGAAGTTTGTAACCAAATCTTGGAGGGGAAAAAAGCTCCCGAATCGTGGAAAGAGGCATTTATCCCACTTATACCGAAAACAGAGACTGGGAAAAATCAGGTTAAGAACTACCGCCCTATATCACTATTAAATGTGGATTACAAAATTTTTGCAGACATTTTAGCAAAAAGATTCAAGAGAGTATTGTCAGGGGAGATTCATAAGGACCAAACAGGCTTTCTCCCAGGAAGACATATGTCAAATAATGTGAGGAATATTATAGACATTTTGGAGTTATTAGAGGTGGACATCAATAAGAAAGCAGTATTGATTTTTGTGGATGCGGAGAAAGCCTTTGACAACATTTGTTGGAGTTTTATGAAGAAGAATCTCCAAGGGATGGGGGTAGGCCAGGGTTTTGAAAATGGTATAGGTGCAATATATTCTGAACAAAAAGCTAAACTAATTGTGAACAGTGTTGTGATGGACGAAATTCCAATAGAAAAAGGTACACGACAGGGATGCCCAATATCCCCTCTGCTTTTTATATCTGTCCTGGAGGTTTTGTTGAATATGATTAGAAGGGACCAGCTGGTTAAAGGAATACAGGTCGGAGCAAAACATTATAAATTAAGGGCATTTGCAGATGATCTAGTACTAACATTGCAACAGCCAGACGCTAGTACTAAAAGAGTGTTAGAGTTAATTGAGAGATTTGGTCAAGTGGCAGGATTTAAATTGAATAAGCAAAAAACAAAAGTGCTGGAAAAAAAATTAACAATGGAAGAAAAAGATAGATTTCAGAGTGAAACCGGCTTGGAAATAACGAAAAAAGTGAAATATCTGGGGGTGAACTTAACATCTAAGAATGTCAATCTATTTAAAGATAATTATGAAAAATGCTGGACAGAAGTGAAGAAAGATCTAGACATATGGTCTAGGCTGAGACTTTCCTTGTTAGGCCGGATTGCTGTTATCAAGATGAACGTATTGCCGAGAATGTTGTTTTTATTTCAGACATTACAGATTGTGGACAAAATGGACTGCTTCAAGAGGTGGCAGAAAGATATATCTAAATTTGTCTGGCAGGGCAAAAAGCCCAGAATAAAGTTTAAGATTTTAACAGATGCAAAAGATAGAGGGGGATTTGCCTTGCCAGACCTAAAACTCTATTATGAATCAGCAGCATTTTGCTGGCTGAAGCAATGGCTACTTCTTGAGGACACAGACATTTTGGACCTAGAAGGGTATGACAATAACTTTGGTTGGCATGCTTATCTATGGTATGACAAGGTAAAGGTGCATAAGGGCTTTAAAAACCATATTGTTAGGAAAGCATTGTATAATGTTTGGATTCGATATAAAGATTTGTTGGAAAGTAAAACCCCCAGGTGGTTGTCACCAATGGAAGCTAAGGCAGTGAAAAAACTTAACATGGACACCAATTGGTCAAAATATTGTGAAATCTTAGAACAAGATGGTGAAAAGCTTAAACTTAAGAGTTATGATAAGCTAAAGCATAAAGTCCGAGATTGGTTACATTATCATCAGATAAATGAGGTATTTAAGCAAGACAGGAAAGTAGGATTCCAGAAGGAGAGGTCGAAGTTAGAAACAGAATTGTTAGAACCCAATACTAAGAATCTGTCTAGAATGTATAACTTGCTGCTGAAATGGAATACACAGGAAGAAACGGTTAAATCAGCTATGATTAAATGGGCACAGGATATTGGTTATGACATTATGTTTGCTGACTGGGAGCAGTTATGGACCACTGGTATAAAATTTACGGCATGTAGTGCCTTAAAAGAGAATATAATGAAAATGATCTATAGGTGGTACATGACACCAGTCAAGCTTGCAAAGATCTATCATTTGCCCAATAACAAATGCTGGAAATGTAATGAGTCTGAAGGAACCTTTTACCACCTTTGGTGGACCTGCCCAAGGATTAAGGCCTACTGGGAAATGATCTATAATGAACTTAAGAAAGTCCTTAAGTGGACCTTTTCAAAGAAGCCGGAGGCCTTTCTCCTGGGTATGGTTGGCCAACTGGTACCAAAAAAGGATAGGACATTTTTTATGTATGCAACTACAGCGGCAAGAATTCTTCTGGCAAAGTATTGGAAGACGCAAGAACTACCCACTCTGGAAGAATGGCAGATGAAGGTGACTGAATTTATGGGACTGGCGGAGATGACCAGCAGAATCCGTGACCAGAGGAAAGAGACAGTGGAGGAGGACTGGGAAAAATTTAAATTATACCTTTAAAATTGTTGTAAGATTGTGGACTGTTAAGATGTCAGGGGGTAAGAAACAGAGAATTACAGCTGTAAATAATAATGTTAAGAAATTTGAGAGAGATACAAATAGAAAAAAGGACTAAAGGGTTGCTGAAAAATTGCAAAACAAGGATGCAGTGTAAGGGAGGTATGGGGAAGTCACACTTTAAGGTATCCTGTTTCTAAGACTGTTCGGACTTGCAAAACATTAGAGGCAAACGTACCATTACGGGCAACCTCCCCGAATCTCCAAGCGATGAGAGACTCCAGGAGTACCTGAGCTTTTCCCAGGGTTCAGTTTCCTTTTGGAATGACGGTCAGCACAGACAAGAGAGTCTTTCAGATATATGGTTTTATTTAAGCATATATACAACCTGAGCATAGGATGGAGGAGCTCCTAGTATTAACACCCCCATAAGTATTGCTTGTGGGTGCCTGGGCTCCCAGGGGGGGCCCTGGAGATGGCGCCCCCAGGTGTTTTTTCAGACAGGAGGCAAATGTGAACTATGCACCAAGGGCTGTCTTTAGCAGACGCGGTGCCAGGGTGCAAATATCTGCCCAGCACCCGCAAATTACCACGGAAAGTGGGAGGGGTGAAGCTGCGCACTGCCAGCCATGGGGGCACAACTCCCCCCCATGCTGCTGCGGGAGAGCAATCCCCGCGAAGGCTTGGGAGGGAAGCTGCACACCCGCCAGCCAAGCCTCTAAAGGGATCGCTCTCCTCACACAGAGGCTTGGGAAGGAAGGTGCATGCTCACCAGCCATATAGTTGACAGGGTGCAGCTGTCGGGTGTGCAGGAAAAGGGGAGGCCGCCAGCAAAATCACATAGCTCCCCCACTCACTGGGGCGCCCCTGAGAGGCCGGCACCCTGGCGTGACGCACCACTAAGCCCTATGGGAAAGACAAAAAAGGGGTATGGACCCCTCCAGAGTCCAGACTGGTGTTTGATTGTGAGTTTATTCTACAAGCTGCACTGCATTCACACAGCACTTTATTTCATTTCCCTAGCTGTTAATTTCTCCATTATATTTGAGCATTCACACAATGCAAATAACACTTCTGGGAAACTAATGGAATATAGCTCATGTTTAGCACTCATTTCCATGTTAGTTAGTTCCAGGAAAAAATCCACTTGCAGCTCCTTTAATATGAGAAATGATGCGGGAACATTACGTGTGAGATATATATACATAGAAATGAAAGGATATTAGAGGATCTTGGGGACCACCAGCTGCAAATTAGGACAGGATGCCTGTACATTTAAAACAGTGGCAGGGACTAGGGCCAGATATGTCCCTTTAGGTGTTGGTCATCAAGGGGTGACTTTTACCCCTTGCCTTGTGTGCACAACCCACCCCACCCCTAGGAGCCTTCAGAAGGGAGCTGTTGCCAGAAGAACAACAACTGAGAGGGGAGAGAAACTCTATGGCTGCCATCAGGGGATGGTTGGTTTCACCAGTTTGACCCCATCCACCAACCCCAGGAGCCTTCAAAAAGGAGTTGCTTAATTAGTAAGCTGTAAGTATTAGTAACCTGTATGATTTAGTTAAATGTTTAGATATGTTAAATTGTTGATCATTGGGGTTTTTTCATGTTATGTTGCAGATTCTGGTACTGTAATGTTAGTCTAATACTGTACAGTGGTACCTCTGGTTACGAACGCTTCTGGTTATGAACGCTTCAGGTTACAAGCTTTGCTAACTCAGAAGTTGTTACAATATGAGAGCAACGCAGCTGCAAACTGGCAGCTTGGTGAAAACATCACATGATGTGACTAGCTGTGGGAAAGAATCTTCCCGGAAGTTCACAGGCTTAAAAAGTCTTTGCTCAGAGTGTAATATGAGACCTTCCTGTTGCGTATGTGAAGGAAGTCTTTGCCACTTGCTTGCTGAACACTGAACTGTTCGGACATGTTTTTTTGTAGAGTTACATCAGTCAGAAATAAACAAGATGTAAAAGGCTTTCTGACTATCTTCTTTCCCTGCTAGCATTTTCCACGCTGGGAAATGTCGCTGATCAATATCTCCCTGGTCTGTCTGGGATGTCAGCCAGAGGAAGATCACCGGTAAACAAGCTCTGGGAACCTGCGGGGGGGGGCAGCCTCTCCCGAGGGGGCTTGTTTTCCAACAGAAGTAAGCTGCTCCTGGTTGCAAACTTTGCCCCAGGATGCAAACAGAAATCGTGCATCGGAGGTGTGCGCACACCGGGAGGCCCCATTAGTGAAAACGCGCCTCAGGATAAGAATGGTTTCAGCTTAAGAATGGACCTCAGGAACGAATTAAGTTCATAACCAGAGGTCCCGCTGTATTTAGACTTTGATTTTTCTTTGAACCGCTTTGAGCAGAGATTTACTTGTGGATATATAAATAAATTGACACTAGACCTCTCCACCTGTCACTCAGGACTCTCCCAAGGCCACCCCTCACCACCGTGTCCTATGTCCTTTTAAAGTCCTTTAGGGTGTGGAAGGAATGTGTCCTTGAACTCTTGCTTGTCCAAGTCAAGGTTAAAGGTGTGAGTGGCTGAGTGTAGAAGCATCTGACTCTTATATAGCTGGGATGTAGTCTTCTGGACAAAGGTAAGAATCGGCACCCATTGGTACCTCTGGCACCATCCATAAGGGTTCTGTGGCCCCAGAAAAGTTTCCTATGTGGCCCTTGGATCAAGAAAGGTTCACCGCCCTTAGCTGAAAAGCTGTAGCAAAGCTGGAATTTCATGCAGAGTTCGGAGATGTACCTACTGAAACTCTGCCTTCTGCACAAAGGTGAATGAATGGTCAAGCAGAGCCTCTGCTGCCCTCCTTTCTACCTAGCAGCCTAAGGAGACCGAAATTGTTCTACAATAACAGAAACATGCCAAGATATTTATGCATAAGGTAGATAGTTTATTAAGACTGCACTGTGCTGTGGTCATTAATGAAAGGCAGGAGAAGAGAGAGGCCCACACAAGATCATTCTTCTGAGATGCGTGTTTTGAATGGCGGTGGTTGGAGGGTGCGTTGAATGGCAGATCTCTCTCGCGGCTGTTGAACCAGGCGCATCCCAGCAAGGCCAAAGGGGAAACTCCAGTCTTCCCTAGAGTTCATGCTTGCAGATGTAGGCATTGCGTTTCTTGCACTGAGCATCGTTCCACTGCTTAAAGTCTAGAATGCAAAAAAGAAAAGACAAGGCAGGTGTTACTTCGTCTTTCTGGCGCAGATAGGTCAGTGGCTGTAGAATATTGCCAACCACTTAGAAATTTCTGCTTTCCATGATTGAAAAGTAATGTTCCTAGTCTTCATGCTTGTAAAAGGATTTTTAGAGGGGCATGATAGAAAGAATTCTAGGGTTCAAAACAAAGGAAACTAGTACCGCCCCCCAAAAAATCCAAACTAGTTCTGCTTTCTGAATTATTAAAAAAAAGTGTGGGCTGGTCCATTAGGGCAAATGGGGCACTGCCCCACCATCTTTGTTCTGGCCCCAGCCAGCTCCCAGATGTGCCTTCTTACTTGCAGCCAGTCCAGAGGGTAGCTGTGGCTGTCAGCTGCATCCTCCTTAGTCTGCCCTTGTGAAATATGCTCAGAGTCGAGAGTGGATTTCTTGCTCTTTATTCAGCTCATAGTGGTGAGGAGGAATGGAAGTTCCCCCATAATGTCTGCTTTATATACATTATTTACACAATGGGCCCACATGATTTTCTAATTCCGGGATTCACCTGTAGGCCAATCAGGTTGTGGATTCACTTCCACCTGGAGCTGGATTGGGTGGCTCCTGGGGACCAATCAGACTGCTGCATTCTGAATCCTATTGTTCTAGGACCAATCAGACTGCTGCCTTTTGGATCCTATTCAACTCAGTACATAACACCTTGCCTAACTCAACAGGGATTGTGGGGGGACTAGAATTAGTTGGGCCTTCCTGCCTTGCACCCTGCCAGTCCCAATGGATACACCAGCTACCACTGCTTAAACCCTTTTCATTTCAGGACAATTAACTAGGGATGGCAGGCTCTGTCGACTTCAGTTTTCTTGGTGTCTCATTTTTCCACTTTAAAGTTCACTTCCCTGTATTTCCATGCCTAAATTCCGTTTGCCACACTGTGCAGTGAATTATTGTCAAAACCGTTATGAAAATTCACCAGTATTTCACTATGAATTTCTCCTACCAAACCCATTTTTAATACACAGTTTTGACTGGTGTACTGTAGACGTTTTTGCCATTGCTTGGTCTGGTGGGTCAAGAATGCAACGTGTGAACCTGGCTCAAAACTGTGGCTGTCAGACTTTGCCAGCTCGCTAAGAACCACACTGGCCACACATCCTTGTCCTTTTCCAGACCCTGAGAATGGATTGCTTACCCGTGGTTCGACGCAGCTCCACACAGTGTTCAGCATTGCGGTAGTTGTCTGGCTGGTTTATCATCCAGGACTTGTAGTTGTAGGTGGATTCATCAGCCCACCTCCATTTCCGGGTCTGCAGAAAAGAGAAAGAACAGATCACGTGACATGGGCAATGAAGGGCCCAGAAAGAAGGAAGATACTGTTGGGATGACACCAATGCAAGATTAACTGGATAGGTTGGCCAATGGGGAGCTGTTATCAGCTGTGATGCAGACACCCATAGAAAACAATGGAGAAGCAACATGTGGGAGAGTTGTGAGATAAGGAAGGGATGCCATTACTAAGGAGCTGTGCTGGCTCCTGGTCTGGGGGAACCCTTGGGCAAAGCCACATCCATCACAGACCCCTCTCCTCCTCACCACTATTCCCATCCACTGACACTTGCCACATGCTTGTTTTGCCAAGCAGAAAGCCAATGGGCAAGCAGGCAGTGACATTTACTGCTCCTCTTCCTCAACCACCAATATTGCCTGGGTTAGAGTGAGAGGCAGGTGAACAAGCAAGTTGCAGTTATGAAAAGGAAGGACAGGCTTAGGAGGCTTTTATGGATGGGCCACTCCCACTTGGATATGGGCCCTTGGTGGATGCCCAACTGTATCAGGCCTTGTCACCGTCCATGCATATATATATATATATATATATATATATATATATATATATATGCAATTAAATTTTTTGTTATACAACTTAGAATACTCATTTAAACATCCTTAAAATATCAGTGACTTCCCTTCTTCTCTTTCCATGGTTCATTTTGCATATCATAAATCCCTGTATATTTTACATAAACTAAACCATTATTACATCCACCAAAACTTATTTACACTGTTGAATTTATCTTAATGCTACCAACGTTTTCAAGTGTACACAGTTTCCCCCCATATATTCAATAAACATTTTCCAAACTTCTTTAAACGAAATTCTTCTTGTTCTCTTATTGTACTGTAAATGTTAAGGCTGCAAGCTGCGCATATTCCATCAGCTTAAGGTGTCATTCTTCTTTAGTTGGGACCTCACTCGTTTTCCATTTTGGGGCTAACAAAACATGGGCCACCGTAGTGGCATACATAAATAACCTCTTCTGACACCTGTGAATTTCAGTCTGAGCTATCCCCAACAGAAAGGACTCTGGGGGTTTTTTTTGGGGGGGGGATATTTTTAAACATTTTTTTTTCCAATTCATTATTTTCCAATACAGTACTCTTTTACCCTTTTACAGGTCCACTGCATATGAAAGAACGTTCCCTCAACCTCATTGCATCACCAGCCATGCTGTGGAGCTGCTACTTGGTGACGATAGCTAGGAATGGAGCAAGCTTACCTGACGGACATCGTGGAGCCCGATCCAGACATCACTTATTTCTTGCTGATAAGTGGAGATGTGCTCAGCCACCAAGAGAGTCTCTGCTTTGGTGAGAACAGAGGCGAGGTGGGCCCCACGGCCATAGCTCTGGCACTCAATCTAAACATGGAGAAGGAAAGAGTGGTGGTTTCTTCCCCAGTTATCATATCCCATCAACAGGATTGGTCAGACGTGGCTCACCGGATAGGGGAGAGCCACTCAACTAGCTTCCTGGCAGGTAAGGGTGCTGGGAGTTGTTGGGAGACCTCTATTTCCCTCATAGAACAAGAATTGCCAGAGGTGGTCTTCTTGGCAAAGTTGACCTGAAAGCTCAGGAACCAAGAAGACCAAAACTTTAACAGAGTGGGGGGGGATTATAATTTATCTGGGAAACCACTGTAAGCAGATGAAAACATTAGCAGGATTCCAATAACACTTGTAATGTAGCAAATACTATGGAGACAATGGAGTGATATAAAATACGGACTACTGGATAGCATGCAATTGAAAGGGTTGACAAGGGGAAGGTGGGAAGCCCAGAGATTCGAAGGAATCTATAAATATGGATGTGGATGGTTGTATTGTTATATTCTTATACTAGTAAAATCAAATAAAAATTATTTCCACACAAAAAAAGAATCACCAGAGATGGATTGACTGATAAACCATTCTGAAAATTACATATCTGTGGTGGGAATAGAGTATCCTAACGACACAAACTACGCTTGCCATGAATATTTGGTGAACCCATGACTATTTCAAAGTATAGAGCAGACAGGGCCTAAATTTCTTCCTCATCCCTTGTTCCAGCCAAACTCCTGAAATGGGAACTGGGAAGCTGACTTATACAGCTTATATATATCACATCTGGGTGGCAGAGAAACACTTCTTACCTCAGCCTCTTGCCAGCTCAATTTGTTGTCGAAATATGCATAGCAGTTGCCCTGGTTTTGCAGCCACTCCCTGGCGCAGGTGTCAGCCTCAGCTGCATGGAGACAAGGGGGTAGAAAGGAAAGGAAAGAAGCACGAAATAGTCAGCAGATATTCCAAAGCATTTTTGCTTTAAAGCAGTAGAGGCTGGTCCATTAGGGCACTGCCCTCCCAACCTCAGTCTGCCCTTCGCCAGCCCCCACCTGCCTGCCTTCTTACACCCAATCCAGTAGGTGGCACTGGCGGTCAGCTTCCTCCTCCCTGGTCTCAGAGTTGCCCCTTGTAGAGCTCAGCAGGAAGGAGGACAGAGGCAAAACTAGCATCCCTTGTCTCTGCCTCTCATTGGCTCTGGATGTACCATTACCTCTGACTCCACCTCCCTTCTGCCAATCCCAATAAGCAGCAGCCACCACAGTATTAAAGAAAGAAAAGCCAGCTTGAGCTGCGCCACAGGTGGCATGGACAGGTTGCCTCTGAACATATGCTCAGTGCACCTGTTTGAGATCAGTCCCTAGCTCACAAGCTCTTTCGCTTCTGGCTTTCCCAAAAAATGTTCTTTTTCAACCACCTAATTCCGGGCTGGGAGGGAAGCTTTAAGTGACTGGGATTGTTAAAGAATTGGAGCCTGGAAACTTTGTTCATCTACTGCAAATAGAGACGAGGGAGAAATTCAACCAGGTTTGCATTTAAAAGCGAATCCACCCAATTCACATTTTCTCAACCAACATGCAAACCAAGATTCAGTCATCCTTTGAAATTTGCATTCTTCTGAATTTTTCAGTGCAGTTCTGCAGTTGAGTAACATGTATCAAAAATGCATATACTGGGGTAAGGTATGTGTTAAAATTGCATAGATGGGTGAAAATAACATACAAAATGCATTACATTAGGAGAAATGCCTTGCAGAAGTGTGTGTGGTAGTCAAAAGTGCATTTAAGAATTTGTTCATTGGGAGAAATGGACACTAAAATATTGATACTTTTTTCATAATGGTTGTTTCCTGTTTTAAAGAAAGGTTGCAAATTGTTGCAGGCATGTGGAGGACTGAATTTAAGATTGGAAAAATGAGAAACTTGCAGAGCCAAAATTGATGGATTTGTCTGCAAACCACCCAGAAACCTCCTCCTAGATTATGAGCAACCTTCTGCCCACCCAGAGTCTCTTATTTAAAGGCCCTAAAAGTGCTAAATTGATTCACCACTTTGTCTCTAGGGATGTTACTCAATGTGATCCATGGAGCAAGCCCAGATTATTTTTTGTTAACATGAGCCCAGTTCAAGCCACCCCATTCTAAAGAGCCAGAGGTTTAGTAGATTTTAGTGGATTGCCGTTACTTGAAAATGAAACACCTACATTTGTCTGAAATTCTGCTCAATTGTGACTAAGGTTTCTGATATCTTTCTGAAAGACTGAATTGGCCAACTAAAGGCATTTGAAGAAAGTTGCTTTTCACCCAAGTCCACATCTTAACTGGTCATATAATATCAGTATTTGCAAAGGAAACTCACCTCCCAGGAAAGGGTTGGAGACCAGGATGCCCAGAAGGCATAGGCTGAAATACGTTAAGAGTCCCATCTTCTGGTTGACCTTTGAGATGGGAGGAAGTAGAGATGGGAGGAAGAAGAGTATGTTCAAAAGGTGCATTTAGTGAATACTATACTATACTATACTATACTATACTATACTATACTATACTATACTAATTTCTAAGTTCATCAATGCTTTACTTACTGGCTGGGACATAAAAAAATCATTTGAGACTTCCTGCCACATTTCCCATAAGTCATAGAGCTGGAAGGGACCTCCAAGGTCATCTAATTGAACACCTTGTAGAGGCATAAGATCCACTACAACATCATTCCTGGTGGGTGGTTATCCAGTCTTTGGTCAAAAACCTATAGCCAAGGAGATCTCGCCCACCACCTTCTGAGACAGAAGTCCTCACCAAAGAGTCCACCATCATATCTCAGAGATTTTGAAAACATTTCGCTCTACACTCTGCAGGAACTCACTCACAAAGACTTATGGATCACCTCCCCAGAACTTACCTTGCAATGCTGTTCTTCTGGGTGGACCAGTGTGGTTGTCAGCTGAGCCAGGTGCCTCTCTGATGGTCTCACCTAGTCTGGGCAGCTGTTATATAGACCCCATACAAAGGTGGTGCAATACCAAGATGAGCAGAATGCTGCAAGGAAATCCTGGTCTGATGCCTTCAGTTTTGCATAATTTAAGGCCAAATCAGTGGATTGTCATTTGTTTCACTAGCCTTGAGCATTGCAGAAAGGGCATCAACCTCTCCTTCATTTTGATGGGGAAAAGCATATTGAAGGGGGGAGAGAATTTTGAATCTATTTCCTTCTGAAGAGGAAGAGGAACCATATTCTTAATCAACCATCAAAACACTTGTTCGCAGTCCTTATTGCCTATGCCCCTACCCACCACTGCCATGCGGCCCTTAGAAGGTTACTTGGAAAGAAATGTGGCTCACGTTTTGCTACTATGTTATACCAGCCCCTGAGGCAAGTTTGCTCCATAAAGGCCACGCAAAGGGATCAGGATCTTGCCTCCCACAGGACTGTACAAGGGTCCCTGATTATAAAATCATAGAAAATGGGAGATACGTAGCCGCTCTAGCAACATATCTCTATTTCCTCACATCCAGAAACGCAAGAAGGGCTTTCACTCTAGCTAGAAGCTCAGCCTTGCCCTCACCGGTTCTGGAAGGCTCCTATAGAAGAGTCTCGTATGCACAGAGACTTTACACCTGCCCATTAGGAAGCCCCGAACATATATTTTTTAGAGGTTCTTTTTATGTTGAGATCCATAGAGACACCATTGATCCTTTGCTGAAAGGCTCGCTGATCTTTCAGACAAGTCTAAACTTAATTCTCTCCTCTTAGGCAAAGATCACAAGACGACCTGGCTGGTAGCCAGATTCTGCGCCCAGATTTGTAGGCACAGATCATCCTCTAGAATAAAATAGCTTACAGTGGTAGCTCGGGTTAAGTACTTAATTCATTCTGGAGGTCCGTACTTAACCTGAAACTGTTCTTAACCTGAAGCACCACTTTAGCTAATGGGGCCTCCCGCTGCTGCCGCGCCACCACCGCGCAATTCCTGTTCTCATCCTGAAGCAAAGTTCTTAACCTCAAGCACTATTTCTGGGTTAGCGGAGTCTGTAACCTGAAGCGTATGTAACCTGAAGCATATGTAACCCGAGGTACGACTGTACTAGGGAAATGCTGAAGTCGCCCTTTGGGGTGCCTCAGGGTCGATTTTTTATGGTAGCCCAAATCTCCGTTGTACGGGTGTATGTATATATCTCAATTTTAACTCATGAGCTATTGCTGCAATCTGCTCTGATTGTATATTTTATCTTTATGAACGCTGTTTTTATTGTGTTATGTTACATGAGCTGGTCTTTGACTGTAATAAATTGTCTATCTATCTTGCCTCCCTTACGGGGCGGTTGTGTACACTCTGATAATATAATTAATGGTTCTGCAGCCAGGTGGCACCATTCTTCTGTTGACATTAAGCAGCTCTGACCCAATACGCTGCCTGGAGGAGCAGATGATCCAGGAGACACGTGTGCATGTCCTTGAGCTCTTCCTAAGAAGAGCAGCATCAAGGAATCAGCACTACAAGTGTCTGATGTGTGACATTTAAAACATTAAGTGCGTAGTTACAATGACCTAATGCTCTTCACATCCTGTTCAGGTAAACACAGCTTTCAGATGCCATCTTAGAAAGCGGAAATATCACCATGTCCTCCTGTCCCCCTTTTTTTTTCAGGACAGCCCCTGTTTTCTGGCTCCTTGCTAAATCACTGCCCATATTTTGTCCCTATTTTGCTGTTTTTTTTCTGGCAGCAGAGGGGAAAGGTAGAGAACCCCTTAAGAAAATCTCCTAGCTCCACCTTCTGACCGTCTAAGCTTTATCCAAACCATGCTCTGCTGTAGCCTTGAAAAAAATGAAATACAAATAAAAATCTTGATATTTCACAACTAAAACCTTTCATCTTAAACACATTGTTTAATTGGGATAGATAAAAAGAAAGGTTTTGGTTGTGAAATATCAATATTTTTACTGGTATTTCAATTTTTCAAAAAGATTTGTTAGAAAATAAGGTTAAAGGGACGCGGATGGCACTGTGGGTTAAACCACAGAGCCTAGGACTTGCTGATCAGAAGGTCAGCAGTTCGAATCCCCGCGACGGGGTGAGCTCCTGTTGCTCGGTCCCTGCTCCTGCCAACCTAGCAGTTTGAAAGCAAATCAAAGTGCAAGTAGATAAATAGATACTGCTCCAGCGGAAAGGTAAACGGTGTTTCCGTGTGCTGCTCTGGTTCTGGTTCTGGCTTAGTCCTGCTGGCCACATGACCCGGAAGCTGTATGCCGGCTTCCTCAGCCTATAGAGTGAGATGAGCGCCACAACCCCAGAGTCAGTCATGACTGGACCTAATGGTCAGGGGTCCCTTTACCTTTACCTTTAAGGTTAAAGTACTATCTAAAATGTAAAGCTTGCTTTTCGAGTGGCACACAAAAGATGAAACGGTCAAGTCAGTAATGATACACTGGGCAAAGGACTTGGGACATAATATCCAGATGGATTGGGAAAGGTTTTGGAAATCAGATTTGAAATATACGGCATGTTGTACATTGAAAGAAAATTATATAAAAATGATGTACCGGTGGTATTTGACTCCTACAAAGCTAGCAAAAAATGTATAAGACAAATTCAAATATCTGCTGGAAATGTAAAGAAAAAGAAGGTACCTTTTATCATATTTTATCATATGTAAGGTAATAAAAGCTTTCTGGGAGATGGTATATAATGAAATGAAAAGATGCTTAAAATAATCTTTGTTAAGAAACCAAAAGCATTTTTATTAGGAATTACAGGTACCGACATACCAAAGGAGCAGAAGATACTCTTTATGTATGGAACAACAGCCACCCAGATGTTATTAGCCCAGAGCTGGAAAGAAGACAAAGTCCCTACCAGAGAGGAATGGCAAACCAAACTGATGGACTATACCAAGAAGGCAAAGCTGATCGGAAAACTCAGAAACCAAGAGGATAAAAACTATAAAAGAATGGGAAAAAATTGTAAGTTACTTAGGAGATCACTGTAAGCAGATGGAAACAAGAGCAGAATTTTGATTCACTTGTAGAGGAAAAAACACTATGGACAATAAGGTTTGATATAAAAATTGGAGTAGGGATGAATATGCAGTTGTAGATGTTTAAAATAAAATTCCATGGAGGGGATGGGGGGAAGTCTCAAGATTCGGAGAATCTCCTTATACAGATATATTTTTACTAGTTTGTGTTTATTTGTACTCTGTATTGGTAAAACCAATAAAAATGATATCAAAAAAGAAAGAAATACAAATAATAATGAGGAGCTGTCACAAAAGGTAAGGAGACCAGCCCCCTTCTGCTTACCCCCTTCCCAGTCTTTTGTTGCGAATTGGGGGCAACATATACCCTTTAAAAACTTTCGCTAACATGCAAGTGCATGGCATAGAAGATGTTACCTTCCCTTCCCAAAGGCACATGAGGTTACCACTTTGCTGAAGCTAAGCAGGTCTCAGTTCGGACAGTGAGCGGATGGGTGACCACCTAAAAATCACATGCAATGCACATTGGGTTCCATGGCAGAATAAAGTAAGAGGAGCAATGTAAATAAATAAATTTGCAATTGAATGCTGGTCAGTGCATAGTCTGTAGGTCCATAATGCAGCCACCTTGCTTGTTGAAGTAGTCTGGGTGTGGTCCCTGCAGAGATGGAATAAATACCTGCAAAAATTGCTGTATGCTACCTTGAGTTCCCTTGAGAAAATGTGAGCAATAAATGAATTGAATATCAAACTGGGGTGAAGGGAGAGAGAGAGAACACTTCAGATTGAAAAATAACATGTCAGGCTACAGAACAGACTAATTTATTTTCCCTTGATGTGAAGACCACCTACATGCAACATGCAGGGATTTTATTTTATTATTATCACTTTCATGGAAGACGGCTAGTCATCTACCTGGGATGTAAAGCTTAAGAAAAGGTTTTCATGGTTGATATTGAATGTTCTTTCCCGATCCAATTTGGGTACAGATTGAAAAGGCCAGACATTTTTCAATACACATTGCCCCATCTAAAAAAATATATTAAATGCACAATGTCCTCTCTGCAGTGCTGATGAACAGCGATAAAAGCCGCTTTCCACAAGTTCAGTCTTCGGTTATGCAAAACTGGATACTCTGGGCCAGGACTTCCTCAAAGCAATTATCTCACCTTGGTATTACATCACCTCTGCCAATGGCCTATATAACAGCTGTCCAGGAAAGGTGAGACCATCAGAGAGAAACCCGGCTCAGCTTTGACCACATCTGTCTATGCAGGGAAACAGCAACACAAGGTGAGTGGCTGGGGAGATGATCCCCAAGTCTTGATGAAAGGGTCCCTGCAGGCAGCAGATCAAGGGTACGGATGTGCTTATAGCCTAGGACCCTCATACCTACGGGACCGTCTCTCCCAGTATGCCCGACAGAGGACCTTAAGGTCCATAAATAGTAACACCCTAGAGGTCCTGGGCCCTAAGGAAGTCAGAATAACCTCAACCAGAGCCAGGGCCTTCTCAACACTGGCTCCGGCCTGGTGGAACGCTCTGTCTCATGAGACTAGGGCCCTGCAGGATCTGCTTTCTTTCTGCAGGGCCTGTAAGACAGAGTTGTTCCGCCTGGCCTTTAGCTTGGAATCAACTTGATCCCCTCCCCCTCTTTGCTTTTCCCTTTCTCCTTCTGTGATGGAACTCCTATTTGATTTCAATCAATTGTTTTATACCTGGTGTTAGCCACCCTGAGCTGGGGAGGGCTGGGTATAAATAAATTACTACTACTACTACTACTACTACTACTACTACTACTACCTTTGAAGGGTTGTTGATGCATAGAGAAAGTCATTCAGGGGAAACATCTGGTGGCAGTCAAAAGCTGGAGTCAAAAGTGAGTGGGGGTTGCAGCATTCCCCATCTCTTTCTCTGCCACCCCAGCTCTCCCTCCTCTTCCTACTCAGCTTTGTGGGTAAAATGTGATCAAACCTGGGCCACAGGATTCCCACCGCAGATCTAGAGTATGGGGAACTTTCAAAGACTTTGAGATGAGATGATGGGTTCATGGAGGAGGTTCTTGCAGGAAGTTGTAGCAGCAAGGGCTGCAGCTCAGCGTTAGTTGCATATAGAAGGTTTCAAACTTACTGTTGTTTCCACTCTCAAAGGTCAACCAGAAGATGGGACTCTTCACCTACTTCAACCTTTGCCTCCTGGGCATCCTGGTCGCAAATCCTTTCCTGGGAGGTGAGTTCCCCTTAACAAATACTGACATTGCATGACCAGTTAACAAACGGACTTGACTGAATACCTATCACCAGATCTTTTTAGTCTTTCCAAAAGATAAGGCTAACCCAAAATCTCCATCAGGCTCATTCAGTGCTTAACATTAGTGGGTCTCTTTGGTTTAGTTGGTGTTGTTGGACTATAATGTTCTTTAGTCCTGAGTGCTGACCACACTTGGTGGGGCTGATGGGGGTCAGGAGTCCAATGATGTGGAGGGCACCAGGTTGGGGTAGGCTAGAAAGTGTTGGACTAGGGCTGGGGAAACCCAGTTTCAAATCCTCATGCAGCCATTAAGCTCAGCCTTGGGATGGACACTATCTCTCAACCTAACCTGCCTTGCATGATCCTTGTGTAGTTGAGAGAGGCATGTCAAGCTCCTGAGAGGACTGGTGGTATATCAGCAAAAGGCAAGTGAGATGCAATATCAAAGTTCAGGGGCTGTCAAGCAAAAACGTTTAGGGTGTAAAACAGGGCCAATAAGGGGTGTGGCCTGTGAGAGGGGGCGTGGCCTAGGGAGAGTTCCAAGAAACCAGATAAAGAAGCTTGGAGGGGCAAATTTGGCCCCAGGCCTGATATTTCCCCTACCCCTGGAATACCCTTCCATAAACAATTATGTGGGGCAAGTCTATGCCACCTGGCATCTACAGGTGAGGTAGGGTTTTCTTCCTTACAGGGAACATTCTCCCCTAACTTCCAGGGTGGATTTGATTTAAATCAAATCAATTTAAATCACTAGTCAGTAAGACTTGATTTAAATCACTCTTTTTTAACAGAAAGACTCATGCTTGCTGGTATAATCTTAATATTGACAACCAGATGAAGGTTTCATTTTTGGAATAATAAATTTTCAGAATAGTTTTTACAGTTATATCAAAATTACTGATTAGGTTATACTATTAGAAATACATAGACAGATAATTATGAAATTATTGTGAGGCTTAATAATTAACTGTTTATATTTGGACAACCTTTCTGCTGTACTTTATGGGAAGGGGAAAAATACTCATTTCCTTAATAACAAGTTAAGCAATTTATTTAACTAAAACAATAACATTATAGCATATGTATCCATGTTTGTTAACTGAGGTGGTTAAACAATTAAATAAAAGGTAGACTAAGTTTTAGCACACATGAAAACCTTAAAACAAATCCTTATTTACTGATGAATAGCCTTTGGAGTATAATGTAACTTAAATAGAAAACTATCTTTAGAAAGATTTTTCCACCAAAAGCATTTTGTTTTAAAAATCCAATTTAAATTTTAAAAAACCGATTTAAATTTTAAAAATTCTTTTTTTATTTTTTTATTTTAAAAACCATTGATTTTTATCCACCCTGCTAACTTCTAAGCAATCTATCTGCCCAACGCCAACACCGTTTCTGCCTCTCTCTCTCCATGCAGCTGAGGCTGACACCTGTGCCAGGGAGTGGCTGCAAAACCAGGGCAACTGCTATGCATACTTTGATGCCAAACTGACGTGGCAGGAGGCTGAGGTAAGGAGCATTTGACACCCAACCAGTTACATCCCTACAATTTTGAAAGCAAAATTTGAGAATGATTGAAACTTGTACAAAGCAGAACTCATGATTTGGAAAGTTTTGCTCCTGCACCAATCCAGCTGGTTGGATATGATCAGAGCGGGAGTTTTCTTTTCTCTTTCTCTCACCTCAAAATGAGTACTGACCTGGATTTCTCTCCCATCTCTACGTGCTAGTATAAAAACATTGAATATTACAAGCTGATAAGTAACGTTACCTTAAAACTCAACATCAAGACTTGTGCTTCTTAGACGTATCCCTCAAATTAGGGGGTGGGTGTTAAGTGACTTTAAAAATAACCCACAAAATTTAAATTCCAGTGTGGGTGGATTCATAGCTGTCACAGATTTGAAAATAAGGGATCAGCAGCCTCAAAAATAAGGGATCAGCAGCCAAAATAAGGGATTTTGCGTAGCTTATGAGTTCCATCGGCCCTTCCCCACCCGAGAGGGAGGGAGAGAGACTCTCGCCCACACTGCCCACGAGCCTGGCATGAGGCGGTTGCAGCGGCGCCGCGGCCACTGAAGCACTGCCCTTCTGCATCCCTCCCCATCCCCTCCTCTTCCTCCTCCCTCAGGCCGCCACTGCCACCTCCAGATTCCCCTGGCAGCGCAGCGGGAGCCTCACCCGTCTTTCACAATGCGCCCCGAGGGGGGAAAGGGAGAGACGGAGACACGGCAGCTCATGTGCACTCTCTCTCTCGCTCTCTCGAGGCAGAGGACACCGAGCTGCTGCTTCCCTCCCGAGCCGGGCAAGCATGAAACCTGGGAAATTTAAGGGACATCATCAATCCGGGACAGCAGCGGGACACAGCGCTGGGAGTTTCCCGCCAAATAAGGGATGGTTGACAGCTATGGGGTGGATTCAGCTCTGCACCAGCCCTGCTGATATAGTAGGACAAGATAGGATATTACATCTCTCTTTTCTTCTCTGTCCTCAGATTGAGTGCCAGAGCTATGGCCGTGGAGCCCATCTTGCCTCTGTCCTCACCAAAGCAGAGACACTCCTGGTGGCTGAGCACATCTCCACTTACCAGCAAGAAATAAGCGACGTTTGGATTGGGCTCCACGATGTCCGTCAGGTGAGCTTCTCCCATGTGCTCCATTCCTGGTCCATGTCAGCCCTGAGTGGGGATTCCTTAGCATTGCCACTCCAATTTTATTCCAATATCTCCCAGGCAGAATCCCAAATTGGACAAATTCCTGGAGGATAAGGCTTTTGACGGCCATCCTCTGCCTCCAGTCTGGGATAGTAATTCTTCTGAATGCCAGATGCCGGAAACTTCAGGACGGTGTGTGCTGTTGCCCTCAGGTCCTGCTAATAACAATAACAATAACAATAATAATTTATTATTTATACCCCACCTATCTGGCTGGGTTTCCCAAGCCACTCTGAGCAGCTTCCAACTGAATATTAAAAACAATACAACATCAGACATTAAAAACCTCCATAAACAGGGCCGCCTTCAGATGTCTTTTAAAAGTAAAATAGTTATTTATTGCCTTGACTTCTTCTGGGAGGGCATTCCACAGGGCATTCCACAGAACTGCCTGGTTCCCTGTAACTTGGCTTCTCGCAGCAAAGGAACCACTAGAAGGCCCTCGGCGCTGGACCTCAGTGTCTGGGCTGGATGATGGGGGTGGAGATGCTCCTTCAGGTATACAGGACCGAGGCCATTTGGGGCTTTAAAGGTCAGCACCAACACTTTGAATTGTGATCAGAAACATACTGGGAGCCAATGAAGATCTTTTAGGACCGGTGTTATATGGTCTCGGCAGCCACTCCCAGTCACCAGTCTAGCTGCCTCATTCTGGATTAATTGCTTGCAGGTTTCCCTCAGGCATCTGGTTGGCCGCTGTAAGAACATGATGCCGGGCTACAATAGGCCATTGGTCTGATCCAGCAGGCTCTTCCTACATTCAAATACACCATTTTGTTATTTTCCACGGGAGTCCTTCTCTTCTCCATCGTAGTTTGCATTAGCTGCCCGCTGGCCAGAACTCTCCAGCTCAGCTTTTGCGCTGGGCTCCTCCCACTTCCTTAACCACATGATCTGTTCCGTCTCTTTCATGCAGATCAAGTAGAATGGCGCTCCATTCCTGTTTGACGGAGCAGTGGCTCTATGGCAATCCCGTTCCCCTCTTACCTCAACAATCTCCCAAATTTATTCCCCCATGCTGCTGCTTCTCCACTGTTTTCCACGAGAGTCCTCCTCTGCTGCTAACAGATCCCCATGGGGAAAACTCTCCAGCAAGTTGGCTTCATCCAATTTCTCTATCTGGCCCCTTCCATCACATGATGTGTTCTGTCTCTTTTCTGCAGACCAGGAAATGGAGGTGGGCTGACGAATCCACCTACAACTACAAGGCCTGGATGAACCACCAGCCAGACAACTACCGCAAAGCCGAGTACTGTGTGGAGCTGAGACGAACCACAGGTAAGCAAGTCATTCTCAGTGTCTGAGAAACGACAAGGGCATTTTAGGACAAGGATAGGAAAACTCAAGCCTGGGGGGCCAAATATGCCACTTTATCTGGCCCTTGGAACTCTTCCCAGCCATATCCTCTCTCCCCTGGCCATGACTACCCTCCCTGACTCTGCTCCATGCCCTTGCTTTGTGTTTGTGCCTGGCTGGACTGTGTCCTTGAACTTTGGCTTGTCTGGATAGAGCAGGCAGAAGGAGGTGGGAGTGTGTGTGTGTAGAAACCAGCTTATTGGACAAGGGTAAAGTTAACATTCACTGCTCCACCCACTTTTGCCTCTGGCCCTGCCCATCAATGGCATGTGGCCCTCAGGAAATTGTCCAGATAGATATGCAACCCTCAGGCTGGAAAAGGTTCACCACTCCTGATTTAGGGACACAATGGCTGGCCATGTTCTGAATACAGTGGTACCTCGGGTTACATACACTTCAGGTTACAGACTCCGCTAACCCAGAAATAGTACCTCGGGTTAAGAACTTTGCTTCAGGATGAGAACAGAAATCGTGCTCTGGAGGCGCGGCGGAAGCAGGAGGCCCCATTAGCTAAAGTGGTGCTTCAGGTTAAGAACAGTTTCAGGTTAAGAATGGACCTCCGGAATGAATTAAGTACTTAACCCGAGGCACCACTGTATACCATGAGATGGAGAGCTACAACTGATCTATGCAATTCAGTTGCCTGTGAATACCATAGCTTGCACCTGTATACACACTATACCTTTAAGCCAGATTTGAAACACATTCTTTCCCTCACATAATTCTGAGCACTGTCGTTTGCCCCTCACAGAGTTACAGTTCCTAGCAACCTTAACAAACCATAGTTCCCAAAATTCTTCAGGGGGATGTGCTTTGAATGTGCTGTGTGCGCACAGTGTCTACAAATAACACCCAAACCACAGAGAAGGCATGCTCTCCTTTTTTTTCAAAGTCAGGGTAGCCAGCATGACACCCTTCAGATGTGCACTACGACTCCCATCTGCTCTGGTCCACATGGCTAGGGGTTGGGGATGATGAGTGTCATTGTACAAAAAAATCCAGAGGTCACAAGGTTAGCTACCCATCTTCTAGAGTGCTCTTGAGCAAAAATATCTAGCCTCAGATGTGAAAAACTCTTGGGGAAGAAATACAGTGGTGCCTCGCAAGACGAAAAGAATCCGTTCCGCGATTCTCTTTGTCTAGCGGTTTTTTCGTCTTGCGAAGCAAGCTCATTGACAGCTTAGCAGATTAGCGCTACAGCGGTCTAGTGGCTTCTAGCGATCAGCTGTTAAGTGGCTTATCAGCGGATCAGCTGTTAAGCGGCTTAGCGGCTTAGGAAAAGGGCGAAAAAAGCGAAAAAAACCCGCGGGGACTCGCAAGATTTTTTCGTCTTGCGAAGCAACCCCATAGGGAAATTTGTTTTGCGAAGTGCCTCCAAAACGGAAAACCCTTTTGTCTAGCGGGTATTCCGTCTTGCGAGGCGTTTGTCTTGCGGGGCACCACTGTATACAGATCAGAAAACAAACTGAAACTTTGTTGTTGTTGTTTAGTCGTTTAGTCGTGTCTGACTCTTCGTGACCCCATGGACCAGAGCACGCCAGGCACTTCTAACTCAAACTTTACTCCTTCGTTTTATTTGCCTTCACACATTTGAACATTAGAATCAGTTCTATTTGCTTTTCCCCTTAAAAATATTAATCGTGGGAACTTGAAGCTCTTGTGAAACCTGAGATTTAATTGGAGGTTGGCAACAATCCCCGCGGCGGGGTGCGCTCCTGTTGCTCGGTCCCAGAGCCTGCCAACCTAGCAGTTTGAAAGCACCCCCGGGTGCAAGTAGATAAATAGGGACTGCTTACTAGCGGGAAGGTAAACGGCGTTTCCGTGTGCAGCTCTGGCTCGCCAGAGCAGCGATGTCACGCTGGCCACGTGACCCGGAAGTGTCTCCGGACAGCGCTGGCCCCTGGCCTCTTAAGTGAGATGGGCGCACAACCCCAGAGTCTGTCAAGACTGGCCCGTACGGGCAGGGGTACCTTTACCTTTACCTTTAACATCAGTTCAGGTTACAGAACCGCCAAACCAAAGAGCTAACTTGAGCCTTATCCTCTGCCTCCTAGACTTTAAACAGTGGAACGATGCCCCCTGCAGGAAACTCAACGCCTACATCTGCAAGCATGAACTGTAGGGAAGACTGTATCGCCCGACTGCGCCTGCCGGGATGGAACTGGACCCGGCCACAAGAGATTGGCTGACTTGGTGGATGTGTCTCTCTGATGCCATTACTCTCCCTCCTTCCACAAAGCCAAAGACCAGCTCCTCCTGTTCATCCTGTTTTCAGTGCCATCTCTGAGGAGCTGCTTCTGTTCTCTGCCTCTTTCCCTTACCCTTTTTGTGTATGTGAGTACAGTGTGATGTTAATAAACTCTTTCTTGCGCATCTCTATTTCCTGGCATGCTCCTGTAATTCCAGATAGCTCCCAGTCTGCTCAGCCTCCTCTAGGATGGCCACATGGGGTGAAGGAGGTCAATAGGAACACACTCTCTGCTCCTTTGTGCATTTGGGAGAATTTGGAGAGGTACTACAGCTTCCTTCTCTCTTGCACAGGATGCTACACCTGTAGTCACAATCGTGCCATCAGCTGTGCCCTGGGCTACACAATGCTAGAATTTCCTTCTTCTTAACTGTTAAAGCAGAGCGAGGAATCAGCGGGACTCCCGATTGTGTTGGACTCCAACCTCCATCATCCCTGATCATTGGTCATACTGGCTGATGGGAGCTGGAGTCCAGCAGCATCTGAAGAGCCTAATTTCCCCTCTCCCCTCCTCCCTGGATAGTAACAACAGGCCACACTATCACACAAAGTTAAATGTACAATTGCAAAGTACTCTGTGCAAAAGCGCTCTGCCAAAAAAACCAATGAGCCTTGTGCATTTCCAACCCTACATGGATGCATAGCCAAAGCAGGCACAGAAGACACCTGGCATCTTCCCAGGACGACGGGATGTACTGTACAGTATTTCCTTTTGAATTCCACCACCACCACGCCAAATTTGTACCTATACATATAAGCTGTTGTTGTTGTTGTTTAGCCGTGTCCGACTCTTCGTGACCCCATGGACCAGAGCACGCCAGGCACTCCTGTCTTCCACTGCCTCCTGCAGTTTTGTCAGACTCATGCTGGTAGATTCGAGAACACTGTCCAACCATCTCGTCCTCTGTCGTCCCCTTCTCCTTGTGCCCTCCATCTTTCCCAACATCAGGGTCTTCTCCAGGGAGTCTTCTCTTCTCATGAGGTGGCCAAAGTACTGGAGCCTCAGCTTCATGATCTGTCCTTCCAGTGAGCACTCAGGGCTGATTTCCTTAAGAATGGAGAGGTTTGATCTTCTTGCAGTCCATGGGACTCTCAAGAGTCTCCTCCAGCACCATATGGTCCAGCTCTCACTTCTGTACATCACTACTGGGAAAACCATAGCTTTAACTATACGGACCTATGTTGGCAAGGTGATGTCTCTGCTTTTTAAGATGCTGTCTAGCTACCAGATGCAAATTTGTGCCCTCTTTTCATGAGGAGGTGAATCAGGTCTGCTGCTCTTATTCTGCCCCCAAAGCACTTTTTTTACTTCTTCTTTTGCACAACCACCTCGAAAGATTTTCAAAACCTTGCAAATGCCTGCCAAATATTGGGATGAATCAACATGCAGACTTCGGAAACGAAGGGTCCTAGCTCAATGGTAGAGCATCTGCTTTGCACGCAGACGCTCCCGACGGTTCAGCATATCTGAAACTCCGGAGAACCAGGGCCAGTCAATGCCGACGGTACAGAGGTTGCCGGCGACCGGTGGTCTTTCTCTGTAGAAGGCAGCAACTTTCTCAAACTTTCTCCTACAGGGAAGTGCGGCTGCCCAGAGCACGCTTAAGCAATAGCTTTCCCTGCTGGCATGTTTCGGAATCACTGGGAGGGAGGATGTATCCGAATTTCAAGCACTGAAATTAAGCGACGTGCTCTCTCAACGTTAAAATGACCCGCGGTGGGGCAGGGGGCGCTCATTGCAGCGGGTAGGTTAAAAGTCATTTAAAGGGACAGGGCATCTGATCATGAATCTCCAAAACCTAGTTTTGTCCTGGGAGAGAAGGGGTGTGTGTGAGAAAGAGAAATAAATAAAATACAACAATCCCTTTCAAAACCATTTCAAAATTCAGTCCAAAACTAGATTCTCAGTTCCAAGTCAGACAATACAAAGACTGATAATTCAAAGACTGATTATTCAATAATATGTTTTATATATTCTATAAGCCGCCCAGAGTAGCTGGGGAAACCCAGCCAGGTGGGCGGAGTATAAATAATAAAATTATTAATTATCATTATTATTAAGGAAAGAAAGAAAGAGTCCCTAGCAGTTTTTTTGTTTTTGTTTTTAAAAAGCCTCTTGTTTTATGTCCTAGATTTTGATTCCTGAGCTGCCTTCCGGGTAAATTGCCTCCCTGTTCCCATCAGCTACTGGTTCATCCTAGAATCATAAAATTAAAAATTTGGAAGGGACCGCAAGGGACATCTAGCCCAACTCCCTGCAATCCAGGAATCACTGCTAAAGAATCTCTGACAGGTGGCCATCCAATCTCTGATCAAACACCTCCAGTGAAGGAGGTTCCAGCAGAAGACGCGAGATATGCCTGGCCCAAGCCGTCCCAGACCCAGACGCTGAAACTTGCTCCCCAACGGCAGTGGTCGTTCCCACCTTCTCTTCCCTTTCGGGTTGATGTTTGAGGCTCATCAGTTGCTGGTGACAGATACACAACCTGCCCCGGCTGTGCATTGCACTGATCACGTTAAGGCTCTGGGCAAACCAGTCCTCCATCGGATAGAAGCAGGATCCCTAAGCTCCACCTCCCGGAAGTTGATTGGATAAGCCCATTCCCTCTTCTACCTGCCAGGTTTGCCTAAGGAGCAGAAGGAGGGAGAACCTGCCCTAAGAAAGATTGCTTGCTGCTGTTTTGAAAGTAAAACAGCTTACACTTTATTTTAGGATCCGTGCTGAAATTCCTTTATCTTGCCAGGTTACCAATGGCGAGATTAGACAGGTTTGTTTTCTTTTATAGTGTCTGTCCTCTTCCTTACCCGCGCGCAACTTTGCCTTTTCTGTGCTGCATATAAAATCCCAGTAAACTTAATCAGTTCTTCATTTTGGGAGTCTGCTATGATGGACAGGTCTATAAACAATAAAATGTGCATTGTGAGGGTTGCAGACATTCCATTTCATTCCCCCCTTTTTTTCCCTTTTTTTTTCTTTCTCCACACACAATCAATTGCCCCTTGGGGGTTATTTTTATTTTATTTTTTACTTTTTATTTACTAAAGATAGTGTAATGAGTTCATGGGTGCAAGACTAAATTCTGGATCAAGCTAGTGTTAGAATTTAATTAAGGCTTGTGTGTTAAAGCCGCCTGTCATACTTCCACATATTAGACTCTAATCAAGACCCGTGTATATTAAGCTGCGTGTTAGACATCTCTTTAATTCTAGGAAATCAACAAGCCTCGCCTTAGCCTTTATTTTACACAAACACACAAAGTTTCTAGTCCTCGTGTTGAGAAAGAGATACTTGTTGTTTTTTTAAAAAAAAAATTATTGAAATTTTACAGACAAAAGAAAGTTACAGAATAAGAAAAGGAAAAGGAAAAGGAAAAGGAAAAAAGATACAAAAATACAGAGAAAAATACAAAATACATGAAAAATAAAAAAATAAAAAACAATTAAAAAGAGATACTTGACAAGGTGGGGAAACCTCGGGTGATTTCGTAATGTTCTGCGCTGCTGTCTCAGGAGCATCCCTGGTATTTCCGGTTGCTCTGACTTGGCAGCCGAGTTGTGAGTCATTAACTCTCTCACTCCCCGCCCATTGCGCTGTTGGTTTCCTTGTTTTCATAGCCAGCGATGGTGTCAGAGCAGACGGGACACATCTTGACACAAGGTGAGTACTGAGAACTCCATGGGTTAAAATGTGTATTTGTGGTGCAAAGTGCCCTGTGTCCTAGAACCAAGGAGTTAGGGTAAGGAAGGGTGGGATGATAATGATGTAGAAAAGAATTATATCTCTATGAGGGGTAGAATACAGTGCCTAGAATTCTTTGGGGGAAGCTCTGTGATTTAAATGTGCTTTATATCTACAGTGTGTGCGCAAATTCAGAAAGAAGGTTTAAGAAATAGAACCCTTCTCTGCTTAACGATATATGTCAGACCAGGGTGTGCTTCCAATAATAATTTTTATTGAGTATTTATCATGATCTGATTACAGGGAAACCAAACAGCTTTGGCTACAAATGAGCATTCATGCTGATGTGTTTGCTGGGAGGTTAGATGGCATTGGGTCCAAGCAAGTGTCATCCCACACTTTCTAAAGCATTTTCCCCATCACTTTCCTTCACACAAAAAGTCCAATCTTTGAGGGAAGCTGGTTTGTGGCACAAGACCTCCCAATCCACTATAATGACTTGAGTTTGCTGGTTTTCGACTGAATCCCACTGAAGAATAGCGACAGTCTGGAAGCACTCAGAGTGGTTTGGAAAAACAATTGAGTTCACCTGCACAATCCATGTAAAGCACTCCTATACATGATAACAATCATGACCCTCCCCTCTCTGGAATGCTGGGAACAGTGATTTTTAAGGGGTTTCCCAATTATTCTCAGGACCCTTAACTTCAGTTCCCATGATTCTTTGGGGGGAGCTGTGGCTGTTAATGCAGTACAAAACTGCTTTAAATGGAAGGTGTGGATGTGACCAGCAAAACAAGCCTTCTAGAACAAGAAATACCTTGAAGCGTTGCTGATAGATAGGGATGGAGAGAAGGAAGGAACTCCATCACTTCAAGGATGAAGAGAACATAGGAAGGTGTTCTTTGTTCAAGGACCAGGGGTCCACCTAGCTCAGCATGGTCTGCACTGCCGGGCAGGAGCTGTCCAAGGTTTCAGGCAGGGGATATTGCTAGTCCTACTTGGAGATTGAATATAGCATCTTCTGCATGCAAGGTAGATGCTGTTCTGCTGAGGAATGACTTTTCACTATACAACAGGGATACAATGCACAGTTTGTCTGTGGTGCTTCCTATACCCCAATGTTAGTTCCCCTGGTGGGAGCAGGAGGAACGTTGTTAGGGGCTGGCTCAAGGGGGGAAAGACCCAGGTCTTGTCTGCTTCGCCCCATATCCTCTGCCCCTTCCCTCCCCCTTTTAAAAACAAATGCTTTTTCAAAAGGTTTTGCATACAAGCTGGGAGTGCCCCCAGAGTGCAGAGCCAGTAAGATCCCATATAGACATCCCCTTAATTTGCCCACAGGCAACTCGTACAATTATGTAGCATGGGTCTGTGCTCCCAGTCCTTTAAGTACCAACCAATGTCGGGGGGGGGGCAGCAGCATGGTATATTCTTCCATAACCCTGCACACCAAAAACCAAATCCATGAGTTACATTTTTTCAGCCAAAAGACCATGACAACTATACAGAATTTGCTACAACAGGTAGTGATTTGATGGCCACCAGCTTGAATGGCTTTAAAAAAGGATTGGGCATATTCATGGAGAATATCAATGGCAACTAGCCATGATGAGTATGTTCTGTCTCCACTGTTTGTTTCTTGCTAAATAAAATCACAAATTTTGCTGATGGCAAATCAGCACCTCCAGCCTAGACCCCAGCTATGTTCTCAGTTAACATTTTTGAGAAGCAGTTTTGAAAGCTGCCTATATTAAGCAGGGAAAAGATCCCCAGACCATTTCTATTCCTGGTTGTGTTAACCCATCTGGCTCTAATATGATGTAAAAGTAGTGATAACAACTTTAAATGACTTGCCAGTGAGTGAAGGCTGACTAAGCCACACTTGAGATGTTGTGCTACAAATCGCCCCAGGCCAGGGTTGAGTCAGAGGCTGGAAATATGTAGGTTGGTTAGTTCCTCCCTGTGTCATCTGCGAAGTTTTCCTTGAAAGTGTCCTTGATTCCTTGTCATGCTGGGCTCTCTGTATAAAAGCAGAGTGGGACAGATTGCTCTTGGCAGAGGGAGCCTGGCCCAGTTCTCCAACTCAGGTAAGGCTTGGACTTTGACCTGATCCATGACAGAAGCAATGTAAGAGTCCTCAGACGGGCCACATCTTAAAGCTCAGCCACAGCTTGTGCCAAAACTTCAGCGTCAACCTGGGTAGAGCATTTTGGGGCAAGGAAATCTGGGATGTCTTCAGTCCCACTATTTACAAAGTTAGAGGTGGCATTATTATGCTCATCACAGTGATTAAAGGCATGTGAGAAGGTTAGAATGGAGGAAAGGGGTCCTAGCCACAATGGCTATAGTCTGCCTCTGCTGTCAGGGGTGATATGCCTCTGAATACCAGTTCCTGGGAATTACAGGTAGAGAGAATGCTCTTGTACTCAGGTCTTGCTTGCAGGCCTCCTGAAGGGCCATCTGGTCAGCCACTGTGAGGACAGAGTGTTGGATGAGGAAGACCCTTGGCTGGATCCAACAGAAATATTTTTATGTTCTTATTAAATACTTTGAGTGCCTTGACCGATCATCAGGAAGCTGCTTCGGAATCCACCTGCTAGGGATTGCCCCTTGCAGCATAGCGCCTTCGGGACTTTCTATGGAGATAAAATATAAATATAAATTATAAATTAAAATATAAATATAAATTAAAATATAAATTTCAAATAAGCACTTCAGGGCAAATTCCACTTCCCAATAACCTTTAGAACTGTGGTTCCCAATGTGGGGCACACGCCTCTCAATTTGAATTTGGAAGCTTGTTTAGACCAAGTTAATAGCCTTTTAGGCTTCCTCCACGTGTATAGGACGTCACTTTTTGAATAATAAGAATTATATGTCACAGAGGGGCATCAGGATTTTAGAGATGCTTAGGTGAGGCGTGGCCAAAATCAGGTTGGGAACCACTGCTTTAGAACCTACCTCGCCACACGATGTAGCAGGCCCCTGTTATGAGGACCCCTTGAGAATTTCCCTGACAACAACAGGCAATGATGTGGTTTTTATTTATGGTGGTGGGTTTTTCCAATGAGATGGGGCTTCTATTTTGAACTGGGGGGTGGTCAAGATGGGGCAGATTTCTGTGTACACCATTAAAGATCAGGGCATTGTCAAGTCATTAATTTGCCAATTTATTTTTTACCATCCTTGGGGGCGCCATTTTGTTCTTCCTACCTCAGGAAGCAAGCCTCTTGAGACCACCTCCATCCTTTCTACTTCACTTGGTTACCATCCATCACCTGACAAAGAGCAACAAAGGGGACAGCAATGGCAGAGAGAGGCCCACGTCCAGGGCTGACCACGGTGCTCCTCTTCCTGGCGGCCTGCTTGGCCGTGGCCGGTGCGGAAAGTTACCAGAAGTTCTTGAGGCAGCACGTTGACTTCCCAACGACGGAGGCTCCCGACCCCCGGAGCTACTGCAACCTTATGATGAAGCGCCGTGACCTGGCCACCTCCCACCACTGCAAGCACCTCAACACTTTCGTCCATGCGGACACCTCCAAGATCCAGCTTGTTTGTGGCGAGGGCGGGGTACCGACCACAGGGGACCTCCGGGAAAGCAATGCCAGCTTCCCCCTCACGCTGTGCCAACTTCAGAAGGGCTCCTGGGCCCCGGACTGCAGTTACAAAGGGACCGATAACACGGAAAGGATCATCATAGCCTGTGAAGGGGGATATCCTGTCCATTTGGAAACTGAAGTCCCAGCTGATGTGGGGCAGGATGACTTGTGATGTGTGGAGCCAGGAAAAGCAATCCATATATTTCCATATATATATATGTCTGTATCTCATTTTCCCTCTTAACCATTTCTTCTATTAACTGAAAAGAAAATCTCACTTTAGTTCACCTATTCCACTTTTATCTCGAGAAGAAAAGATAATTTATTGAATGCAGTCTTCAGATTTTTCTTTCTCGTTTCTCTCCTACCATTTCTTCCATTATCTAAGAATAAAATTCTCGCTTTTCACATATTTTAGGTTGAAAATAAATAAAAAATAAGCTGAATTTGATATTGACTTGCTTCCTTTCTTTGGTTTCAATATTGCATTGGGGTTAAAAACAACAACAACAAAGTTTTGGACAATGAGCAGTTTCAAGAGCATAAAAAGATTATCCTTGCAATGTACATCTATAGAGTAAACTAGCAACGTTTCTCCCTCACGTGGAACTCAGGAGGTCCCTATAATTTCTGTGTCTTGTGAGTAAACTTGACGTGAGTTTTCCCGCACACAGAACTCACACGATCTGTTGATGAAAACACCATTCCGAGGTTCTAATGCTTTTCCTACAGGTTTCTTGATAGTACTTCAAAAAAACAGGGCTCGTCCGGGATTTGAACCCGGGACCTCTCGCACCCTAAGCGAGAATCATACCCCTAGACCAACGAGCCGGCCACTTGCCGAAAACTCTGAAGGTGTCTTTTTCTGTTTTGGTGCCTCCTAGTGGCAACAGCAGTATTTTCCTTCCTGCTCTGCGAGTTTGCTGCCAACTTTTTGCTGTCGTCGCTTTTAAAAAGCAACCTATTGCTAGATTAAAAATTTTCTTCCGCTCCGTGATTTTTTCCCCCTCATTTGTAACAGAGGTGGAATAAATGCGAGCCTATCTGCATGGGCCAAGAGATAATTATTTAGGAATGAGATTGAACTGGATATTCTCCTCCACCGTTGTAGAAAAGCAAGACGCCTATTTTGGGTAGGGGAAATGCAGGGGAAAAATACAATGAACCCTGGGAATCCTGAGTTTAAACTCCCGGATGTGTTTTGAATCATAACACTGACTCACCCTAGGACTTTTTAAAATAAAAAATGGGTTTCTCTGAACATGTACGGAATGCCTCCCCCACCGCACTAGGAGACGATGAAGAGGTTCCTGCCCCACCTGATCCTTTTATATTTTTAATGGTTTAACGGGGCAAGCCTATCCGGCGGTGCATATTTACACGGAAGTAAATCCTTTTAAATTCCCTGGGACTTCACCACGGCTTACTCCTGAACTCAGTGATCCTTACTTCTGAGTAAAACATGCATAGGCGTTGCACCGGGTCAACAGGGCTGACTCTTGAACTCAGCGATCCTCCTTACTTGTGAGTAGACATGCACACTACTTAACACTGTAAGTCGCCCTCCAGTTCCTTTTGCAGAGCACACAGAATTATCAACTTCTCTTGCGTGATATTAGTGCTCAGGATCTAATTTCCCTTCCAAACACACAACCCCAAAATAAAGAAGATGTAGGAGGATTGCGATCTAAATCGTGAAAAAACAAAAACCCAGTCTTACCATCCAGTTGCCTTGTCACAGGACTGTGGGAAAGGAAGTTACTATCTGCCCTTTTAAAAGACCGTCAGATTAGAGCCCATTTAACCAGATTCAAAAGACTGGTAGCGACGACGAATATAGCAGCAGCACAACAATTTGGATTATATAGATATGGCTGGAGACTTTACGGAGTTTATTGCTGGTGCAAGCATAACAAAGGCCCCAGCGAGATTTGAACTCGCGACCCCTGGTTTACAAGACCAGTGCTCTAACCCCTGAGCTATGGAGCCTTGTACACAAAGGCTGTTTAGTCCAATGCTCTTAGAAAGGTTGGAGTCTAGAGGTTTCCGGGTTTTGCTGGACAGAAGGAAGTCTTCCAAATATTTTTCTGGCACATTTTTTTATCACTTGGATGATAGATCCCGCGACACACAGCTGCTCCCCAGGGAGGCTAGCAACACAACTTTTAAAACCACAACACAAAAACAACTTAATTAAAACTGAATTAAAACTTACTAGATAAACAGCAGCTCAGAAAGGAGGGGGATTGAATCGGGAAGGGGATGCTAATAAAAACTAATTGGTAAAAGCAAAAACACACCAGAGCCGAGACCCTATCTTCTACAATATCACACACAATTATAATATACTCAGTCATGTATATAAGTATTGCTTAGTACAGATTTATAAAGCTTGCCTTAAAAACATGTAAAAATACTCAGATCTGTGGGCTAACATTGCTTTCAGCGCAATCCTATGTAGGCTTACTCGGAAGGAAGTGCCACTTCGTTCAAGAGTTTGCTCCCTTGTACGTGAGTTTAAAATTGCAATTATTTTATTTTTCTTTAAACTCTCTTTCAACTCCATATCCACCTCTGTAGAGAACAGGGAGAAAACACCCATTCTGTTCACCGTCCATAACCAGTGATTTTATACTATATCCCCCAGCCAGCATGTCAAAGTGATTTGTAAATGTAAGCAAAAAAACTTGGGCTCGTCCGGGATTTGAACCCGGGACCTCTCGCACCCAAAGCGAGAATCATACCCCTAGACCAACGAGCCAGCTGACGAGTATGTTCCGCACCCTTTATTTAAAGTTGGAAAATTGGTTGCGTTCCACGTGTACGTTCCTGTTCTTTTGAGAACTGAACTACAACGCCGCCTACTGGTGGGAATTTGGAGCTCAACCTAGAAGAGCGGACAGAGAAGAGCTCATTTGAAGTGCTCGATTAGCTCTACCTCGGTAAATCGGCCTGGCATCTAAAGATTGTCCAGCAGAAATCAAACTCATGAGGATGTCTTGCAAAATCAAGACCGTCCTTGGATAAATCTGTAAGATAAAGAGGCAGTGGGATTGTAGTCAACGCTGGTCCTTCTCAGAGCAGACCCATTGAAAGTCAGGAGTCAACGTTTGCCATGCCCATTAACTTCAGTGGGTCTGCTTTCAGTAGGATTAGCATTGGATATGGCTAATTGACAAAGAGGGGTCTTGCTTTTCAGATATTGCTTTTTACAGATATATATATTTGTATACACACACACAGTCATACCTCATGTTACGTCTGCTTCATGTTACGTTCTTTCAGGTTACATCCCATGCCAACCCGGAAGTACCGGAAAGGCTTACTTCCAGGTTTCGCCGTTCACGCAAGCGCGGAAGCGCAAAATGACATCAGCTGCATGCGCAGAAGCAGCGAATCGCAACCCACACATGCACAAACGCACCGCTGCAGGTTGCGCTCTTTTCATGTTGCGAACGGGCCTCCGGAACAGATCCCGTTCGCAACCAGAGGTACCACTGTATACACACATGCACACATCATTCAGCCCTGCACAAATGGAGCAAAAAAAATTGTAGAAATTGGGGTGCATGGAAACCAATCTTCCCATTGGACATGGGGTAGTTTGAATTGAATTTCCTATAGATACTAAATGGTACCTGCAATTATCTGTCCGTTCTCCATATCAATGAATGACCCAACTGGCTTCTGGTGCCCTCAGCCAGATATCACTCTGTCTACAAATTCCTGGTGGGTCTTCCGCAATATCAGGGGTAGGCAAACTAAGGCCCGGGGGCCAGATCTGGCCCAATCGCCTTCTCAATCCGGCCCACGGACGGCCTGGGAATCAGTGTGTTTTTACATGAGTAGAATGTGTCCTTTTATTTAAAATGCATCTCTGGGTTATTTGTGGGGCATAGGAATTCATTCATTCCCCCCCCCCCAAAAAAAAATATAGTCCGGCCGCCCACATGGTCTGAGGGATGGTGGACTGGCCCACGACTGAAAAAGGTTGCTGACCGCTGCTCAATATCCTACGCAGCCACACAAATAGTAGCAACTCACAGCAGCTTACGGAGACAAATCAAAATGTTTATTCGGCTTTACGCCCATCATGAAACACAACAAAACAAATCAAATCAAACTGCGGACTCGTACAAACCACAAGTAGTATAACACAGTTCACAACTCACAAGGACAGATATTAGCCATTCATAAGAAAAGTTTAAGATTAAAATTAAAAATTTTAGGCACTACACTAAAATCAATATCTGATGTCATTATAGAAAATTCTTATAACTATCAATAATCAGCTAACATTCCATTCCGTCTCTTGTACGAGAGGACGGCTTTTAGGAATTTAGCAACCTGTAGGGTAATATAAGGATCCACATCTTGAAGAACCCAGGCAAGCTTTAGGTGTACTGGTTTGTCAGCCATAGGCTGGATTATGGAGTTTAGTATACTAGCACGGACTGAACTGTACAAAGGGCAGGTAAACATAACATGATGTAGAGATTCAGATGTTTTCATTTCACACACACACATTGAAGGGACTTGGCCCTTAGTGAATCTATGTCTCAGCACGTTTGTTGGAAAGACATTGAACCTAGCTCTAATGAAGGCATATCGGTGAGATGTGGCCATAAGCGATGTTAAGTAGGACGGAGCGCGGTAGATAGGGGTTATGCCGAAATTTAACGGCGAGCAGGCTCCACCACCAGCTACGAAATTTTGGAATAGCTCCGCATCATCCAGCCTTTGATTTATACACCTTTTTGCCACATTTAGATCCAGTTTGAGCAATTCCGTGGGCGAGATCTCATAGGACAGCAATTTGGCATGGATTTTTCCTGACCACAAATTTGTGAAGTCATCTCGCCACATGCATTGAATGAGATAGTGGTTCGGGAGTTTATGCCATAGGGATATCCAATAAATCAAAACAGAGAGAGACAGTTGACATCAGGACATCAGGAGATCACTGTGTTATCAGGTCAGTAACCCATCTGGTTCAGCATCTTGTCTCAGTGGCCAGCCAGAAGTCCACAAGCAGACACTGTTTCCAGCAACTGGTATTCTGAGCTATCCTGTGGCAGCCTAATTTAGGTGGGGAAAGTCCGTCTGTTGTGGCCGTTGCTGTTGTTAAGCAGACTGGGAATCAGAACCCTGTTGTCTTTACTGCAAACCACTAAAAGATCCCGATCTACTTCGTTTCCCCCAACTCAGGCCTGTAAGAGGGTAATTAAGAATTGTGTGCAACTCCCTCACCCATGTGTGAATCACCAGCATGAAGGGTGCCAACTTGAATGAAATATTTCGGGGGCCCAGGTAAGCCCCTCCCACATAACTGATCACATGACATGTGGCGCATGCACACTGTTTGAATGGTGATGCCCATCAGCTTTAGGGGGGGGTGGCTGACTCCAACTCCCATCACCCAACATGGTCCATTTTTGATGGGAGTTGTAGTTTAAGATGCCATGGGGGTCCTCTGCTTGCGATTTACAATATATTATTCCCTGTTGTTGTTAGTGAATCATTTTGAATTGGTGCCGTTTTTTGTCATGTAAACTTTTTTTCTGGTGTTGAGCTACTTCTCAGCACAGCTTACCCTGGAAAAGTGATGATGTTCTTGATGATGAAACGCTACACTGTGTGCAGCTGAGTCAGGAGTAGCCACAGGTCTCCCCACTCCTGAGCAACATTTAGGTTTTCCTTGTAATTGTTAGTGAATCACCTTGAGGCATTTATCAACCACAGCTTACCACAGAATTAGCACGTGAATAAACCAATGCTGATGACATGCTATAGGCTGAGTGGTGCCTTAGAACTGTTTTATTATACTCTGTTTCTCAAATTTTGTTTGTTCCCAGCTCTGAATATTATAGTCTGGTATTCTTTCGATTCAAAATACTTTGGGAAATAAACATTTATCCTTTGTATGCTTATGGATGTGTTTACATGTCATCTGTTTGAGCTATATAATAAAAGCCTAGGTGTCGTATTTACGGGGGGGGGGGGGGAGAGAGAGAATTGTAGAATTGGAAGGGACCCTGAGGATCAGGATTAAGCAGCTGTCCCGTATGGAGATCGAACCTGCAAACTTGGGGTGTGCATATGCTGATGGTAGAAATGATGTGTCTGTTCCCCCAACTTGTGGTTCTAGGGAAGGGGGACGAAACTCAAAGAATGAAAGCTCTAGCAGTTCACACTAGCAACATTTCAATGAGGCCTCCATAAAGGGGCAAGAGAGGGAATAATGATGTACACAGTGATCAGAGAATTAGGATTATCTCTGATAAATAGGGAGAGTTGGTTATATATGGGCCATTATACAGTTTGGACAGACACATTAAACCAGGGGTTGCCCAGGGACCCACCCCCAAATGATTTTCTATGGATCATTGTAAATTTGGCATTGGCATCCAAACATTTAAAGCACACACACACACAAACACACACACAAATAATGCTGGGAACTATTTGCTAAGGGTGCTGGGAATTGTACTTCTGGAGGTGGATGGGAGGAATAAATATACGGTAGTTCACAGGATTCATCGGTGGAAGCCCTGTTATGCTTACATACAGTGGTGCCTTGCAAGACGAAATTAATCCGTTCCGCGAGTCTCTTCGTCTTGCGGTTTTTTCGTCTTGTGAAGCACGGCTATTAGCGGCTTAGCGGCTTAGCGGCTATTAACGGCTTAGCAGCTTAGCGGCTATTAATGGCTTAGCGGCTTTAAGAAAAAGGAAACAAACTCGCATGAACTCGCAAGACGTTTCGTCTTGCGAAGCAAGCCCATAGGGAAATTCGTCTTGCGGAACGACTCAAAAAACGGAAAACTCTTTTGTCTAGCGAGTTTTTCGTCTTACGAGGCATTCGTCTTGTGGGGCACCACTGTATATGGTGTGGGAGTGTTATGTACTGAGCTTGGATCCTAGAACAATAGACAAGTAGGATCCTAGAAAGCAGCAACTTGATTGGTCTGCAGGAGCTGCCCAATCCGGCTCCAGGAGGAAGTGAATCAGCAATGCAATTGGCCTGCAGGAGCAGCCCAATCAGGCTCCAGGAGGGGAGTTGAATCAGCCAATCACAAGGGACTCATTGTCTAAATAATGTATATATAACCAGAGGTTTTGGGGGGAAAGGACTCACTCACTGTTTACCATGAGCTGAAATAAAGAACATGAAATCAACACTCAACTCTGAGTATATTTGGGGTAGCAAGATTTCATTAGTTGGGGGAAAGGCTTATTTATATCTGGGCCAGGACCAAGTGATTAGGCTTGTGTCTTCATTTACTAAAATAGTGGGGGGGGGAGGATTGGGGGGGGGGAATCATTTTCCATCGTGGAAAATTGTCCTGAAATGGTCACTCTGGAACCACTCTGGAATGTGGGTGCAAATCCCACATATTCTCAGCACTGTCGTTTGGTACACATGGACATGGCTGTGGGGTGACCACTCTATCATCGCACTTGTTCATCTACTGTGGCCCTCAGGCTGTAAAGGGTTAGGGAAATCTGCTAATCTGTGGTCCATAGCAGGGCAATGATGCACATACAGAAAACTCCCTTGGTTCAATCTGCAGTGAAAGACTCTAAATAACCCAATCTGGGAATGATATCTCCTTGATGAGATGGATCCAGGGAAACATTTGCATTTAAAACACATTTAAAACACGCTGCTCCCCCTCCCAATCCTGAGAATTGTAGTTTACCCCCTCACAGTGCTACAGTTCCCAACGTATTTTACCAAACTCGGGTTCCCAGGATTCTTTGGGGGAAGTCACGTGTGTTAAATGTTTGGGGTGGATGTGACACAGGTTTGAGGGGAGCCTTTGGCAAAGTGGCCTTGCTCCATCAGCGGATCCCCTCTGCCTTACTTGGAGGTAGATGCATCAGGGTCCAGAAACTACCATTTGCATTTCCCACAATTCCTCCCAGTGTAGCATCACACGGGGGCATTGTGGGCAATTTAAATGGCAGCTCCCAAGCCCAGCCACTTTCCCCCCAAGAATTGCCCATGGTTGCTGGGCTGTAGCTCAGCAATAGAGCATCTTGCTTTGCATGCCAGAAGGGTGTCAGGTTCAACCCCTGGCAGGTAGTGCTGGGAGACACACACACACACAGCCCCGGCCTGGAGCCCTGAAGGGTTTCTGCCAGTCCATGCAGGCAGTACAGATGTAGATGGACCATATGTCCTTGAGAACCACTGCCCATTGGAGTGGTCAAAGTATTGGTCTAGGCAGGCCAATTCTGTTAAAGTCACCTTTCTATAATCCTATAATGAATGTTCATGGCATCCCAATTCTTGCTTGTAGTTGAGTTGTGTATGTGTGTTTGTTTTAACCTCAGCAGTCAGGCTCACACACCTCAAGGGAGGCGCAGTTATGTATCTAACAATCTAGCCAGTATCCTCCTCAGTTTCCCTAATTCCCAACAGAAACGAACAGGCCGCACAGCTTTAATGACACCCCGGAGTGCACCAAGGAGAGATAATTGGTACTCTCGTGAATCACGTCCCCCCAGGGATACCAGGCCCTCAATCATTGTTCCCTCTTCCAAACAGGTGCTCTGATGCCAGCCCAGAGACCTCATTAAATCTTGCAAAAGTTTGTCAGGAAACTTTGTCGCAACTGGGGATATTCTGAGGAGGAGGGGGTGACTTTTGCTCTTTCTCACTGAGCTCTGATCACATGCTCTGGGCTCCCGGGGAAATACTGGCGATGAGCCCAGCTTTAATGACATGTGTGAGATGGGGAAATAAGAATCTATAGTACTGCAGAGGAGGAGGAATTCCTTCGGTCAACTGATTTCTGGGCAGGGTTGCCAACTTTTCTGACCGCTTTCAGTGCCTGTGCCTTTGACAACAACTTGGTCTACGGTCATGAGGTGGTCATCTCCCTACTCGGAAGAGCCTCATAGGAAGCTGTGGTTGAAGGCACAAAAGCCGGCTCAGCTTTTTATTTTGGAGCTAGCTGGCAATCTTGTTTATGGCTTACCCAAACTAAGAGAGAGTGCAATTTTTTTAAAGCCCCTAATGGTATTCTTCAGTTCTCCAGGATGTTCTTAATTTCAGCTGTTCTGCATAAACTTTGTGCAGTGTAATATTTCCAGCAAAAAGTTGTCATGTTAGCCCAAGCGGGGGAAGGGATGCAAAGTCCGTATTAGGACAATATCTTTGTTAAGCTAAGAAAAACATCATAAAATACTAGTGTTCAAGCTTTTGTCTTCCCCATAATTCTTCAACAGGATAGATGACAGACTCTGATGCTTCCCCACCCCTTCCTCCTCCCTCCCCCCCTTCTACTTTTTTGCCATCTATGCTGATGAAGAATTCTGGAAAATTCAAAAGCTTGCACACTGTTTTGTGACATTTTGGCCTCATGAGCCATTGTTCTAATTTCATATAGATTTTGATTCAGCAAAAATAAATTATTATTTATTGAATTAGTTGGTGTTCTTGTTTCTCTTCCAGTAAAGCCATTTCAGTATTAACCTGGCCAGAAAAAAAGGGGGCAGGTGCCAGCTTCAGCCTTCTCTTTGTAAGAGATTAGCAGTGCCAGGATTACAGAGTTGGAAGGGAACTCAAAGGTCATCAACCCCAACCCCAACTCCCCAGCCAATGAGGGACATCAAGCCAGAGTGAGAAGATATGTTACTACCCGCAAATGGGCAGTGCATCAAATCGCTTTTAGCCGCATAACATTGTTCAAAACTTTGTTCAAAACATTGTTCAGAGCATTGTTCAAAACTTGGCAACCCTCTCTGCCCTTTGACTACATCTAGAATATCTATAGGCCACTTTTCCTTTAAAAATAAACAGCAACAAATGTGGCTTTTAAACCTGCCGAGGCTATCAGTCAGCCTCAGATAAAATCCATTTTTAATTGGGGAGAGGGGGATCTGCAGCAATGGTGAATGCTATAAAAGCCTTTAAAAAAGAAAACAAATTCTTGGTGCAGTTCATCTGTCTTCTAAAGTTTTTGTGTTTCCACTACTGGTCAGGGAAGATTGTCCCAAGGTAACCCGAAATGACTTACAAACAGACAGGCAGACAATAAACCCCGCATAGGTACATTAAAACCAAGAGAAAATACATTTTAAAACATCTCACCCACTTCTAAAAGGCCACAGTTAGTTAAAGGCCAAAGGCTTGGTTATAAAGGAAAGTTTTTGCTTGGCACCTAAAGATATGTATAATGGTAGTGCCAGGCAAGCCTCCCCAGGGAGAGCATTCCACAAATGGGGGGCCACCACAGAAAAGGCCCTGTTCTCATGTTGCCACCCTCCAGACCTCTCGTGGAGTGGGAACACAAATAAGGGTCTCAGAGGATGATCACAGGATCAAGATCAGTTCATATGGGGAGAGGCGCAGTCCTGAGCAGTTTAAGGCTTTATAGGTGAAAACCAGCATTTTGAATTGGGCCCAGAAACTAACTGGCAGACAGTGCAATCTGTCTATCGAGAATAGATAGATGATAGATAGATGATAGATAGATAGATAGATAGATAGATAGATAGATAGATGATAGATAGATAGATAGATAGATAGATAGATAGATAGATAGATAGATAGATAGATGATAGATATAGATATAGATAGATGATAGATATAGATATAGATAGATGATAGATAGATAGATAGATAGATAGATAGATAGATAGATAGATAGATAGATAGATGATAGATAGATAGAGATAGATAGATAGATAGATAGATAGATAGATAGATAGATAGATAGATAGATAGATAGATAGATAGATACTCTGCCAGCATGATCAATAGAGACAAGGATGATAAGGGTTGTAGTACCAGAACATCTGGACTGCCAAAGTGCCCCCTTCTGGTTTAAAGGCTTGATATGTACCAACAATAACTAGTGAGAATGTTCTGTCAACATGCCCTCAGGTGCTGATTTCTAAGCTGCAGTTAAAAGCACAAGAACAGACCAGGCTGATTTCTGATTTGTCCTGATATTATTATTATTATTATTATTATTATTATTATTATTATTATTATTACCGGTATTCATATACCACCCTTCATCATAAGATATCAGGGTGGTTACCAGAATAAAATACAGGATAAAAACAAATAAATAATTAAAACAAAAAAGCAGAACAATAATTGCACCCCCTTCCCACAGACACATATAAAAGACTGTGGAGTATTAATCAGCCCTGGTTGAAGAGGGACGTTTTCACCTGGTACCTAAAAATATATAATGAAGGCAACTTTGCCCTTGTTTGGCAAAAAATATTTCTAGGTGGTTAAAACGCAGTGCTCCCTTCTCACCCACCCAGTCTTGGTTTTTCAGTACTTTTTTTTACAGTTGGTTCAGCCAGTTTTTTTACAGTTGGTTCAGCCAGTTACAGCACCTATATTTGTAAAAAATCATTTCTTTTGTAAAAAATCATTTCTTTTCTTCGTTTATATCTCACCATCAGGGAACTCAAGGTGGGGTGCACACGCTTCTGTCCCTCCCAGTTTTATCCTCACAACAACCCTAAGAGGTAGGTTAGACTGAGAGCTGGTAGTTAGCGCAAGGTCACTCAGTGAGCTGCCAGTGTGAAGAACTTTTGGCCTTCCAAATGTTGCTGTACTACGACTCCCATCATCCTTGGCCATTGGGTATGTTTGCTGGGGTTGATGGGAGTTGTAGTTCAGGAACATCTGGAGGGCTAGAGGTTCCCTGCAACCCACTCTACACTATAGAGCAGGCATAGGCAAACTCCGGCCCGCCAGATGTTCCTGAACTACAACTCCCATCATCCCTGACACTGGTCCTGTTAGCTAGGGATGATGGGAATTGTAGTCCCAAATATCTGGAGGGCCGGAGTTTGCCTATGCCTGCTATAGAGTTTGGTCAGCTTTACTGCAGGATTGTATTTTGTTTCATTTCATTTAATTTGTATTACAGCAGTTTAACTATCTGGCCTCCCCACTCCCAAGGAATCCTGGGAATCTTCATAGCCTAGCAAAGGTGGTGAGAATTTCTCTGTTAGAGAGCCTCGAATTTCTCACTGAGCTCCAGTTCCCACGACTCTCTGGGGAGAGGAAATGAATATGATTACAGACAATTGGGACTGTGTGCTGCAATTGTAGCTGCTCCTGCTGTCGTCTGTTACCTGGATATGAGCTGGAGTGCACCTGGGGCTGGATGGCGCAAAAACAAAAGAGAAAAGTTGTTTTTTATTTTGTTTTAAATTGTCTGTAAAAACCTCCCTCCCTCCCCCCTGCCTGTCCCTGGTTCAGATGCTTGTTCAGCCTTAAAGTTCTGCTTGGGCTACACAGCTAACTTTCAGCCTGATTCAATCATGGAACTGAAATGTGAATTTCAAAAGTTGATGTCCAATGTTAGCCTCATCCACAGTAGACCCATTGGAAATAATGGACTTTTTTGTCCATTTATTTCAATGTGTCTAATATTAGATAATCCCTCATGTTTGTAGCTCAGAGCAGATCAATACAATACACTTAAAGCATATTATTTTCACCCAAATAATCCTGGAAACTGTAGTTTGTTAAGGATGCTGGGAATTGAAACTTGTGAGCGGGAAAACTACAGTTCCCACGGTTCTTTGGGAAAAGTCATGTGCTTTAAATGAGTGCCAGTTGTCCTTTAAATGTATGGTGCGGACCTTCTGTCGGCTGCAAACATTTCATTTTAGTTTTTATTTATATTTGCAGGAATGCACTGCAAGCCCAAATGCAAGCCACGAGCACACATTTTAAAACACTTTTATTGTTTTTATTTGTGGGGGACATGTTCAACGCCCATGACTAAGTAATTGTGATCAGAGCCATGTGTGCCAGCATAGATCAGGCATAGGCAACCTTCAGCCCTCCAGATGTTTTGGCCTACAACTCCCATGATCCCTAGCTAACAGGACCAGTGGTCAGAGATGATGGGAATTGTAGTCCAAAACATCTGGAGGGCCGAAGGTTGCCTATGCCTGGCATAGATGATGCCCTTTCGCACAGACAGAACCAAGGAAGTTTTGCTCAAATTCCTTTCTCATTAACACAAAGTTGGGGTTAATGAGTTCACTGAACTGACAGTTTGTCTAGCCTGTCTGGCAAGACGAAAACAGCGACATTTCTCCTTCCACCTGCGGCAAAGGAGCTAAATAAAGCCCAGGGGCCGCTAATTGAATGGGCAGGCCTGGGCAAGCAAACTGCAAATGCTCAACAGACATTACCCACAACTGCGGGCCAGTTGTTTAGCGGCAGAGACTGTGGCGCAAGCAGATGGCTCTGCCACTGTGGTTCTGCCCTCTACCACCTCTCCGTCCCACAGGATCTGTAATTGGGCTAATGGCAGGGCTGAGGAACAATTGAATTGTTCAGCTGGTGGACAGAGAAGGGGCGGAGAATGTCTCCCCAGGAAACCATGGAAGTCTCCCCCCCAGCAAAAGCCAATCGCAGCGCAACAGTGACAACACCACAGCAGCCCCCAGTGGGATTTGAACACATGGCCTCGCGTTTACGAGATTAGTGTGCAAATCCCTTGAGCTGCAGGAAGACATCCTTGCAACAATTTCTAGTTGGTTGTTTTTCAAACAGGATAGCTGGCATTAAAAATAATAATAATAATAATAATAATTCCTTGCAGCCTGGAAATGTAACCTATGAAGCTTTCCTTGCCCTGAAATAAAGTGGTGGTTAAAACATCACCTGGCTAATATCAGGCTGTTGGTCAAGGAGCAGGAACAGAGCCAGTGGAAATTGGATGTCGCTAGACTACCACACCCATCATTCCTGGCCATCAGCCCACACTGGTTGGAAGCTGAAAGTTCAACAACAGCGGAAGGACCACAGGCTCCCCATCCCACACCCTCCAACATGCTGAGTCCAAAACCCAGTGTTTTAGGAATTCTAAGGTCTTATATGTAAAAAATAAATGTTCATAAATGTACAAGGCAAACACATACATAAGTATATAAAGCACATGCCTGAAATAATACAGGAGAACAATCCTGAAGTGATTTTGACTCAAATATTTCTCTGCAAGGAGGAAGGAAATTGGAAAAGTTTTCCAATTGTCTTTGGACTATAGTGGACTATAGTGTATTTACAGGGAGGTGTACCCTGTAAATACAGTCTGGCAAGTGTCCAAAGTCCGTTTTGGGGGCCTAATCTGGTCCACCAGTCGGTTTAATCAGGCCCCTTGGGTAAAATCCTTTAAAAGGTTAAACAACTTTGGTTGGCCTTTCACTTCATAAAATCTGGCCCTCTTTGGAAAAAGTTTGGACACCACTGTAAGCGGAGCACACTATCAATATGAGTAAAAGATTCAGGAACGATATTTACCATCTCAAAGGAATGGCCAGGCTACCCAGAAAAGGCAGCCAGGAAGGCATTATCAGGTATCCCGGAAGACAGGAGAGAAGCAACACACTCAATTTTTTGCTGGGGACCACCTCCTTCTGTGATGTATGTATGATGTTTTGGGGGGTGGTCACTGGCTACAGGGTGAGCAACTTCAAAAGTCTATACCAGGGGTCAGCAACCTAAGGCCCATGGGCCACAAGCGGCCCACGGGAGTCATTTAACTGGCCCACAAGCCTCCCACGAACTGAGCCGCCTATTTGGTGAGCCCCCACACAGTGCGGCACGGAGATTCACTTCTGCGGAGCCAGAAATCGTGTCTGCACATGTGCAGATGCCAAAAGTCGCAGGTGCGCGCGCTCATGATCCAGCCCACAGAGGGATCTCCACTGGAGTGAACTGGCCCAGGCGAGGTAAACCTTGCCAACCCTTGGTCTATACCAGGGGTCTGCAACCTGCGGCTCCAGAGCCGCATGCGGCTCTTTAACGCCTTTGCCGCGGCTCCGGGGTGGAGGTGAGGGGAGGAGGCGCATTTTCCTTTGTTCCCGTGCAGTCGCTGTCATCTGTGAGGCGGCGGCGGAGAGCAGAAGGCAGCGCCACTCTCCTCGCGAGTTGGGAGCAGGGCAGCGGCAGCAGGAAGGCTCCCCAAGGGCCGAGCGGCACGCGCCCGCCTTCCCCGTGAGCCATTGTTTTTAGTGCGCCTCCTTTCACTCATTGTTGCCCCGCGTGGTGAAGCGACCCCGGGTTGGGAGCCGCCAGGATCTCTGGAGCGAGTCCTCTTTTGGGGGTTGTGGGGGCTCCCAGCAGCAGCAGCTCCCGGCGGGAGCTCCTGCAGGGTGCGCAAGGCTTGCAGACACTCGCCCGAAGCACGGGGAGCCCTCCGGAGGGCTCCCTGTGCTTCGGGCAACAGGCTGCCGCCCCAAGCCTCGCGCGCCCGACGGGAGCTCCTGCCGGGCGCGCAAGGCTTGCAGACACTCGCCCGAAGCACGGGGAGCCCTCCAGAGGGCTCCCCGTGCTCCGGGCAACAGGCTGCCGCCCCAAGCCTCGCGCGCCCGACGGGAGCTCCTGCAGGGTGCGCAAGGCTTGCAGACACTCGCCCGAAGCACGGGGAGCCCTCCGGAGGGCTCCCTGTGCTTCGGGCAACAGGCTGCCGCCCCAAGCCTCGCGCGCCTGGCGGGAGCTCCCGCCAGGCGCGCAAGGCTTGCGGACACTCGCTGGGGCTGCAGGCTGCTGCCCGCAAGCCTTGTGAGCCTGTGGGAACTCCCGCCGGGCTTGCAAGGCTTGCGGATAGCTTCCTGAAGCCTGGAGAGCGAGAGGGGTCGGTGCGCACCAATGCCTCTCGCTCTCCAGGCTTCAGCGAAAGCCTGCATTCGCACCATAGGACGCACACAGATTTCCCCTTCATTTTTGGAGGGGAAAAGTGCGTCCTATGGAGCGAAAAATACGGTATATAGCATGTCTTTGTTGCTGGCTGATTTGCTGCTATTGCTTTGCAATTTGCAGCTACTGTTTTGAAGGGGAGTGAAGAACACACACTCAAAAAAAGGTAACTTGTTAATATAACGTTTATTTCTATGAGGAGGAGTAATTCTGAGGGGTCAAACAAAAAATAATTAAAAAGTGTCAAAAAAGTTATTTTTATAATGACGAGGATAACATTGGGCTAAGAAACAATGTATGCAGTGTTATATTTGTTTTAAATGTCGCAATGGTTTTGCGGCTCCCAGTTGTTGTTTTTTCTTCGGAAACGGGTCCAAGTGGCTCTTTTTGTCTTAAAGGTTGCAGACCCCTGGACTTGGAAAAGAGTTAAGAGCCTCGGACAGAAGATCTCCAGGTTGATGAACTATATCAGGGGTCTGCAACCTGCGGCTCCAGAGCCGCATGCGGCTCTTTAACGCCTTTGCCGCGGCTCCGGGGTGGAGGTGAGGGGAGGAGGCGCATTTTCCTTTGTTCCCGTGCAGTCGCTGTCATCTGTGAGGCGGCGGCGGAGAGCAGAAGGCAGCGCCACTCTCCTCGCGAGTTGGGAGCAGGGCAGCGGCAGCAGGAAGGCTCCCCAAGGGCCGAGCGGCACGCGCCCGCCTTCCCCGTGAGCCATTGTTTTTAGTGCGCCTCCTTTCACTCATTGTTGCCCCGCGTGGTGAAGCGACCCCGGGTTGGGAGCCGCCAGGATCTCTGGAGCGAGTCCTCTTTTGGGGGTTGTGGGGGCTCCCAGCAGCAGCAGCTCCCGGCGGGAGCTCCTGCAGGGTGCGCAAGGCTTGCAGACACTCGCCCGAAGCACGGGGAGCCCTCCGGAGGGCTCCCTGTGCTTCGGGCAACAGGCTGCCGCCCCAAGCCTCGCGCGCCCGACGGGAGCTCCTGCCGGGCGCGCAAGGCTTGCAGACACTCGCCCGAAGCACGGGGAGCCCTCCAGAGGGCTCCCCGTGCTCCGGGCAACAGGCTGCCGCCCCAAGCCTCGCGCGCCCGACGGGAGCTCCTGCAGGGTGCGCAAGGCTTGCAGACACTCGCCCGAAGCACGGGGAGCCCTCCGGAGGGCTCCCTGTGCTTCGGGCAACAGGCTGCCGCCCCAAGCCTCGCGCGCCTGGCGGGAGCTCCCGCCAGGCGCGCAAGGCTTGCGGACACTCGCTGGGGCTGCAGGCTGCTGCCCGCAAGCCTTGTGAGCCTGTGGGAACTCCCGCCGGGCTTGCAAGGCTTGCGGATAGCTTCCTGAAGCCTGGAGAGCGAGAGGGGTCGGTGCGCACCAATGCCTCTCGCTCTCCAGGCTTCAGCGAAAGCCTGCATTCGCACCATAGGACGCACACAGATTTCCCCTTCATTTTTGGAGGGGAAAAGTGCGTCCTATGGAGCGAAAAATACGGTATATAGCATGTCTTTGTTGCTGGCTGATTTGCTGCTATTGCTTTGCAATTTGCAGCTACTGTTTTGAAGGGGAGTGAAGAACACACACTCAAAAAAAGGTAACTTGTTAATATAACGTTTATTTCTATGAGGAGGAGTAATTCTGAGGGGTCAAACAAAAAATAATTAAAAAGTGTCAAAAAAGTTATTTTTATAATGACGAGGATAACATTGGGCTAAGAAACAATGTATGCAGTGTTATATTTGTTTTAAATGTCGCAATGGTTTTGCGGCTCCCAGTTGTTGTTTTTTCTTCGGAAACGGGTCCAAGTGGCTCTTTTTGTCTTAAAGGTTGCAGACCCCTGGTCTATACAATATAAGGGCTTGCGCACCATTGTTCTGGGTTCCTCTCCTCCCTCCTGCGTGTGGTGAGTGGGGACCCTGTTGCAACAGTTTAATAAAGATCATGCTTACTAGCTGCTTTGCTTCTTAGTATCCTCTAGTTGGCCTCTGTTATTTTCTCCTACCTACATAAGGACTCTATATGGGCTCTAGAATACCCATAAGGGATAAAGGAGCAGTTTTTTCTTATAACACCAGGACGCATGATTTCCCAGCTGTGCCTGCACAAGTCACTTGACCCAGGTGAGATCACAGTGCCCAAAAGACACACTTGGGGGGGGGCACGCTCTCACACATGAGCACAGCATCTGAAAATGCTTGTTTTGGGGCACCGTGCAGGATTGCGGCACCCCAAAAAGTTTCTTTTCGGGACAAGATCTCAGTGCAAAATCATGTGAAATCACAGTGCCTCCAATGATCGCTGTGCTCTCGCGTGAAAAAACAGTATGTCCTGGTTTTCCAAGGACATTGGGGGTGGGGAGGTAATGCCATCCCTGCCCCAAGTATTGGGTCATTGGGTGTGGTGTTTAATAAACTGAAGGGGCAATGATCACACTGGGATTTCTCCAGAGGGTGATAATGGAATGGGTATTAGCCAAGTGGTGCTGGAACTGCACACAAAACGGCTTGATGCCCCAGCTGAGAAGCACCAATAATAGCCTCATGGGTGATCAAAAATATTACAATAAATCATTTCATTTCCATTATATATCATGAACTGATATATAATGAATTGAAAAAGATGTTCAAAATAACTTTTATAAAAAACAAAACAAAAATCAGAAGCTTTTCTTTTGGGAATTATAGGGTCAGAGCTACCTAAATTGTATAGAATTTTATTTATGTATGCTACAACAGCAACAAGAATGGTACTTGCCCCAAAATGGAAAAAAGCAGAAGTCTAAGCAAAGGAAGAATGGATACAAAATCTTATGGAATATGCAGAAATAGTGAAACTTATCGGAAGAATAAGAAATCAATATAGCAAACACTTTATAAAAGAATGGAAATGGCTTATTGAATATTTGCAGATAAATTGTAGACAGATAAAAACATTAGCAGGATTATTGTAATAACCTGCAGTTTTATAAGAGTATATATTTGCAGTCGATAACCAAATGGGTAAATTAAATGAATTTGGATACGCATAAGATATGAAAAAATAAATTTAAGGAACTGGAGAAAGAGGGGGAAGGAAGTCAAATTTTGAAATGTTAAATGGATTGTAAAATTAATTAAATGTATAAATTTGAAAAGTATAAGTAAAAAACATAATAATAATAATAATAATAATAATAATAATAATAATAATAATACAATAAAACTAAAGAATAAAACAAACAAGATGAATTTTAACAGGGAGAAATGTAAAGTATTGCACTTGGGCAAAAAAAATGAGAGGCACAAATACAAGATGGGTGACACCTGGCTTGAGAGCAGTACATGTGAAAAGGATCTAGGGGTCTTGGTTGACCACAAACTTGACATGAGCCAACAGTGTGACGCGGCAGCTAAAAAAGCCAGTGCAATTCTGGGCTGCATCAATAGGAGTATAGCATCTAGATCAAGGGAAGTAATAGTGCCACTGTATTCTGCTCTGGTCAGACTTCACCTGGAGTACTGTGTCCAGTTCTGGGCACCACAGTTCAAGAAGGACACTGACAAACTGGAACGTGTCCAGAGGAGGGCAACCAAAATGGTCAAAGGCCTGGAAACGATGCCTTATGAGGAACGGCTAAGGGAGCTGGGCATGTTTAGCCTGGAGAAGAGGAGGTTAAGGGGTGATACGATAGCCATGTTCAAATATATAAAAGGATGTCACATAGAGGAGGGAGAAAGGTTGTTTTCTGCTGCTCCAGAGAAGCGGACATGGAGCAATGGATCCAAACTACAAGAAAGAAGATTCCACCTAAACATTAGGAAGAACTTCCTGACAGTAAGAGCTGTTCGACAGTGGAATTTGCTGCCAGGGAATGTGGTGGAGTCTCCTTCTTTGGAGTTCTTTAAGCAGAGGCTTGACAACCATATGTCAGGAGTGCTCTGATGGTGTTTCCTGCTTGGCAGGGGGTTGGACTCGATGGCCCTTGTGGTCTCTTCCAACTCTATGATTCCATGATTCTATCTGGAGGGCCGAACACTACTGAGCCCAGAGTTAAACCCTGGCACTCACAGTACCGTACCTCCAAGAGGATCAACCTTCTCCACTTCCACTACAAAAGCATTTCTGGTGTAGGCTAATAATAATAATAATAATAATGAATGTATGAATAGCCACAGAAAGCTCATTTTTAAAAGTGCTTCAGAAAAGGGTCTGCCCACCCTCCCACTCCATAACTGATGTGCAGGAAGGGAGAGGCTTGAAGAAGAGTCATCATGTGTTTGTTATTGCTTTAAAAAAAAAAGCTTGAGAAATTTGGACTGCCTGAAAATAAGGTTTTTAAGGAAATAAAATAAATGCTAGTGTTTCGTGTGTGTGTGTGTGTGTGTGTTTAGAAGATACATGGTTCTAAATTAATGCCATAATGTATGGATGCCGATTTTAATAACACTTTTAAGAAATGGAGGATTGGTTGAGTTGTAATATATGCACAATTCTCTCTGTGTTTATTTTTTAATTTTTTTAAAGGGGTCATAACTTCCAATCTGCAAACCCTTTCTTTTCATCCTTGATGTGTTTGACATGGTTGGGTAGGAAAACACACTGCACATGCTTTGCGGGGTTCTTCTTTTATTATTTTTCACACACTTTGGTGCTGTGTTTAAGAACTGAAAAGCAAGTTGGTGGGCGGTCACAACTCAGGTGGGGATATTTAATAACAGTTGAAGTCAGGAACATTTTGTTTTATTTTTATTAATGCTGTTAATATGCATTCATTTGTTCCACCCATGATATTCTGAAAACAGCATTCAAGTGCAATCCTAGACACATCTATTTAGATGTTCAATGGGACTTGCCACCAGGAAAATGTTACAGAATTACAGAAATTCAGAATACAGACCACAGAATTTTTTTGCCCAGGATCAATCTTTGTCTTTTAAGGAATTTTTATAGTACGCAACTTTCTTCTTAGGAGAAAAGAGATAAAACCCGACACTATAGGAACGTTCACTCATGGTTTAGTATTGCAATAAATATAGGGCTCGTCCGGGATTTGAACCCGGGACCTCTCGCACCCTAAGCGAGAATCATACCCCTAGACCAACGAGCCAGCTATGATCATTGGGTCCGTAAAAAGTTTATCTAGCAACCTCTGTCACTATGTGCCACGTGGAATTGTAGGACATTGAGCATCTTGTTGGCTTCTATGACTGATCAGCGCCATCTAGCGGTAGAGGACTGTTACTTTCTATATTCGGAATAATTGTTGAATTGTTTTTAAATACGTTGTACTGTATAAAAGGGGACGCAGGTGGCGCTGTGGGTTAAAGCCTCAGCACCTAGGACTTGCCGATCGAAAGGTCGGCGGTTCGAATCCCTGCGGCGGGGTGCGCTCCCGTTGCTCGGTCCCAGCGCCTGCCAACCTAGCAGTTCAAAAGCACCTCCAGGTGCAAGTAGATAAATAGGGACCGCTTACCAGCGGGAAGGTAAACGGCGTTTCCGTGTGCGGCTCTGGCTCGCCAGAGCAGCGATGTCACGCTGGCCACGTGACCCGGAAGTGTCTCCGGACAGCGCTGGCCCCTGGCCTCTTAAGTGAGATGGGCGCACAACCCCAGAGTCTGGCAAGACTGGCCCGTACGGGCAGGGGTACCTTTACCTTTTACTGTATAAAAAGTGCAGGCTATATAGTTCAAAACTTTTTCGCCTCAAGCCCGCATCTTTCCCATACATATTGATCCTGCACTTAAGAGAGAGACTTCGTTTTTTCCTGTAATGCTTATTTTATCTTATTTTCTTAATCTAGGAAGACACCAGTATATAGCTACATTTGGCCAAAGCCTCCACCAACCTCACTTTGTGATTCTTACCGCCCCGATGTGCCTTTTCAAATAAGAGAAGCTACCCTTTGCTTGTGAAAGGTCTCCTTGAAGAGATGTGTGCAGCAAACAGGCTGAAATCCAACCGGTGGTGTTTCCCTCCTAGTAAGCTGGTGCAGCGACAGGATTTGCACCAGGATCAGAGACTGAATGCCCTGGAAATCTAGCTGCTGGGAATTGCAACTGGGGAGTGTGCTGTTGCTCTCAGGTCTTGCTTTCAGGTTTGGCCACTTTGAGAAACAGGATGCTGGACTGAATGGGCTTTTACTTTTTTATTCTGAATATTTCATTTCATTTCGAGATTCAAAATTACACTTTGTCACTCAACATTTATAATCCCATATCCAATACACAAAACTAAAAAATGTTTTTAATTGCCTACCAGCGGTGCATCCAATAGATAAATCTGTTAAGGGCAAAACTGCCATAGTTTCATAGCTGTGAGGTTTGTGGGTGGGGAAGAAATGGAACTTTCAAATTCTGGTATGTTAAGGCTAGACTGAGCATGAAGCTCTTAACCTGTACTTCTCCTGAACCTCACAGACATAGAGATGATCTCATATCCACCATGAAGCAGAGGGGAATAAATCTAGGGAGAAAACCTAGAAAACCAAGATCTACCAGGATGAGATGATCCAGTGGATCTCCAGCTGAGCCAAGAGGTTCCTGGCACACAGCTAGGTGTATCCTGGCTGAACTGGGATCCAGCTGGCTGAGCCAAGGCTGGTGGATTTTAAACTGGATGTGGCACGGAGGACGTAGACCAGATCCTAAGCCTATTTAGCATGGTCATGTGACTTGTTACCATGGTGCAAGGTAAGCTGGAAAAAAGGGTGGCCTAACTCAAACTCAGGGGACGCAGGTGGCTCTGTGGTTTAACTACAGAGGACTTGCCAATCAGAAGGTTGGCAGTTCGAATCCCCGCAACGGGGTGAGCTCCCGTTGCTCGGTCCCTGCTCCTGCCAACCTAGCAGTTCAAAAGCACATCAAAGTGCAAGTAGATAAATAGGTACCGCTCCGGCGTGAAGGTAAACGGTGTTTCCGTGCGCTGCTCTGGTTCGCCAGAAGCAGCTTAGTCATGCTGGCCACATGACCCGGAAGCTGTACACCGGCTCCCTCAGCCAGTAAAGCGAGATGAGCGCCACAACCCCAGAGTCGGTCACGACTGGACCTAATGGTCAGGGGTCCCTTTACCTTTAACTGAAACTCTTGTTTGCCCTCTGCCAGGCTTAGGCCAGCTCAGCCAGCAATATTATTATTATTATTATTATTATTATTATTATTATTATTATTATTTATATACCGACCTATACCCGGGGGTCTCAGGGCAGTATATAAAACCACAAGATACCTAATAAAAATAAAACAATAGCCCTGTCTCCTGAATGGAGTCTGGATCTGGTATACTTTACCCCAGCTTCACATTTGGCCAACTTCTTGTGTATACGATTCCCTGTTCCTTAGGGTAGGGGACTCAATTTGTGAAAACTTAGTGCAAGATTCTCCTTCTGTCCGTCTTACTGCAGGGCTGCCCACAGTGAAGTGACCCGACAAAAAAACCCACAAAGCCAAGCACGTCAAATCTGTTCATTCCAACTTTTATTATTTACTCATGTCATTTTAATAATTAAAATAGGGAGGCCCATTCATTCATTTAAATAAAACAAAGAAAGTGCAGAATGCTCTACAAAAATATATAGATATATTTATATATCATTTCCAATCCTTCAGAGCCGCTGAACGGATATAAATCATTGTGTCCTTCATACCAGAGTTCCTCTTTGCCTCATCAAGCATCTACAGGGTTTAGGGGGGGCAGTTTCGTGGTCCGTGGACTGATATTGCTAATAAAATAATTAAAAATAGAGAGACAAGGAAGAGGCCTTTCAAGCAGAAACCAGGGAGGAAGTATTGAGCGCAGTCAGCAAAGCAGGACAGCAGCTGTACCTGAGTTCATGTATCGCTTTATGTGGAAATCAAGCCCATCTGGGATTGGACAGCTCCCAGATTAACACAGGGCCAGTAAAACCAACTTTCAAAGCAGCCCACATGCAGAGATGTAAGATATCAAAAGCTCATCTGTGCCAGCTTCTGTTCTGCAGGACCGAGAGCTGTGGGCAACTTTTCACCCGGGCCTTAAAACAGGAATTTGACGTGAGATGGGAGGGTTGGGATCTGGCGTTAGTCCTACTCAGAGTAGACCCACTGGAAATAATGGACAGGTCAAAATGAGGCCCGACAAATCATCCAAACTGGATGAAAGGTTCCATACTGCGAAAATTCTGTGGTGTCGGGTAAAGATCACCAAAACCAGGCATATGGGAACCTATGGCTCTCCAGATGTTGTCAGACTCCAGCTCCTCCCCACCCAGTCCTAGTTCAAATGGTCAGGGATGATGGGAGTTGTAGTCCAAGAGCATCTGGAGGCCAACAGATTCCCCACACCATGTATGCAAATTTACTTTTTGCCAACTACAAATCCCATCAGCCTATGCTGGCCAGGGATGATGGGAGCTGTAGTCCAAAACATCTGGAGTGCACCAGGCTGGTGCAAGCAACACAGGAAAGCAATTTACTCCTGCTACGGGAACAACTCTCTCTCAAACCAGAAACAGCAGCTGGGGTGTTCACTACTGCGCCAAGACAGCAAAGCTATTGCCAAAAGGGCCCTGGGCAAGTCTTGCCAGGGGTAAAGAGAGTAAGTGATTTATTCTGGCCTCTGTGGAGTTAGCACTAAGCCTTTGTTTGTTCGCTCACTCACTCACACACACCCCTCACAAGCCGCTCTACGAGGCCGTCTAGTCATCCGCTCCAATTTAAAAACTGCTCTGGTGTCAGATGTGAATAACGAGGAGCAATCCAGCCTGGAACGCGAAAGGAGAGATAAAGGGATCGCCTTCACTAACACCAAGCTGCCGCAAATCTGTGTGGCAAGGCACAAGCAAAGCTCTGAATGCAGCCAAATTCAGACTTACTACGGGGCTACAGTATACATTCACAAGTACTCGGATTCCTCAGCATGGAGGCTGCCAGCGACCAGCAGGATCCTTGATCCCAGCACCAAAAGAACACGTGTATGTGTGTGTGTGTGTGTGTGTGTGTGTCACATTGTCACCCTCTAGATTAGAAGCTGCTGTGTCTCAAAGGCCAAGATGTCCAGCATTCGGAGACTGGCCTCAGAACCCCATCGCTTGCAGCAGGGTTGCAATGGTCCAACCATGTTCTCCACCGCAGAATGTTTTTTTTGGGGGGGGGGGGGAGAATATCCATGGGTCAATCCCATGTGTCATGGCAGGAAATCGATCATCCATTCCCACACTACCACTGGCCACTTCCAGTGGAAATCCAGATGGGAATGTCTGTTGGGTTTTGGAGGCCAAAAAAAAGGAGTTGACAGAGAAGCGAATACAATGTTGCTCCTTTGGTTCCTATAGGGGTGGCAACATAAAACCAACTTCATTCACTTAATAATATTTTCGTTTAAAAAAGGCTGGAGATGGGCACAGAGACAGCAGGACCTTGGGAGTAATTTGTCACGAAGGGGTAGGGGTGGCAAAGCTGTTTCAGGCTTCTGTCGCTGAATGCTCCTCTGTGCAAACTAATAAAAAATATTGTTGCATATAGAAAACTAGCAGGTCAGGATTCTAGGCCAGCTAGCTCCATGATGAGCTAGCTTTCCACGTGCAGGGATTGTTTACGCATGGAGGGGCATTCTGTCGTGTCAGCAGCGCACCTGCTGTTTGAAGCTGATCCAAACACAAGCTTGCTACCCCACAATCTGCTGCTCTTTGTGAGATTGAGGCCTTGGTGGTTTATTGTGTGCAGATGAACCCAGGTTCTGAGTAATTCATTGGATATTTAGAGTCCAAACATTAGCCACCTTTGGGGCTGATATGTTGGGGGCAAAGGAAGACTGGTTGCCCCTTAATGTGTTCCGAGTGAACAAAAGTTCCTTACCATCTCCATCCATGAAGCCCTTCTAGAGGAAGTCGAGAAGAAGCAACTGTTATGGAGAGGCAAAGAGTCTTCAAACAGACGAACAAGGGGACTAAATGAAGACACACACACAAACACACACATATCCTGGAAGGAGAAATGGCCATTGCTTGATCTGAGAGGAAGTACTGATCTCTGAGGGGGACAAAGAAGCCATTTCCTAGCAAACTTAAGAGCCTGCAGGGTCAGGCCAAAGGCCCATCGAGTTCAACCAGAAATCCTACAAAGGATGCCTCAAGGCAAAGTGAGCATCCTGACATCCAAGGGACTGAAATCCTGGCCTTCACGATCAAGCGAGCAGCACAGTATTAGCTGGGTTCTACCTGAGGAACCTGCTGACGAGAGAGCGGCCATTTTGAAACGGAAGCTTTCAGGGTTTCAGAAGCCCGCTCTCTGTAGTTCAACCTTTAAAAAGCGAAGTGCCATGAAAGAGGTAAATTAGTAAGAGGCCCGTAAGATCAAAGACGACCGGAACTGGCAACCTTATTCCTGCCCTGGCAGGGATTACGAGGAGGGAAACCTAAGAGCTGTACACAAAATCCTGAAATACGAGGGGAGAGACGAGAGAAAGACTCACACTCAAACACACAAAGATGGACCAGCACCGTCTCAGAGGCTAGAGATCAGAAACACAAACAGAGGCGCAGCCCTTGGGCAGCCTGAGACGGTCAAGGTACTGCAGCAGAACGACGTTTCCAACTACTGTCTGGACAGTAGAGGACTCAGCAGCAGGATTCAACAAAGGAAGAATATTTCGGGGGGCAGGGAGGACGGGACAGTCAGTCGCCATGCTCTCCTCGCCTGGTCCGCGCACGATCCGGCAAGCGGGGTGTGGTCTCCCACTTGGCAAGACGTTGCTGGCGAGAGATCGGCAGGGGGCCGGCGCAAAGTGCGCCACTAGGCCAAGTTGTTGTTGCGCTCAATGCGCTGCACCATCAGGGAGACCAGTTTCTCGAGGGTGCGGGCGCTCTGGCGGCTGGCCTCCAGCACTTCGGCGTGGTTGGCCTTCTCCTTGCTCTCATAGTCGAGGACGGCCTTGTTCGTGATGAGAGAGAAACCGAAGACGCGCATGCCGGAATGGCGGGCAACAATCACCTCGGGGACAGTGCTCATGCCTGAGGGGAAAATAAAGTGGGGGGTTGAGAAGTTAGAGCAACTGCATCAGGGCAGAGTTCTGAGGGCCACATTGAGAGGCCTGAGGGCCGTGTATGGCTCCCAGGCCTGAAGTTTTCTACCCCTGAGTTGGAGCAATCAGTGCCCCTCCTGATGTTATTGGATTCCAGCTCCCATCAGCCCCCTGGCAGGTTGGTCAGGGATGGTCAGGGATGATGGGAACTGTAGTGCAACAACACCTGGGGGGATTTAAATATGTGGGTGCATTAGGCCATGCCAGCGCACCCCAACTTGCGCTCTGCACAGCCCTGCCCCAGAGAGGGCTTTCCCCCACCATTTGCTGCAGCTCCAAGTAAAACTGCACCTGCTTAATTGCTGCCTGTTTCATGGGTAAGGGGGTCATAGAAATGGTTGCCCACGGCAAACACAAGTATAGGCTCTGCTACCCCATGGGACATGGGTGGCGCTGTGGGCTAAACCAGAGAGCCTATGACTTGCGAATCAGAAGGTCAGTGGTTCGAATCCCCACGACGGGGTGAGCTCCTGTTGCTTGGTCCCTGCTCCTGCCAACCTAGTATTTCGAAAGCACATCAAAGTGCAAGTAGATAAACAAGTACCGCTCCGACAGGAAGGTAAACGGCGTTTCCGTGCACTGCTCTGGTTTGTCAGAAGTGGCTTAGTCACGCTGTCCACATGACCTGGAAGCTGTACGCCAGCTCCCTCGGCCAATAAAGCGAGATGAGCGCCACAACCCCAGAGTCGGTCACGAGTCCCTTTACCTTTACCCCATGTTAGAGGCAGCCAACAGCATGGGGTGGCAGAGAATGCCTCCTTTCAAAATGGCACAACGTACCTCTTCCCCACCCCAAAGCCCCCTTTGCTCTGCCCCCAACTGACCCACGGCGTCAGCGCCCAGGCGCTGAAGGAAGCGGCACTCAGCGATGGTCTCGTAGTTGGGACCCCCCAAGGCGCAATAGACTCCCTCACGCACCGACCCGGAGCAGCCCATCTCCGATGCGACCGTGTGGGCCAGTTTCCTCAAGTCTTCGTTGTAGGCATCCGACATGGCCGGGAAACGTACCCCAAACCTGTGGACGAGGGGAGGGAGGAGAAGGAACATTAACAAAATAACTAGAGCCTGCTGGATCAAGCCAATGGCCCATCTAGTCCACCATCTTGTTGTCACAGCGGCCAACCACTGTGCACAGCAGCTGGGGACTGAGCCTTGAAACTCTTGCATGCAAAGCATAAGCTCTACCCATTGGGCTATGCTGCCTCCCAAACAGCCTGACTTGTGAGCGGGAGCAGCGCTGGGTGAGTTAAAAGCCCATCCTCTGGAAGGGAAGCTCAAACAGATGGACTTGGAGGACCACCACCCCTATGTTCCTATGAAGGCAAGGGTGGGCAACCTGCAAGGCTCCAGATATTGCTGGACTTCAGCTCCCATGATCCCTGGCCATGGACATGCTGACTGGAGGCTGCTGGGATTGGAGTCCAGCAGCATTGGGCGGCTCTCAAGTTCTCCACAACCACCATAATAAAGGAAAAGGGAGCCTCTAGAGCAATGTTTCTCAACCTTTGGTCTCCAGCTGTTTTTGGAATACAACTCCCATCATCCCTAGCTAGCAAGACCAATGTCAGGAATGATGGGAATTGTAGTCCGAAAACACTGCTCTAGAGTCTAACTGAGGCCAACCTGTTGCATCTCATGGAGGAAGGACGAGAGCCCCACCTTACCTGTCGTCATTAGGCCCCACCAGGGGGTTCTGCCCAGCAAAGCCCGGCATGTTGATGTGGTCGCGGATCACCATGATGTCCCCCACTTTGTATTCGGGGTTGAGCCCCCCAGCCGCGTTGGTGACAATGAGGGTCTCAACACCAAGCAGACGGAAGATCCGGACCGGGAAGGTCACCTGGGAGGGAGGGACAGAAGCGGCACTCAGGAGAGGTAGAAGGGCGCTTTGGGACCAACCATGGCTGGTGCCCATTGGGGCCCATATAGTAGGTGGAGCCGGAGTCAGTGACGGGTGGGGACCAACAAATTCTAGCAACTTATGTACAGTCTGCATATAGACACAGACTTTCTTTGGATAAATGTGATATTTGGAACAACTTTACACAGAATATATAAATATATTTGTACTAGGATAATTATACATATCTGTATACTAATGTATGGAAATGGTATTGAGTATTTTTCTTTTATTTCTATTTTCATTCACGCTTTTATTTATCATTCTTTCTTTTTATAAATGAAATTCTAATAAAGCATTAATACACACACACACAATTTATAGCTTCATCCGCATCCTCCTCTCCGCTGAGTTCCTCAAGCGAAATACTGTGATGTCAGGCGAAGACGCTGGCAGGCAGTGCCAGCCCTCCTGCGTTGAATGCAATTCTCACACAACAGCCCTGCAAGGCGGGCTAGGATGAGGCCATCACTGGCTCAAAGTCACCCAGCTGAGCGGGGATTTGAAATCGGACCTTACGCCCAGTCCTAAGCCAAAACTCTTCCCCTTCAGCTCTCAGGTCCCCTTGCACTCTGCACATGCCCAAGGAACCATGAAAATTGATGAGGCTAAATTTTGTGGAACCGTCTTCACCCATCATCCCAGATGTGTTGGACCAGTAAAGACGCAGAGGACCTTTGCATAGGCTCAGAGGCACTATCTTCTTTATCATTGTCCGTTACTATTGACCATCCCACTCCTGAAATTGTAATCAGCTGGACACCTCTCGAGTTTCAAAAGGTTTGCAGCTCTGTGGAGTGACTCACCTTCCAGAGCGGGTACCCTTCGTACATGTGGAAGCGGCCTTGCATCACCACACTTGGAGTCCCACTGAGGCTCCCAAACACCAACCTTCCGGCATGGCCGACAACTGGAATGAGGCAAGCAAAGTGTTAAAGGACTCGCTGCTGCCCCCTATTGGCCACTGGGCTGTACAGTAGCGCCTCCCAGCTGCTGCTTACTAGCCCTCCCCCTAGTGGCTGCCATACAGTTTATCCAACCCCATCCCTGGTTCCTCCATCACCAGTTCCATGGGTTTTTTACCTGTGCTTTCAGGGAAGTTGGGAATTTTGCCATACTCAAAGGCCACTTGGTCCTTCAGGAGGTCAGCCAGCCCTCCGAGGCCCGAGCCGCAGATGATGGCGACCCTGGGCCGGAGCTTGGTGTGGGACAGCAGCCAGTCGGCCGTCCGCTTGCAGTCTTCATATGTGTACCTGAGAAAAAGAGATGCACATATTCACATGGTTGGCCAGGCTGGGGCTTGCAGGGCAGACTTCATGCCACTAGGGGGCAGCAACCAAACACACACAAAAAGCGAGAAACAGATTAATCCTGAAGTTTTGTTAAGTACAAACATCAGCCATGCAGCTTACCGGGTCACCTTGGGCCAGTCACTAACTCTCAGTCTGCCCTACCTTTGCAGGGTTGTTGTGAGGATAAGGTGGAATGGGTCAGGAGGGAAAGGATGTCCAGCCCAGCATCGCTGCTTCCCTGGGAGCAGGGCCAGATTTAGGTTTCATGAGGCCCTAAGCTACTGAAGGTAATGGGGCCCTTTATATGTCCAGCTGTCCTTTGTCAACAACAAATTGTCGCTGTTTTTTGTGTTGAATATATGCTATAAGGTAATTTATGGACCTAATAGGTATCTTAAGCCATTTGCAGATAACAAAATATGAGCCTACAGAACACAAAACACTGCTGCTGTATGTAGGTTTCATTTTATTTGTTTTTTACCTTATATTTTGGAAATGTACATCCAGGTTTTTTTCCTTTAATTTTTTTGGGCGGCCCCAAGAGAGTGGGGCCCTAAGTTATAGCTTGTTTAGTTTATACGTAAAGCCGGCACTGGGGGAAAGAGATAAAGTGAAGTAAAATAAATTAACTGGGGGGCCCTTCAAAACTATTCCTTTTCCATGGGAGAAACACAAAACAAACCATTTCTAATTGTTAATTATTAATCAGCATTTGCATTAATTCATAATCCATTTGCATACTGCATGCTTGAGGCACCTCACCTACACAACTCTAGGGATCCTTCCAATAGCCCTGTCAGGTAGAGCAATATTTATCACCACATACAAAACACCTGGAGGGCACCAAGTTGGGCAGGTAAAAAGGTAAAGGTAAAGGTACCCCTGCCCGTACGGGCCAGTCTTGACAGACTCTGGGGTTGTGCGCCCATCTCACTTTAGAGGCCAGGGGCCAGCGCTGTCCAGAGACACTTCTGGGTCACGTGGCCAGCGTGACAAAGCTGCATCTGGCGAGCCAGAGCCGCACACGGAAACGCCGTTTACCTTCCCGCTGGTAAGCGGTCCCTATTTATCTACTTGCACCCGGAGGTGCTTTCGAACTGCTAGGTTGGCAGGCGCTGGGACCGAGCAGCGGGAGCACACCCCGCCGCAGGGATTCGAACCGCCGACCTTTCGATCGGCAAGTCCTAGGCGCTGAGGCTTTAACCCACAGCGCCACCTGCGTCCCCAGTTGGGCAGGGCTGCAGACCAAAAATTTTTTATGGATTGACATACTATGTTTACATCCCATCCTTCGTCAGAGGAGGACAGAATGACACAACTGGCCAGATAGATAGATAGATCACACACATACTGCACAACAGCCCTATGAGGTAGGCTATGCTGAGAAAATATCAACGCGGGTCTCCCCAGCCCTCCTCATTCAAAAGTCGTAACCACTACATTGTTCCAGCTCTCGTATTGGTGTGCAATTTGAATTCGAGACACCATGGCTCCCAGTTCCAGCCACCAGGCCACCTTGGCTTTCAAAAATGAAAAACGCTGTTGATCAATTTACTTGCAAGTTTACCTTTTGCTTTCAGATATCCTTTTCATAAAGTTTTCTGCGACTGTCCTCCCAAACTCCATTTTTTAAAAAAACCAAACTCTCAAGAATGCCCAGTGCTTCTATCGTTCCTCATGTTCCCATTGTGAATTTGGCGAATTTGGTGGCGCCCTTGGCAATACCTAGCAAATAGTCCCCACTTTTTGGAGAATGTACAGTTCCTTCCTCTGTTCCAAATGCAGATCTTGGGCTGCCATACCATAATCTAAAGGGAGTTCCATTTTAGCTGGCAGTGCCAGCCTCTTCCAAATACTGTATGCCAATGAAACTCCACGCAAATCACATCTTCCTCTGCCGACGCCAACGCCAACGCCCTACCCCTCAGGCCATTCCTGCAAATTAAGCTGCGCCACAATAGCTTTGAAAAAATTCCAGTTGGCGAACCGGCCAGGTTGCAATTTCCTTTGTAGCTTTCCATTGCAGACGACAACCTGCAAACAGAACTCTCCGAAGATAAACCTTCCCTGAATTTTAACCTCCAGGGGAATATTTTGGCTGCATTGGCTGACGTTTCCCAGGGGGAAGTGGGGCTGCGTGCTTGTGACACCCCAATTCTCAGCAGAGAACCTGTGGCCCTCCCTGCCCGATGGTCAAGCTAGCTGGAGTTGATGGAAGCTGGAGTCTAACCATTTCTGGAGGGCCACAGGTTCAAATCTGTCCCAGCCACACAAACAACACATTGGGCACTCTCTTCAGAGCAGTTACATCCTTTTGCAGCAAAAAAAAAGGGGGAGGAGGCTTGTGGCACCTTACAGACTAACCATTTTAATTATGGCATAAGATTTCAGGACCACAGTTCCGAACCACTGATTTTTCCTTCTAGGGATCCTGAACATCTGCATAAGAAAAAAGGGAACTTCCATGCCTTTCTGTGGGCATACAGGATGAAAATCACCTGTGGTGATGGAAAAGGTCTGTGCCAGTACATTACTCCCTTCTCCACAACACTGGAAACATACTAGGATTCTCTCTGGGCCCAATCCTAGCAACCTGAACCTAAGGCCAAGGGAAGAGACCTGGGTTTCTACCTCCAGCCCCTGGCAGCAGCTGGGCCAGGAAGCCACTTAAACAGAACCAAAAATGAGGAAAGACCCTCTTGAAACCTACAAGGGACCTAAGAGCTGTATCAAAGGACCAGGGAGCCTGGGCGAAAGGGTTCAAAGACAAGGGAAAATCCACGTGCCTTGCTCCTTGACGTCACCTCCTAATCTGCTTGCTTAAACCTATTTAAATGCCTTTTTGGCGCTGGGAGGACTTCTCAGCGCCACCCGCCGAGCCTTAGGACAAAGCCGCAGCAAGAACACACACAGCTGCTTCAGAAGAACGGTGTCTCCAGGGAGAGATGCCAAGGAGGGGGGGGGGGATAAGATCATTGGGCCAGAAAATGCCATAAATAAATAAATAAATAAATAAATAAATAAATAAAAGACATACCACTTATCAAACTAAAAAAGGACAGGTGCCCCGCTCACTTTTCACCGTAAGCTTCAACCCTCTTTTGGGATCCCTCTTGGCTTGGGGGATCTGTATCCCCAACCCTTAGGATGCCATCTTGTTGTCGTTTTAGGGGTTCACCCCCAAAAACTTTACTGAGCTAACAGGGAACAACAGTGCAGAAAGAGAAAGAGAGAGAGACAAAGTGACTGATTCTTTGAGCATCATATGAAAGGACTAAGCAAACAAAAAGGTTTCTCTTAACAACTCCCAGCGCCAGACTTGCCCAAGGACGCCGTTACGCCTTTTATACAGTAATATGTTTTTCTGTCTCTGCTCAGCGGGTTAATACACTATTTGGGCAGAAACACTTTGCAGGCTGGCAAGCCGCCTTCCGTGGCTATCCTCTGGCTTCTCCCGAGATCTCGTATAAATCTTTCGCCCTCCGCAGACGCCCAATAAAGTGGGAAGCCTAAGGGATGGCAGAATATCCTTTCTCTGAAGAGGCAGACTTCCATGGGGCTCCTGTCAAAGAGTAACTGCGTCATCATCTACGCACACAATGGTGCTGCTCATTTATGAACCAGTTTTGTTTTGTTTGTTTTTAAAGGCACACAATGGCCCCAGTGCAGATCTTGGACAGACTCTGCTTCTTTCTTCCACCTGTGCATTTACCGTTTCTATGTGAGGGTAGCTAAACGTTTCCTTCACACCATCCTATGATGTACCCAAAAGTCACGTGAGGGGCATCTCACAGCACAGGCAGCCATCCTCCTAAGGGTGCGGAAGGAGAATCCCACAGGCAAGAGAGATCCTTGCACAGGGCGCCTCTGAAATTTGAAAGACCAAAGTCACTTCTCCTAAAAGGACCAGCAATCTTTGTCTCCTCTTCTCTTCTCCTCAAAGTCTCTCTGCACTGGGTGCTCATTGCAAGAATGCTGGTCATTAAGAAACCGTGCCTGGAGTTTTGGTTTTTTCCTTTTTCCTCCCCAACCCTTTCCTTTTTGTGTCAGGTCTCAGGTTGTAAGCCCCCCTTCTGCAGATACCTAAAGAGTACCACTCCTCTAATCATAGAATCATAGAGTTGGAAGAGACCACAAGGGCCATCGAGTCCAACCCCCTGCCAAGCAGGAAACACCATCAGAGTACTCCTGACATATGGTCGTCAAGCCTCTGCTTAATGGCTAAACACACTCAAAATCTTTTATTTTGTTGCCTCTTATTACCTGCTATATATATATATTCCTATTCCTTTTTCACAGCGAATGATATTCTCACCCAAACCACAGCCAGTTGCAGCCAAAACTTTTCATTGACACTCAGCAAAGAAAAACCTGAAATAAACACATGGCTGTACTTGAGGCCTGATGAACTGTAATGATAATTTATTTGGTTTTTTAAAATTATTTGGGGCCCCATCTGCACTACACATTTAAAGTAGCGTCACACCACTTTGCATAGTCATGGATCCCACCAAAATAATCCTGGAAAATGTAGTTTGCAAAGGGTGCTGAGAGCTGTTAGAAAATCCCTTGTTCTTCTCAGAGAGAGACAATTCCCAGAGTTCTTTGGGAAGAAAGTCTGACAGCTAAACCACAGAATCCTGCCTGCCTGATCCAAAACCTGGAATCCTCAGCATTCCTGAAGCATCTCGAGCAAGAAGCAGGTTCAGGCTGGGACACAACCCCAAAACAGACGGGAGTTCTCCAAACAAGATTTCATCAGGCAAGGTCAGAGACAGGGCCACATTCCCGCGCAGATTTCTCAGGAGAACTCTCCTCCCTGGCGTGTTCCTTCTCGTTACTATTAAAGGCACAGAAACCAGACAGAAAAATTGACAACCCAACAGAACATCCGTGGCAGGGGCTCCTGTAAGCCACACTGAGTGTGTGGTGAAAGGACAATGACTAAGTGTGGGTCAGAGATATTTCCCCCTTTCTTTATAATTTAATATGAACAATGTGTCCCAGGAGGCCACGATGATGCTCTGTCTGTGGTCACAAACAGATCTTCTCGCATGTCCCTGCAAAGCCACATGGGATTATGGGGGCCATCTAAGTTGCTCTGTACACACATATCCATTTTGATGTATTCAAACGGGGTTTAAATTACAGGACGGCCTTATTGTCCCACTTAGAAAGCCAAGCAACGTAGGAACAATTGCCTCACACGGTGACATTTAGCACCAAAATAAGCAGAAATGAACTCTAATCCACACACACGCAGGAAAATAAGACTATTGAGGATGGGTCAAACCATTTTAGGTCACACCATATATTTCAACCACATTTATAGCATTTTAACAGTCACGGCTTCCCCCAAAGAATCTTGGGAGCTGTAGTTTAACCCCTCACAGAGCTCCAGTTCCCAGCACCCTTAACGAAATACAGTTCCCAGGATCCTTTGAGGGGGAGCTATGACTGTTAAAGTGGTACAACAGAGTTTTAAATGTACAGTGTGGCCTTAGACTGCAGGTGACACCTGATGAGAGGGGCAGAGCTAGACCCTTTATTTATAGCAAGTGCCCCCATCCCCAACTCTTTTTAACCTTTCAGGGAACAGCTTCTGCAATTCCAAGAATGTCCTGGGAAAACCAGGACCCTTGAAGGGTATGCTATTCTTCCAGCTGATTCCCCTGCATTACTTAGATGGGCTCCCTTTTCTTCTCCTCTGGAGTCGGCTGGTGGAGTTGCATGAAAGGAGCCCAATCTGAATGGACTCTACTTGCAGAAAGTCACATAGAACCATTGTCAGGGACACCCAAAGGGTTTCATCCAAGTCCAACCCACTGCTGTGGAGGAATCACAGCTAGAGAATCCCTGGCGGGCAGCCACCCAAAAACCTCCAGTGAAGGAAGAGTCCAGCACCTTCAACTCAGCTGACTCATAGGTTCGTACAGTAACAAAAACAACAACAATGACAAGCCCTTCTCGGCAATCAGAAACGGAAAAGTGATTTGCAGCACAGCTTTCTTGTAGAAACCTGGGGAAGGAGGAGTGCAACAGGAAGTGATTGCCAACCGTGGGTTACGTTTTCCCCACCGCTCTCATGTCTATCCCTAACACAGTCATAAACAGTTCTCGAAAAGGATGTCTGCAATGTTTTCACGATACGTCACATACAGGAGCAGCGCTAGGCTTTTGCAAAAGGAAATCCGGCGGGCCGGGGTGTAGCAGGGGCAAAGTTGTGCTCATCACGTCTTGCTACTGACGTCTTCCCCTTGCTAAGGGCAGAACATTTTCCCACCCATTTAAACAGCTGACACAACACAGAGTATTGGGCGGGGGGGGGGAGAGAGAGACTTGTGCCAGGAACCTGTAAATATTGTGTGTGTGTGTGTGTTGGCGCCATCTTCCTTGTCATGTCGGCTTACAAACTGGCCAGTGAGGGGAAAATAAGAAAGATTGTACTGTCCTTGTACCTTTCAGGGCAGTTTGATCTGCAGAGAAATCAGCACCGGACATATTTCAGGGCAGGGAGCTAAGTATTATTACCTGTTTAGGATCTGCCACACTGTGAAAGGCAGAAGAGCACAGGCAGATTTTTTTTAAAAAAGTTGTTGACAAATGATGAGGCTGCAACACATCTGAGGCAGAGGTGTCTCAGGAGAGGAAAAATCTTCGTCTGCTTTCTGTTGCTTGGGAACATAGGAAGGAAGTTGTGTTACACTGAGTCTAGACTCTTGCTCCTTCTAGTTCATTACCGTCTACAGAACACTGACTGGGAGAATTTCTCCAACATTTTAGGCAAGGGAATAATTTTCCCGTCCTTTTGCAGAAATGAATGGCCCGCTGTCAGCCACCTTGCAGCAATGAGGTGTGCAGAAGGAAAGCAGGCTCTCGCCGAATAGCCATGTCCAATCATCACAGCCGTGTAATGAGATCAGGGTAATATAGGGCAGCCGTGAGGATAAAGGCAGATTAAAGCAAACACAGAAAAAGGAAGAAGGATAAATGCTTGATCTGGCCGTGACAGTTTCTAAGTCTGGTTTATTGCCTTCCTCATAGGACTGCCAATCTGTTTTATTTTCTGGCAGGGTTTCAGCTAAATAATGGGAAATGGCACAGTCAAACCAAAAAAGCTTCACCTGCTAAACACCTGCCAGAAACAGGTGCCCTGCTTGAGGGTAGAGGGAGGAACTGGCCGTCCTTCTTGCTTGAATAAGTAAGCTGGGGGTGAGGAGGGATTTACTTGGCAGCCAGCTTTCCAAATCATACATTTCCTTGGGTTTCTGAGCATGTGCAAAGTGTCTCTGATTAGCAGAGCGGCTCCTGTGGGGAGAGAACAGGGCTAGCCTTGCAGAGCAGCAGCATGCAGCAGAGGGATATTCACTGCCATGGGAAGTGGCGATGGGCTTTTTTTTTAAAAAAAAAGGGGGGGCTGTAGAAAGGGAAAGAGTGGTGGCTCAGTGGTAGAGCATCTGCTCCACATGCATAAGGTCACAGGTTCGATCCCCAGCATCTCCAAGCAGGGATAGGAAAGTCCTTAAGTCTGAAACTCAGCATAGCCCTTGCCAGTCTGTATGTAGACAGTGCAAGATGGACCAATGTTTTGAAGGCAGCTTCCTATGGTCCTAACCTGCTTCAGGCACCACTAAGGGGAAGAGATGAACAAAAGCAGGAGCTGGTGTCCAAATGGACCAGAAGGTTTTTAAAATGTCAACCCTAGTTAAGGTATGTTAGTTAATGCCTTGGCCAGCACTGAAGGGGAGATCTAGGGGGCGATGGGAGTCCTGCCTTTGTCTCCAGGGACTTCTGCATCCACCCTTAGGCGTAGCTGGTTCCCCATTGACCTCAGGGCTCGTTCAACACAGAGACCTGCTCATCACTCAACTTCCCTCCCCAGTGTCTTTCCAGATTAATGACTGACAGAAGCTGGCTGCCGGCCGTGACTGAACCACCCCTTTTGCGCACAAACTTGAAGCCCAGACACTCTGCTCCACACTGCAGGGTCATTGCCTTCTCTTTGGAAGGGAATCAGAAGCGGGTGACGTGCTGCGTGGCCAGAATGAATCCAAACTTCTCCAGAGAGCCTAAAGGGCTCCCCAGAAAATCCCGGGGTCCGTTAGATCTCAAAGTACACAACCAAACGAAAGCACACAAATGTGCATTCCTGGTCATGCAGTGAACAAGTCAGGTGGACCCACTGAAACATGCTGGAAACACCTGACCTCACCCCACACGTCCACAGCAACAGCCAATATCCCTTTGTCCCTTACACAATACAGAAAGCTCTCCTTCACCTGCTTGTTTACAACAGCCTGTTCCTGGACTTTGGGGGCAAGGGCAACAACAAACCAAACAGGCTCTGCACCTTACCAATCAGCTGCAAATCCAGTCAGGAACATTTTATGTCTGATTCTCAGCACATGCTCTATAAACATACGACACCATCTCATCTCGCTGAAGCTAAGCAGGTCTGGTCAGTACCTGGATGGGAGAGCACAAAGGAGATCCTGTGTGTGCTGCCAATCACAATGGCAGAAAGGAAGGCTGTGTTAGAGCAGGGCTCTTGTTCAACCAGAGGGCTGGATTACCTGAGAGGAAAGCTGTCAAGGGCCACTCAAGCACTTTTCTTTCTTTCTTTCTTTCTTTCTTTCTTTCTTTCTTTCTTTCTTTCTTTCTTTCTCAATGTAGCCTACTTTACAGGGTTGTTGTGAGGTTAAAATAGAGGAGGGAAAGCCACATAAGCCCCCCCCCCCAACCTCTTTGGAGGAAGGGGGGAACCAATAGATTTCTGGTGAAGCAGCGGAAAAGAAGCTAGCATGCTGGGAACATTTTCCCCCAAAAGGCATTCCCGAAATCTCGCCACAAAGGCACAGAACCATAGCAAAAGTCAGATCAATGGCCCGTGTAGCTCCGTTTGTTGGCATTGCAAGGCAGAAGGAAGAGAGCATTTCACTGCGGGCAGGTAATACAAAACAGGGGCTGTCTCTACGGAATGGGGGGCGGTATGTGAATATGCTTGCCTGGCTGGTTACAGAACAAGCCTCGAGAGCACTGGAAAGAAAGAGTAGGCAGTGGGGTCAGACTGAGGGCATCAGAAAGGGAAGGGAAATGTGGGGTCAGAGAACAAAAAAAAATTGCAGGAAGTTGTGTCTTCACATCAGGACTCATTGCCTTGCATCATCATTTTGCCTTGGAAGGGAGGGGGAGGAAAGGGGTTGCGGCAGTATCTCTGGCTTCTGATTGGCCTCTCCGCAGGAGGGGTGTGTGAGCCAGGGAAGCTCCTCGTTGGCCGCCTGCCTGTGATGCAATTGAAAGGGGAGGGGGAAGCCAGAGAGCCCAGCAGGAAATTGTGCCATTGCACAGCAGAGAGAGGATGCAAATGCCCAGATCGGGAAGCTTCCCGTGCTTGCTCAATGGAGCAAAGCAGTCCTTCGCCATGACTAACTGCAATGCCACCCTTGCCCAGGACATTCGTCATGCTCCGGTTTCAAGTTGAGCAGGAAGGAGCAGGAACGTGGGGTATTGTTCCTGCTCCAATGGGGCTGGCGTAACACACTGTATCTCTGCGTCAGCACCACTCCTGCTGCCCTCATTGTCTGCTTTGGATAGTTGGAGGGCAGCGAGAGAATGCTGAGCATGGACGGACCTTTGGTCTAATCTAGCAAGCCTGTTCTTAGAAAGAAGAGATGAACGCCAGGAGGACCCAGTTTATGAGCAAATAATAGCCATTGTTCCCTCCAATAGCAAACCCAGGTCATGGAGAACCCAGAGGGAGGTAGCATCAGCATGCAAGCCCAAGATATGCAGAAGTGAACAACATGGTTGAGCCACAGAATACTGAATTTGTCATTTGGGAAACAGGAACTGGGGAGGAGGGAAGAGTGAAGTGGCCTACTTGGGTGTCTTACAGCTTATGGAATCCTGGAGAAGGGAATGGATGGCACCCTGAAGAGGATTAAGAATGTACTGCAGAATTTTGTTGCAGGTCCCACTTGTAAAGATTGTAAGAGCTAGAGCAAACCAGAGGGCCGTTGGCGTGGCCAATGGTCAGGGGTGATGGGAAGTATTGTTCAATAGCATCTGGAGGGCTTCAGGTTGGGAGAAGGCTGTTCTCCTTTGCCTGCTAATGAAAACACAGTGTTCCTGTGCCCACAGTGGGCACCCCAGGGAATCATAAGAACACAAGAACTGTTTTGCTGAATCCGGTCAGAACTGCACCTAGCAGGTCACACCCACCCACCAATACGGCTTTTCAGGCCTATGGGCTACAAACATGCAACTTCCTACACCATACGTGATTGACTCTGCAATGATGGAGGTGAGGCAGAAGCAAGACTGCAGCTGACACAATCCACCGGAAAGACTGATGGGCACAAGTTCCAGCTCTTATCAGATGCAATGGAGCCAATCGTTATCTTCAGCCTCTAATTTTACAATGCATAAAATGAGCGTGCAGTAGGAATCTGCTACCGTACAGGGTTACTATGAACGTGGTTGCAATCAGAGCAATGGGTTAGTCAGTCAACAGCTACAAGGAACAAGGAAGTGGCACACTCAAGGTTGAATGTACACACACCATTTCCCAACTGCAACCTGTCAAACAAAGGAATTGGTTATAGGTAGAGAAGGCTGGAAAAATAATTGTTTTCATTTCTTCTCTTTCTCTCTCTCAGCAAGTTTCTAGTCCTCAAGACTAATTGGCAAGAGAGGTGAAATCTCAGAAGCTGGGAGGGGAAGGTGGACAGGGATCTGAGCAGGATTCTGTGGAAAAGGGAGTGGTGTTTCCATGACCTGCATAATTCTTTGCCCCTCCCATATGACAACAAGAAGTAGCATTTATCATGAGAAGGAAGCAAATATATTCAGAAGCCTTCAAATGTGTAAATGAGTCATATTTCAGAATTCTATATTTGCAGGGACAATGTTACTGCCTTTCAAAATTATCTGGAATACATATATATATATATATAACCTTGCCTGATTTGTGCTGGAGAAGCACCAGAGAGATAATGAGCAATACATTGCCCACATTGTGTTTACACAGCATTAACGGCTGTCAAAACAGGTTTCCGCTTTAATGACTGTAACAACTACCGCGGGATCTCCCTGCTGAATACTGCGGGGGAAGCCTGCGCCTGCATAGTTCTCAACAGAGTGCGGTCAAATGCTGGCAGAGTCTACCTGAGTCACGATGAAGATTTAGAGCTCAGAGCTCCACAGTTGGCAGGATTTTCTCACTGCGTCAGGAGAAATGCCCAGGGGCAGAGGCGCCACTTGTGCATCGCTTTTGTGGACCTTGACAAAGGCATTTGACTTCATCAGCCAAAAAGGACCCTTACACTGCTCCACAAGATAGGATGCTCACCAAAGGTCCACAAGATGATTGCGTCCTTCCAAGAGGACAGGCGCTATTGATCCTTAGACGCCTTCCCTATAAAGAGCAACGTTGTAAAACAGGGCTGTGTTCTTGCCCCGACTCTCTTTGGCATATTCCTCTCCCCAAAGCCCTCATATGCCTTCAGCTCAACTGAAGATGGTGTGAACATTCATTCAAGGAGCAACGGGGGGTCTGTTCAACCTGGCAAGCCTCCAAGATTGAGATCTAATAGGCTTGCATGTTGATCATGTTGCTTTATGGAAGTCAGTTGTAAGTAACTTAAAACTGTCAAGGAGCAATACCTCAACGCCCTCCACATGCACGGTGTCAAGATATTCTCCCCCAAGCTCACATTCCCATGTCCACACTCCTATCCAAGTGACAGCTATGCTGACTTGGCCATGTCCACAGAATGGAAGATGACAGGATGTGCCCCAAATATGTGCTTGGGGGGGGGGCTGGCTTCGGGCACTGGAGCCTATAGGCAGATCAGCTGTGTGTTACAAAGATGTCTGCAAACCAGACTAGAAGGATGGAGATATCAACCTCACCATGTGGGAATCCCTTGCAGACAACCACAGGGCCTGGAGACAGACAGTCAGGTCATGTATCCACAGAGGAAAAATGACTGCTGGGAGCAGCGCAGAAAGAAGGATCATCATGGTACATCTGCAGCAACACAACCAGATGCCTTCATCAGTCCCAGCTGCAACAAAACTGGTCTCTCCTGCATTGGTCTCTACAGCTGTAGGCACTGCAACTCTCCAACTGATTTGACTTCACCCACAAAGGCACACTCCTCCGTTGTGTTGCAGACGGATGCCAGCCAACAACAACAATTACTGCTGTCGAAACAGGTTTCCACTTTAATGACTACTGCACAGACCTTCTGCATAATCATAAATTCCATTATGCTGTTTCTTTTATGTTTAAGAATCACCACTCAAAAAGTAAGAACTGGTAGCGGCATTTTGAAGGAAAGGCTATGGGGAAAGGGCACATCCAGATACTGAGGCCAAATTCTTTTTACTGAACACCTCTATTTTCCCCATGTGTCCCATCCCTGATCAAGCTTACAATAACATAAACTCTACAAAACATCACCCCTGGAAAAGACTCACACCCCACCTTCCAGTCACTCAGATCAGCAGTTTCCATCACCTTCGCCCTACCAAGCAGAGTCCAAAGAAAACTGGTTTCTTATTCAGCGATTATGACTAACAGGGTAGAAAACCTGTTAATCCATAAATAACGGTACATTCACCCAACACTCCACCCTCACTCACTGAAGACATTCTGGAAGTGAATTGAAGGTTGTGCAAAAGAAAAAAGAGGTCTCCTTATTTATTAACAATGACTGGTAGAGAAGAAAACTAAACTTGTTGCCCCAAAGGGTGACAGAGCGTCCAATAATCTGTTTCCTTGTAGGACAATAACAGCCCTTATTGAGTCAGCAATATGTTGTTCTCCAATGGAAGAACTTCACATTTATTATTTATCTAATGGTTGCTCGTAAAATGTTGCAAGCTTACGGACCATGCAAGACTCTTCAGCCATGGATTATTGGGTTTGTTTCTGGCACAGATTGTTGAACTTAGTATCCCTTCAAATCAGGACTCTTAATCATGACTAGCTTCCTCCACTAATTTCAGTGGAACTGTGTCAGCTCCTCTTAAGTAAGCCAGCTTGTGCAATCCAGATAATATTTTACACTGACACTGTACAACTTTCTGTCGCATCCTCCGTGCTAAATTCTGGCCCCAACACTAAATGACGCAAATTGTATGTTTTGCATACGATCCAGGCAATATTAGTCACACTTTGGTTCCATGCAAATGACAACGTACTTGTCCCCCTGGGACTGAAGTGTGCCTCTCCTCATGGCGCAATTCTATACATGCCTGTAGGGGAGTTCATTTCCAGTCAGTTCAGTGGGGACCAATTCCCAGGTCAATGGGTTCCTAAGGAAATGTCTTAGGAGGAAATTTCCTGGGAGAAAAGGTTGCAGCCTTGGGGGGCTTCTTAGTTTAGAGAAAATGCGAGCAAAAAGCAACATGATACGACGTTTATAAAATTATACGTGGCATGGAGAAAGTGAAAGGAAAAGATGTGTCCTGCCTCTCTCATAACCCCAGAACCTGCAATGACGCTGAAGGCTGGAAGATTCAGGACAGATGAAATACAGTGGTACCCCGGGTTACATACGCTTCAGGTTACAGACTCCACTAACCCAGAAATAGTACCTCAGGTTAAGAACTTTGCTTCAGGATGAGAACAGAAATCGTGCTCTGGTGGCGCGGCAGCAGCAGGAGGCCCCATTAGCTAAAGTGGTGCTTCAGGTTAAGAACGGACCTCCGGAACGAATTAAGTACTTAACCTGAGGTACCACTGTAAAGTACTTCTCCACACATTTAAACTATGAAACTCACTTCTAAAAGTGGCAGTGATGGCCACCAATTTGAAAGGCTTTGAAGGAGGATTAGAGCCATGGGTAGGCAAACTAAAGCCCGGGGGGCCGGATCCAGCCCAATCACCTTCGAAATCTGGCCCGCGGACAGTCCAGGAATCAGCGTGTTTTTACGTGAGTAGAATGTGTCCTTTTATTCAAAATGCATCTCTGCATTTGTGGGGCATAGGAATTTGTTCATTCCCTCCCTTCAAAATATAGTCTGGCCCCCCACAAAGTCTGAGGGACCTCGGACTGGCCCCCTGCTGAAAACGTCTGCTGACCCCTGGATTAGACAAATGCATGCATAAGGCTATCGATGGCCACTCAGCTATTATGGCTTTGCTCTGCCTCCATAGTTGGAGACATTAATATTTCTGAAACCAATGGCGGGAGGGAAGGGGGTCCTGCTTGCAGGTTTCCCACTGGGGCATCTGGTTAGCCACTGAGAGAAACTGGACTAGATTGGGCCACTGACTTAACCCACCACAACTGTTCTTACATTCTTAGCGCTGCGGTCTTTATCTAGATCAGTTGGCTGCCCGTCAAACACTCATAGAATCATAGAATCATAGAGTTGGAAGAGACCACAAGGGCCATCGAGTCCAACCCCCTGCCAAGCAGGAAACACCATCAGAGCACTCCTGACATATGGTTAAACATTGTTAGGCTACAACTCCCACCAGCCCCAGTCAGTGGCCAGGGACAATGAGATCTATAGCCCAGGAACCTGTTTCCTCATCCCTGGTTCAAAAAAACAGCTGGAAGCTGAGTTGAACATATTGCAACCCAGATATATCCTCTCCCTCTCTTTAGCAGCTCTGCTACCAAAGAAATGGAGCTGTCTCTGAATCAGCTGTTTCTCCCCCCTGGTCACACCACCCACCTACCCAAAAAAGAAGTTGCTGTTGCTAGATTTCAGTGGATTTCATCGTAATGAAATGAGAAACGCAATGAGATGTTTCCATACTAAGCAGCATACATATACAGTACATAGGGCAGTAGCCAAATTCTGCACCCGTTTTTTTTCATGTCTTGCAGCAGGGGTTGCCAAGGTGGTGCCCTCCAGCTGTTTTGGACTACAACCCTTTATCAGCCTCTGCCAGCATGGTCAGTGGTCAGTGATGATGGGGGTTTTTTTTGTTTTTTTTTGGTCTGTGACACATGTTGGCTACCTCTGTCCTAGAGAGTGATCTGAATTAGCCTATTTGTTTTACTTTCATTTGGGTAAACCAAGTTAAACAGTATGGAAACCACCAGGCTTGCCTAATATTGAATTTGCCATTGGTGTACTTTCCTAATGAACTTATGAAAGAGAAAATAAATGGTTGTTCTTGACAACCATTCAGTGCAGACGTTCTGCTTCTGAAAGAAAAAGTGGAAGGCGTTTAAGGAAACTGGTGTGGCTGTGTAAGGAACTTACAGATGAGCTGAGATGTAAGAGAAATGGAAGTACAGTAATGAGAAATCAAGAGGTTGCCAACAGTTGCAGGGAAAAGGTCATGTGCCCTAACCCATAAAGCCAATTTCTCACCTGCTTCTCTCTCTGAACCTCTGCCCCCACCCCCAGCCACCACTGCAAGATAACCCCTTAAATTTGTCTTCCAGAGGTTGGGACAACCAGAGTCTGATTTGAATCAAACTTCACCGGGGCTTTGGCTATAAGAATCGGCTTTCCCGTAGCAAAGCCCAGCCCTGGAATGTGGGGGAAGCAGTGCTTTAGAGCTCATGCAGAGTGCTGTCCCTCAACCACAAGGGCGAAGGCAGTCTCCACGCTTCTTAACCACAGGGGGTGAGATGAGACAGCATTTGAAGTGCAGATGGCTGGAGGAACAGGAGTCATGACGGAAACTAGGCTGTAAAGTATTTCATCTTCAAGTGGTGTTATGTCCAGGTCTTTCCCAAGTTAGATCTGACGTTTTATAAACCCACACCTGACTTTCCAGATGCAGTGTCTGTAAAAAAGCCACTTCCTTTCCTCTTCAGAAAGGCCCTAGTGTTCTTGATCATGACCTGCTTACCCTTCCCTCTAGTTATTAATAGTGTAAAGTACGAAGATGCCGCTCAATCATTCCTGAGCCTTGAAATCAGTGGAATTAAGTAAACCGAGCGCTATCTCAGCCCTTCTTTCCCTCATTCACCAGAAATCTGGAGGGAAATCATTCTAAAGGGTTGTTGTCGAGCATTGGACGCGGACCAGGGGACGGCCAGGTTCAAATCCTCCCACTCAGCCACAAAGCTCACAGGTGGGAAGGGTTACCTTGAGCTCAGTCACTATCTCTCAGCCTAACCTACCTGTCAGGGTTGTTGTGAAAACAGAAGTGGGAAGAGGAGACCTACCCGAGTAGGCTGGGTGGGGCAAAGACAGGAAGGCAAGAGTGTGAATACGTGTGAGAGAGAGGGAGTACTTTTTTTGAAGTGAGGGAAAACTGGGCAAATCTCCCTAAGCATTCCTATTAAAACACTATGTAAACTATCAGCTCCCATCTCATCCCATTGCTCAGTACAATCCCCTATTCCAGACCCCCAACTGGACCCTACCCCTCCAGGCTCTCCCTCGTGTATACACAAAAGACCCAATCCCCTTCCCCTTCAGCTCTTCTGTCCCAAGAGCTTCAGGCCACAACATCCTTGGGATCCAGGTGTCCCAAATGCCATAACCACAGTCTGTGCTTTGGTCTTCTCCGTAAGACCCCCAACCCCACCCCACCCTGCTAACTCCTAGGGACCGAGGTCCCTTTGCCCCCCCCCCATAAAATATTTGAGGGGTCCACCCACCCCCAAGTTGATGGGCACTGCTGCCCTTAAAATGGTGTGTGTGTGTGTGTGCTGTGTCTTGTTATTGATTATATGTGATGGGGCTTGCTTGCCACCCCACCCCAAAATTTTATTCAAGTTGGCACCCCTGCACCCACCACCACAGACAGTGGGGGCATCATAAGAACCCACAACCCTAAATGCCAGGAGAGGAAGGAAGGACAAATCTGGAAAGACCCCCAAAGCCGATTGGGGGGAGTGGAGGGAGAAAGGGGGATGCAACGCAACCTCCAGTTGACCGCTAGGAGACACGAGGCTGGCAGATCAGGGACCCCCCCCCCCTTCGTCGTTACCCGTCTTGAACGAGCCCCTCAGCTTATTTCGACAATATGGGACGGAGGGGGGGATAACACTAAAACCGCCCTACCTTTCGGGGCCGTCGCTAAGAGATTAGGACCCTGGGGGGGGGGGTGAGAGAGAGAAAAAATGAAAAGCCCCACACATAAAGATGCGAGGTAGAAAACGCGGCATAGTATTAAATTTCCGGCTTTAGAGGGGGGCAGGGTGCTGAAAAGATGGGGCATCGCGCCCCACCTCGCCTGACCCTTTGCAAAGCAACCGATCCAAGGAGAGCCACGTGCAGGCGCGATCTCCCCGGTTTTACTCCATAATCCACATATTATATATATTGCAATATATATGTGTGTGTGTGCATATATGTGTATTCAGTAATACCACATATAGCGCAACCGGGATCATTCTGACCTTTCATCTCCGCTTCTCTCCATGCCGGATTCTGACTGATGGGGGGATTCGGTGCTTTCCTCGTCCGGACCCTCCGCTCTTTCTTCTCCCGGGAGAACTGCGCTTCTCCCTGCAGGAGGCGGCCGTTTTACCGGCCTCCGGGGAGAGCGACGGTGTCGTCACGGGCACGCCGGCCAATGGGACGCCAGCCTCTGCCGAGGGCCCGCCCGCTCGCGCGCCCGCCGGCCGGCCGGCCACAAAGGTTGCCCCTGGCAACGCCGGGGCTCCGGCGCCCGTCACGGCCCTGGACCGCTCTCGCCCTGCCCACCCGAGGAGGCAGCATCAGCACCAGCATCCTCCTCCCCGGCCGGCTTCCCCTCCAGGACGGAGGAGGAGGAGGAAGGGGCAGGCGGGGCGAAGGCGGCTCCTGGGGCCCCCGGGGGTATTGGGTGGGGGTGGCGATCGGGAGACCAGGGGAGAGGAGGAAGCGGCTTCTACCGACAAAGCTCCTCGTGACATGAGGGTGGAGGGTACTGAATACACACAAAGCGGAAGGAATGCACGCGTACACCTGACCCTGAACGTTAGGAGGACTCGTCGCGGGGGAATTCCCCTGGCAACGTGTTTCATTCCCCTTGCTAGGTTGTTGTGGTTGTTAGTACTGTAATCAGCGCTTTCTTCTTAAAAAAAATGTTTAGGGGGTACTCTCATTTTGACTCAAGAAAATCACCATTTTATAGTGATTTATAGTGATCTAGGGAAAAATAAATACAGTAAATGGACAAAAGTACAAAGATTCAGAAAATGTTTAGGGGTATGCGTACCCCTGCGTCGTCGCGCCCACCCCCCCCCCGAAAAAGCACTTCTTATTATTCTTATTTTTATTATTCAGCTATCTTTTCTCTTGTTCCATGCTTGGGTCCACCTCAGGTGGCCAAATATCTTGGGCCTGCCCTGCTAGTACCCACTGATAGCTCTCTCCTCCATCTATGCCCCAGCTTTCCTCCAAGAAGATCAAGGTGGCATGCATGGTTCTTCCTCTCTCTCTCTATTATCCTCACGACAATCGTGTGAGGTATGTTAGGCTAACTGACTGTTCCAAGGTCACCCAGTGACCTTCATAGCAGAACAGGAATTTGCATCGTCTCCCAAACTGTGATTTTAGGGGGGGGTGTTTGTGTAATTGTTTGTGTAAAGTGTACAGACAATTTGGTTGGATGTGTGGTATACATATAAGAATATTATTACTATTTATTATACAAACTGGAGGAATAATAGATGTTAACAACAGTTTGGATCCACCCAGACTTCATATTCCTCAGACTTCAAACAAACTTTCTGTTGCTATTTTCCTCCTGTTTCTCCTCTGTTCTATCACATTCAAACCTTCCCTCACTTAAAAATTTCCACTCAGATTTCATTAAGATCAAAAGCGCTGATAATTTGTGTATACAAATATTTTCAAGTCGCCCATGGAGGCTGGAACCTTGGCAAACTTCCAGCCTTGGTTTTCTTGAAATGGATAAATATTTCTCCATCCTCTTAGGAATGTATATACGGAAAAACCAATTTGTACATGTCCCTTTTCTATTTTGATACTCAAAACTGAAACATTTCTAGTAACCCTCTTTTCATTTGTAACGTGTTCAGCCTAATCACTGAGATGTTTGTGGCTCTTATTCATACATAGTTTCTGTTTCCTGTGGCAGAAAAATAACTGGAGGTTTCTGGACTTGGGGGAAATACAGTTTTATTTACACAAACACACACACATATATACAAGCTGAGCCTAAGCTTGGGGTTCACTAACTTTATATACTACAAAATATAACTAAAACTACAAGTACTGATTAGTTCAACACATTAATGAACATTTCACAATGTTCCCAACAAGATGTGCGGATTTGTATTTACTTGCACTTTATTTACACCAGCATGTGATAAAAACACTCAGTTTTGTAAGACTGTACCATCTCTCTTTTGGTCAATTTGACTATGCAAACTATATCCCGTGCTATAGTTGGGCAGATGTCCAGTGTTGGAGTCTTTATCTGCCCCTCAGTTATAACAAATAGTTATTCGTCAATGAATGCTAAACCATTCCTCTAACATCTGTCAGTAGTACCAAATCTTGAACTGTGGAACAGCCTCCACAGAAAAGTTCAGTGTGGTGTAGTGGTTAAGAGCGGTAGACTCGTAATCTGGTGAAACGGGTTTGCATCTCCGCTCCTCCACATGCACCTGCTGGGTGACCTTGGGCTAGTCACACTTCTTTGAAGTCTCTCAGCCCCACTCATCTCACAGAGTGTTTGTTGTGGGGGAGGAAGGAAAAGGAGATTGTTAGCCACTTTGAGACTCCCTAGGGTAGTGATAAAGTGGGATATCAAATCCAAACTCCTCTTCTTCTTCCCAAGGCTGCTGTCTTTATGATATTTTCAGTGCCAGGCGAAACACTTGATATAGTGCTATCCAGAGCATTATAGAAAATTTAAATGGATGCTCAGAGTCTTGGCTGTCCAATTTGAAAGGCCCAGGGTACTGGGCCTCAGCTGCCCTAGGATGCTAGGTGCTTAAAAAATAAAAGTTACAAATAGAGCAGTTGGAGTGAAAGGGTCACCTCTTAGCGCAGCTTTAGGCATGGAGAGTCCATGATGACTAGAACGATGCATGATCCTATTTTCTCTTTTACCTCTGTGTATGTCCAAGAGTATAAGGGACACGGGTGGTGCTGTGGCCTAAACCACTGAGCCTCTTGGGCTTGCCGATCAGAAGGTCGGCAATTTGAATCCCCATGACGGGGTGAGCTCCTGTTGCTCGGTCCCATCTCCTGCCAACCTAGCAGTTCAAAAGCATGCCAGTGCAAGTAGATAAATAGGTACTGCTCTGGCAGGAAGGTAAACGGCGTTTCCATGCGCTGCTCTGGTTTCAGTGTTGCATTGCGCTAGAAGCGGCTTAGTCATACTGGCCACATGACCCAGAAAAACTGGCTGTGGACAGACGCTGGCTCCCTTGGCCTGTAAAGCAAGCTGAGCACCGCAACCCCAAAGTCGTCTGCGACTGGACTTAACTGTCAGGGGTCCTTTACCTTTATGTCCAGAGTAGAGAATTACAGGAGGCAATCCGACAGGCTGTGTGTGTCCCCACCCCCTTCATAACTAGGAACAGTTTCCTGGGAAGCAAATTAGTTTAAACGCATCATGAACCTCTGACAGCACAATGAAAAGTTAACCCTCCTACTGCCCCGGACAAGGCCTGTTCCACGTGCATTCAGTTTCTGTCTTCCTCTTTGTACTTTGCTGTGTGTAATTAGATGAGAAGATAGCCTGAAGGCTTCAAACAAATTGGTGGCTGATGGGATCATCTGGGCCCATATTAGACCAAAAATTCACCTCCAAAATCAAAGGCTGACAGAATCATGTCAGGTGATTCATTCTTGTAATGAGAATTTGTGGCTTCATCAGGTGTTTGGCTCCTGGAATAGACAGGATATTGGAATGGGATGACTGATCCTGCCCAGCATGGATGACAGCGGCTGTTCCTTCCCTCAGAAGCTGTTTGCTAACCTGTGTGCTTGCCACTTCCTTATAGCCCTGCTCAATGAGTCTATACTAAATGCTTTTTTGTCGCACTATAGTCTCTGAAGGTCCTCCTTTGATCAGAGATCCTCCAGCCTCTCTACACCATGGGTCAGAGAACTGGGCTTTCCCTTTGGGAAGCTGAGAAACCCACCCAAGATGGCCCTGCTTTGTGTGATATAGAAATGTCTGCTCTCTCCAGACAAGGAGACATAGAGGCGCCTCGAGAAAAAGGTAGGGGGAGGGGCAACAGGAATTGCACAGAAGGCCAAACTGGGGTGAAGAAGGCCTGGGAGAGTGGCATGAAGGGAATGAGAGATGGTGAAAGAGAGAGAAGGCAAATAACATCTTGGGAATGCAAGTCTGTATACACACCATACATTTAAAGCACATGACTTTCTGCAAAGAGTCCTAGGAACTGTGGTTAAGGGTGCTGCTCTGTGTGAGGGTAAACTATAGTTCCCAGGATTATTGGGAAGAGTGAGTCATGTATTTTAAATGTGGTTTAAATGTATAGCGTGTATGCAATCTAAGAGGATTGATGGGTATAGTGGGACATAGCTGGGCAACAGGACTGGGGCCGCTCTACCTCAGGTGGCAGATGCTGTTGGGTGACAAACAGTGGAGAGCTATTGGAGGACTGATCTGTGTGTGCCACGCAGTCTGCTTGCGTCTCATTACACTACCCTGATGTGGTGGGGAATGCTGTCCCATTGGCTGTGTTCCAGTGAGGTGCACCTGCCAGTTCTGTTGGCTTCTGTGGGTGGAACAGGTGGGTGTGAGCACCATTTGTCCTTTGCCTCAGGCAGCAAAATATTTTGGGCCTTTTCCTGCACAGGATTGCCCACTCAAACCTTCTTGGGGTTGTTTCTTATTTTAGAGCCAGTTCTCAAACCGTGGGGCACAGTGCCCCCGCATGGTGACTTGAGAAGCTTGGAACCAATGGACATATAGGATCACATCCATTTTGTCCATCATCACATAGCACCAGATTGAGGGTGGCCAGTTCCCCCCGCACAAGGTGCTGAGCCAAGGGGGCAGAAAATTGAGAAGATCCATAATTGAGAAGATCCAGCAGAGGGAGAGCTGAGGCAAGACAGCCCACTCCACCTGCTCCATTGGTTGAGTTGAAAGAGCAGTTGCCACTGGGGTCCTCTCATCTCTGAATTGTCTGTTCATGCTGTTCATTGTGAGAGCATCTATGCTTACTTTGTCATCTATGGCCTGGGGATTAATAGCCAATTTTCCTCTCAGTTTCCTCTATCCCTGCTTTACTAAAATCTCTCTGTCGTTTCGAACCACCACTTTCCCCCTCTCGGTGTCTCTCATTTCTGGTTCCCATTTCATGGCTACTGCTGTTGTGCAACAGGCCTTTATTATTGCTCGCGGATTTAAAAGCCCAGAGGGTGTTGCCGTTTGTTCCTTTGACTACCTGCACATTAGTCAAACATCATTGTTTGGGAAAGGGTTATTGTCAACAGTTCACAGCAGACCTCAGCGTATGAGAAGGCAGGCGCCTGCATGTGCATTACATACGTAGGAATTTGAAGCCATGATACATTTCCCTCTCCCACTCTCCCCGCTCTGGGATTTAACTTCCTGGACAGCCTGTGAACCCTGAGGAAGGGCAACTCTAGTTCTCCACACTGATAATTTTAACAAGGTTTCCCTTCCAAAAGAAAACACCAAAAATGTGTGAAAAAGAGGAGCAACGGAAACTTGGAAAACAGGAACAAATTGTGAAAGTTGGAATATATGGATCACAATATGGCTTTAAAGATGCCCTATGGTTTCTACACAGCTACCCATTTTGGATACACATATAAAAAGGAGCAATCTGCTCATTCAGGGGGTGGGGAGAACCTCAGGCCCATAGAAAACATGGACCCTCCAGATGTCTCTGTGTAGCCTTCAGGACTCTCCCTAGACCACAACCCCATCCCATAGTCCACATCCTCCTTGGGTGCTTTAACCCAACTGGAATGTTTACCTGAACTGTAGTAATGCCTTTTGTTTGCCTGGGAGCAGGAGACAGGTGTGTGCGGAAATCTCTGTCTTTTGCAAGGCAGAAACGTAACCTACTGTACAAAGGTACAGGTCACATCTATTGCTCTGCACACTTTGCCTCTGGCTGGCACACAGCCCCTGGCTGGTTGCTGACACAGGAATGTGGTCCTCAGGCGGGGGGGTTTCGTTTCCTCCAAATGTTTGCTAATTAATGGGCCATGGCAGGTTAATGGGAGACAAACTTTGCATTAAGAAACCTCTCTCCAGCAAAAGATCTTAGAAAGACTTCTCCAGGAGCTTCCGGCTCCAGGCATGACGAGGCCCTTGGCAAGTTGCCCTCTGGCAGGCTGCTGTGGATGCCGTCCTGTTTCCTTGGAGGCAAGGCCTGATATTTCCCACAATGCTACTCCCAGAATAGCATAACTCAGAGGCATTCTGGGAAATTTAAATGGCAGATTCTGGACTCTGCTGCTGTTTCAAAGGAGGATGCAGGACAGGGATCAACATATGTTTTTTCTATCCATCCTTCTGTCAACCTTTAAACCATCTGCTTTTCTTTTCCGAACTGAATGCAGTACATCAACCCTCCTTACTTGAACAAGCGCTTTTGACAGTGAAGTATAGCATGCATTCATATTATCAAGGGTCACTTTTACACCATTACACTCCCTACCCTGAGGCACTGTAGTTTAAACCACTGAGCCTCTTGGGCTTGCTGATTGGAAGGTCAGCGGTTGAAATCCCCGCGACAGGGTGAGCTCCCATTGCTCTGTCCTAGCTTCTGTCAACCTAGCAGTTCGAATGCATACCAGCGCAAATAGATAAATAGATTCCGCTGCAGTGGGAAGGTAAATGGTGTTTCCATGTGCTCTGGCACTCATCACAGTCCTCCGTGCGCCAGTAGTGGTTTAGTCATGCTGGCCACATGACCTGGGAAGCTGTGTGTGGACAAACGCTGGCTCCCTCAGCCCGAAAAGCGAGATAAGCGCCACACCCCATTGTTTCCTTTATAACAATAACAATAACAATAACAATAACAATAACAATAACAATAACAATAACAATAACAATAACAATAACAATAACAATAATAATAATAATAATAATTTATTATTTGTACCCCGCCCATCTGGCTGGGTTTCCCCAGCCACTCTGGGCGGCTTCCAACAGAGATGAGAAATACACTAAAATGTCACATATTAAAAACTTCCCTGAACAGGGCTGCCTTCAGATGTCTTCTGAATGTCAGGTAGTTGTTTATCGCTTTGACATCTGATGGGAGGGCATTCCACAGGGCGGGCACCACTACCGAGAAGGCCCTCTGCCTGGTTCCCTGTAACTTGGCTTCTCGCAGTGAGGGAACCGCCAGAAGGCCCTCGGAGCTGGACCTCAGTGTCCGGGCAGAACGATGGGGGAGGAGACGCTCCTTCAGATATACTGGACCGAGGCCATTTAGGGCTTTAAAGGTCAGCACCAACACTTTGAATTGTGCTCGGAAACGTACTGGGAGCCAATGTAGGTCTTTCAAGACCGGTGTTATATGGTCTCGGCGGCCGCTCCCAGTCACCAGTCTAGCTGCCGCATTCTGGATTAGTTGTAGTTTCCGGGTCACCTTCAAAGGTAGCCCCACGTAGAGCGCATTGCAGTAGTCCAAGCGGGAGATAACCAGAGCCTTTGACTGGACTTAACTGTCCAGGGGTTTTTTACCTTTTTACCTTCACACTTAGGCATTTATTTTTAAAGTCTACTGTCCTATGGGACGTATTTTCCTATCTTACACCACTTGAAAGCCTTCCAAATTAAATCTCAGGTCCTTCTGTACTCTGCTGTAGCAAGATACACAGCTAGGTTTGCAACTTCTCTGTGCCACCAAGACATTTGTTAACTGAAATAGTGCTACTGGCCAGGCCAGAATTCAAGGTTGCACCTATACCATACCTACATTATGAAGGGGAACCAGGTCGGCCAAAGATTGACCTCACATCTAACTTTTTAATAGAGCTGGAGGTTATGGAAGCAAGATTGGGTGATTATGGGAAGAATGCATATTCCGATTTAGCCAAGAGAAAGTTAAGAAAACATGATCCTAATCTGCAATTTCAGGAAAAGTTCGACGACCCCCTTATCATGCAGCACACTGCCAGCGAGATTGTGCTCTCGTGTTATTTATTCAGCCTTATATAATATCTTGCTTGCTAAACTGAGGAAACCTAAGTCAACAAAGATAGTGGATCATGATATGGGTTGGCAATTTGTTTTACAAAAGAAGACATTAACATTAAAGGGAGGGAAATGCCTTTCACAAGAGCAAACAAAACTGCCCTGTCATTTAATTGCGTCCACAGTGTCCCTGAGCTGGAATTGCAGTGGGACGGAGCCAGTGGTGCCAGATGTGCCAAGCCAATAGCCATGTGCCATGGTGGCCAAAGGGAGGGCAGGCAAGGGGCTGGGCTCAGTGGCATGGATGTGATAGGGCAGCCAGGTGTTAGAAGTGATGTGGGCAAAAGTCCACCTGAGATCCGGGCACAGCCAAGTCACTTCGTCCCAGCAACGATGAGAGACCAGAAAGCACATCTTTCAAATGGACGTAGAATAGATTTTAATATCAAGCTGCAGACAAGAAAGATGACAGTGAGACAAGCTATCAGAAAAGCTTGTTCAGAGCTGCATCACAAGTTGGGGTTTTCTGAACCCCTTTTATACAGTCATGTAAACAATAAAATGTTCTCACAATAGCCAACCATTTCCTATAGGTAAAGGGACCCCTGACCATTAGGTCCAGTCGTGGCTGACTCTGGGGTTGCGGCGCTCATCTCGCTTTATTGGCCGAGGGAGCCGGCGTACAGTTTCCGGGTCATGTGGCCAGCATGACTAAGCCACTTCTGGCGAACCAGAGCAGTGCACGGAAACGCCGTTTACCTTCCCGCCGGAGCGGTACCTATTTATCTACTTGACCTTGACGTGCTTGTGAACTGCTAGGAGGGCAGGAGCTGGGACTAAGCAATGGGAGCTCACCCCGTGGCGGGGATTCGAACCGCCAACCTTCTGATCGGCAAGTCCTAGGGATTCAAACCGCCAACCTTCTGATCAGCAAGTCCCACGTCCCAGCATAGACTTCTTAATACGTAAATGTATGCTTAACCATCCTATAGAAGCAACAGCACCTCTCTTATTGGCTTGCCTGTGGCTCAAAAAGTTTCTAGCAAGCATTGTATAACTTGAATCAAGCAAATCAAAGTGGAGTCAGTCTTGCATCTGTCTACAGTGGTACCTTGGTTCTCAAACTTAATCCATTCCGGAAGTCTGTTCCAAAACCAAAGTGTTCCAAAACTTTCCCATGGAAAGTAATGCAAAATGGATTAATCCGTTCCAGACTTTTAAAAACAACCCTTGAAACAGCAATTTAACATGAATTTTACTATCTAACAAGACCATTCACCCATAAAATGAAAGCAATAATCAATGTACTGTACTATTAAATAAATAAATCAGTGGTACCTCTGGTTACGCACTTAATTCGTTCCGGAGCTCCGTTCTTAACCTGAAACTGTTCTTTACCTGAAGCACCACTTTAGCTAATGGGGCCTCCTGCTGCTGCTGTGCCGCCGCCGCACAATTTCTGTTCTTAACCTGAAGCAAAGTTCTTAACCCGAGGTACTATTTATGGGTTAGTGGAGTATGTAACCTGAAGCGTATGTAACCTGAGGTACCACTGTATTTTTTAAAAAATTCTTACCTGCACTGATGATAGTCATTGTTTGGATGGGGGGGGGGGGGGCTTTTATCCATTTCCGCAATCACATAGTCAACCAATCAGTAGCTGAACTGGCTTCCACAGAGTCAAGAAAACAAATTAACTGAAAAATCCACAAAAATAAATAGCAAAAACAAAGGCGCCAAACTTAATCCGTTCCGGAAGTCCGTTTGACTTCTGAAATGTTTGAAAACCCAAGTGCAGCTTCTGATTGGTGCAAGCGCCCCGGAAACAATAGTTGACAGCCGCATTGGACATTCGGCTTCCAAAAAACATTTGAAAACCGGAACACTTACTCCTGGGTTTTTGGCATTTGGGAACCAAGGCGTTTGAGAACCAAGTTACCACTGTATATGAAAAGGGATCTTGCATTTTCCATCTCAGAAAGAATTATGCTCTGCAAATAGGTTTTAAATTACAGTTGCAAATTTCTTAGTGACCATTTTATTGTTTTATCTTCTGCTTTATATTTTTTGTAAAACACTTTCTGTAAAGAAGTTTTTTTCTACAATCAAGCAGTATATAAATTTCATGAAATAAATAAATAAATAGTATAAAGAGCAAAGCTATCGGTTACAGTAGCTTGTTCAGTTTAAGTTCAGTTGATGGATTTCGTACGTATATGGGTGTTTGTTTGTTAACAAAATAGCTCTCCTAAATTAATACAGTACTGTGAACCTGGAACTTCACGTTGAAGAGAATACGTGGTTCCTGGAGTGAAATATATTGTGGGAAGATACAATGGAATATGAGGCAGCAGAGAAGTTTAAAACAGACTTAATTTTCCCTTTCAGTGTATCTACCTTCTTCCTGTACTCAAAGAAAGACAGAAGTTTGAGGAAAGCTAATGGAGGGACACTGAGACAAACATTGTTGTTTTAAGCAACAGCAGAGGTTTGAGTAAAGCAGGCTTGGAACTCACTCAGCTACATTGGCAAAAAAAAGGGCTTTATACAGTATGTGTTGTGTACTGTATTCATTATAACACTGGTGACACCAGATGCCGTTGTGGAGTTCCATTTTTTCCAACCCGATTATTCATACAAAGTTTACAACGCGTTTAACTGAAACGCTTCTTTGATATGTTTAGATCCAGCCTTGGAAGGATGGTGAGGTTTTTTTAAAAAATAAAAAAGCAAACAAGCAAGCAAACCAATCTCAACAAGGAGAAATAGCGGAGATGTGTGCAGCACAGAAGCTAACACAAAACAAGCTTACACAACAGAGTTTGAAACTGTCTCTTTCCCTCCTCTCTTTCCTTCCTTTGCGCGTCAGTCAAACCTCTGTTGTTATTTAAAACCACCGCTTCCCACTGTATCCTTCTGCCACTCTATTTCCTTTATCACGCTGGCCACACACAGTTACTGTGTTGATAGTTCTCCTAAATTATCATGGAAAAATTCAGACATGGTCTCTGAACAAGAGGTCCTGTTGAAGGTTAGGATGGTTCCATGTGAACTGTACAGTAAGTGGTGTGCATGTGTGTGTGAATTGCATTTCCTAATGCTTTAAATTAATTATACCCTGCTGAAATTAAAGCATCCTGTTCCTCTCACGCGACTTATTTTCTGCAGCAATGCTGATAGGCTGATTGCTATCTCCATTTCATCATATGATCACAGGAAGGCTGTGGCATGTCAGCCATGACTTCGTTTTCCCTTCTTTTTTGATTGGGGAACACAGAGCACTTCCAGACTGTCCCTGTTTTGGGGTGAGATTCCAATCGCATGCCAGGGAATTCTGGTTGCACATTGAACGTTCATTTGGCACTCTTCCATAACAAAGCCTCTCTCCCTTACCCCAATCAACCAGATGGAAATGCTTTGGAAAGCGTGGGGTAACTATTGCTTTGATGCAGAGTTCTGTAACTTCCCCACAAACAAATCAGAATGGCTGTTCAGTCAGCCGCTGATGTTGACTATCCTCCTTGCAAAAATGGTGTAAATGAATCAGCATGTGCGCTCAATAAAGAGGTCACCTGGAAGCAATCTTAAGACAATTACCGGAAGCTATTAGCTGACAAGCCACTGACTGAGATGATATTGGAACTGAACCCAGTGACTTGCACTCTGTGCTCCCCCACACTTAACCTTTTGCCTTGTGCTTTCTAGGCACAGGAGCACGTACAACTACTTGATGCCTGAGTTGTTCTTCTTCTTTGCCCCACTGCTTTCCCCAGGAAAACCCACTCTTTAATGCTGAATCGGAACAAACGGCAATTCAGATTTTTTGCTGATTTCCATTTGCTTCATTTCAGCTGTAAAGAGCAGTTTTTTGCAGGGAAAGTGCTAGCAAAAAAAAAGTGCTCAGACACAGAAGTGGAAAGTCCAGACCTGTGCCTAGAAATGCAGAGCAAAGTTAAGTATGGATGAGCCCTGGTGTATATGTGAGACCAGTGACGTAGCATGGGGGTGCAGGGGGGGCCGGCCGCACCGGGTGCAACATCGGGGGGGGGGCGCTCGCACTCGCAGCTCTCTGCCCCTACCTGGCTCACACACTCTCTCTCACACGGGTTAGGGGGCGCAAATTACTTGCCTTGGCCCGGGTGCTGACAACCCACGCCACTGTGGGAGACACATGGTCAATATGACCTGGGAATTCATGACTGGCCACAGCTTCTTGGGAAACAGCCAGTATATAGATCCATGAACTCATCCTGAAACTTTTGCAGTTATAGTCGTACCTTGGAAGCCTAACAGAATCTGAAACGTTCGACTTCCAAAGCACGGCTTCTGATTGGCTGCAGGAAGCTCCTGGGGGTTTAGGAGCTGAAACGTACGAGTTCTGGGGCGTTCAAGAACCAAGGTATGTGACTGTATTTAATGCCTTTGCACCATGCAGGCCCTCTTGGTATTCAGAATGTGGCTGAATGAATGAAATTTGGAAGCACTATTAAAGCATAGGGGCCCATCCTGTTTCCAGCCAGCATTGCTGTGACATGGAAAGTCGCAAAATTGCTGCTGGAACAACCCCTCTCCAGCAGACTGTGGACCTTTTTTCAGCCAGAACTCACTGGAACTCAGTTCTGGCACCTCTCAGATGAGTGCCACTGCCATTATAGGAGAACAAGAGAGCTGTTCATTGTGAGTTCTGGCACCTCTTTTTCTGGAAAAATAGCACTGTGGATAAGTATGCCATCATCGATAGCTACACCCTGCCTCACTGTGTCTGGCAAGTATATATAGCCTAGCAAAAGCTATGCAAACAAGATACACAAGTGCAGCGTACACATAATTCAACAAAGATAATACTTAATGCTTAACATTTGGCATCAACAGAACATGGTGATAAGTAGCTTCCTTGTTTCACATCTTAACAAAGTTGCAGTTTCGTTGGTTGGCTTTAGCTCATTGTTTTTTTCTTGTTTAACTCAGATCCTCACCTGACATTTTGGTTACATTTTGATTTGCATAATTAAATTATGCATTTTAATAGGTAGGGTGTATATTTGGACTTCTGCGTAGCTTTCAGGCTTTCACCTTTTAGTTTTTAGTAGAACATGAGAAAGGGGGTTGAATTTTTTTTAATTGGGTCAGTATCTCTTGGTATTAAAACGTGCAAGATTTTTGATCACAATGAATTCCTCAATAGGCATTCTGTATAACTCTGCCTTTGCTCCCTACCTTTGCCATGAGAAACTGACCTGAATATAGTATCACCCCGTACCTAATGAACTTCAGAAGGGATTGGCTGGATCATGCCCATCTAGTACAACATCCTGTTCCATAGCAGCAAACCACATGCCTAAGTACAAACCTTTTATTTTTAAACGTAGTACGCATTTATATTTCAATAAAATGTGTTTTGCATTTAAATGAAAATATCCTGATTTAACTTATAATTCTGTAACCTCAGCATCTGCACCACTGGTCCTCCCAGTTTGGACTCCTAGGATGTGTAACAAAGATTTGCATATATTTGCATATATGCAAATTGACATTTGTGCTCATATGCTTCCGCCGCCCCCCCCCCCGCGCTTTCAAATGGACTATTGCCTGGGACGTCAATCACTGCCTGAGGGGCGTAGCAATACGGAGAAACTATAAGAGGCGGGGCAAACTTCAGAGAACATCCTGAGTGAAGGACAGGGGTGAGCTTGAGTCTATCCAATGGGAGAACAGAGTTTTCATCACGTGAAAAATAAGGCCCTGTCTCGGCCAATACACGCAGAGACGTGGGATCATACTATGGAACAGCGACAGGCCTCAGCCAATGAAAACACTCGGCTTGCTTGTCACGTGGGTCAACCGTTCCTCAGTTCGCACCGCTCTGACAGCCGTATTGTAAATCAGCGGAGCGCCGGGAGGAAATGACTCAGGGGACAAGAGGGAGCGGGCTGCAGGAGCAGCCAATGAAAAGGCCAGAGGAGAGTCACGGAATGAGGGTGACATAAGGGGCAAGTGTATGCTGTGGGCGGGCACGTTTCCTGCCCAATCATGGCGCGCAGCAGCTGCACGGGCTCGGCCACGAGTGCCCAATCAGTAAACGAGTTCCCTGGCTCTCTTCACGTGACGAAGCTCTCTGCAGTCAACAGGAACAGGATGTCTTTCGTCACGTGACTAGGGTAGCGCGGGAGGGGGGAGAGAGAGAGAGCAAGGGGCGGGGTCGCGCGCTACGGAAGCCGAGAGGGACGCAGAGCAGGGCGGTTGCAGGAGCAACAGTAGCAGCGATGGCTGCGGACGGCGAGCGCTCCCCGCTACTACCAGCCGAGCCCGGGGATGGGGGCGGCCTCGGCGCTGGAGGGCTGGTCGGGCCCGCAGGGCTGGTCTCGGCCTCCGCCTCGAACCCGCCGGGGAAGCCGAACCCGCCTCAGGGTGAGCCACGCCCCCTCATTAATATGCATGAGATTCCAATAGAGGGGGAGCAATGGAGGGGCGTTGGGGGGAGAAGGCGAGGGAAACCTCCTAAGTAGAAAAAGCGGAGTTAAAGCATCATGGGCGGGGTCTTTAGCTGCGTGGGCGTGGCTACTTCGAATGAGGGCGTGGCCATGTGCTGCAGGGGCTGGGCTGCAGGCAATGGGGGTTCTAGGCGCCCCTGCCCAGCAATTAGTGAGGCAGTAAGTGGAGAAGTTCAGGGTTGGTCTGGGAAGGTTTTTTTGTAGGGTGCTGGGGGGCAGGTAGATAAGAAAAAGGGACAGGTGAGGGCATGATTGGCTTCACAGTAGTCTGATGGGCAACATGTTAGAGAGGTGGATCACCCTGTGGAGGGGTTCCCCCAAGGCTGAGTTTGAGCATTTACAGGAGGCAATAATAAGTTGGCTGACACTTGGAGATCCGATTGCAAAAATAAACAAATGAATAGCATCTTTGTCTTTTTCTGATCCACCCGGTGGGGCGCAGTGGGTGAAGAGTTAAGCCAAGTGCCTGCAGATATTGGAGTCTCGTGGGATGAATTTGGGCAGAGCCGAGGACAGATTTTTTTTTTTTTAAGGGATTATTGAAGTATTTGTGAAAAGTGATGTGTGTTATTTTGTGAAAAGGCAGCTGAGATGCAGCTCTGGTTGAAGCAGAGTGAAGAGGGGCTGGGACACTGAAGCAATAGTCCATGCTCCCTTTCCACAGACACTTCTTTCTTTCCTCTTGAAAGGGTTTCCTTCCTTCAGTGGGGTCAACGATGGGGGCCAGGCAGCTGTGCTTCCCGGAGAGGACCCCCCGCCCTACTCGCCTATGGCGTCTCCAGAGAGCGGCAGTGCTCCCATGATCACTTGCCGGGTTTGCCAGAGCCCCATCAATGTTGAGGGCAAGATGCATCAGCATGTCGTGAAATGCAGCGTCTGCAACGAGGCCACGGTGAGCACTGTTGGAAGGGTGGGTGGTACGATGGCAGTGGGGCTGAGGTAGCGGTGAAGAGGAGGAGATGTGTGCCAGGAGATCCTTGGCTCAGATCTTGTCTCAATTATCGAAGCTCTAGGCTTGTTTCATCTTTAGCTCAACAGCCATTATTTCTCAGCCTCAGCTGCTACCTACAACATCACTTCTAATAGCCAAGTTGTAGCTCAGGTGGCATATTAGGTACACATAAATATAGTTGTGGGGTCTTTTTTTTCTGTAGCAGGACTGTTTATTTAACCATGAGACTGGAGCTCAGGCAAAAGATGCACAACTGATCTAGCTTGGTGTTAAAATACCTGCATCGCATCCATTCTAAAAGATGTGATGTTCCAACTTTGGCATATCCAGGTGGATCTGGGAAAGGCTTCCAGCCTGAAACTCAGGAGAGCCTCTGCTAGTCGGTGTACTGAGCCAGGTGAACAAGTGGCCTGACGTGGGATAAATCAGTTTTGTCTTTAAGCTTTTGGTTTGCCAGGTAACTGTTGAGTCAGCCTTTGGCAAGCTGTTTCCAACTACAGCTGATGGGAGTTGTAATCCAAAACATCTCAGGGCACCAGCTTGCTGGTGGCTGTGCTAGCCTGACGGAAAGCAACCAGCTGACTTCATTTTAACTTGGGACATAAAGAGAAAAGAATAAAATGGGTAGGAACTTTTCTCTCTCCTCTCTCATAATATTAGATCCTAGGGTCACACATTGAAAACCGACTGACATTCAGGATAACCAAGAGGACAGACCAGTTCCTGTTCACACCCCTACATAATTAACCATTGACACCAGACAGGGTGTTGGGTCAATAGCTTAGGTAGGTCTAAAAGTGGCTTACGCAGACACATGGAGGAGGAGAGATTTATAAATTGTCAGTGGTGACTGTGGAATCTCCAGCTACAGATGCAACGTACCTCTGAATTAAAATTTGCTCAGCAAGAATCTAAAGGAAAGGGCAGTTACTTGCACTTGGTTAGTAAATGTCAGGGAACAGGCATTTTTGTCTCATCTAGCAGCGTTCATCTTATATGGGAAATGGAGATCTTGGATCCTTTTGAAGTTTTTTATTTAAAAAAAATATATACCCTGCCTTTTGAGGAGCTTCCTCCACAAATGTTGACTGGGATTGAAGAAAGAAGTTTAAAAAAATCAGAATAAAGGTGGCATTGAATTTGGATGAGATGAATCACTTCTTTCTGCAATCCCAGTCAACATTCACCAATCAACCAAACAGAGTGTTAGGCCCTCTGACACAGGTGTTCCCAACCTCTTTGGAGTTTAGGGATACACCTGGGAATTATAAGAAACATACTCATTTTACAGATGAAAAGTTGGTGATGGTCAGAAACACACTTAAAAAGCAGGTGAAACACCAACCCCTGCAGAAAAAAAAAGAATCCCAAAATACAGTACAGACCAAAAAAGTGCAACAGCAAACACCCTTCCCAAAAAGGCCACCTTCTCCCAACCTCCCCAAAGCCTTACAATAAATAGATATGAGAGGGGCGATTTAGGGAGCCCTAGTCCCAACAGTTTTAATGGAAGGAAAATGGAAGGTGAAAGATGTGCATCCTTGACTCAGTCCCAATATATAGCATGAGAAAAAACTTATCCTGCACTCATGTTGGTACAGAAGGATTTGGGGATGGTTCCTTTCCACAACAGAATTAGTGGGGATTTCCTTTTTCTTCAAGGACACCTAGGTCCTTGTAGGTCTGAGCTTCTGGAGGCAATAATACTCTGACTTACTGGGTTCTTGGAAGCACTGCTAAGATAATGTGCATGGACCACTTTGAACACACAGGGTGCCTGGCTGGTGCAAAGTCTTGCTATGAGGACAGTTCCGCAGAGCTTCCTTTCTTGGCTTTGCTTCTCCCCATTCTTCCCTTTGCGCTGCTCCTTTGTTTAGAATATTCTTTGTTAACTTGAGAGAGAGGGTAATACGCCAAAATTTTGCTAAAGCCTAGTCTGGCGTACAAACATAAATCTTGAAGCTGAAATTGCAGCTCAGCAGTGGCCTTGATGCTTGGACAAGCAGATTCCACAGAGTTGGTGTGATGTGATGCACTGCTGTCTGGGCACCCTCCAAAGTTTTAAATCAGAGCTACAGATCTCTATTCTGTTGTTTCATGTATTTCCCAGAATAATTACCTGGAGTTAACCTGACTTTTTTTTAATCTCCTGGAGAAACCTGTCTGACCATAGTTAGCTCAGCTTCTCATCCAATAAGTGAAATCTCATTTATGGATGCTGACAAACACATAAGTGTGGTCCAAGAGGGATAGTCTGTTGGACTTTGGAGCTAGGTTTATACAGGTTTGCTGTGCTGCTGCCACATTCCTGTTGCGCTTTCTGCCTCTGGAATCTCAAATTAACAATAACACAGCATCTGTGGGGTAGAGGTACAGTGCAAAGCTTTTCAGACAGTTATTATATTGAAGAAAGAATTCATGTTTCAAGATCGTGAAATGCACAAGCTTATCTAGTTGTTTTAATATGGTACTTTATCATTAAATGGGAATACACTATAAATACCAGCAGCTTAGGGTCAGCTATAAAGATTAAACAAGTCAGCTTTAAGGAAATAATTGCTCTGTTGAAACCCTTTAGTCAGATTGTCCTTTTGCGCTCTCCAATTAAGCCTTTCCAGCTTAATTGGAGGCCACCACTAGAAGCCTCTTCTATCAGTCCTCTGCTGACCTATTGGCATTCAGATCTATCTTTCTGTGGTTCCCTGGAAGTCTTCTCTCCGGCACTCCTAACCGCCAGCAGAGCTCAACACTCCGAGCTGCTTCTCTCTCCTTCCCTCGGGGCTGCAGGCAGATTCTCCACTTTACTCACTGAGCCAAGTGATTCAGTGATCTTCAACAAAACCAGATCTCTGGCTTCTTGGACTGTCTGTCTTCTTCCCTAGCCCTCCTTTATTTTGCTGTCCATTTCTTCGACCAACTCCTCCTTCCAGCTCCCAGACCCCTCCTTTTACTGCACACCAGGCCATATATATACAGTGGTACCTCGCAAGACGAATGCCTCGTATGACGAAAAACTCGCAAGACGAAAGAGTTTTTCAAGTTGCTTCGCAAGACGAATTTCCCTATGGGCTTGCTTCGCAAGATGAAAACGTCTTGCAAGTTTGATTTTCAATGCATTCCTATGGGAATCCGTGCTTCGCAAGACGAAAAATTCGCAAGACGAAAAAACTCGCAGAACGAATTAATTTCGTCTTGTGAGGTACCACTGTACTACTACTAACCCCCACTAGTGCAGCCCCAGCCAATCGCACTGTCCAAATGAAAATTCTAAGCCTCCACCCACCAATCAAAATATGCATATCTTCCATCCCTGTTTTGCATACTGTGAATTTCACCACCAGCCCTTCCTCAGAGCTGTCTGTTATCGCCCCAGTGACAATTAAATCACTGAAGCAGAGTGAAGACTTCCAACATAATCACCACATAATCCAATACACATTCAAACCTCATTCACATGTTGATTTCTTCACATGTTGAAACATTCCTTAATATCGGGCTTCCCCAGCCTGGTGCCCTCCAGATGTTTTGGACTACAACATCAGCAGGGATAATCAAGAGTTGTAGTTTAGGAGCAGAGGGAGGCTTGTGTGCCTTAACCCAAAGTGAGGAACTTGCAGTCCTCCAGATGTTCCTGGATTTCAACTCCCATCCTTCCTTGCCATTGTCCATGCTTGTGGCAGGGTTGACAAGAATTGAAGTCCAGCAACACTGTAAGTCTGCAGCCCTCATTCCTCTTCTAACCCTTCACAACAGATTATAGGCATATTCACTGGAGTCCAGTGTGACTTAGTTCATTGTGATTTTCATACATTCTCTTCCTCAGTGTAAGTTGAACTAGTATTCCTTCTGCCCTCCTTTGCATGGTCTGCTTAAATTGGGTGGTGTGGGTATTGTTGCATTCCGTACTAGAGTTTAAAGCACTTCACAATACTTATCTCCACTTCTGCATTGGGAGAAGGGGTGTGGCTGCAAGTTTAATGATTTATCTATGACCAGCTACAAAGCCTTATGGCTAAAAGAGACTCCCAGGTCCAGAATACTTGCTCTGAACCCTTGCTTAGCACTGACTGTTGCTTGTCATATAATACACAGTTCAAGATACTTGGGACCAAAAATGGAATAAAAAATTGACCTGGGGTGGAAAACGACCTGCAAATTTCTGTGCCTTTCTCCTCCTTTTGCCTAAAGTCCCATCTCTTCTGCTGCAATGAATACCCCTTTTTCTCAAGCCTTACCTTGCTATTCTGGGTCCTGAGTGAGAATTTCACCTAGCCCCTGCTTCTCACCCTGCTGCCACTGAGCCATCCTAGCTCTCCCATCTCTGTGCCTTTTCCTTCCGCAGCCCCACCCCATATATTACAGAAACCCTGCAAGATCTTTCCCTAGCGAAATAGACCTTTCATGTCCCTAACACCCTCCTCCCCTCACCCTTAAACCAGGACGTGTGTTTGCTTCTTACGGATTGTGTCCTTTTGCCTTCTTTCTGCTACAGCCTATCAAAAATGCCCCGCCTGGTAAGAAGTATGTGAGATGTCCCTGCAACTGCCTCCTGATCTGCAAAGTGACATCGCAGCGCATTGCCTGTCCTCGGATATACTGGTAATGGAATGGGCTGGGAGAGGTGCTGAGAAAGGGGCTTTGCTGCAATTCCATTGGGGAGTTTGGGGATGGGACCCCAGGTCTGCAACCCAGATGAAAGAAGTTTGGTTTCTGAACTTGGGATATGCTTGTGGGGAGGAGGGTACCCTAGAACTCCACCCCCACTAGGCTCGAAGGAGTGGTGGCTTACAGGTTCTGGCCAGCCAGCTGGGTCCTAAATTTCTCACACATCTGTGGGCCACTATGACAGTTGGGTAGTCCCTCTCACTTAACGTCAAAGGAAAGAATTGGGCAGAATTTTTCTTTTTGTTAAGGCAGTCAGAACCTTTTGCTTATCTATTGCAAGTTTATTGCCAGAGATCTGTTGATCCTGACTTCCCTTTTGCCCTCCTGCACCCCGACCTAGACACCAGCTGTTCACCCACTCCTTTTTTTCCAGTGGCATTTCCTTATCTAGGAGGCACCTGTAAACGAGTTGTTATATAAACTCTGAGTTGGTCTGTTTCTGGTGACTTAGGCTTTTTTTATATAAAAAAAAAGCCTCTTATCATATTGTGCGCACTGTCTTGAGGACCAACCAGCTGACTGGATATAAATGGCTTTAATTTCACTTGAAGCCTTAATCTGAAACCCCTCCCACCCCTGAACAGGATGCGGCCAGGAGCCTGGTGCTGTTTGAAATAAAAATTAAGAATCCTTGTATCCTGGGGAGAAAAACGTCTTTACTAGGAAACGTTTGCTGCATTGTGTGATCAGATTGTTGTGTGCTGGAACTGTGAAAACCATGTCACAAAAGCAGGGGGCCATAGATGCTTGTTTTAGGAGGTGAGGAATGGAGAGATGAAGCACTTCTTTTTACTTGCCGTGATCAATAGTTGTATTGCTGGGGGACTGAATTTAGCTGGGCAAGCTGGATCTGTTGGGAGGACAGACCTACCTGCATGTTGGGAGAATATTGGCAACAAGCAGGGAATAAAGGAGTAATGTTGGGATTGGGAAGTGGGTGGTGTGCCATTTTCCAGGCTGTACCACTGGTACAGGCACGGAAAAGCAGAGCAGTCCTCTAATCTAATTCTTCTTCTTTCCCCCCCTTGCTCCCAGTAAAAGGATCATTAACCTGGGCCCAGTGCATCCAGGACCCCTGAGTCCTGAGCCACAGCCGGTCGGTGTGCGCGTCAACTGCGGACATTGCAAAAATAACTTCCTGGTAAGGAGTGCTTGGAAGTGAGGCCAGGGTCATTGGGGGTGGAGCGGGTTGGAAAGAGAGAAGGCTAGGACTTAGGATCTTCCCACTGTCTCCAGCTTTTGGAAACGAAACAGTAGCTTGTTATTTTACCTAAAATACCTCTTCTCCAGAATATTGGTGGGATGAAGCTAGCAACTGAACCAGTGGGGTATGTAATGGACAGAGCGGAGGTTGTCAACGTGGGGCTTTCCAGTTATGGTCGGACTACAGCTCAGATCAGCCCCAGTGTGGCCAATTGTCAGGGGTGGTGGAAGTTGCAGTCTCAAAACATGTGGAGGGAACTGGGTTGGCTGCCTGTCTTTGGACTGGGAAGCCCATGATCAAATGTCAGCCTCAAATATCACCTCTGGGTGGCCTCTGGGCATCGGGATCTTGGCTGAATGTCCCTTGCAGGAATACACAGAAAAATTGGTGGGGGACCAACGTCCACTGCTCTGGGCTCCCGGGCAGAAGGGCAGGATAAAAGTGTAATTCACAAATCAGTGTGCTAACAGTTAAGGAGTGTCTTGTTCTGCTTTTGGGATTCCTTTTGGGATGGGTGGCAAGGGATAATCTTGCCCCCTCTGTTGTGGCACCCTGGCAGACCCGCTTGAATAGCTAGTGCTTGGGAGCTGGGTGAGCAGGTGGTGTGCTTGACAGGTGGGCACCTCTGGAGTTGGAGCAGTCATTTTTTTCTTCAGATTTGGTTGACTAGCTTTACTTCATGTTTTCTTTTTGTTTGTTTTTTCTTCCTCCCTTCAGTGGACAGAGTTCACGGACCGCACATTAGCACGATGTCCTCACTGCCGTAAAGTGTGAGTTAACTCCACTCTTCCTTAACCCACAAGCCGCACTCACGGGGCAGGGGGAGATTGAGGGAATGTTCTGAATAGCTGTTGTATGCATTTCATAGAATGCATAGATCTGTCGAGTTGGAAGGGACCCTGAGTGTCATCTATAGTCCAGACCCCCTGCAATGCAGGAATCTCAACTGGATCATACATGGCAGGTGGACATCCAGCCTCTTCTTAAAAACCTCCAAGGAAGGAGAGCCCACAACCTCTTGAGGGAGACCATTCCACTGATGAACTAGTAGCTGGATTGGGGGAGTGGGGTTGGCACTTCTTTTTCTCAGACAGGTGAACCTGGAAGTGTGTCATGTATTCTGAGCCAGGCTGCTCAAGAGCACAAGCTGCATTTTTGTTAGTCACCTCAGCAGAGGTTGGCTGCTTGCTCTGGGCCAGCCAGTGTGGCAAACTCCTCTGAAGTACTTCCCCAAGATCTGAGTGTTCAAATCCCCCCAGAAAACTGAGGCTCCCCAAGCACAGTTTGATGGGCTGCCTATATCTGCCCCCAGATCCTCCATCGGGCGACGCTATCCCCGGAAGAGATGCTTTTGCTGCTTCCTGCTAGGCGTGTTGATGGCTGTGACAGCGACGGGACTTGCGGTGAGTGTGAGCAAGAAGGCACAGTCCCAGTGCGGCCCTTCCTGGCGTTTGCCTGTCTGAAACTGAACTAGCCATCGCTGCTCAATTTTCAGTGCAAAATATTAGGAAGTTGCATTAGATCCGGGCCTGGGGCAGCTTTTGTACAGGCTGCTAATTTCTCAGTACAGTTGTATCTTGGAAGTCGTACGGAATCCGTTCCAGAAGTAGTTCAACTTTCAAAAGTTTTGAAAACCAAATTGCAGCTTCTGATTGGCTGCAGGAAGCTACTGCAGCCAATCAGAAGCCCCAGCGGATGTCTGGGTTCCAAAAGAACGCTTACAAACCGGAACACTCACTTCCGGGTTTGTGGCGTTTGGGAGCCAAAACGTCAGAGTTCCAAGGTACGACTGTACATCCTGGAGCCAGGGCTCACCAAAGCCTTTCGCAAGCTCCCTTCAAGTAGAACATTATGGAATCCTCAATACACTTCCTTATTTATGAATGGCTTTGTTGAGGTATCAGAATTATGGGGCACGTACAGAAAATCATAACGCTAAAAAGAGGCAGATGACATTTCAAGGGAAATTCAACAGCGACTCCTGAAAAGTCCCTAGGAAGCAAAACTTGGTGGGTATGTTTTGGAGAGAAACATGAGCACGTTGGACCACTCAGATTGTGATTTCCGGAGTTTGGTCCTAACGTCTCCCACATATATCAGCACTGCGGTGTGTGTGAAGCAGCAAGTTAGAGCCCCATCCCCTTCTGGCATGGGACTAGCCTATCTGTGCCCCATAGGTGTTTATGCTGCACCTTGAGCAACGGTGCGCCCTTGGGCTCCTCCCAATACCCTCAGTCCCCTCCCTCTTTCACAGAAAAACTCTTTATTCATTTGACTGGCAGTGAATGTGAGCTTGGCAGCCTCACCATTCGCTGACTCTTCTTTGCCTCTCCTTTTTGTCTCCAGTTTGGTACGTGGAAGCAAGCCAAGATATACGGCGGGATCTACGCCTCTTGGGCCCTGGTCATTCTACTGGCCTTGGTGTGCCTTGGTCGAGCCACATACTGGGCCTGCATGAGGGTCAGCCACCCTGTCCAGAACTTCTCCTGAGCCTTTTCCTCCGTTTCCAGCTCCTGCTGCTGCTCCCAGCACATCGTCTACTGAGAGCCAGCCCTGTCCGTCCTCATTTATTCCCCCTCCCCTTCCTTCCGCTTTGGGGCTGGGACCTTCCGGGGCCACCCTCCTGCTGTGCCAGCACCCTATTTTTCAGTCATCTCAGCAGCTGCTACAACCCTCACCCAGGAGTCTCTTTCCTGGTCGTTCACCCTGGATCTGGTGGTGCCAAAAACAAACGATCTGACCTGAAGAAGTTTCCTAACCTGCGGAAATCGGGGGGGGGGGGGCGCTACCCCAGCAACAGCAGAGTTCTCCGGGGGCAACAGAACACTAAATGGGACCAACGTCAAGAGGGGCTTATGCGTGATTAGACATTGTGGGTTCCAAGAAACTGGCACAAATTCCTGAGTGCCTCCCGTGTGTGGGAGACATCAGAGCTACGGCGACTGCGCTGGGACATATGAGCAACAGGGGCCGGAGTGGTCGGATGATTAGATTGAAGCGGTCCAATCCCAGTTGTGATGGGCTCAACCACTTGAGATTAAAAAAAAAAAAAAAACTACAGTGACTCGGCTGGGACATTTTTGGCAGAGCGGTACGTTTTCAGAATCCGTTGGCTTCTCTTTGAGCTGCTTTTGAAACACTTCCCAGGCTGGAAGGAGCTACAAGACATCAGTGCTGCATCCTTTCTCTTTGCTCTGTGACTTTGGGGCAGCTGCGAAGGACAGCTCAGGCTGCGAGAGAGTCGAGGCACCTTGCACGTTCTGTAAACGGTGAGCCTGCGACGAGAGGCGTGGAAGGCGACCAGATCCTCGGCTGCTGGCTTCCCGTGGCGCTTGGGAGAACTCGGTTACTTAATGGCCAGTACCCTGCACCTTGGCGTGGGCGCTCCAGACTCCTTCCACGCCCTTCTTCTCCCCAGACCCCCCTGTCCCTTAATACCGCCTGGCGTTTGGCTAAATGTTCCCTACCCAGTCAACAGCCCTCTATTCTGTGACCAGTGGCAATCCTGAGATCTGGAAGGCTCATGCTGACAGAATCTCCGGTACCACATTTTGACACTTTTTTTTTAAAAAAAGTCCCTTGATCCTACTTCATTTCTCTGCCCCTCTCTGCCCTTTTTTGTTTGCACATTCCATGGTGGAGGAATTTCCCCCTCTTGCCCCTCCAAGAACCAAATCCCTACTTGGGAGGGTGGGGCTGAGGGACCCTCCCCCATCTTATGCATCGTGTCACTGATTTGTGCCTGGTTTAACAACCCCCCCCAGCCTAATCATGCACTGCGACTTGTCAAGCTTCACCCTTGGATCCAGGGGAGTGGATTCCCTTTCCCGTATTTACTGCTGGGTGGGACAGCTAAGTCCTTTCCCCTCTTCTATCTGCAATTCCGTCTGCGATCTTTCCTCCTGGCTTGAAATTCCAACCTCATCTCTTTTGTGTTCCGATCCTGGACATAACCTTTCCGCCCCCACCCCTCCAACTCGCTTTCAAGAACATGCTTTTGTGTTACCCCATTTCAGGTGGTGGTGGTGGCATTCCTTTCCTTAAATCAGGGAACCTTTGGGTCTCTAGATGTTGCTAGACTTGCAACTCCCATCATTCCTTGCTGCTGGACCCTGTTGAAAGTGCAGCAACTGGAGGCCCCAACGTACCCCACTCCCTGGCCTAGGTCATTTGAGGCCTGCGAGAGACGTTCATGGGAGGGAGGCCAGTCTTGGCAGCGCAACCAGAGGGGAAAGGGTGTCAGTCCTGCTTCCATGCATGTCTTGGCTTTTGTCAATGGGGTGTTTTTAAGTCCCTTCCTCAAATTCCCCCCTTCCTCGTGCCCCCATGGCTTTGAGCTTGTGGCCCCAAAACTTGTTGCCGTTGCAGCTTTGTATATATAAGAATAACTGATATGTACATAGAGCTATTTAAGATTCGCTCTCCTTCCCGGTGGCTCCCTCGCTCCCTCCCACCTTGTGTGCCTGCACCCTGTCTCTCCTTCAGTCATGCTGAAACTCGCCTCTCGCTCTCCTTTGCCTCCACACAGCCAAAGGAGGAATGCAGATTGGATGGTTGTAAATAAAGTAAAAGATTCCATACGTCTTCTGAGGGGCGGATGCCCTTTGGGTGGTTGTTTTCTTGGGAGTGCGGTTTGGACCATATTTGGATTTTGGAGGGGGGTGCTAATTGGGGACGTGCCGTTTCCTAATTTCAACTTGGTGCCCTCCAGATGTTTGGGCCCACAACTCCCCTGCCAACATACAGTGGCCAGTTATGATGGGAGCTGCCCTGTCTTCCTTTTAGGTGGATTTAATTCTGTGCCCTTCAAACAAAAACTCTCCTGGTCTTGATTCCTTGTTTACAGTTGCTAATATGGAGCTGTCCTGAACTGAGGGAATCTGTAGCCTTGCTGATGGTGTTGGACTATGAATCCCATCAGCCCCAGCTAGCATGGCCACTGTTCAGGGGTGATGGGAATTATAGTCCATCAACACTGGGATGGCTACAGGTCCTCGCCCCCATCCTAGCCCTAAACCATTTTGGGACTGAAATGAGGAAATCTAAATGACAGGTTAAAAACTGGGCTGCTTTTACTGACAGGCATTTAAGGTGGGATGTTCTGCTTGTTGAGAATGTTCCCTTTTAAAATGTGGACACAGTCCACCAGGAAATTCTGTTTGTTGAAAGAGCGCCCTGAATTGCCCCGTAGTCATCCAAATTTCCCCTTTAATCATGTATCATGGCGATTCTATTCCAAGCCTACAGGGCTGCTACATCACCTCAACTGACTGCATGCTGGCAGTGTGATTTGGAAAGAAATGTGGCATTAACTGCAAAGGCCCCCGGTCTTGTGTTGCCACCCTCCCAACCCTCCAATGTGTTTAGATAAGCTTTTTAAAAAATTGATTTCTGCAAACTACTTGGTGTTGCTTACCTGAAAAGCAGTATATAGCATGGAAAATCAACGAATTCAGCTGCAATAGGCTGTATGCATGCAGAGAAAAAAGGTGACTTGGCAAATAGTAATCTAGAGCCAGAGTTGCTGTCAGACTGAGACTATTACGGGGGTAGCCAATGTGGGACCCTCCACTGTCCACTGCAACTCCCATGAGACCCAGTCAGCATGGCCAAAGGTCAAGGGAGATGTGGTCCAAGAATATCTGAACTGAGGGTGCCACGTTGGCTACCCTTGTGTTAGGGAGAGCTGCATTTAAATATTCATTTGAGTTTGATAGTCATTGGATGACCATGAGTCAGTCATTGCCAGAGGTCTCCCTCACAGGTTTCTTGGAGGATCCAACAGAAGGGGAAAGTAATTCCTGTGACTCTGGAAGATGGACAGGATAAAAATGAAGTAAATAGTCATTAGCAGGGTGGAAGACCATCACTCAGACTCCAACCGTAGTGGCTGAAGCCCATTGGAACGGAGGGTGGGAGCCAAACACTAGGTGGAGCCTGTCCCAATGTCCCCATCCTCTCCCCTATTGACACAAGGGGTAACAGAGACTAAAGCAGAGAAAGCTGACAGGTCAGGTGACCCCTTGGCTGGAAGTGGGAAGGCAGGCTGAGGGTTGGTGTGGCAGTGCCCATTCGCCTCTGCTGCCCCTCCAGCCTTGAGAATGATGCCACAAAAAGAACCAGGACAGCTGTAGAAATTCACATTTTATATATATATAAAGGAAAGTTTAATACATTTTTTCCAGAAGAGTTAAATCTTTTGTCTCGGAACACCATTGCTGCCTAGAGGAGGGGGGCAGCCTTTTTTGTAAGGAGAAAACAGGTAGCTGCTAGGTAGAAAAATAAGGGAGGGAGGATGAACAGTTAGAGGCCAAAGGAGTTGGAAAACAGCGTCAGGTTGACGGAGAGAAAACTCCAGCTTTTCCTAAATACCAGAGAAACTTCCACTTTTGAGAACAAAGGGTTGCCAGCTGCTGAACCGGCGATACCAACCTCACATTTAACAGCCCTGAGTCAGAAAGACACCATATGGCTTATCCTGCATCTCCCGCCTCTTCCCTCCCATCTGCTCTAGAGTGGAAAACGGGACCCTGCTGACTTGCAAGGGGGGGAGGGAGGGTGCATGAACTTCTGCAGTACTGGGTTCCCCCAGCACTCTGCACCATTTCACAAGCCCCAAACCATCCTTGGGGAGAGGCAGAATTGCAAAAGAGGCGGTCTCCCTGATTAGGAGCAGGCAACCCAGTGCAGATACCCTGCTATGAACAAAGAAATAACAGAGAAATTTGAAGCCCCCACTAGAGAAGAGTGGGCACGAACATAGGCCAGAGTTTGCCACCATAATGCTCTCTAGATCTTGTGGATTGCACCTCCCAAGAGCAATACACCTGGATGGCACCATGTTGGCGACCCCTGGCATACTGAAAGAACACGATCTCAAATCCCACAAGCAGGTTTTCTAGGGCTGGGTCTCTCTATCCACCTCTCGGCTCAAGCTGCAATTATAAGAGGACCCATGTTAGTAACCTCCCTCCATCCCCTTGGCATCTCCATCACACGGCCAGGTACAGGGTGATGGGGCAGTGGTCGCTCCCCAAGGCCGTGGATCGGATCTTGCTGTCGCAGACGTTCTCCAGCAGGTCTTTGGAGACCACAAAGTAGTCGAGCCGCCAGCCCACGTTCTTGGCCCGGGCGTTCATCATGTAGGTCCAGAAGGTGTAGGCATAGGGGGTGTCGGGGTAGAGGTGGCGGAACGTGTCGGCAAAGCCGGCCTCCAGTAGCTTGCCGAAACCCTCCCGCTCCTCAGGGGTGAAGCCGGCGTTCTTCTTGTTGCCCTTGGGGTTCTTCAGGTCGATCTCCTGGTGGGCCACGTTGAGGTCCCCGCAGAGGACGAGGGGCTTGCGGGCGGCCAGGCCTTGCAGGTAGGAGCGGAAGGCCACGTCCCAGCGTTGGCGGTACTCCAGTCGCACCAGGCCCCGGCCCGCGTTGGGGACGTAGGCCGTCACCAGGAAGTAGGAGGGGAACTCAGCCGTGATCACCCGGCCTTCCTTATCATGCTCCTCCTCGCCTGCAGCAGGGAAAGAGAACGGAAACAGTCGCCGGTTACGGGAGTAGCAGAAGGGGCAACTGGATCTGGTGGGGACCCTAGGTCTCCCCCAGGCCTTGCAGGCCAAGTTTGAGTCACAATGTTTGTTTTGATTTATATACCCCTTTTCTTACACTTACGTACACCAGCGGAGAGACGGTGGCTGGCCCAAGGTCACCTAGCGAGCTACAAGGCAGAGTGGGGATTCGAACCCTGCTCTCCCAGGTCATAGCCCAACACTCTAACCATTACGCCACACTAGCTGTCGCCAGGTGACCTTTTTTCCTTTGGCTACAGAGCTCTTTTCAAAGCACCTCGCCAGGGACTATGCAAGACCCAACAGTTGACCAATTGTCCCAAACTGATTTACAGCGAAAAGTGTAAAAATCCTGATGTTTGGGACTACAATTCCCATGATCCTTGAGCATTGTCCATGCCAGCTGTAAAATAAAAAAGGGCGCCATTCAAAAGCAAAAGAAACATAGGACTTGCAGACAAAACAGGATAGAGTGTAGTTTAGGGGTGAGGGGCCTTTATTAGCCCTTGGGCCGCATTTCTGTCTGGACAACTTTCCAGGGGCCACATTCTGGTGGTGGGGGAGGCCAGAGGGGAAAGTGGGTGAAGTAACTCATACAAACTTTATGTTCACACAGTTTCTACACATGTTCCTCTCTATCCTCCATCCGGACAAGCGAAAGCCATCAGAGTTCAAGGACACATAAAAACACTTCAGGTGTGAAGACAGGGCCAGACAAGAAAGGCAAGACTGGTGAGAGTTCTGAGGGCCAGACAAGGGGCCTGGAGGGCCACATTCAGCCCCTAGGGGAGAGTCCCCACCTCCAGTTTGTCATAGGGTTTCATAAGTCCTTACCGATACCGTAGGTGACATCGACAGGCTTGGCCTTGGAGAGGAGGGCCACCCCACTGTAGCCTTCCTTGTCGTCAGAGCAGGCCCAGTACTTGTGGGGATAGTCGGCCAGATCCCGGATCTCGGCCGGCAGCTGTTTTTCTGCGCATTTCGTCTCTTGGAGGCAGAGTATGTCCGGCTTCTCCTCACACACCCACTGTGGGGAGAGATGGCTTTAGGTCAGGTCTCCCATCTTCTCGCGATAAAAACGGGATTTAGCAGGGTGGGGGGCAGACAGAGAGGGGACTGGGTTAGCTTGCTGATGAAACTAGCTACGTACTGAAGGGATTCCTAGAGTCCTAGAACTGTAGACTTGGAAGGGACTATGAGGGTCATCTAGTCCAACCCCCTGCAATATAGGAATCTTTTGCCCAGTGTGGGGCTTGAACCATGACCTTGAGATTAAGAGCCTCATGCTCTACCGGCTGAGTTTTAGCGTGGTGTAGTAGTACAGTCCTATCTCGGAAGTGGAACAGAATCCATTCCGGAAGTCCTGCTGGACTTTCAAAACATTTGGAAACCAAGATGTGGCTTCCTGCAGCCAATTGGAAGCTGTGATGGATGTTCGGATTCCAAAGAACGTTTGCAAACCGGACACTCACTTCCGGGTTTGTGGCATTCGAGAGCCAAAACGTTTGAGTCACAAGGCATTCGTCAACCAAGGTACAATTGTAGTAGTAATAGGGTCAACTCTAGGACCAGAGAGACCTGGGTTCAAATCCCCACCCAGATATGAAGCTTGCTGATTGTGGATTAATTGTTCCGTCTCAGACAAAACTCCCTCACAGCGGTGCTGTGATGATGTGTATTTATTTACTAATATGCTGTCTTCAACATGCTTCCCCAACATCTCGAAGAATGGCTGGCAGAAGACTCACGTCTGAAACCCGGAAAACCACTGCCAGTCATCACTGACATTATGGACTACAACGGACACATTCCAATAGGCCATCCCAGTTCCCAAATTCCTTGGCTCTTATGTACCAAAAGTGCACCGCACAGAAATGAGAGGAGCATCAAGCAAGATATGGGGATCCCCAATATTTGCAAATAATCTTTAGGGGAGTAAAAACGTAAGGAGGAAGAACATCCCTATAAAACAAAACAAAAAACTTAGTCCAATAAAGTCTGAGCATGCAAAGGAATGCTGAGTATTTGAGGGGGGTGGGTGGGTAGATGACAAAGAAAGCCAGATGGGAGAACGGAATGGAGCACCCTGCAACATGGCGTGGCTGGCTGGCACCCAGAATGGGAGCATTCCATACAGCAACATTTTGTTACAGCTCTCAGTTGCATTCCTACATCGCTACTGAGAAGTCTGTTCTGGGAGGGGAAGACCAAAAGGTTGCTTTAGTCCCAGTCTATCGGCCTGCGATAGAGAAGGCCTCACTGTGGCTCAACTCTTCCCTCAGAGGAAAGGTAGGATACAAATAGATTGCCCTGGTTGTTGGCCTTCACAGGCTCAGTTGCTTGCTTTCTGCAGTCCCGGGGGGATTCCCCAGGACGTCTGGTTGCCATACCACTGGCTCCTAATAGCTTCTCCATGAGAGGGTGGGAATGCAACTCTCCCTTGAGGGGCTACATCATCTCCAAGGAAACATTTAACGCGATGGGTAGCCATGGCGAAGCGCAACTCAGGGGAAACGGCTGTAACGAAGGTGGAAGGGGAGCAGGGAAGGACACAAACTGCCAGACAGAGGCTTTCCCCCAACGTAGCTCAACTATGGCCCTCCAAGTCTGGGACTCCCATTCCCATCATACCATGCTGGCTGGGGCTGATGGGATTTGGAGTCCAGCAACAACAAAGACCACAAGCTCCCCACTGATGAACTACACCACGTGAGGCTTTTTCTACTTTAGATATTGGGGTGGGGGAAATCGCCAAAGAGACTCAAGATACGCTTTTTACAAAATTATGCTCAAAATAAAGTACAGAGAGAGAAGGGAGGCACATGGGAGAGGAAAAATCTATATCCCACACCATTACTTGTATTCAGGAGGAGTCACCCCAATAAATTAATTGGCGTCAAATCCAGGACACGCAAACACAAGGACTCCTTCATGGAACCCAGAACCAACCTGTGGAATTCACAGACCACGAGATGTGGCGACGACGGCCTCTTTGAAATGGAATCAAAAAATTCATGGAGGTTGGGGGGGCAAGATCTATGAACAGTCATGGGATAAATGGATCCCTGGTCATATTCTGGTAGGGTGGAAGGCAGGGAGCCCATAAAGCAGGGGAACGGCCAGTCAAGGAGAGGCCTGGCCAATGCAATTCTCATTTTGTCTCCAGGGGGCAAGACTGAGATGGAGGAGGAAGAAGCTGGAAGTACAGGATGCAAGCAGGAAGGCAGGCAGATGGGGCTGTGAGGGCAGACTGGGGATAACTGGGCAGTGCCCCCCCCTTTCCCCTCAGGGGTCAGCCTCTACCAGTTGAGCCTATTCTTATGCCTTACCTCCAGCCCCTTCTTCTTAAACCAGGCTCGGATCCCGTCAACATTCCAGGAGGTGACCTTCAAGGTGTATTTCTTGCCACTGGGAGAGGTGAGTTTGTCAGGGGGGTCTTGGTACAGGATTGGACCATCGGCCTCCTTCTCAGCTTTCGCCCCACCTTTCTTAGCCTTCTTAGGCTCTGGTTCTGGCAAGAATAAAGAGTGAAGAATAAGAAACAATTCGCTTTTCCATCAGTCACGAGAAACATTGGGATTCCATGTAAGGTTTGCAAAGACCTACTTGCCTGATTTCATCTAGCAAACAACGTTTTCCTCCAAGCAACTAGGTAAAGGTAAAGGGACCCCTGACCATTAGGTCCAGTCATGGCCAACTCTTGCTTTATTGGCCGAGGGAGTCGGCATACAACTTCCGGGTCATGTGGCCAGCATGACTAAGCCGCTTCTGACAAACCAGAGCAGCACACGGAACGCCGTTTACCTTCCCACCGGAGCGGTACCTATTTATCTACTTGCACGTTATCATGCTTTTGAACTGCTAGGTTGGCAGGAGCAGGGACCGAGCAATGGGAGCTCACCCCGTCGCGGGGATTTGAACCGCCGACCTTCTGATCAGCAAGTCCTAGCCTCTGTGGTTTAATCCACAGCGCCACCTGCATCCCTAGCAACTAGGTAGTGGTGGTTTATAAGCATCAGTTTTTCTTTTGTCCATATATGAATATTGTCAGTGTAGGCATGTAGCCTAGTGGATTGGGCGGTGAGGCAGGCTGGTTAGTTCTGTGGATTTATTTGCAAGACTGGATCCAAGCACATGTGTGTCATTCATTCATTCACACAAAACACACACACATATAAAGATGCCACACAAGAACCAAGACCGGGGCAGAGGAACACCTCCACCAGAGAAGCAGTTTTAGGTAACTCCAGGGCTAGCAATGTAGGATTACGAGCCAGTGTGTTGGTTAGAGGGTTGAGCTAGGACCTAGGAGACCAGGGTTCAAATTCCTACTCAGCTACAAAGCAGTATACAACCCGCTGGGCATGCAACATTATTTATTACATTTATAAATAATAAAATAGATTGCTTGCTTCGTTAATACATTTCCTTCACAGAGTTCAAGGCAGTGTACAAAGTTCTCTTTCTCCCCATCCCAATATTTTATATTCACAGTAACACTGAGGGGAAGGCTAGTTACATTGAAAGATAGTGACATTTCATTGAAAGATGGGCCCACAGCACTAAAATCGAAGGTAAACCTGCCTGCTCTTTGAGGCTTGCAACTGTCAATCACCTGGTGCCATAATGACATCAGGAAATCCACCCACCTATCAAAAATGTCTCACAGAGTTTGGGTTAGTTCTGGATCCAGCCCTCCAAGTTCACTCAATTCCCCACCTTGTAGTAGGTTTGAGAGAAAGACTACGACACAAAAAACATCTGAAAGAATACTCTTAGTAGTAGCAGTAAAAATAATAATTTAATTTCTTATCCATGCCTCACAAAAATAGTGCCAAAGCAGGTTACAGCATTAAATATATATATATATATATATATATATATATATATACATATATGCAGGTTTTGGTGTCCTCGGGTGTCTTCCCGTGTAAAAGTTGGGGTGTCTAGGCGACGTTTCGACGAGGTCTCACTCGTCATCTTCAGGCTGGTGCTTTCGGCTTCTTGTTACTGGAACAGAGCGGGATCTCAATGTTTGAGTTCCTATAAATACTGTAGAGGGGGTGTGGTGTCTAGCCTCCAATGTTCTGGGCAGAGAGGAAGTTCCCAGGCTAGTGTGCCTTTTCTTCTTTTGTTCCTTAATTACTTGAGAGATACCTTGAGTGATTTCTTGAGTGATATCCTGAGTACCACTTAGGTGGGTCATTAGGAGTGGATTAGTTGCTAAAGTCTTTGTGTCTTGACCTCTTGAACTTTGTGAAGAGTTTTCCTGAGAAGATGGCTGTATTGCACTTAGTTGTGCTTTGGCTTGGCTTCGTGTATAGGGGCGAGCTGTGGTTTTGTGGCTTGTGTCAGCCAGATCTGTGTAGGGATTGCAGGGGGGTGCAGCATCCGGAGGTGCCACCATGGACTGGCTACTGGATGGTGTCAGTAATTCATCTGTGGAGAGGGTCTAATGACCCACCTAAGTGGTACTCAGGATATCACTCAAGAAATCACTCAAGGTATCTCTCAAGTAATTAAGGAACAAAAGAAGAAAAGGCACACTAGCCTGGGAACTTCCTCTCTGCCCAGAACATTGGAGGCTAGACACCACACCCCCTCTACAGTATTTATAGGAACTCAAACATTGAGATCCCGCTCTGTTCCAGTAACAAGAAGCCGAAAGCACCAGCCTGAAGATGACGAGTGAGACCTCGTCGAAACGTCGCCTAGACACCCCAACTTTTACACGGGAAGACACCCGAGGACACCAAAACCTGCATTCCTGTACCCGTGAAAATCTACGAAAGCAAATATACATATATATATATATATATATAAAGGTTTAAAACAAATTACAGCCACAAGAACAGGGTGAGTCCTAAAAATATCTATCTCAAGTGTCATATAAGCCCCATTCACATTCAAATCCATCTTTATTGCCAAGATTGAAGACACTGACCTGCCACTGTCTCCTCCTCGGGAAGGGCTTCACCTTCCTTCTTCTTGCCCCGTTTTGGCATCTTAGGTGCCCAGCTGGATCCTACCCTAGGCAGCTGGCAGCACAACCTCGCCTGCAGCAGGCTATTGAACAGCAACGTTGTCTCCTGGGGAGGAAGGATCATGATGGTAAACACTCCCAAATGTCCTCCAAACAGGCACCTTCAGTGCCATAAGCCCCATTGACTTTGGTGGCTTTAAAAGATTAGGCAAATTCACAGTGGATAAAGATGAGAAGATGAGAAGGCTGTGTTCCACCTCTGAATACCATTTGCTGGAAATCACAAGTGGGGAGAGACTGCTGTTGGCATTCAAGTCTTGCTTGTGGGCTTCCCATACGTCTCTGGCTGGCTACTATGAGAACAGGATAATGAATGGGCCTTTGGCCTGATCCGGCAGGCTCTTCTTAAGACGAATCCCATTATTTATTATTATTATTATTATTATTATTATTATTATTATTTATAATAATAATTAGTCCCCTAATAATGCTAACCTGAAAACACTGCATGGGCAACTTTTCACCCAGCAAAGTGTATTTTTGCTTCACAAATATCTGCTCATTCTTAGCCAATTCCCCCAGATCAAATGACAGTGCCCTGACAAGACCTCACCACTCTCTACTATAGCTGCCCAGAGCACAGAAATATATAAGGCATAGACACTAGACTGGATTAAGCTTCTAGCCAATTCAAGTCTTAGCAAGATGCAGTAGTGGGGGCCTGAACCAGTTCGATTTTTACCTGTCATGCAACCACGATGAATTCTGCACCAACTGGATTTTTACCTTCTATGCAACTACGATTGCATATGCACCACTTGGTGGCAGGGTCCCCCCCCCCCATGCAACTATAATGAATTCTGCACCAGCTGAGATTTCACCTGCCGCACAACTTTTAAGGGCACCTTTAAAGGCCTTCCAGGGAGAAGAGGGAACAAAAAGCGGGGAGGAGATATTACCTTATCAATACACCCTTCCTCTGCAAAGACAGAAGACCAGCTTCCCCCTTCGTTTCTGTATAAGTAATACAATTAATAAAATAAAATAATTATTATTTCCAATTATTTCTCCTCCTGCTCTTACCGCACCAGGATCCCTGCGCTCCCCAGAGACAAAGGCGGAGACTGCAGAGCTCGCACGCGCGCCAGGAGAATGGAGAGCCCGGGAGAGCAGCACGTGGAGTGGATTTGTATCACGTGACACAGGCTACTGAAAAGGGCCTGAGAGGGCGGGGCTCTATGAAAGCGAGAGGGGAGATTGCCTTGGTTTTGGTGGAGGAAAGTGTATGGACACTAGTGACATGAAGGGGTTAAAGAATCATAGAGGGTGTCACGTGGAGAGGGAGTAGAAGAAGTTCGGTGACTGATGACGTAGCGGGATTCTCTCCGGGCAGCCTCCGCCCCAAAGGGGAGTCACAAGTTTTACTGGAGTTATACCAGCACCTTAGGTTCTCAATTGAACTGTTGGGGGGGGGGGGCAAAGCGAAATAAAATAAATCAGGCGTGGCGGAAGAGTTTGCACAGGATTAAAAAAAAAAGATGATAATGTTCCACTGCCGGAGGCAACAGCGCTCTGACTGCCAGTGAGTGGCTAGAACTCGCAGGTGGGGAGAGCCATGCGTTCATGCCAGGGGTTGGTATCTCGCTGCCTTCTGCGATGATAAGAAGGGGGTCTAATCCAGCAAGGCTCTTAAAAAGAAGCAATGTTTTTTTAAAAAAATTGTTATTAAAATGCCTATGCTTGCGTTCCCTCCGCATATGGAGGTGGCCGAATGAAAACCAGAAGTCGAGGGCTGATTGACTTTTTTCTATCTCTATATTCTCTGCCTCCTTTTCGTTGCCTATATAATCAAAGAGGAGGCGGCGCTGCAGTTTAAATTTCTCCCGAGTTTTTCCCCCCTCCCCGCCTTTCCCCCTCCAATCCCCGCCCCCGGTTTTTCCTCTCATCATCATCATCATCATCTCGCAGTCTTGAGTTTCTGCAGCTGCAAACTTGGATCAGGGCAAAGACACGGAAGCGGGGAGACAGAGAACCCACGTGGAGCCCATCGCCACCCTCTGAACTGGGGGGGGAAGAGATTGTAAGCCCGCCTCTGGCTATTTCCTTTGCTCCTTTTCTTTGCAGCTCCCAGTGCGCTACGCTAAGCAAATGCTCCGCAACGTTAGGAGGAAGAGGCAGGGCCCCCGGAGGTCCCCGATTCACACGTGCAATAACTCTCTCCCGCAGATGGGAGACGAGATCAAGGCGAGAACCCTTCATTTCAGGTCCTTGAAAGGGGTTAATCCAACAGCGCACAGTCTATTGGACTCCAACTCCCACCAGCCCTAACCAGTGCAGCCAGCGGTGAGGGGATGATGGAAGTTGTAGTCCACAACCACCTGCAGAGGCAACCTGCTTCACCGTAAAAGAGCCCTTACAGTTAATAAGTGTCCCATAAAAATTTGGCCCAAATCTCTGCGATTTCTACCTATTTATTCTACTTCTGACCACTAGAGCAACAGAGAACAAGTCTGTTCCATCTTCAAAGTAACTGATGTTTGGAGGCAGCTGCCAACATCTCTTAATTTTCTCCAGGCTAAACTGGCACAGCCCTTTCAACTTGGTCTGAGTTTGCAAAACCTACACCATCCTGAATACCCTCTTTTTTGTCAACGACCTTATTAAAACCTGGTAGCCGGAGCTGGAACTGCCCTTTTTTCTCTCCCACTGGAACTAAAGCCTGAGCTAAATCTTGGATAGAAAAAGAAAAATCTCAGGTCAGACAAATGTCAAGCACATGCTCTTTAGCCACCTTCTTTCACATGTCCACCAGGGTGGCAAAAAAGTGGACAGGCATCTGTGCCTGTCAGCTGCATGGCTATTGCTGCATGCTTATTATAACAGCATGGAGAGCCAGTGTGATGTGTTGTTTAGAGTGTCAGGTGAGGACCTGAAGATCAGGGTTCTGCCGTGAAGCTCACTGTATGACCTTGAGTCTGTCACCACCTCTCAGCCTGGCCTACCTCACAGGGTTACTGTGAGGATTAATGAGGAGCAGGAGAATCAGGCACACCTCCTTGAGCTCCTTGCAGATGGGACATACACTCTTGTGTAAATTAATTGAAACAAAGCATGTTTTCTGTCTTACTCATAATCCTGTACTCAAAACAAACACGGAAAGTCAGTTGGACGTTATGGTGTCAGAAGCCTGCAGCCAATAGAAGAGAGTTATTACAGAGCTGGAAAAGATGTGTCCTGACGGTACTGGGATATTGCAGCAGGACCTAGCCCCCTGTCACACATCGAAAGTGGTGAAGAAATTCATGACAGAGCAGCAAATACAGGTACATACAGTGGTACCTTGGGTTAAGTACTTAATTCGTTCCGGAGGTCCGTTCTTAACCTGAAGCTGTTCTTAACCTGAAGCACCACTTTAGCTAATGGGGCCTCCTGCTGCCACTGCGCCACCAGAGCACGATTTCTGTTCTCATCCTGAAGCAAAGTTCTTAACCCGAGGTACTATTCCTGGGTTAGTGGAGTTTGTAACCTGAAGCGTATGTAACCCGAGGTACCCCTGCACTTGATTGGCCAGGGAATTCCCTGGACGTAAATCCAATTGAGAATTTGTGGGCTATATGCAAAAGTCGCCTCTGTGCTGTAGACTGTATGACTATGGAGAAGCTCACTCAGGCGCTGATTCAAGTGTGGTCCAGGGATCCAAAAATCAACAGTGACTGTTTGAAGCTAGTAGACGCCATGCCAAACCATGTTCAAATGCTGCTTAAAAATGGCAGAGGTCAAATCCATTACTAATGTATGTATATGTGAGTTTTGTGCTTGTCTATGTGAGTTTTGTACAATAAATTACATTGTTTGTTTCAATTAGTTGCACAAGGGTGTAAATGCAATAAATAAATAAATTACCAGGTAGGGCAGGGAAGGGAAAAGTGGGAAACGGGGGGCAAGGGATGGTGGTGGTTCTGATATGTATTTGTGATTGTACTCTGTTTTCTTCATAGTGGCAGACTTAGGCTCTCAAATTTCTATGGCGCCCTGTGCAACATTAAAATTCGGCGCATGCCTCTTGTGCCCAGTTCTACAGCATCGTTGTGGTGCCCTGTGCAGTGCGCTGCCCAGTGCAGCCAAACTGGTCATGCTACCCTAAAACTGCCTCTGGTGGGTTGGAGGCAACATGGTGCATCTTTGCAACAAAGTAAAAAATTCTCTCTCTCTCTCTCTCTGTCTGTCTTTCTCTGTCTTTCCAGGATGCTATGCCTGTGGTGATAGGCTTTGAGGGCAGTGCCAACAAGATTGGAGTGGGGATCGTGCGGGATGGAGAGGTGCTGAGCAACCCTCGGCGAACATATGTCACCCCTCCGGGGCAGGGTGAGTGTAGCCGTTCTACCACGTGATTCCTCCGCTCTGTGTTCCCTGCACACATGTACCCTGCACTGAAGGAGTGTCCCATTTTGTGCTTCGTCCAGAACCCATGCATGAGATGGGAATTGAACAACTTTGAATAAGTTGCTCTCTCTCTTTTTTTCTGGAATTATATTTTGCATAATTCCAGCTTTTTTAGCATTATTAATTCACGTTTTGCTGGTTAGGGGCAGGGCACTATCTGACTGTCTCTCTGGCTTCTGAGACCTTGCCAATGCACTTTCAAGCATAGCTTCTCCATTTTAAGGTTTAGGAACATGGCTGTTGTTATTATTATTTTTTTAAAAAGCTGCAATCTTCAGGATTTGAATTATCTGCTGCTGCAGAATCTCAGCGTACACAGAGACAGCCCTGAGCACACTTCTTCCTTGCCATTCCGAGTTCTACAAACATTTGCGTAATACTTTCTCTTGACACACAATTTGGGTTTCTGGTGGGTGTGCAGAGGAGTGTGGACAGAGAGAAGGAGGGCAGTATACACTGAGTTTGCACAGCTCACCTTAAGAGATCTGCCTTCAGCTTTCCATGTCACCCTGTCCTGATGCCTTTTTCCTTCCTCCACATTCCAGGTTTCTTGCCAAGTGACACTGCGTGCCACCACCGGGCTTGTATCCTCGATGTGCTGCAGGAGGCCCTGCAGGAGGCTGGGCTGAAGCCGCAGGACATTGATGCTGTGGCTTTCACCAAGGGTGAGTCCCTCACATAATTCTTGCTGGGCAGCCACCATTTTGGATTCCTCAAGGAGACTTACCAGACGGGTGACCTTGAAGACAAGGTCGGAGGTTCCTTCAAATGCATCTCTCTGCATTCAGGAAAAAAGAGGCAGCATTACCACAGTTCAAGGAAACATTTCAGCCAGGCGCAAGCCAGTGAGGGGGCAGGGCCTGAGAAGAGGTCTGAGGGCCAGAAATAGAAGCCTGGAGGGCCACATATCCCACCTTGATATTTTATGATAAGGTAGCAGTTTTATGATAATAACGCTAATAGTTCTTGGGTGGAAACAATGAAGAGGGTATTGAGGAAAACACAGTCGTTATTAGGATGTGAGAAAGGCAAATTCCATCCAGTCCTGTTGGCCTTAAACATCTTTTCCCCTCCCTTATCCAGGTCCAGGCATGGGTGCCCCATTGGTGACTGTAGCAGTTGTGGCACGGACGGTGGCCCAGCTGTGGGGGAAGCCTCTGCTGGGGGTGAATCACTGCGTGGGGCACATTGAGATGGGGCGGCTGATAACTGGTGCCCAGAACCCGACCGTGTTGTACGTCAGTGGTGGAAACACACAGGTAAGATCTTGTTCTTACAGTGGCCAACAGATGCCACTGTGAAGTCCACAAGGAAGACCCAAACACAACAGCAACTCTCCCCAGGTGTGATTCCCAGCAGCTGGTATTCAGAGTTTTGTACTTGGGTGCTTCTCTTTAGCCATGAACTCTTTAGCCATTTGGGGGGGCAAAATGTAGATTTCCTGCCCTTTCCACAGTTCTCCATCCTGAGTCTTGCTGTGTTTTGAACGCTGCAGCAAGGAGAGGGCAACCTGTGGCCTTCCCAATGTTGTTGACGTTCTCCAGTTTCCATCAGCCAGCATGGCCTGTGGTCATGGATGATGGGAGTCGTAGTCCCACAAAGCTACTAACTTGGATGGCTTTGCTCTATTGACATTGTAGGAGGCAGTATCTTTCTGGAAACTGCAGGCAGGGAGAGGGCTCTTGGGCTCAGGTCTGCCTTGGGGGTTCCCCATCATGGGCGTCTGTTCAGCCACTGTGAGACGAGGATGCTGGGAGATGAGCACATGGCCTGATCCAGAAAGGCTCTTCTTAGGTTCTCTCTCCTCTGACAGTGGAGGGAAAATACAGGTGTCTTTCCCCCCCTCTCCCAAGCTCTTCCCCCTCTTAATTTATTTCATCTTTTGTATTGGCTGGCTCCTCCCCATCCCACTGCTTGGAAATTTCAACCCTAGTTCAGCGCTTAAGGTGTTACCCTGCACTCTCTCTGAGTGTGCTTTAGACGTATGGTCTGGAGGTGTCCTGAGCGTCATCTCTTTCACCTCTCCACCTCACACTCAGGTTATTGCGTATTCTGAGCACCGATATCGTATATTTGGAGAAACCATCGACATCGCCGTAGGGAACTGCCTGGACCGCTTTGCTCGGGTGTTGAAGGTGAGCAATTGAAAGGAGAGACAACTAGGACTGGGCGATACCTGGTTTTTGACATCGTGATATGTCACCAGCTAAACACCGTGGTATCCTGACACATCACCACGTCTAAAATGAGGATGAAGCTACGTAGAGGCACTGACTAGCTTCCCGGTTTTTGCCGCATCGTGATTTTTGCACAGCACACACCTATGATTTGCGATATATCGCCAGGTCAAAAATTATGAAACCAATATCACTAGATGGTCTTCAAGCCGGTTTTGAACGATATATTGATATACCGCCCAGCCCTAGAGACAACTACAGATAAAATGGGGAAGAGGAGAAACTTGTTCACCACCAGTGTGGTGTAGTGGTTAAGAGCAGTGGACTCATAATCTGGTGAACTGGGTTTGCTTCCCCCTCCTCCACATGCAGCTGCTGGGTGACCTTGGGCCAGTCACACTTCTCTGAAGTCTCTCAGCCTCACTCACCTCACAGAGTGTTTGATATGGGGGAGGAAGGGAAAAGGAGATTGTTAGGCACTTTGAGACTCCTCAGGGTAGTGATAAAGTGGGATATAAAATCCAAACTCCTCTTCTTCTTCTTCAAGGAAAAAGTGGTATATAAATGTAATAAATAATTAAGAGCAGGCCAGCCCCCCCCCCTCTCCAGGCCCATAACCTTACCTGCCTGAGACTGAGAGGGGTGGGGATAGAAGCGACACACAAAGCGATGGAGAAATAATTGGCTGCTTCTCTCCTCCTGTTTACTTTCCCCTTCTCTATCTCTCCTTCACCTTGGGGACTGATTTTCCTTATGACTTGGAAGGGGGCGGAGAAGGGAACATTAGCTGCCAGAAATGCAGAAAATGGAAGGCGAGAGCAAAGTGATAGCTTCCCTGTTTCTCCTCGTGTGCAATTTCTATCCCTCTCCACCTTTCTCTGACTGTTGCTCAACAGGTGAAACTCTCATTTGGTAGGGCTCCTCTCACGGGATGAGTAACGTACATAGCCAGATGGCTCCCCAATGGTCGATCTGGCTGGTTCTGTGTGATGGGAAGGGTGATGGTGCCTTACGAGGCTGTATAGAGTTCTGACAGCTGTGTTGCCTCTCTTGACTTAGATCTCAAACGATCCCAGCCCGGGCTACAACATTGAACAGATGGCCAAGAAGTGAGTAATGTAAAAAGAAAAAAAAGACATACACACATTTTGTGCAAACGTGTTAAATTTTTCACTAGCTGCATGAGTTGCACTGGGTTTTCTGTTTCATTCTCAACCCCACCCCGGCTTCGGAGAAAGTTGTTTAGTAATAGTTTGATCTACACCCAGCATTCGGGAGAAGAAAAGGGACTAGGAATTGCCAATAAATGCAAAAGGAAAAGGGTCCTGTTTGGGGCACATCCCAAATTGGGATTGAGCCCCAATTGCTAAAAGTCCGCCCTAACAGGCTTTTGGGGGTTTCCTGAGCTTTCCACAAATGCTATATTCCCCATTTTCAGCCTTTTGTATGCAATATGCGAAATTTATATATATAATTAATTTTACTAAGCAAAGCTGAGATTACAGATTGCAGGGCAGGGACCTAGACCCTGTTCTGCTGGGGATCGGGGCCCCCACAGCGGAAGTAGTCACAATTACCAGCACCTCTTCTAGTCTCTTCAAGTCTAGGCAAGTCAGGTCAAGGCCCAGCAGATCAGGACCCTGGACAGCTCCCAGTGAGCCTTGTTGGCTTAGGTATGGAAGATGCTCTCCCAGCAAAGGTCCTAAGTTACCCTGAGGCTGGCAGAGTCTTCTCTTCCAGTGGTTCTACGTCGCTGGGGAGGACTGCCTGCAACCCTTCAAGGGCCCTGTGGCCAGTTCTGCAGTCTCGTGCACCCACGTGGCTGCAGAGTAGCAGAAGCTACATAGGGAGTCATTCCCAGAGTCTGAGGATGACAGGAGAACCACGTTCTCACTTGGGAGGGGGGGGGACACTGCAGAAGAGGATGCTGAAAGTCTTCCGAGTGTGGCAGCTGACGAGACCCTGAAATGGGGGACATAACTCTTGTGCCTTGTTACGGCATCATGTAGAAGGAAAGTGTGATGATTATAAGAACGATATACTTAAAAAGCAAAATAATGAATAACAACAATTTAACATAATATAAAATTTATTGTGCAGGTAAATAATAATAATAATAAATGTGAGTTCACAATATTATTTGTGGCAGGAAAATCCTGATGATACCCCCACTGTGTATATTTCTCATCAACAAGGTTTTAGGTTGCCCAATGCCTAGCTATATCCTTGGGAAGACTCGTTTTATGTATTAAAAATATAACACACACACACCACTTCTTTCCTGTCACAGACAATTGTATAAATTTGTCCCAAGGTGCACGTATTGGATGCCTTTCCCCACAATTTTAATGAGGCCTAGTGCGTTGTGGTGTATTTAAAAAAAATGGACACAAACAAACTGGATTCTAAGGGGACTGGACACCTATAAAACATCCTTGGGTTGTGAGAGGGGGACTTAACACATTCTGCTTCCTACACAGGGGCCAAAAGCTGGTGGAACTCCCCTATACAGTGAAAGGCATGGATGTGTCATTCTCTGGGATCTTATCCCATATAGAGGTAAGGTTAAATCTTGTTATCTTCCATGTCAGCTTTCTCTCTTGTGTGTCGGGGTTTCTTCTGCCCTTGAATGCTGGATGACAGACATGGGACTTCTTTCAAACTATAGTCTGACTATAGGCAGGAGAATGGGTCGAGCTTGTGCCAGCTTGTAGCTGCACGGCAGCCTTGCCAGCAAAAACGGTGGCAACCCTTCTTAATTCCCCCTTCTTTTCCTCTCTCTGCGCAGGAAGTGGCTCATAGGATGCTAGCTGCAAAAGAATGTACTCCGGAGGACCTCTGCTTCTCCCTACAGGTGAGGAACTAACCAGACCAAGGCCTAGGATGGGGCTGATATGCTGCCTCTAGGGTTGTCATATGAACATAGGAAGTTGCTTGAGACAGACCATTGGTGCATCTAGCTCAACGGCCTCGGTCCAGTATACCTGAAGGAGCATCTCCACCCCCATCATTCTGCCCGGACACTGAGGTCCAGCGCCGAGAGCCTTCTGGCGGTTCCCTCACTGCGAGAAGCCAAGTTACAGGGAACAAGGCAGAGGGCCTTCTCGGTGGTGGCACCCACCCTGTGGAACGCCCTTCCACCAGATGTCAAAGAGAAACACTACTACCAGACTTTTAGAAGACATCTGAATACAGCCCTGTTTAGGGAAGCTTCTAATGTTTAATAGGTTATTGTATTTTAGTGTTCTGTTGGAAGCCGACTAGAGCAGCTAGGGAAACCAGCCAGATGGGTGGGGGTATAAATAAATTATTACTATTATTATTACTATTATTATTATTATTATCATCATCATTATTATTATTATATCATCTACAAGGACAGGTATTGATGCTCTCCAGGGTTTCACATAGGAGATCTCTCTCAGCCCTGTCTGGAGATTATGGGAACTGAACCTGGAATGTTCTGATGTTCTACTGCTGAGCTTGTGGCCCTTTCAAGGCCACCCACTGTTGGGCAAAAGCATTTCTGGTCCATCCTCTTGAGCGGCTGCTTTTCAATCCTATTTGAGGAGGAACGAGCAACAATGGTGCTTTCTAGACCAACTTAGTGTATCAGCTTTTCCAGGTCAACCAAGAAAGAGGCAGCAGGCCTCTTTAGAGGTTGCTTAGCAACTATGAAGGGCCTGGTCCCTCTCCTTACCCATCAGGGCAGGCAGGAGAGGGTGACACACTTTGTGCCCAGAGATGGAAGAGGGTGGGACCAGTGGGTAGGCAAGGGCACCCAGTGTGGCAGTGGGCACCTAATTATGATGCCCACATAAAAACAGGGCCCAGGGCTCAACCTGTGGCCTCAAAAATGGATGCCTTCATAATTGTTTTGTCTGTTTTGGTTTCTCTTTGCCCACCAGGAGACTCTGTTCGCTATGCTGGTGGAGATAACGGAACGGGCCATGGCGCACACAGGCTCTCGTGAGGCACTGATCGTGGGTGGCGTTGGCTGTAGGTGTCACCAAGCAAGTGTGGTGTGAATGGCTGAAGGCGCTGCCCCGTTCGCGTTTTGAATTCTCCTCCCATCTCTCCTTCCCCAAACAAGTCCTCAGAGCAATTTGATCTACACAGTGGCTCCATCTGCGTAGCTCCACCTCCCCAGTGCTTTCTCATCACTCCCAGTATGTTCTCAAAACTGGGCTGGGACCCTCTGTTTTCAGCCTTTGTTGAACAGTGTCACATCTAAGTGGTTCCCCACCGTTTCTGTCTTCAAAATCCTTTATTTTCTCACCTGTGTTTCATCCAGCAACAAATGCTTCTTTAAAAACTCTGATTTGATACTTTCTAATTTGGAGATTTTCACATATGTATTTCAACTCAAGTTACCATTTCTGATCCAAGATAGTTGCCAACTTGAATGCCTTTAAAAAGAGGATTAGGCAAATTCACAGAGGATAAGGCTACTAGATACTGGATACTAGACACAATAATTATGTTCTTTCTCCACAGCCAGAGGCAGTATATGACTCTAAATACCAGTTGCTAGGAATTACAGGTGGGGAGAAGGCTGTTGGCCTGGTCAGTAGACTCTTCTTATGTTCCTCGTTTTATACCCACAACTGTTCTGTGGAAACAAAATCCAAACTACTTGTGTCCACCAGGGCAGTGGTCTTTAACCTTGGGTCCACAGATCTTAGTGGACTACAGCTCCCATCATCCTTGACCATTGGCTAAACTGGCTGTGGATGATGGGAGTTGTAGTCCAACAAAGACCCAAAGTTGGAAGAACACTATCCTGATATTGAAGAAGGCTAGGTTTGCTATAGACAGCCAAGACTGAGGCCCACCCACCCACCTGTTAGGTCAGGCAAAGGCAAACTCAGTCCTCCAGATGTTTTGGGACTACAACTCCCATCATCCCTAGCTAACAGGACCAATGGTCAGGGATGATGGGAATTGTAGTCTCAAAACATCTGGAGGGCCGAGTTTGCCTATGCCTGAGTTAGGTTCTTCCCTCGTTGGAGGTGGGCAGGTGCCGAACATACAAAGGTGCTTTTTCTGGCATGTTGTCTGTTTGCCCTCACTGAATGCACAGCATACATTCCCTGTGTTCTTCCTCTCCAGGTAATGAGAGGCTGCAGGAGATGATGGGAATCATGTGCAAGGAAAGAGGAGCAAAACTCTTTGCTACGGATGAAAGGTAAGCTTCCCCCTGCCTGCTTCCATTCCAAGACCCTCCCAGATTTGGTCTCTCATGAATCTGCGGCAGAATGGTTTTCCAAAGCTGTTTTTTCAGATTCATAAACATCGTTAACACAGAGGGGTAGCTGTGCCCTTTTGTTAAAAACTATTTTGCAGCAAAAGCAACCAAGAATCTCCTGGCATCTTCAAGCCTTATTTTTAGAAGCTTTTGTGGGCCCACGTTGTCAGATATGCAAATTATAGGCTGAGCAAGTTTGATTCTATTCACCTGGGCCTTGATCAAGACAAGAGTTTGCCCTCCCACTGCAGATGTTAAATTCGTACCGCAAGATAAGGGGACTTGCATTGTGAATGATACTGCATTGAGCTTTACTTAGAAGCACCTAAATGTCATCTTTGCATTTTGTGGACGTGCGGCCCACCCCACAGCTTACTGTTTTATTAATCCGGAGGCAGTAAAACTCCGAACTAGGAGTGAGCCCAGAAGTCCCAGCATCGCCGACACCACCTCAACACCCCTTTAACCATTATTCTTCTCTGCCCATCCAGGTTCTGCATTGACAACGGAGCCATGATTGCACAAGCTGGCTGGGAGATGTTCCGCTCAGGGCAAATCACTGCGCTTCAGGATTCGTGGATTACACAGAGGTGACTGTGCCTTGTTTTGTGAGGTGGGGGAGGGTATCTTGAGTGCAGATCTCAGTTGAGGCCTGCTACAAGCCCAGGCTCAGGCTGTACTGCAGAAGAGCAGAGCTCCGATGTTGCTTCAGCAGCTATCAAACGGAGATGGTGGAACCTTATTTTTGTTGCCAGCCCTGCCCTCAATAGTAGGGAACCATAACATGAAAAATTTTTACAGGTAAGTTGGGAAGACAGAACAAAGCGCTGCCCTAATGCAGCCTCAACCTGGCCTTTTCCCACCTTTCTGCAGGTATCGTACGGATGAGGTGGAGGTGACTTGGCGTGACTGACCGCTGCTTCTCTCTGCATGGAAGCCATGTCTCCTGAAGGCGATAAACAGCCAGATACATAGACATTGCGGACAGGAATACCAGGGTTGCTTGAATCGCCATGGACATTTGATGGGAAACTAATTCGAACCAGAATAAACGCTTTGGCTTTTGTTTAGAAGCTCCTGTGGTGTTTTCTGTCCTAGGCCACAAGCTGTTGTGTGAATAGAAAAAGGGGGGGGTGCAATGTACCTTCTTCCTTTCAGAAAACTAAGGTGTGATTTGTGGATGGGTTTACTTGAGCAACCCAAGACCTAACCAAGAGGGACCATGGAGGTCAGAGATGGGGAATCTCCCTCCCCCCCCAGGCCTGAGGGCCATCTTCTTTGCTGGGGGGGGGGCCACACATGCAATTGTTACCTTTTGTGCAGTCTGCTAGCTTGTACACCACGCACCTCTCCATCATCACCCAGGCCAGCAAGAGGCATTCTCAGGGTTCAAGAACACATTCCTGCGAGGCAGAAATACTCAAGGAGGATGTGAAGCAGAATTGTTGAGGGATGTGCCCTTGGAAGACAGTGTGGTGGTGGCTAGGGAAGGGGTGCTGTCTGGGGAGAATCTAGAGGGCAAGATAAACATAAGATGAGCCAGCGTGGTGTAGTGGTTAAGAGCGGTAGACTCGTAATCTGGTGAACCGGGTTTGATTCCCTGCTCCTCCACATGCAGCTGCTGGGTGACCTTGGGCCAGTCACAGTTCTTTGAGGTCTCTCAGCCTCACTCACCTCACAGAGTGTTTGTTGTGAGGGAGGAAGGGAAAGGAGATTGTTAGCTGCTTTGAGACTCCTTCGGGTAGTGATAAAGCAGGATATCAAATCCAAACTCTCTCTCTTGAAGGGATTCATTTGGCCCCAGGGCCTGTGTTCCCCACACTCCGGTGTAGGTGGAAAGGATCAGACTCTCATTGGCATTAGATAATTTGCCAGATCTCAGTTTGCCAAATGGGAATAATACTCATTTCTAGAATTCCTCTCCTAAACTCACCTTTCTCTCCCGCTTTGCTACATTCGCTGAACCTTCTCTCCCCTGCCTGGGATTTCCACATCAATATCAAGTGTCTAGTCCCTGGTGTTAAAACCTGTTCTGGCACTGCACTCTCCAGCGGCTCCCTTTCTGTGATTTTGGCGGCTTTGCTTGAAAAAGCCAAGAGCAACTCACAGGGCAGGAGCCCTAGACGTCGTTAACCAACAATATTTAAAACGTATTTAATATTTACAGATGCTCCCAGGCTTCTAAGCACAGAACCCCCAGGAAATCGGTACTTTAGAGCTTTCAAGTCCATCAGGTACAATCCTGGAAAATGGAAATGGAGAAGCTTAACGCTCGGTTGCAGAATCCCCTCAGAACACGTCCCTGCTTTTTTGAGACACAGAAACCAGTCCTTTGGCTTATTTTTGCAGGTGTCTCTGGAGTCTGTGTTAGCAATGAGGCTGCAGTGTCACAATTAGGGCTTCAAATAGTCTCTCGCACGGCGCTGCCTCCTACTGGCAGTAGAGGGTGAGAGCATCCTCCTGGTTGCCTCGGATGAAGACGACCGGCGGGTGGAGGCCCTTGGAGACCATCTCGAGCCAGGCCATGTAGAGGGCGCTTGGGCAGGCCCCTTTCCGTACCACGGGGAGGCTCCTAGAAAAACAGAGGGAGGGTAGGGAGAATGTTAAGAGCGTTTAACTAGGAAGCGGGAGAAGGGGGTTCAAATCCCCAATGGGCCAGTCGCTCACTCTCGGCCTAATCCTACCTCACAGGGTTGTTCTGAGGATAATGTGGGAAGGAAGAGGAGAACTACCTATGTATGCCTACTTGGAGGAAAGGTGGGATAAATAAATAAAACGGGAAGACATGTGAGAGAGGGTGGGCTGCTTGCAACATCTGAAGGCAGCCCTGTTTAGGGAAGTTTTTAATATTGAATGCTGTATTGTTTTTAATTATTGATTGGGAGCCGCCCAGAGTAGCTGGGGAAACTTGGCCAGATGGGTGGGGTATAAATAATAAATTGTTGTTGTTGTTGTTGTTGTTATTGCAAGTAAGAAATCCATTAAAAATGTTTTCTTTAGAAACAGGCCCTCAATGCCTGTTTTGGCCTATGGCAGCCAACGTTCTGCACTGAGAGAAAGAGAAAGGGGCTACTGCTGTAAGATACTGATGCTTGTCCCACTCTTCTGGAACCAATTATTCCAGGGAAGAGCTATACAGTCATACCTCAGAAGTAGAACAGAATCCGTTCCGGAAGTCTGTTCGACTTCTGAAACGTTCAACTTCCAAAGCACGGCTTCTGATTGGCTGCAGGAGCTTCCTGTAGCTAATCGGAAGCCCCCTCAGACGTTCAGCTTCCAAAACAACGTTTGAAAACGAGAACAATCATTTCCGGTTTTTGATCGTTCGGGAGCCGGGACGTTCGACTCCCAAGGCGTTCAGGAGCAGAGGTACGACTGTAACTTAGTGGTTGATTATCCTCTTTCCATGTAGCAGGTCCCAGGTCCAATGCCTCACATCTCCTGGTAGGGCTGGTAACGTCCCCTGAGAGCTGTTGCTGGCCAGTGTGAACTATACTGAGCTAGATGAACCCAATGTTTAGTATCAAGGTAGTTTTGTGCGCTAGGAAACTTGTGTTCAGAAAGCCAAGAATTTTCTTTTATTTTTGGACCAGCTCCTGATTTTTTGCACCCAGTGTCGAATTCTCTTCATGGGCAGAATTGGAATATATGTGGCCCTTACTATCACCACCACAACATGGGGGACGATGACTGTTGTTTCACCCACCCTTCAGAGAAATGGGGACCAGCAGCTGGTTGCTTGGGGTCACCCTGGGCCCTGAGAGAGTTTGCCACCAGGCCTACAAGCCCCTAGAGCAGGGTTTTCGAAACACTGGTCTCCAGCTGTTTCTGTACTACATTTCCCATCATTCCTGACCACTGGTCCTGCTAGCTAGGGATGATGGGAGTTGTAGTCTAATAAATAAATAAATCTGGAGACCTAAGCTTGGGAAACCTGCCCCAGAGCAGGGATGGGGAACCTGTGGCCTTCCAGATGTCATTGACTATGGTTTGCATCAGCCCCAGGCAGCATAGCCAATGGTCAGGGATAATGGGAGCTGTAGTCCAACAAAATCTAGAGGGCCACAGGTTCCCCATTCCTATGAAGGCTGTATCTGTTATGTCTCAACCACCTGGTGTGGCTCTTCTGTCAGAAATCAGAAGGAACCCAATGGGGTGTGTGCACAAGAATCATGGGACAAGGGCAAAAAGGGGCAAAACCACCCCATTCAGGGATCTCAACGTTTGAGGAAGAAGAAAGTAGGGAAGTGACTCACATGACAATGAGGGCTGCATTCCTAGAGTGGTCTTGAAGTATCTCATGTAGACGCATGTGCTGTTCAGACTGAAGACGCCATGTTGGAAAAGGAGGAGGAGACATGTTAAAAGTGAATTTTGGTCACCCCTTCCCCCTTTCATGCTCCTTTAAACCCCAGTAGACTCTTTCGCCCTATTGGAACCAGAATGGGAAGCTCCCACCACTTTGGATTACGAAGGACGGCTCTCTGTTTTGGATCGCACATTGTTTTAGGAAGCGCGAATTAGGTAGGTTCGGTTTTTAATACGAACTGAATTAAGGCACCCCCTTCACCAGGACCCTCAAACACTGGGGACAGAATCCATTAATAAGCCCACCTTTTTCTTGTAGACTCGGAGGTCTTCGTCTGTGACCTTCCACGGTGCATCCTTTTGCATCTCTTCCACGGTTTCCTGGCCTTTCTGGCCTTCGTTGAGCCGGAAGGGAGCTATGATGTCCTCAAATTCTTTGCGACTGCCATGGTAGGAAGGTTGGGGAGAGGAAGGGGAACAAGTCAAGCCAACGTTAGGAAGACAGAGCAGAGCAAAATGGATAAATGGGAGGAAGGGCCCAAACCACGTGAAGGAACTGTATTCTTAAGTGGAAACAACAATCAAGGCCTATGGAACAATTTGGGGTTGGAACCTCGAGACTTTTTGCACAGACTCCCAAGTGGGGGAAGCAGGGAGGCACCAAACCTATTGCTTTCAAAATGTATGAATGTACAGAGGTCAGCTTTAAAAATATATAGATATACAAATGGTCTAGACATCTGTTTTCCAGTCTGCCTTTGCTTGCTTGTAGTGTTTCACCAAAACAGTACTGTCAAGAGGCATAGGAAAGTCAAGGGCTGAATTTGTGAGAGTCTTTTTTTAAAAAAATGGCAAAAAGTCATAAAGACCCTGAAATGTCCCAACCCAACTAGGGACAGTAGTAAGAAAAAGGTTCTTTCTCACTGCAAAGCTAAGGGCTGCTGGTGACGTCAGATGTAGACAATGACTAATCCTCTCGCTCTGCCCTATTTCTCTCCTGGGTGAAAATTCCAAGCTCAAAATGGCAACTTGAGTAACAGCTGTGTACATCCTCACCCATTTTGTGGAGCGGTGATCATTCACAAAATACACAACCTTGCTAGACTGTCACTGGGGAGCAAGAATTGTAACAAGAGGAACTCGCACTAAATGCCCCTCCAGGCAAGCCTCCTTTTTTATTGCACTTTCGCAATGATTTGTACTCATTATGTTGTTGGGGCAGCTACACATGATCCCACTTTCAATACTGTTTGCGCCTGCAGAGGTTTCCATGCAGACATCTTGCTTCGTTTCCAATCTGTGCATACCCTGTAACTTCCTGTAGCTTTTTTATACAGTGGTACCGCCATGACTGGACCTAATGGTCAGGGGTCACTTTACCTTTACCTTTACCTTTACCTTTACCTTTACCTTTACCTTGGATTAAGAACTTAATTCGTTCTGGAGGTCTGTTCTTAACCTGAAACTGTTCTTAACCTTGGGTACCACTTTAGCTAATGGAGCCTCCCACTGCCGCCGCAGCACGATTTCTATTCTCATCCTGAAGCAAAGTTCTTAACCCGAGGTACTATTTCTGGGTTAGCGGAGTCTGTAACCTGAAGTGTCTGTAACCTGAGGTACCACTGTACAGTGGTACCTCGGGTTAAGTACTTAATTCGTTCCGGAGGTCCGTACTTAACCTGAAACTGTTTTTAACCTAATCACATTTTTAGAGGGCCGCTAATCGAAGTTTGGGAAAGATATCAAAATCTGTTAGAGCCGAAAACACCACATTGGCTTTCACCTCTCGAAGTAATGAGTACAAAAACCATTAATATGAGAAGCAATTGGGCAACTTATGATCAGCTACTAACTAAGGTTGAAGGGAAATGGAAGCTAAAACCGTATGAGCAAACAAAGGAACATGTTTACGATTGGCTACATCACCATCAGGTGAATCAGATGTTTAGTAAAGATATCAAAGAAAGAGGCTATGCAGATAAAGACTCAAAATTCCAGACAGAAATAATAAATAATAAAGTGAAAATTATATCTAAGATATATAGGATGTTGTTGGACTGGAATTTAGGCGATGAGGAAGTCAAATCGGTGATGATCCATTGGTCAAGGGATATAGGTCATAGTATACAGTTTGAGGATTGGGAGAAACTTTGGAAGGAGGGGGTAAACTTTACGGCGTGTACTTCGATAAGGGAAAACGTCATGAAGATGTTTTATAGGTGGTACTTGACACCCATGAAATTATCAGAAATGTATAAGGTGGATAATAAGTGCTGGAGATGTAAAGACATAGAGGGCTCCTTCTACCATATGTGGTGGGAGTGCAGAAGGGTGAAACAATTTTGGGAGAAAGTACACACTGAATTGAAGAAGATATTAAAGTACACGTTCATAAAGAAACCAGAAATCTTTCTTCTAGGGATATTAGGACAAGAGATAAAAAAGGAAGATCGCAGATTGGTATACTATGCGGTTACGGCAGCAAGGGTAGTATTAGCCCAGAAGTGGAAACTACGGGAAACCCCAACGGTGGAGGAGTGGAGATCTAAGTTGTCGGATTACGCAGAGTTGGATAGATTAACAGGAAAAGTTAGATACATAAGAGACCAAGTGTTCACCAAAGATTGGGAAAAGTATGTAGATTATCTGGAATGTATTAGTGAAGGGCAAATAACGCTAAAGGGATTTAGAGACGCACTGTGAAAGACTAAGAGTTATTGTGCAAAGCAAACAGGAATTAGGAATCGGTATAATGACAATATAAGTAATGAAACGTGTAATTTTACTTATTGCTTCGAATGATTTACGGACAGGCTGAAGGAAGTCCCGTAAGAGACGACTATGTTATATGGATGATATGGAAATGATAATTGCTGTTTATTATTTTTAATTTTTCTTTTCTGTGTATTTTCTTTGTATTTGTGTGTTACCTTGTGTTCTTTTTGGAAATAACTAATAAAAAGAATGAGAAAAAAAGGAAACTGTTCTTAACCTGAAGCACCACTTTAGCTAATGGGGCCTCCTGCTGCTGCCGCGCCGCCAGAGAAAATTTTTTGTTCTCATCCTGAAGCAAAGTTCTTAACCTGAAGCACTATTTCTGGGTTAGCGGAGTCTGTAACCTGAAGCATCTGTAACCCGAGGTACCACTTTACTGCAAATGTTCTGGGATTTCTTCTTCTCCTGTCTGCAGTGCAAGGGAGGTGCCCCTCCAGCAACAGCATTGGGGAAGCTTTGCAGAATGATGTGTGGATGGGTATGAATCCACCACTATTATTGCATCAGTTGCAGAAAAAGCCTGCCCACCCCCCCACAAAAAATGCGACTAGCTTTGAGGGCTACTGAGTTAGAACAGGAGTGTCTGTTTGAGGCTGGGGCAGAGGGATTGTGGGACAAAGACAAGACCTCAGGGAGCAGAGAACGAGGGGGGTCCCAGGGCATTTACCTTGTTTCTTCGGGCCTCCACATTATTTCAGGCAGCACCACGACCTCGGTGAATCCCAGGCGGAATTTGGTCAACAAAAGATCGATCCTGCAAATCAGGATGAGAAAGACAGAAATTGTAGTGCCTGGGACAATCCGGCACCAAAGGGCAAACTATCTTCCAGTGGACCTTGCCTGAGGTTGTGGAGCAGCCCCCCAGTTATGAGAAGCTCACCAGCTCCTCCTCCTTTACAGCAGAAGCATTTTTATTTGGTTTTCATTATTCCATCCCCCAATCCCAGCCTCTTACTCTTCTCTGTGCTCTTCAGCATTCGCAATCTGCCCACTGATGAAGACCCGGACTTTGCAATGACTCCAACGTTTCCGGCGGGTGAGGAGGTAGGGAATGAGGAGGGTGAGCCCTGTGGAAGCAGGAAGCAGAAAGTCATAAGGATGTAAGTAAAGCCCCAGGGAATCAGGCCAAAGGCCCATCTGGTCCAAAACCCTCTTCTCCCAGCGGCCAACCAGATGGAAGTCCACTAGTAGCACCCAACTTGCAACGGCAGTGCTCTCCACCTTGTTGAGTCTCAGACCACGCAACTCTCCCTTTCTGTTCACAGCTCCTCCACCCACAAAGATGGATTCCGAATTTAGGAAGAGAAGCAATGGCCGTGTGCCCCCTGTAGCCTTTTCTTGGTGCTCAAATCTCTGCCCCCAGAAGGAAATGGGGTGCAAGTCCTCCGCTCCTCTAGAAAGGGAGCACACTGCACCGTTTGGGCTCTCCTTGTGAGACGGTCAGTGAGGGGGGAATTACGTTGCTAGGAAACCAGAGTTGGGGCGGGCTCAGATGTATGTTGTTGTTTGTTGTTTAGTCGTTTAGTCGTGTCCGACTCTTCGTGACCCCATGGACCAGAGCACACCAGGCACTCCTGTCTTCCACTGCCTCCCGCAGTTTGGTCAAACTCATGATGGATCGCATGTTATTAATTAAACAATCGTTCTAGGACCTTTTAAACTATGCATGGGGGCTGTTGCCTTGGTTGTTAGTATGCTATGTGTTTTGTGTTTTTAATATTGTACACCACCCTGTGATCTTTGGAAGAAGGGTGGTATAGAAATGATGGTGATGATGGTGATGATAGGTGCAAACCTAAACTGGGAAGGAACCATACGTACCTCCATCATCGAAGAGCCAATAGATGTCAATGTTTTTCTTCTTCTGGTTGCCCTGGAAATAGGTTTCCAGGTGTGAGTCAGCGCCGACTACTTTATAGCTGTCACCTGCAGAGAAGAGTAAATGAATGGGGGGAGCCTTTGCAGCGATTCCCCTCTAGCACTCCCACATTATTAGTTAATTAACTAATCTAAGGCTTGGTGCCAAAATTGGCTTCTTAGTGGTTTCCTAGCATAAAGGTCAATTGCACAATTGTTAACATATGAACATCCATAATTAAGATATCAACAATTCAAATATGCGCTGCGTGATTAAAACACACAGTAAAAAAACAAAAACCCACTAAAGCATAAAAGTATCAGAAACCCAAATTAAAATTTACAGTTAAACAGTATGTTTTAAGCTTCTAGCCCTCATTTTTGAAGCTCCTTAGTTTTGGGCCTGGAACACCTTCATTCAAACCCCTATTCAGCCCAAGTAGGGATATAGCCAGAGCACCCCTGCCAGGGAGGGCTTTGTCTACTCAAGAGTCCTTTAGCTCATTCTACTAAACCACGTTTTTTTCTTTTTAGAGCAGCCTCACTCAAGGCGTCCAACTTACACTTCCGCTTCTCTTTGCCCAGCGCTGCTTCCGAGTCATCAAAGCCCATGTTCACTATAGGGGAGAGAGATGAAGAGAGGATTAGTCGAGGCTGTGTGGTTTGTTTTTTTAAGAAGCCAACAACACCAGAACGAATGTTGCAAATTAAGAGATTTCATCCACTCTTTCTCTCTTTAGACATAGCATTTACTGCTCTGCCAAATCTGTTTTGCTTCTGCCGGCCTTGGAGAAGAACGAAGAAACCACAAGAGCCACTGAGCGTTTTGCCACCAAGGACAGCTCCATCTTTCAAGCACCCTCTTCTTCCAGAACTAGACAGAGGCTTTGCAGCCTCCAGCATTTTCAGGCCCCGCCCCCTTTCCCTGGACACACCCACCTTGCGCTTTCACCTTCCGCGACACATCAAGTCCATCGCGCATCCGGACTAGGCACACTCCAGCGCTGAAATCGAAAGTGTCGCTGCAGCCGGGGAAAGGGGGAGAAGAGAGAGCCGTGGAGATCAATATGCAGCGTCCGTCCAAACAGAACCTGAAATCCTCAACAGCACGTGGCTGTCACTGTGTTCTTTCCCTACTTTATGAGGTTATCTTGTGAAGAGAGCGCCTCTGAACATGTACAAAGTTGTATTCCGCCCAATTAGTCCTTTCAAGAAAGCAGGGCCTCTGGCCCAAGGAAAAGCATTGCCAGACATTTTGTATACACTTCGGCCTACCCAACTAAGACACTTTGCTGCTGCTGGAATTGGTTGAAACCAGGAGTGGAGAAGCCTTTTCATCCCGAGGGCTGCACTGCCTCATGGGCAACCTTCCAGGGGGCAGATATGGGTGGTGGGGCAAGGGCTGGGGGCAAAATAGGTGCCTCCATTCCAGCCACTCAATAGCCAGAGGATTTGACACACATTACCTCCCTCCCTCCAGGCAAGCCAAGGCATGATGTGAAACAGGTGACCCTTCCGCATTGGCCATGCTGGCTGGGGGCTGATGGACTGAGTCCAAAAACAACTAGAAGCTTAGAGCACCCCCAACCCTGCTATAAAGGGGAGGAAACATTATCTTGCAGAGGTCTTGCCATCTGGCATGCATGGGCCATACAGCCCACTGGCTTTGCAAACTCACATTCCTCTAAGCACCGGGTACGTCTTGTTGAAACCCGTTTGAGCCCAGTCTCCTAAACCCTCTGCTGCTTCCCCTTCCCGTTGCCTCCATGCCCTTACTGTATTATGCCCACGTAGTTCTCCAGGTTCTGTGGACTGTCGGTCTGCCAATCCTGCTTGAAGCCCAGGACCATGGTGTTGGGTTTGAGTCGCCCGAGACCTGAGACCTAGAGAGAGAGAGAGCGCACAGGGGCTGCCATTAACTTGTAGCCATATTAAGGACAGAAATCCAGCAGGGCTCATGTCCTTATGCCTGGCAACTGCTCTTCAATATCTCAAGCAGAGGCCTTTCTTCCTGCCCCTTCTTCCTCCTCGAGATCCTTTTCAGAGGGCATCATGGGCTGATCTCCGAGGTGAGCCGAGAACCAGGAGTGAGGCCAATATTTGGAACCAGAGAGAAGGCAAAGACCAAGGGAAACCCCTGGGACCAGGGTTGAGAAAGGAGGCAGAATTCAGGACCAGAAGCCAAGCCAGATGGCACAATAGGTCTCAGGAAGACCTTGCTTCTTGAGGAAGACTGAACTCAAGCAGGGAACCTTCTTATGGTCCAGGAGGACCCAAGGATCAGTCTTGGTGGTGGGCAAGGCCAGTCCAGGGGCCTGCAGACACTGAATTGCCGGGGGCAGATGTTCCAATGTTCAGTTCTGTAGCTCACCACACAGGGGAAGCCTCACGTAGGTCTGAAGGTTCCTCGTTTGAGTCACAGATTGGACCTGGGGCTTTTGGTACATTCTCACCCATCTTAGATGAGGGGCAGGAATTGGAAGGACAGGAAGGTGAACTCCCTGGCCCCTCTTGCTGCACGAGGGAGCACCCTAGTATCCACATGTGTACAGAGGAATTAAGAGCTCCTCTCTCAAACTACGCACATCAATGTCCTCCATCCCTTCATGCTTTTTAGCATCTCTGGACAGATTGTGCCATACACTTAAAGCACATCTGATGCACATTTTAAGCAAATGCCTCCCCCCCTAAGAATCTGTAGTTTTCCCCTCCCACAACTACAATTCCCAGCACCCTTAACATACAGTGGTACCTCTGATTACGAACTTAATTTGTTCTGGGGGTCCATTCTTTCTCAACCTGAAACCATTCTTAACTTGAGGTACCACCTTAGCTAATGGAGCCTCTTGCTGCCGCTGCACTGCCGGCGCATGATTTCTGTTCTCATCCTGGGACAAAGTTCTTAACCCGAGGTACTGTTTCCAGGTTAGAAGAGTCTGTAACCCGAGGTGTTTGTAACCCGAGATACCACTGTACTGCAATTCCCAGGATTCTCTGGAGGAAGTAATGTACTTCAGATGCACTGTAAATCTATGGTGTGGACCTGCCTCTGCCTTTGTTGCCCCACTCCCAACGTTAAAATGACCCCTTTAGGTCAAGACACACCCACACACACCTGCATGAGGCTCCTGGCTCCAGCTCTCAGGTCCCCTGTTGTGATGAAGTTATAAAAAGAGCGGATCTTGCGTGTGCTGAGCCACTGGAGTTGTTCGTTGTAGTTTTCGAAGCATGAGGAGTCTCCCAGCTGACCGTGCAATAAAAAGATTGATAGTCTGTTAAAAATGGCAGCATCCCAGCTTGTCATATTTCCCTGGCCTCTTTTCTTTCCATCAACCCCCACAAGGCCCTCTCAGGGCAGGTAAACTCACCTCAGCCACGTTCCCACATATCATGAGGCTCACTTTCTTTGTGAAGGCGTTGACAAAGTCCACCAGGGCTGGGCGGAAGCTGGGTGGGCCTGAGAGGACCAAACACTGAGGCCTAGGAAAGTGAAAGAGCTGTAACTAGGGGCCACTTAGTTGGTTACTAGGATTTGTAGTTCTGTGAGGGGTGTGTGTGACACCCCTCTGAGTAACCTTAGCAAACTGCAGTTCCCAGGATTTGATTTGATTATTGAATGTATATACCGCCCTATACCTGGGGGTCTCAGGTCGGTTCACAGAATAAAATCAAGATATATAAAACCACAAAATACATAATAAAAATAAAAACAATCCGATAGCCCCCCCCCCACCAAAAAACCACAACATTTTAAAAGGGCATAGGATGTAAATCAGATCAACCAAAGGCCTGGTTAAAAAGGAACATTTTTGCCTGGTGCCTAAAGGTGTATAATGCAGGTGCCAGGCGAACTTCCCTGGGGAGAGCATTCCACAGATGGGGAGCCACTGTAGAAAAGGCCCATTCTCATGTTGCCACCCTCCAGACCTCTCGAGGAGGAGGCTACTCTGGGGGAAGCCATGGCTCTTTAAAACTGTATAAGCGTGCTTTAAATGGATGGCGTGGGTGTGACCATTTTTAACCCCGAGTTTACGCTGAAGGCTGCAATCCTAAAATGCAAGCTCCAGTGAGCACAGTACGAGTTACTTCCGGGTAAACACAATGCACGGGATTGTGCTGTGCCTCCCCAGTCTTTGAACCCCAGAAAAGGGAACAGCACCAAGGAAATCTGGCTCACAGGCCTTCTGTTCTTCACTTGATAAACTAAAGTAGCTCCCTACCGAAAATTCTTGACGTGGTCCTCTACGTCATTCAGGTTCACAGCATTTGACAGGGCCATATTGTAGGTGCCAGCCTGCACTGAGGAACCCCAGTTTACCTCTGTGGGCAGGGGAGAGAAATGAATAAGAGCTTTAGTCCTACCTTCTGCGATGGATTCAGATACTGGAAGCACCTAGAGGGGTATCCCCCACTGAAGGATCTGCTTCAGGACACAGGGAGATGATCTTGCCTGGCGTAAGGCTATTTGCCCTCCTTGCCCAGGCTTCCCAACCCTCCAGATGTTTCAGACTACAATTCCCATTGGCCCTCGCCAGCACACTGCTTGAAAGGAGCTTGAAAGGAGTTTCACATGGTGCTATTCAAGCCCTGGCCATCAGCTGATTGGGCCCCAGCTGCATGATACATCTAAAGCCAAACGATCCTGGGAAGTGTAGTTTGTCAAGGGTGATGAGAGTTGTTAGGAAACCCCTATCTTTCTCTCACAGAACTACAGTTCCCAGAGTTCCCAGGGAAGAGGGATTGATTGCTAAATTTAATGTCATTGTACACAGGTTGTACATTGACAATAAAGGTATTTTTTATTAAATTACTCTGGGAACGGTAGCTCTGAGAGAGTTCCCTTAGCAACTCTAGGCACCCTTAAGAAACTATCTGGGGTGGGGGGGGAGTCATGGCTGTTTAATGTGGTGTGATACTTTGGGATTCGGTGAATTGGTTTAAGAAATAAAATCTCCTCCAGCTGATAAGGTTCCAGTGGTTGGCGCTGGCGAAGCACATGCTGTCTTAAGTGGGAGAGGCATAGCACCCGCAACATGGTATAGTCCTCACAATGATGAAGAATTCGTAAATAAGCCTTGACCAAAATTCCTTGACATTTGGACCTGAAGCTCACAGCTCTTTCTATAAACTAAGCTGGGAAGAAGGTGTGGAGATCTGGGGCGTTCTACCCCCACCCCACCCTTTGCTTCTCAGATCCAACGCCAGGCTCCCCTCACCTGGTTTCTTGTAGGTGGTGTAGGCCAAGCTGATGACGATGATCCCGATGACAATGAGGGCTGACCACCAATTCAGCAGGAACATGATGACCACGGAGACAATGGCGCCAAACAGGGCTGTCCATTTGCTGAAGTAGCGGAAAGAGGGTCTCCAGCCTGGAGGATGGTGATGATGGGGGAACACAGGTGAGATCAAAAGGCATTGCACGCAGAGAGGGAGCCCAGGTGTCACCCTGGTTTATCCCGTCATTGACCTAGCACAACTCTACACACATGGCCCCCCCAAAAGTATTTGAGGCTACTGATTCCCCTCCAAACATCTGCTGGTTGGCCATGCGGGTCCAGAATCTTGTGCAGAACTCAGAAGACACTCAAATCTCCACTCAGCCATGAAGTTCACTGGGTTAAATTTGGTCTCTCTCTCTCTCTCTGCCTGACCTACCTCACAAGGGTTGTTGTTGTGAGGATAAAATGGAGAAGACAGAAGAGAATATGGAGAGGAGATCTTTGCTAATGGTTAAATTTACTCTGGGAAAAGTGGACAGGGACTGAATATCCCTGCGAGAACCAGGGAACCAGGCAGAGGGCCTTGTTGGTGCCCGCCCTGTGGAACGCCCTCCCACCAGATGTCAAGGAAATAAAAAACTATCTGACTTTTAGAAGACATCTGAAGGCAGCCCTGTTTAGGGAAGTTTTTAACGTCTGATGTTTTATTGTGTTTTTAATATCCTGTTGGGAGCCACCCTGAGTGGCTGGGGAGGCCTGGCCAGATGCGTGGGGTATAAGTAATAAATTATTATTATTATTACTATCATTATTATTAAGGCTAAAAACACACATACCTTACACACTTCTACACACACACACACACACACACACACTTCTCTTACCCTTGCATACACAAACCTCTTTTCCAGCTTGCTTTCCTCACTCTGAAGAAAGGGGAGCACAGGAAGGAAATGCAGCAAGCTGTTTAAGCAGGAAGATTCAGATGAGAAGGGGAAGGGGAGGCAGTGTGGCCTAAGGAGAGTGCCGTGGCCCAAATCAGGACCTTCCTCTGCCCCTTTCACTTCTCACCCCAGCCTTCCTGGCAGTGGCTCATCTGACAAAAGCTCGCTATGAACACAATGCAGACCAGCCCGTTCCTGCCTGGCACAAGTTGCCCAGCCTGTTGGCTCATTCGTCTTTCCCAGCAGGACATGTTTGCTCTTTCCCGCCTTGTTACCCCCGCACACACACATGCACCATTTCTGCCTCCCACACGGCCCACCTGTCCACCACCCACCTTACCTGGGGAGTTGGTGATGGTGGCATGGAAGCAGCTGAAGTTGATGAGGGCATAAGAGCACAAGAAGAAATTGGAGATGACGGGGGCGATGGTATTCAGATCCGCTGCGGGGGCAAAGAAAGGAAAGGTAAACAAGGAGGTACTGTATTCTGGCACAGAACAGGGGATGGGATGGGGGGGAGTGCTCTTGTATGCTCTACTCAAGCAGCTAGCCCTCAACGCTGCTATTTTCATAGAATCATAGCATTGTGAGGGGCCCTGAGGGTCATTCCCGCAATGCAGGAATCTCAGCTAAAGCAGCCATGACAGATGACCATCCAGCCTTGGCCTGAGACCCAAATGCCAGTGTGGTGTCCTGGCTAGAATATTGTACAATGACCTGGGAGACCAGGGTTAGAATCTCCACTCAGCCCTGAAGCTCACTGTGTCAATCACAAAATAATAGCTTTCGGGGGTGGAAATTGCGGCTCTGATAAACAAGGGAGGGGAGGTGGTCTCGCTTACCAATGAGGATGAAGGCAACAGCTATGAGGAAGGTCAGAGCGTAGGCCCTCAGCGGCTCATTGTTCTTTCCATATCCTTTTGCAAAGAAGCCAATGAGGGGGTAGAGATTGTCCTCACAAAGGCACTGGGGGGCAGGGAGAGGAGCACAAATGAGAAGGGAGAAGAGGAAGAAGAGTTTGGATTTGATATCCCACATTATTGCTACCCTAAGAAGTATCAAAGTGGCTAACATTCTCCTTTCCCTTCCTCCCCCACAACAAACACTCTGTGAGGTAAGTGGGGCTGAGAAACTTCAGAGAAGTGTGACTAGCCCAAGGTCACCCAGCAGCTGGATGTGGAGGAGCGGGGAAGCGAACCCGGTTCACCAGATTACGAGTTCACCGCTCTTAACCACTACACCACACTGGAGGGAGATGTCCAATGGGAGAGATCTTCACAGTTATTTCAAACTCCCGTCAGCAGTGGGTAGTGCCCATTGAGACCGGTAGGCTCATGCTATCATAGAACTGTAAAACTGGAAGGGTACTCTGAGGGTCTTCTAGTCCAACACCCTGCTCTGCAGGATGGAAGGCAGCAAATACTATTGAGATTAAAGCATGGACCTCCACATTCTTGTTGAGACAAGCCTAAAGGTAAAGGTAAAGGGACCCCTGACCATTAGGTCCAGTTGTGACTGACTCTGGGGTTGCGGCGCTCATCTCGTTTTATTGGCAAGGGAGCTGGCGTACAGCTTCCGGGTCATGTGGCCAGCATGACTAAGCCGCTTCTGGCGAACCAGAGCAGCACACGGAAACGCCGTTTACCTTCCCACCAGAGTGATACCTATTTATCTACTTGCACTTTGATGTCCTTTTGAACTGCTAGGTTGGCAGGAGCAGGGACCAAGCAACGGGAGCCAGTGGCGTAGCGTGGGTTGTCAGCACCCGGGGCAAGGCAAGTAATTTGCACCCCCTAACCTGTGGATTTGCGCCCCCTAACCTGTGGATTTGCGCCCCCTAACCCTAACCCCCAGATGTTGCGCCCGGTGCGGCTGGCCCCCCCTGCACCCCCCCACGCTACGCCACTGATGGGAGCTCACCCAGTCGCAGGGATTCAAACTGCCGACCTTCTGATCGGCAAGTCCTAGGCTCAGTGGTTTAACCCACAGCACCACCCGCGTCCCTACCCAGACATTCTTGTTGAGACAAGCCTACCCAGACCCTTAAAAAGTTGAAATAACTTTGATCCGTTTTAGTATTTAAACTTTTCTACATTTTAAAGCACTGCTGCAAATTCGATTTTCTCATTTTATCTTTCCATAAATTGTTTTGAGTTTTTTTTGTTGGTTTTTCATGAAACAAACAAACCGTAGGTTTTGCTAGAGCTGATGACAGGCAGGGTCAATTACAGGCAAACACTCCTCCTCCCATTTTTAAGTGGAGCTTATGTTCCGAAGCACTACAAGCGCTGGCGAAACGCCATCAAGGAAGCCTGCAAACTGCCCGTTTTTGCTCCTGCCGCTTTCGGTGAGGTTTGCGGGTCACTTCCGGGTTCAGTGCAATGTGCATGTGCGCAGTCGCTCGAAAAGCGTGTAAATGCGGGGGTTTCCTGTAATTTGAGTTCTATGGGGTTTAGAAGGAAGTTGACTGCCAAGGTCACCTCTGGGGTAGTTGTAAGCAAAAAAGACGGGCAAGGCAGGTATGGGCAGACAAGTTGATGGGGCAGTGCCCCATGGGGCCCAGTAGGTCAGCCTCCACAGCCTCCCTTACATCTTGAACTCCAAGTAGAGCTTGGGTATAACACACACACACACACGGGTTCCCCAAATTACCTGGAAGACCTTGGGGGCAGAGACGAGGCAGGCCAAAGCTGAGGAGAGGGTGGCGGCAAAGATCCCAGCTGTGATGAGGGGGCTGAACGCAGACACCAAGCTCATGGTCTAAGAGACAAGTGAGGCAACGACAAAACCGTATTATGGGAGGGGGAGGGGAACCCCAGTAAACCCAAGATGCAGCTACAAGGCCTCAATCCAGTCCCACAGAGAGCCAAGGGAGGAGAGGCAGGAACACCGGCTTCCCCTACCTGGTAGTCATTGGCCAAGCCATATTCACAGGTCCCAGCCACGGTGCACTCAGTGAAATTCCACCCAAATTCGCAGGCGCGGCCAACGCAGTCCCCGCTGGTGAAGTTGGCGGATGCCAGGGTGTCGTTCAGGTTGCCGGAGGCGTCGCGGACCATACAGGTGCCTGGCAAGAGGAAAGGCCGCCATTATTTATTTATTTTAAGGTGAAGGGCTTCTTGTGGCCATGAGAGCCCCATGGGCTGGGCAAGGGAGGGGCAAAGTGAGGAGGTTGAGCAGCTGCTATGGGGCAGGTGGCAGGGAGCAGACCGAGCCGTGCGGCGTGCTGCCAGCACTCTATGAGATCCTGTTGCCTTCAGGCGCCGTGGGAGACACTATTGCCCTGCCCGTGTCAAAGGACGATTCACCTGCACCTCTGATCCGCTTTAATACATGGAATGGAGGCAGGGAGGCACCAGGTAAAAACATTCCACCTCAGACTATGGCTCCATGCACATGGTGCATATGAAGCATGTTCCCTCTACTCCAAAGAATTCTGGGAATTGTAGTTTGTTAATGGCACTGGGTCTGTGAAGGGTAAACAATAGTTCCCAGGGTGTTGTGTGGTTTAAATATATGGTGTACGCCAGGAGTCAGCAACATTTTTCAGCCATGGGCCGGTTCACAATCCCTCAGACCATGTGGGGGGGCCGGACTATATTTTTTGGGGGGAGAAATGAACAAATTCCTATGCCCCACAAATAACCCATAGATGCATTTTAAATAAAAGCTCACATTCTGCTCATGTAAAAACACGCTGATTCCTGGACTGTCCATGGGCTGGACTGAGAAGGTGATTGGGCCGCATCCAGCCCACGGGCCTTAGGTTGCCTACCCCTGGTGTATGCAGTGCTATTCTTCTAGAAAAAAGAGGTGCTGGAACTCACCATGAACCCCTCCCTTGTTCTCTTATAATGGCAATGGCGCCCACCTGAGAGGTGCCAGAACTGAGTTCCGGCAAGTTCCGGCTGAAAAAAGCCCCTGGTGTATGTAGTCTTGGATAATTACGTTGCTGTGAAATGTACCACCTGAGATTCCTGTGGCAGTGAGTTACTAAAGCACCTTGCTCCATCCCTGAGGGCAGGGAAGAGGTTTGTTTTGAATATATTTCTAATGAATGATGTGTGTTTTCGTAGGAACAAGTCAGCATTGTAAGGTGTTCACGTTTTAAAATAAGTTGCTGGAAGACCAGGCAGCAAACACGGTCTAAATCCATTGTTGTCTTCGGGCTAGGCCCCTCAGGGTCAGCCGAAGTGTCTTGGCTCAGCCCTGGCATGCGCCATTCTTGTACACAAGCTCTTTACCTATGGTGGCAGCAATAGCCAGGTACGTCAAGGTTGTCAGGAAGATAGCCATGAGTGTCCCCTGGGGGATGGCCACCGCTGGGTCCTGCCGAGGAAACAGCACAATGAGCAATTGTTTAGAAGGGTTTAGGGCGCGACTGGCCAAGGGCATTTCCACCTCACTGCTCTTCGGAGGCAGAGGTGAGGCAGCAAGGCCTTCTTCACCTGGTTGCCCTTTGGTCCCTCCCCTCCCAGAACTGTTTGCACCAGCCACCAGTTCAGCTGAGACAGTTCGCACCAGACAGTTCGCACCAGACAGCTGAGAACTACTAGGTGTTTGACAACACATCCCTTCGCCCCCTTCAGCTGCTGAAACTCCAGTTTCGGAGGGAAAAGCAGAGCAAGCGAAAATACATGCATCACATTCAAACAGTTCCTGGGGCCCAGCAGACCTGGTGAGGGCCCACGGTTACGCATAGCAACCACCTCACAGGGCAAAACTGTCAACTTTTCCCTTTTCTTGCGAGGAATCTTATTTGGAATAAGGGAATTTCCCTTTAAAAAAGGAAAACGTTGACAGCTATGTCACAGGGTTGTTGTGACAATGAAATGGGGAGGGGGAGAACCAACGTTAGCCCCTTGAGCTGCCCGGATGAGAGGTGGGATATAAATGCAATTCATTATTGACTAAATTAAGCAGAAGCAAAACACAGACCCAGAACAATTTACCTTAAGGTCTCCCGAGATATTGGCACCAGCCAGGATCCCCGTAGCCGAAGGGAAGAAGATGGAGAACATGCCGAAAAAGCTGCCAGATTCGCCTCGCCATTCAGGGCCAATATTGTCCAAGAAGTTATTGGCTTTGGAAAAGGAGGAGAGAAAAGGAAAGGTGGTTTTCTCAAATGCAATGTGGGGGGGGGGGGCAGAATGTTCTAACTTTTAAAAGAGATAATCAAGTCAAACCAAATTTCTGAATTAAAGGTAGTGGTGGTGGTGGTGATGATGATGATGATGATGATGATGATGATGATAATAATACCCCGCCCATCTGGCTGGGTTTCCCTAGCCACTCTGGGCAGCTTCCAACAAACAATTAAAAATAAATTAAAACATCAATCATTAAAAACTTCCCTAAACAGGGCTGCTTTCAGATGTCTTCTAAATGTCAGATAGTTGTTTATTTCTTTGACATCTGATGGGAGGGCATTCCATAGGGCGGGCGCCACTACCGAGAGGAACGTTTAGCCCTTCTCCATTTGACCTGCAAGGCTGTTTTGGCCAAGCCAAGGCACACACCTGATGTCAGGTGTGGGGGAGTCAGATAAAGATACAGCTGGGCTGAAAGCAAGGGGGAGCAAGCCCCAGAAGTCAGCTGATCCCCTGTTTTAGGTAGGCTGGGATTGTTTTGTCCCTGCAGGGCAGATCTTACAGGGTGAATGGTTCTGGGAGGAAGCTGGTTGCCTGGGGCGCAACAGATTGTGGAGGACGTGGCCCTTACTTCGATAGCTGAAGTACCCCTTAGACATTTTCTCTGGAGTGGCTGGGATGAAGGTGCCCACAAAATAATTGATGAAGGAGATCATGATGACGAAGAAGAAGACAACTTGAGCCTGGAAAGAGAGGGATTATTAAATGAAGCCACGCTTCCTAGCAAACTTTTTTCTTCACCCAACTGGAAGCCAGCCCTATCTGGTCCTGATTCTCAGGGTCTCTTCTTGATTGACACCTTCTCTTCTCTTATCCACGGGACCAGAATTCTTCTTCTGCTCTTTCTAAAATCAAAGCTGGTGCACACACCCAACTGCCACAGCCCCAGGACTCCTGGCTTCCTGAAACTTTGCACTCTGTTTTAACTGCACCCCGTTACTCAAATCCAAATATGGTTTCTTTTCCAGTTACCTTGGCCTCCCATTCCATGCCAGCCAGGGCGATGCCCAGGAGAACAGTGATGGTGATCACACCCACGATGCGGATGTCGTTTGTTGGGTCGCTCATCACCCCGTCGAACTCCTGTCAGAGGAGAGTGAAGGTGAGATAGGCCTCAAAGGCAGGTCTGACCTGCTCCCCTGGGATTGCCTTCTCCTCTTTGGGTCCTTGGTTCGTGTCCATCGCTGAGAGCACAGGGGAACAGAGCTGCCAGCTCAGGGGCTGAGTGGTGCCCTCTGCCATTGTGCAACCCAGGGTTTCAGGCAAGGGTTAGGGTTAGGGCAGATCTTAGGAGTCCACTTCCCAGCATAAGCGTCTCCACTAGAATATTCTAATGAGCATGTGCAAATTGGGGGAGGAGACTGCTGCCATGTGACGTCACTTTTCTTTCCCATTTTTGCCCCATCCAGGAAATAAACATCTATCTGAGTGTTAGAATACATCTGAAGGCAGCCCTGTACAGGGAGGTGTTTTTTTTTTTAATGTTTGAAGGTTTTTGTGTTTTGATATTATGTTGGAAGCCACCCAGAGTGCTGGGGCAATCCAGTCAGATGGGCGGCATATAAATCAAAAATAAATATTGTCTTTACTTTTGTTGTTGTTGCCGTTGTCTAAGAAGGGCCTATGCAGTGTTGCCAGTTTGGCCAGAAAAAACACACCACAACCAACACTAGAATAGCCTAGAGCTCAACAGGGCCACCTGATAATTTCTGCAGGTCAAACTGTTGCTAAAGAAATGGATGTGGGGGCCAATACACGGGGCAGGATGGCATGGGAGCGCGTGCCACACGTACCACAAGGAGGTCCTTGACAGTTTCGGAGAAGCCCACCACATGCATGCCCACAGCGACGGCATTGGCAAAGGAGAAGAGAAGGCCGATGGAGCCTCCCAGCTCTGGGCCCAAGCTGCGGGAGATGAGAAAGTAGGTACCCCCTGTGGCAGGAGACAATTCAGATGTTATTTACTCCTCAGGGCTGGCTCTGAAGATGTGCAGCTAGTGTCAAGCAACTGATTGATGCTGGGAACGCACCTTCAAAGGGGCCAGCTATAACCACCAACCAGCCGATTGGCCGCTACATGGAGTCCCTTAGAAGCCCATTTAGAGCAGAGTTTCCCAAACTTGAGTGTCCAGCTGTTTTTGGACTACAACTCCCATCATCCCTAGCTGGCAGGGGTCAGGGTTGATGGGAGTTGTAGTCCAAAAACAGCTGGAGACCCAAGTTTGGGAAACCTTGATTCAGAGGAAGCAATTCGGATTCAAGCCAGTTTCTCCGAAGGAAGCATTTCCCCCAGCAAAGTTGTATAGCTTAGTGTGGGCCCCATATTTTGAGAGACACTAGGGGAAGATACCCACATTGGGGCTCCTTTCCTGGGTGGACCCCACCCCAGCCCTCATTTGCTTGCCCCCAACCCTGGATTCAATGTGCATCTCTTCCTGGAAGGAAAGAGAAATGCATTTGGAAACTGCTGAGCCTTCTCCTCACTCTTGGAAACATTCAGACATTCGGAGAGGTCAGGGGAACAGGCAGTAGGGCCGGCAGTGGGCCCCACAGTGAGGCAGGAGTCTGCGAACGCTGACTCCTGACTCCAGCTTTGTTGCAGCTCTCTGTGGCAACACCACAGCAACCCACTTTCAGCATATTCAAATTTTGTTTCCACACACTTACCAATTATTGCTCATTCCACCTTTATCAATGGCCACATTTGCTCCATAGACGTAAAGCTCCATTTTAAACAATTCCTCAAAGAATTCTGGGAGCTGTTAAGGGTGCTGGCAGTCGTCAGGAGACCCTTATCCCCACCCCCTGAGCTACAGTTCCCAAGTTGCCGGTGAAGAGGGATTGACTGCTAAACCACTCTGGGAATTGTAGCTCTGTGAGGGGAATAGGGGGTCTTCTATTGACTCACAATATCCTTAACAAAGAATACTTTGGGGGAAGGCACGGCTGCTGAAAGGGGCCTCAAGGTGCTTTAAACCAGGGGTCAGCAAACTTTTTCAGCAGGGGGGGTGGTCCACTGTCCCTCAGATCTTGTGGGGGGCCGGACTATATTTTGAAAAAAATATATGAACGAACTCCTATGCCCCACAAATAACCCAGGGATGTATTTTAAATAAAAGGACACATTCTGCTCATGTAAAAACACACTGATTCCCGGACCATCCATGGACCGGATTTAGAAGGCGATTGGGCCGGATCCGGTCCCCAGGCCTTAGTTTGCCTACTCCTGCTTTAAAGGTATGGCGCGAATGTGGCCGTTGCCTAGCAAGGGGCAAAAAGATTGGCTTCCATTTGGCGAAGAGGAAGATGGCTTACCTGCTTTGACCTTGCCATTGGTGGAGATGGCGGAGATGGAGAGTCCCGTGATGCTGGTCACCACAGAAGACATTAATATGATCAGCCAGGTTAACCCTGGGGAGGGGGAGGAAAAGAGATAACTGAGTGAGTTAGCAATCCTGTCAGCATCACCAACAGACCTCACCAACGCCCACTTTCTGAACCTAATGGTTCAGGCCAGTGGTTTTCAATCAGTGTGCCGTGGCACCCTGGGGTGCCTTGATCAAGGGTGCTGCAGGCAGCACTGGCCTCTGTCCCTCTTTACTTCCCTCCCTCCCCTGATGCCTTCTCACGTCTCTGCCTCCCAAAGGCCTGTGTGGCTGTTTCTTGCAGTTGTCCTGGCTACAAAGCTCCCCAGGCAAATTGTGCCTCTGGGGCTGGTCAGGAAGCAGACGCCTCTCTTTGGGGCAGGGGGTGGGGGGCAGCTCAGAGGACTCCCAAGGAGAAGGGAGAGGAGGCTGAGTGAACACACTCCGCAAGGGAGGGTGTTCAAAAAAGGGTGAGAGGCTGCCAGCTCTGCAGGCAAGGGGTGACACAACTGGGCTCTTGAGCCCCACAGGGGTGTGGTAGAAAGAAGGCAGTTGTCAAGGGAGCCGTGGACTCAAAAACATTGAAAACCTGTTAAAGGTAAAGGGGTAAAGGGACCCCTGACCATTAGGTCCTGTCATGGCCGACTCTGCGGTTGCGGCGCTCATCTCGCTCTATAGGCCAAGGGAGCTGGCGTACAGCTTCTGGGTCATGTGGCCACCATGACTAAGCTGCTTCTGGTGAACCAGAGCAACGCACGGAAATGCCATTTACCTTCCCGCCGGAGCGGTCCCTATTTATCTACTTGCACTTTGACGTGCTTTCGAACTGCTAGGTTGGCAGGAGCTGGGACAAAGCAACAGGTGCTCACCCCGTCACGGGGATTCGAACCGCCAACCTTCTGATTGGCAAGTCCTAGGCTCTGTGGTTTAACCCACAGTGCCATTTGTGTCCCCTGTTAGGATCCCCCCAAAAGCCCCACGGGCAGTGGGGTGTCGAGGGGACCAGCCGGGCATGAAGAGGCTCGCTGCGATCCCTGGAGCCCCGCCACTGCATCAGCAGCGAGTGGATGTGTGTGTGTGAGACAGCGGCTTGAGCCTGCCCATGGCTCCAGCGCAGCTCAGAAACCTGAAACAACGAATTGCCACCTGAAGCAGCAGACTTTCAAAGGAAAAAAGGTATTGTCGACAACAATGGACTTTTCAAAAAAAAGAAAGAATTGGATTTAATTTAGATTTGGCAAAGACGGAATCTAAAAAGGAAGTCAGCTTCCGTCTTTTGAAGGGAAGATTTTGCAGTACAGACTTGTGAATGGGGAAAAAACTTTGGACACACGTCAGTCTTTAGATACTTTTTAAACTGCATTTTGTTACTTTGTTACTTAATAACACTATAACTTTGTGTGTGTGTGTGTGTGTGTGTGTGTGTGTGTATATATACGATATATATATATATGATATATATATGATATATATGATACGAGAAGAAACTGTTGCTCTTTGTTCTTTGATTTCTTAAAAGGAAGATACTGTACAGGAAGTCATTGGAGTACTCCCAGTTTTTATGAATGGGGATGCAGATTTTATGAATGAAAGTACTGAAAGGATTGGGAAAATTGCAATTAAAAATCTAAAAAGGACCTTGGATCTTGCCACGTCCTACCAAAGCTTGGCAGGAGGACACTTTTTCATAACTGGGAGGTAATCCCAGGGAGGGGAAGTGCCTGGTAAGAGCTGGAGTAGGAGGGGGAAAAAAGAGGATTCCTTTTTAAAGAACAGGGCCTGTATTGGAATAAAAACTGAATAAAAACTGCAGCAGATATTGGATTACAAATATCATTTGGATTACAAATAACATTTGGATTATAAATACGTCTGGAAAAAGTTTGGATTCACAGCAGAAATATTTTGGATTACAAGACATTCTGTGGATAACAATATAACTAGAAGTTTAAAAGGTAAAGGTAAAGGGACCCCTGACCATTAGGTCCAGTCGTGGCCGACTCTGGGGTTGTGGTGCTCATCTTGCTTTATTGGCCGAGGGAGCCGGCATACAGCTTCCTGGTCATGTGGCCAGCATGATTAAGCTGCTTTTGGCGAACCAGAGCAGCACACAGAAATGCCGTTTACCTTTCCGCCAGAGCGGTACCTATTTATCTACTTGCACTTTGACATGCTTTCGAACTGCTAGGTTGGCAAGAGCAGGGACCCAGCAACGGGAGCTCACCCCGTCACGGGGATTCGAACCGCCAACCTTCTGATCGGCAAGTCCTAGGCTCTGTGGTTTAACTCACAGCGCCACCCGCGTCCCTTCCTGTTGATATTAATGAGCCCCCAAAGCCCAATCTGCACTATATATTTAAAAATGTGTCATGCCACTTTAATCAGCCATGGCTTCCCCCAAAGTGTACTGGGAACTATGGTTTGTTAAGGGTACTGATAGTTGTGAGGAGACTCCCAGTTCCTTGCATAGAGCTACAATTCCAAGTGGTTTAACAGTCTGTCTTCACAGAGAAGTGTGGAAATATAGCTCTGGGAAGCTATGAATGTTTAAAGGTAAGCTACTGCTTTAGATGTATAGAGCAGATGGGGGCCTTAGTTATGTTAATTAACTCCTGTGGGTCTACTCTGAGTAGCACTGGCTACAACTCAAGATTTCACACAAATATTTGAAAATGGTTTCATTAAAAAATATCAGATTTTAAATAGCTGAAACCCACTTTCATTAATTACTGACGGTTATCCTGGTTGACAGAACAACCTGACAACCTCAACACATTTATATCTCTTATTTCCCATATGGTAGTTCAGCTGGTAGAGCACGAGACTCTTAATCTCAGGGTCATAAGTTCGAGTCCGATTTTGGGCAAAAGATTCCTACATCGCAGTGGGTTGGGCTAGATAGTCCCCAACAACTCTACAATTCTATGGTTCTTTCCTCTTGTCCCCCCCACCTTATGCATACATGATGTAAATGTGTTTTCAGACATGTACAGGTGTCCACATCAGGAATCAAGGATCAAGCACAAAAGGGTTCACACAAAAACACACCACAAAAAGAGGACAGCCTCTTTTCCTTTTAGTCCCAGCTGTCCATGGGTAAAAAGACTCTCACCTATCCCGGCTTGTGCAGTTATCCATGGCAAACGAAGGTAAAGGATCACACCCCAGATGTTCAGCATGCACCGGATCTTCGGAAATAGAAGAAGGAGAAAAAAGCTGAGAATCTAATAGCACACTGACACTAGGGATGGAGGAGAAACTCGATTCAGTATGAATGTGAGCAAATTCTCAGCTTCTGGAACAAGATGCGAACCAACACCCCACTATCTTTCAAAATTTGCAGTCATTCGAATTTTGCTATGCAGTTCTCCAACCCAACAGTGTTTGCATAACTGGGGAAAGTGTGCATTAAAAGTGAAGACCTTGGTGACAATAACATGCAAAAGTGGATTTATATTGGGGGGAATTGCTTGCGTACATTAGTCCAAACGGCACATCTTAAAGGGGTTGGTTAGGACATTCACACTAAAATGCTGGTGAATTTTCATGAAGGGTTAAAATAAATAAATCACAAGTTGCTGCAAAATGTGGAGAACTGAATTTAAGATTTGAAAAGTTAGAAACTGAGAGTTCTGGTGCCTCCAGATGTTCTGGACTACAATTCCCATCAGCACCAGACAGCACTGCTGCCCTGGCTGAGTGTGAGGGGCGCTGTAATCCCAAAACATCTGGGAGGCACCAGAACAGCAAAGGTTGAATCTATGTTGTATGTCTTACTGGTTGCCTTTTATGTATATATAATTCAGGACCAATTCATTGACTGCTGCTGCTTTGCATCTTCCCAACATTATTTTATACTCCTGGGACTAGATGGGCACCTTCTCCTTTCCCTGCAATCCAATTAATCCACTCATTTTTTGACTTTACCATGACGCCGGTCACCCAGCCAAAGCGGACTGGTTCCACTTCCGGTTCGTCGGCTTCCACATCTTTCTCCTCTGCCTCCGTAGCACTGGGATCTCCTTTTGTCTGTGAAAAACAACAATGCAAGGGAATGGGATGAGGGAGTTAACAAGCACACATTGAAATTTAGGGACAGTATAAAACATCTCAAGTTTGAGAGGATGCCAGCGTTCTGTTAATTTTGCATTCGCTTCTTGTGAAGTCTTGCTTGCTGCAATAATAATATTATAATAATTTATTATTTATACCCCGCCCATCTGGCTGGGCTTCCCCAGCCACTCTGGGTGGCTTCAAAAAATATATATATTAAAATACTGTAATACATCAAATATTAAAAGCTTCCATAAACAGGGCTGCCTTCAGATGTCTTCTAAAAGTCTGGTAGTTGTTGTTCTCTTTGACATCTGGTGGGAGGGCGTTCCACAGGGAGGGTGCCACTACCGGGCCCTCTGCCTGGTTCTCTGTAACTTGGCCAGAATGGACAGAAGGAAAAGAGGAGAACTTGGGTCGGTCAGGAGGATGATATTTTAATTGCCCAAGTGGTCTTCTGCAGAAATAGAAACCTTTGTCTCCAAGTGAAGAGGTCCATCCTATTGAGTTACACCAAGGGTGAGGAACCTCTGGCATCACAGCCGGCTCAAAACATTTTAGCACCTGAGGCGGACCGCAAAATGGCACACAGCCATGCCTTGCCAGCGAATAAGGGGTGAGTGAAGATCTACACCAGCAACACGAGTGGAATAAAGATCTACATGGAGGCCAAGGGTGGGAAGAGACCAGCAGGGCCTCCATTTTGCCAACAGGCCGCTGTAGAGGTGGCTTAAGGGGAAGGCTGCTGAGGAGGAGAGAGATCTGGCCTCCAATGATTGTGCTGGGCCTGCTTCTGTCACTGCGGCAGCAGCAGTGGGCAATGCATCCCTTGCAGGCCGGATCTGCTGTCCTGTGGATCCTGCTGCCCAAGGTGGTTGCCTCACCTTGCCTCATGAGTGGGCCGGCCCTGTGTGGCCCTCCAGAAGCTGATGGACTCCAACTCCCATCAGCCCCAGCCAGCTTGGCCAATGGCCAGGGGTGATGGGAGTTGTAGTCCAGAAAAATCTGCAGGGCCACAGGTTCCCCTCCTCCATTTAACATGCAGCGAAAGGTCCTTCCTTGCCAGCTGTTTTCAAAAGTGTGCTATTGCACCCAGTGATGTACGTTTTGGCGGAAAAGCGTCCTCTAACGGGTCTCACCAGATCTGCGTTTCTGAGCATGTCCAGCGACGGGCGGACCTTCCGCCGTCCAGGAGGCGCTGAAAGGGCGTAGAATTCATAGCGAGGGCAGGCGTCTATCGTGGTCTCGTAATCCGGAGGGTCTGAAAGAGATCCGTTTTCCTCCATCTGCGAAGGTGGCGGGAGCTCCGCAGGGCATTTCGGGGGACTCTTGGCTTGGTCCGAGGGGGGTCCATTCTGCTGCTTGCGGATCTTAAACCGCCCCAGGGAAAAGATGGTCTTATATGATGAGTCCTCCTCCTCCATCGTCTAAGCGGGGTCGTTCTTTTCAGCTGTCAGACGAGAAGCACGGGGAAGAAGCAGCAGAGATGACAGAGTTAAAAGATGGCACTTAATTGCATGCCTCAAACCATTCTTGGGCTCTGAAACATTCATTTTCATTCACAGGACTCAGCCCAACAATATATGAATTTGCAATAAAGACATGAGTATCCCTAAGGATATACAGAGTGCAACCCCCCCCCCCCATCTAAACCAGACATCTAAATATGAGAAAGGGACTTGGGGGACGCAGGATTTGGTGTCAGGGTGTTTATTGCACTAAAATAGGGCCTGTAATTTTGCACCTGAGGAATCAGCTGGACACCGCAACCTGTACGAATGAATAAAGCGAAGGCAAATACATGTGCAATTTTGGTCCTGCTGCTCTTGGAGTGTGAGCGCTATGCAGGATAACGAAGACTCTGACCCCTTGGCTGCTTAAAATGCAACTCAGCAGTCTCTCTCTCCCCCTTGATTCTCTCACACACACCGGCTGGAGGAGATGAAGAAAGGAAAGGTGTTAAGACAGGGTAAATGGTTACATGAGGAGCGGAGGGAGAAACCGCACAGGAGAGATGGACAGACAGAGATGCAGGGACAGGTATGTCAATGTCTCCGCTCCCTTTTTTACCTGCTTCTCCGATGTGTCTCTTCACTCAGCCAGCCTTTGGCAACTTATCTCTCTCCAGGCAGCAGGTTCAACTCCTGTCCCCCTTTGCCTTATAAAGGTCCCAGATAATGCCAGGCCTAGCTTTTCCAAAACTGGACCCAACAGCTCCTGGCTGCCCTGATCCCTC